>NC_071612.1:15577500-16185000 GCF_014839835.1 Dryobates pubescens | reverse complement strand
TCCATCAGCATCACACTGAGCCATGACATCCTTTTCTATATGTTTAACAATTCCTTATTTTGTATTGTGTAATATGGCAAACCTTCTGAAACATCATGTTTTGAAAATAATTTTTGCTTGGTCAGTCCTTTATCTCTACACTAAATACACATTCAAGCTGCAGTCATTAACAGCACTGTATTCAGTTCATGTTATGAATCCTTTAAGACATTATCTTATACTTTTTGGTCTGCACTCTTCAGTTCTGGGCACTCCAGTTCAAGAGGGACAGGGATCTACTTGAGAAAGTCTAATGCAGGGCACGTGCCTTATGAGGAAAGGCTGAGAGACCTGGGGCTTTTCAGTCTGGAGAGAAGACTGAGAGGGGATCTAATAAATGTATATAAATATCTGAGGGCGGGGTGTCAAGAAGGAAGGAACAGCCTCTTTTCACTTGCACTCTGTGATAGGACAAGCAGCAATGGATATAAGCTACAGCACAGTAAGTTCCACCTCAACATGAGGAAAAACTTCTTTACTGTAGGTCACAGAGCACTGGAACATGCTCCCCAAAGAGGTTGTGGAGTCTCCTTCTCTGGAGACTCTCAAGACCTGTTTGGTTGCGTTCCTGTGCAACCTGTGCTGGATTCTATGGTCCTGCTCTGGCAGGGGGGTTGGACTTGAAGATCTCCAGAGGTCCCTTCCAACCCCTAACATCCTGTGGTCCTGTGATCACTGAGCACACAGCTGTCCTCCTGAGAACTTTATTAGTTGTTTTGCGGACTAGACTCCCAACTCATTAGTCTGTTATTCATCTACTTATTAATCACACTGTCAAACATCACATCACTTCTGACTTATACTTGCAATTTTTCATGCTTGTATGGTAATACTTCAGCCTATAATGGCAAATTACCAGTGTCAGTGTATAGGGTTTAGAAGAGGAAAGCTACACTGGACTACAGTTTTTAGTTCTGCTCACCCACGTATGTGACCTTTGTTTGGAAAATGTGGGGAAGAGCTGGTTTCTAAGTCCATAAAGAACACAGTAAATTTACTTTATAAGAGCAGACCAAAACCATCACCTTTTTGTTACTCAGAACAAACTGAGAAAAGGCCAATAATTATTGTATCTGTCTTGCTTACATGGTGTACAAACACAGTGTGCTCATTTTTAAAAACTCCATAGCTGGATACCAATAGAGGAAGGAAATTAAATACTCTGGGAGTGTTTGACTATGACCTAATTCCACTGTAGAAAATCAATTTCTTGGTTAAGTAATGTTTGCTAGCATGACCAATAAAACTCATTACAGAAAAAAGATTGAAATTTCTTATCTTTGCCAGGCTATATTAAGATAAGAAAAAAACCAACATTTATTTAAATTGAAATAAACTTGGCTAAATTTAAAATACATTTTATTTTTTAAAAGTGAAAAATGTTGACTATTTCCAGCATATTTTTTTTCATAATTAATGGCAAAATTTAAATAAGAGTGTTTTAGACCTTCACTCTGCATCCAATAGAAACTCTGCTGGGGTGTCAAAGAATAAAAAATTATTCTACTCCCACACTGGAGCCTGAGTCAAGTTTGGCATTCTTCTTCTTCAGCTTTTAAAGTAGCTTTGTATTTTTTATGTTTCACTGAAACAATAACCAGGGTGCTTATGGATATGCCTTAAATATGAGACCCATGTGTGAGAGACTAAATCTTGTCTCTCTTGATGTGACTCAACAAAGATAAAATCACCTTTGCTGCTTGCCCAGACAATAGCTGATGTGTATTGGGCAGATGCCGCTGGATAACGACTCTCTGGAAGGTGCATAGATAAAGATTGGTTACCAGACTGCAGCTGCCCTGGAAATAATGGGCAGAGGCCACTGCTATCAATACTCTCTGGAATATGCATATTCACCACCTGGACTCATACCTAAAAACTGTGTAAAAGATATGAGCAAGTACTGGCTCAGGTGAAGGAAAACACAGGAGAAAGAAAACACATTAGAAGGATAAGACCGGGGCAATGCTGCTCTGAAGAAAAATTGAGAGAATACCAGGAGAGAAAAATGACAGAGACATCACCATGTAGCCTGGAAGAAGCAGACCAAGAGGAACCCTCTCTCTGTGTTCTAAGTTCCACCTGCTAGAACTCATGGAGCTGAAGAGGCTGCTTGGAGGACAGCACAGCTAACAAGGATGACCTCTCCTCCACACCGAAGCTGCAGCACCCTTCCTCCACAGACCCAAACTGTCTTGGGGGGTTCGGGGTTCGGTAATATAATTCCTTTCCTCTTTTCTCTCTCCCTCTCCTCTCTCTCTCTATTTTCTCTCTTGCTCTCTTCTTCTGATCCATCCACTTTATTCTGTTAATAAATAGCTTCACTATTGATATTTTGGCCTCGTTTGTGCATCTAATTTCATAACATGGGAATATTCAAAAGAACTGAGTCTCTTTCCCTCTCTGGACCAAGACACCATGACTGGAGTGCATGCCTTGACCTTATCCTGTATTGAGATGAAGGTCAATCACATCTCAGTCATCTTCCATATCCTGTTTTATGTGGAAAGGAAGACTGTATCAATAGGTACTCTGACAAAACCTCCAGTAAGGATTTCTTTGGTCACTGTAGTGCAGGCCCCAAGCCAATGTCAGTGTATCTTATGTCTGGCAACAGAACTGTGGCTGCAAGAATGTTTGACCGGGAGTAAATGGAGAGCTAAAGAGAGAGACAGGACCTATAGGAAGCAGTTTCATAAAAACCTCGTCTTGAAAGCTGAGGTGCTATACACTTGCTCTTTCCACCATCTCTGCTCTGGGAGGGGGGACCTTCAGAGAAGAGGTAAGATCAGAAATTCAAGGCAACACCTATTTTAGCTGTTCTGTGCAAATGGATCCTAATCCTTGTGTCAACACTGACAGGTTTCCTGGGCAGTCTGATGTTGAAGATGTGGAGGATTGCTGAGGTCCTTTATTTGAATGTGCACGTTCCAGATCGCTTTCCCTCTACCCTTCCTTTCTCTCCTTCACACAGTTTTCAGATAAAAACTGCTAAAATCCAGGGCATCAAATGTTTTAGCAAATTTTATTTTTTAAATGATTTTAACTGGATGTATGTGTAGTTTTGTCTCAAATTCTTGTCCCACATCCTTGGCAACTTGCTTATTTAATTTCTATAAAGTACATATATATAATCACATATGAAAAGATGGTGAATCCTATATACAAATTCTGGCTTGTTTGCTTTCTGCCCTAGACTTAGCTGTCCTGTATCTTTCTTCCCAGTGAACAGGCTTATGTCTAAATTCTTCTCCATGTCCTTGAAGTGTTTGCATTAAAAAACAAGTCATAGAGGATCTCGGTGCTGAAATTGTGACTTTAAAAATTGTGGGGAATTTTTTGCCTCGTGTAGGCCCGCAGCATTGGGAATCCACAAGTGGTGGATTCCCAAGAGGCAAGAGAGATGAAAGTGCATCAAACCTGTTCCTCAGATAGAAGCACCCTTCTTCTTCTTCTTTTTTTTTTTTTTTTTCCTTTTTCCTTTTTGTAGCTGAGCCACATAGGACCTGAGGCAATTCAGGCAGAGATCTGTTAGATTCAAATGGTGATACCAAAATAGATTCTGCAGTCACTCTGAAAAATCTTTTATCCTCTGCAGGCTTTCTCCAAGTCTCTTTTCTATTCTGACTTAATCCTTTTACACCAAAAAATATTTCTCTTACCTCTTTTTTTTTTTTTTTACCTTAGACCCATATTCTTTCCCCTCAACAGACCTTGTCTTATGAACTAATAAATTCCTGATGCAGATTTAGAGATTTAAATACCAATATTTGGCATGACCAGTTAAGTTTTCTCTGGAATCAATTTGAACTTTAGTGACCATTATTTTTTTCAGTATGCTCCTGTGTTACATCCTTGTACCTCAGAGTTTCCCAGGATCCTGAGCTCTGGTATCACCATCAGAAGTTGTAATAACACTTCCTGGGTCTCTGCTCTTCAGACAATTGATTAATTGAATCAAGCAATCTCTGCATTCCTCTGGGCACAGCAATCAGTGGTTGTTCCTAGTAATTGTATGAATGGGGGAAGCCCGTTTTGAACCTCATGTAATCCTCATAACAGCTGGGCATGTTGTAACTCAATTTCTCTCCCACGTATGCTGAAGTTAATTAGAATGCATGCCCTTGATTGGAGCCATGGCATTTACATTTTAATACAAATTCACTCATAGTCATCACCATGCCCAGATGAAATGTCAGTGGAACTCTTCCTTGCATGAATTTTTCTTTTAACATTTTTTTCTTTCTTCATTGAAATGCACCATATTTAATACTGATCCTTTTAAATAAAAGTGTGGCATAGTTCCATAATGTAGCCTGTTACACAAGTAGCTTTATCTATTTTATTTTATTTTTTCCCCCAGGATTTTAATGTCTGGCTTTGCAACCTTGTAATTTTTAATATTTATGTGCAATGTAACTACAGTTTTTCTATGGTGATTATATTAACATGATGCCAAAATTGCATTCATAAGCAATAAGATCAAGAAAATCAAGATTTGACTTGGCATATGAACTCCATTTCAATCTTACTACGTATGTGAACTAAGATTGACTCTTTTATTGCTCAGTATTATTGCTAAGGAGACATAATATAAGCAACTTCCTGGACTATGTGTGCCTCACTGTGTTGCCTTTCCAGGAAATATCAGGGTGGTGAAGCCCCCACAGGGCTTGTAAATGTGAGGCTCCTTTTAGCTGTCTGTAGAAAGCCTCTTCAACTTCCTCTTCCACATCAGGTGGTCTATAGTGAAATCCCTGATGTTTCTTTAATTGTTTCTTTGCAGGCTGATATCTTAATATAGATTTTGTACAAAACCAATTCCATCTTGCCACAGTTGTATTTAACTTCTAACTTTATGAAAAAAATGAAAAGTTAATAGATCAACAATTTTATCAGAAGTTTTTTATTAAGCCAAGTTTGTGGAGAATTCTTATACAATGGAAAGTTTATGTTTCTTTTTCAGTTAATCCAACTGGAGTGTAACGGTATGGTACTGGAACACTTAAATGCAGTGTTGGATGACTTGGTATTCACTACATGTTAATATTTGAAAAAAAAAAAAAGAGGAAAATGCAACTTCAATGTTGGTCTAAGAAAAAAAAAGTTCAAATAAGAAGCTAGAAAGTTTAGTTATCTACTGGCTAGGATAAAAAGTGCTTTTCAATTTTCAAAGGGAGTATAGCCAGGGTAGAGGTGGAACAGGTTTTAAGCAACAGGAAATATCTGTTGTATAAACAGAAATTAAATTTCACAGGAATGACTTAGAGCAGGTCTTTTAAATGCTTATGGAAAGCCATTTATACATCACTCCTGATAAGTCTTTGAGCCCAGTGTTACTTGATAGGTAAGCATACCTGACACTTGGACCCTTCCTCTTGGCTCAGATGCAGGTGTAATATAAGTTAGATTTATACAATCTTCAGGCAATAGCTAAGAAAATGTATTGAGAGTCCTAATTTCACTGGTGAGTGTTGTACTTATTGGGACTGAAGAGCACTTGTAGTATCTGTTATTTTAGGTTCTCGTTAGAAGAATGAAACCCAAAACACATTGTTAGCTACCATAACAATTGGCTCACAAAGAAAGAGCCAACTGGACTAAGCTGCTGAGGAATCTGAGGATGAAAGACTGGATAAAAGAACTCATGTGGTTGTCCTGCAGAACTAGGGCTTGATGTCTGTTGGGTGGTTTCTGGCACATATAGACAGGTCTCTCTGCTCACAGAAAATTAGTCTCTTTCAAAGAATGTGCACAGGAGCAGGAGGTATGCTTTTCTCTAAAGACATGTCTCCTCCAGCTCTGTTAGGACACTCCATCAAAATGTGTGAGGTCTGGGTTCAGTTTTCTCTGTCTGAGGAGACTCAAACCACTGTCCTCTCTGCAGAACATCCAATGCTATTTGAAACTGGAGCAACCAGCATAACTTACTGCCTCCCCTGCTGAAGCAGACACACACTACAAAGATTTCGCTGGGCTCAGAAGAGAGCAGAGTAAGCCTGGTTTAAAGTAGTGGGGAAGCCTGAAACCTCATGCCTGCTTCACAGGTATTGTATTCTGTACAATGATAATTCATTGGAAGTTCACAGTTAACAGACACTGAAGATAAAGCTCTGGATACCACAGGCAGGGTGACACTGCCTCCTTCCTTCCCCCCTTTTCTTCATGTCCTACCAGGTAAATAAGAACATCTGAAATTTCCCATTTTATGGCTTTATTTAACAAGCTTGTAATTCTGTCAGGTTTCAACTACATGGACTGAAATTTTTCACACAGTCAGCCTTTCTGTGCTGGGGATAGACATTTATCTCTTCCTGTGCAAAGTTTTCAAAAGTTGGCTTTCACATTACCCTCACCTATACATGAGCTGCAGTGGATTTAGTAACTCATATCTCTGAATGGCATTCCTTAGTGTCTATGCTGGTTTCTCACTATCCTGAGTACTTCTTGAACATCAGATATGTACCAGCTTCAAAGGTTGTCTGAATATACTTCAGTCCAAGGGCTGTGCTGCAGTGGGACCACATGGTAGCACAAAAATCTGAGGGCCAGAGGGAGAAACTGTCTGACTCTAGTTCAGAGAAGACAAAACTACACTGTGGTGAAGATCTAGAAAAGATATGGGCAAGAAAATTGTCAGTGGGAAATGTGATAAAAAAGGAGCAATCACTACTGCAGTCTAAGGTTACACGTGCAGAGAAGGATGTTTTTTGGCTGTGTAAGTGAGGGTGTAGGGAAACACTAATCCAAAAATTCTTGACTAACGCTGGGTGTTAGGTGCAGCAATAAAAGGAAGGCTGCACCTGGGTGGAGAAATGCATCACAGATGGGGAGTGGGAAGATTTTTCTTCAGTTTGAGGTAGAACACCAATTCATAGGCCTAGGGCAACTAGGGCTGGATGAAAAGGAGATGAGATGAACCCTAGAGAGAAAGGAAGTTTCCTCTGAGCAAGAAAATGCTCATGTGAATGGGCAGGGAATGTGAAATTTTTTCCTATTGTACCTAACTGGAATCTTCCCTGACTGGTGCTGGCCTGACTGGTGCTGAGTAGAGAGGGATAGTGGCTTTCTTTGACACAGCAGCACACTGTTCACTCATTGAACTTGTTCACCAGGACCTCAGGTCTCTTTCCACAGAGCTGCTCCCCAGATTGGTAGATCTCAGTCTGTGCTGCACTCCTAGATTATATTTCCGCAGGTGCTATACTTGTTCTTGTTAGACTTCATCAGATTCCTGTTAGCCCACTCTTCCAGCCTGTCCAGGTCTTCCTGCAGGGTGGCTCTCTCTTCCAAAGTGCCTGCTTTCTCATTCAGTTTAGTATTATTAGCAAAATTCATCAGAGTATACTTGATTCCATCATTCAGATCATTTACGAAGATATTAAGCAGCATTGGGTCCAATATCGATCCCCGGGGAGCCCCACTTGTGATAGCTTGACAGTTTGAAAAGGAACTATTTACCACAACCTCTGAGTGCAGCCTGAAGTCCAGTTCCCCAGCCACCACACAGACCACTTGTCTAAACTGTAACACATCAGTTTCACTAGGAGAAGCCCTATCAAAAGCCTTGGAGAAATCCAGGTAGGTGACGTCCACGCCTTGCCCCACATCAACCAAGCAGGTTACTTTGCTGTAGAAGCAGTTAGTTTTGTTAAGCATAATTTGTCCTTGGTGATTCAGTTACAGCTTTTCCCAATCACACCCTTCATTTGACTTGCAATAGGAGGATTTGTTCCATAACTTGCCCAGGGACTGGTGGGCCTATACTTTCCTGGGGCCACTTTTAAGCTCTTCTTGTAGAGGAGGTTGACATCAGCCTTTTTCCAGTCTTCTGGGACATCCCTCAGTTTTCACAAGTCCTAAAAAATGAAATATTGTATTATCATCCCAAATCATCACTGACAATAATTTGTTCTCATACTGTATTTCAGTCTCCAACTGCAGCTCCAGGTGTTTAAGACCAGGCTGGATGAGGCTCTAGCCAGCCTGATCTAGTGTGGGGTGTCCCTGCCCATGGCAGGGGAGTTGGAACTAGATGATCTTTGTGGTCCCTTCCAACCCTGACTGATTCTATGATTCTATAGTTCTGATACAGTAATTTTACTTCAGCAAACACTGGGTAAGTCAATTCGTCTGTGTACTACACTATTGCTCAGTAGTCAAAACGTTTTATAGAGTGCACTTATATGTATGTCTTTAAGTTTGCTTAATGTCTTTGCATCAGACCTTCTTTAGTTATGTAAGTAATGTTTGAAGTTGCTCCTAGCCTCTGGGAACTGAGTCAACAACTTGCCTCTAGTTAAGAAGGACAGCAAAAAAAAAAAAGAAAAAAAAAAAAAAGGTAAAATATTTCTCTTTCTTAACCCCAGAGAGAAATTTTATTTTCTTGCTGAACTGCATAAAACTATCCCTTGTTACTGCAACAAAGAGAAGGAAACTTACTTCTCTCTTTCTATAAATATGATATATACGTATATATTTTTTAATCAACCTCATTTCCTATCACAATTCAAAGACTGCTCTGATTTTCTAACATTTATGTTGAATTGGTTCTCTACCTGTCTAGTTGCACACATCAAGACATCAAATTGTGCAAGGAAGATTTAATTATTGTTGTAATTAATACTTCAAAACATGCTACTACTACCACATATGGCATACGTCTTAAGTAACTTTAAAAATGAGAAGTTGGTGTCTCACCAGCCTCTAACACCTAGTTTACTATCACCTCCATTCCCTGTCAGATTCTTTTCCTTTGAATAAAAGCTGAGCTGCAGGCAAATTAGTTAAGTGAACCCCACACACTCTGACTAGGTACAAAAAAATTGAGTGGGATTCACTGAAATGTAAAAATAACCACATAAAACATGAGCTCAATTTCATGGTTAGTATGCTGAGTTGCACTTTAAAGATAAAATTGTCACAATGATAGCTGTTACCTAACAAGAAAAATGTGAGCTGTTTCAGCTAAATTTTTAGCCACAGTTAGAAGACCATGTTTGACAGAAATGAAAATGGCTTGAATATTTCACAGACATCCTTTTGCCCCGCACCTGCTTTAAGTCCTACACATTTCAAGGACATGCTATAGTGTTTATATGTATTTTGGCCCAAGGGGCTATATCAAAGCCTTTTTATTATGGTCCAGGCGAAATAAAGTATGACCAAGTGTGTAAACTTTTGTTTACATATGACTATTTTTCAGACTTGTAATAGGGTCTCCCAGTATCTTTACGACAAATTGTTGATGCTTAAGAATGACCTGGTTGTAGCCAGGAGGGGCTTGGTCTCTTCTCCCAGGCAACCAGTACCAGAACAAGAGGACACAGTCTCAAGCTGCACCAGGGGAAGTTTAGGCTCAAGGTGAGGAGAAAGTTCTTCACTGAGAGAGTTGTTAGCCATTGGAATGGGCTTCCCAGGGAGGTGGTGGAGTCACCATCCCTGGAGGTGTTCAAGAGGGGACTGGATGTGGCACTTGGTGCCATGGTCTAGTCATGAGGTCTGTGGTGACAGGTTGGACTTGATGATCTTTGAGGCCTCTTCCAACCTTGGTGGGTGGTTCTGTGATTCTGTGATTCTGTGACTTCTCTGTGCTGCTGACAGTACCATCCAGAAATGAGATAAGCTCTTGCATCCAAGCCACTCTCTTCAGCAGATGCAGAAAAAAAATTGTCTGTACTTAAGAAACTGTTCCTGTCTTCATAAATGTCCTTCCTGATTCTCTGGTTTTACCTTCTTTACAGCAATAATCATAAAATTGAATCCAGTAATACCTTCTTCAGGTCTATCTTGAGTCTTTACAAACACAGTTTCCTGATGCCCAGATATTCATGAAAGTAACAAAACCTCCCTGGGCTGTCATTGGAATTACATCTTTTACTTTTCATCGGAATTACCTCTTTTACTTTTCATCTAGCTATGGGAAGTATAGCCCATCATTTCAGGAGGTCCTTTATGGTATGATTGTGGTGGGTTTAGATATATTTGTGTAATTTTTAGAACTGCTGTATTAATTAAAAAAATCTACAGTGCTCAAAATTAAGAGCAGAAAGGTGTTGATATTTTGGAATTATAATAATAATGATTTTAAAGAATCCCTGAAGACTGTGATACAATTGCATTTAATTAAAGTGATCATATAGGGCAGATGACTGAGCTGTAATATGTTTACTTTAAGCAATGCTACACAGTATTTCCATAAAACTAAGCTAAACCTCACCACAAGAACTACACATCAGAGTTGCTGGCCAATGTAATTGTGAGGAAAATCTTTAAATCTTTGCCTTAGATGTAGCTAATAGAGGAATGTTTTATTTCATCCAAGTCATTTGAGTTTGATGTGCGATATATCCAAGCACAAAAAATGCAATTTAGTTGAATTTACTTACTTCAGGATCACATGAGATTTGCTTGTGCAGATGTCTGCTTTTGTCATGCCATGATATAGTCTCTCTGCTGTGATATTAGAACGAGAGTACACTGCTGAAAATTAAAAACTCCCTTGCCTCTAAAAGTTGGTGCCCACACACAACCTGAAAAGAGAACCTGAGTTATGGGATAATAGCTCTCAAACTGCCATGGATTTGTAGGTACTTGTTAACCAGAGTACAGGAGAAATTAGAAAAGCATATGTAAATGCTAATGTATTTTGTTACCAATTCTTTCTCCTTATTTTTTGTTCTCTTAAAATATTTCTGAATGCTTAGGCACAGAAAAGAACTGAGATTCTTAATTTAATTGAGATTGCCTTGGAAGACTGAAGTCACTGAAAAGCCTGTTGTCAGAGATATATGTTTTGAACTCTTAATTTTTCCTTGAAAATTTCCTTAATGTAGCTATCAAGAAGACTTGCATGGGTATTTGTCTTTCAGGTGATATCTTTCAGCTGATAGTTGCATCTCCTATTCTGTTTCATCCCATGAAGAGTCCAGAAAATCAACACTCCAAATGCACAGTATGATAAATTTCATGGGTTAGACAGCAGACACAAGAGATTCTGAAAACTTCAGTTAAAAAAAAGGGGAATTATAATGCACTGTAAAAAATTAATTGAATTGGGTAGGAGGAAGAAGGGTAGCTGTTCTTAGCTAAATTCAAAAGAAACATTATCTTTGGGGACTTGAAATTTTATTTATAAACTTCTGAAGTCCTTCTTTCTATGTAATTTATATTGCTAATCAAATTTGTGAATTCATCAGGTCAGATAATGACCTGCTCACAAATCATTTTCCTAATGAAGTTGTCTTAAAAGGGGAAAAGTAAATCTCTTATTTCTGCAAAGCTATGATGTTTCAAACAACTTGAGAAGAGGCTTTTGACATAGAATAAATTTGAAAAAGATACTTAATCACTTGATATCAACTTTCAGTGTTTAAAGCCACTTGAGCAATTAATACATTCTCTTCTTATGAGTGAATCACAGTTTCAAAGATTCATAATTATTCATGAGAATAGAAACACAGAAGGAATAAGCTGATTAATTTTGCTACTCTTGAGAAAGAAATCCCAAATACATATGCATTCTGTTTAGGTTTTCTTTTTCCTTCCTTGTGCTCTAATGAAGAAAAGGTCAACATCATTTTGGCATCTGAGGAACAATCAACCAGTATTCTATCTGAATTTTTTTAGCATGTGTCTGAAGAAGCATGATTCTTACAGATATTGTTTTTTATTGAAGCATGCTAGTTGTCTTGGCAGATTCTAAGATGTTTTGGGCAACGAACCCAAAGGCTCCTAGCAGAGACTGAAGGATTTTGTGTATGCTGCTCAGCAACAGCCAAATTGCTGATGTGTTGTCAACACTTTTTTAGTCACAACTCCAAAACACAGCAGCATACAGGATACACTGAGGAAAGTTAACTCCATTTGAGACAGACCCAGTACGGTATATTTTTGTGCTAATGTTACTGTGAGGTGAGAACCTGAGTTTAATTTTGATCTTCAATGCTATGGGAGAAAAATACTTCTGGAAGCAAGAAGCCATGATTTTGCAAACTGAGCTTCTTCAACATTCAGGGTGTATTTGTCTCTTGCTTTGTGTCAGTTTTGTAATAATGGTCACAAGAAATTAAATTACTTCTTTCACAAAAACATAGAATTGCTTCAGTTGAAAAAGACCTCTAAGGTCATCAGGTCGGACAGTCAACCTAAGGCTACTAAAGCCATTAAACCATGTCTCAAAGTGCCATGTCCACATGTTTCTTGAACATCTCCAGGGATGGACACTCCAACATTGCCTTGGGCAGCCTGTTCCAATGCCTCACCACTCTTTCAGTAATTAAATTTTTCCCAATATCCAATCTAAACCTTTCCTGGTGCAATTCTGTGCCATTTCCTTGTATGTGAAAGTGGGATATTGAACTTCAGCTTTCAATTCTCTACTTGAAAATGAGTAAAACTGGACAGAGTATTATTAAAGAATAGGCTGAAAATACTGGAAGAAGAGTTCTGTATAACTAAACCACAGAGTATATGCGTGAATTGTCACTGCTGGCCATAGAGCATCAACCAGTTAGCTTGAATAGCTTTTGAATAGCTTTCTGCAGGAGGGATAACTTCATGATGAAGAGAATCAAGAGCACATGTCTGGTTTGTTCTGCTGTCTTTCTTGTCAGACCAGAAACTTCCAATAAGGATATTGTTATCAACGAAAGACTGGAGGCCCTGAACCATCTCAGCTACTTCTGAGATCATCATCTGAAAATCTTGTTGTACATATCAGCTTTAAACCTACCTAATGCAAAATAGAAATTAAAGCACAAGTACATGCCAGATAGAATGTTCCATTACTGGAAAACGGAGAGATTTAATTTCAGATGTGCCAGACACTACATGGCAAAAACCTGGTCCTCCTGGTTTCACTGTTTCACAAACAGATATGAACCCAGGAAATGCTATATGTTGAAGCTGATGGGAAGAGAAGTTGTTTTAGGTTGGTAAGTGGTTACTGGGAAAGAGAATCTTAAGACTTAGAAATAAGTGTCCAGGATACTGTGGTCAGACACTAATTATTTTTTTATACCCACTACTATTCCATCTACATTTCTGTAATTTTTGGATTTTCCAATGTGACAATGACCACACTAAACAAATAATACAGTGTTTCTATAATAAGCAGTATGGTAGATCCTAAACTGAAGCTTTTGATTAAATTATATACATTATGATCAAATTATTATAATTATTTTGAACTAGAGAAGGGAAGATTTTGATTGGAAATTAGGAAGATGTTCTTTATTATGAAGGTGGTGTAACACTGGAACAGGCTGCCCAGGGAAGTAGTGGAGACCCCATTCCTGGAGACATTTAAGATCAGGCTTGATGGGGCCTGGGCAACCTGATATAGCTGGGGATGTCTTTTGTTACTGCAGGGAAATTGGACTAGATGACCTCTAGATGTCCCTTCCAACCCTGTCCATTCTATGATTCTGTGTGATTGATCTCCATTCATAGGTACTATGTTAATGCAACCAGACTGATTCACTTGGTGTTCATAATACTGTGGCAGTTTAGGCTGGGTGCCTCCTGTTACTGCCACATAAGTTACACCTCTGGTGTCCTGAGTGTCCAGCCCAGTATGGTGGACACGGGAAGCAGCCTATTTCTACCCTATAAATCCTGCACCCTATAAATCCATCTGCAAAGTCATTCTCTTCCTCTTTCTTCCCTCTCTGGTCCTGTGGGAGATGCTCCCTATCAGGTAATGGTGAGTATCTCAATGACTCTTAGGCCACTCTAGGCCTAATACCAGGAGGAGAAGAGAGGGTAGGTGGGTGGGTGGGAGGAAGGGGTGGGGGCAGTCTCAGACCTGGCCAGCGTGAGACTAGCCTAGCAGTGGGGGGGGGGGGAGAAAGAGCCATGAGGGTTTTTGGGTACACTCTCAGGTTGGGAAAAGGGCAAAAGGGCTGTTTTGGGGGCCTTGGGTGTGCTGTAAGGGCCTCTCTATGCATTGGGATGTCTTTGCCACTGTGCTTTGTAGTTTCTGTAAAACACCAATTGCTTTTCCATTTAAACTTTCCACCACTGTGCAATCCATTTGTGTGTGTCATTCTTTTGTCCCTCTCAGGGCAACACAGGATCTGTCTGGCCTTAAACTAGGACAAATACAAAGTAAAAAAATCAGTAATTGCTTTCAGAATACCCAAATATTTTCTTTATTATTTTTCACCAGCAAGGTCCAGTGTAAGCACTGAAGATCTCTTACACAAGTAGCTTGCACTGACACTGGAGCAAACTGACACTGGTACTGGTAAGCAGAAAAGTTTTACTTAGAAGATGTTATTATTAAGATTAAGATAACTGGCATGCTTATATATATGTACATTCACACATATATGTTAAAAAATGTTCAAAGTATGATTATCTTTAATTTCTAAGTTGCATGAAAGACTAGTATAAGGTTTAGTAGTTTATTTATTAAGCCTAGAAAGAGAGTCTTCAGGAATTAAGTTTTTATTTTTCTTACGACAGAAGCCATAAATAGTTCACTTGCTTTGCACAAACAAATGAGTCTCTCAGGAATGACCCAAATCTTTTGCTTCAAAGTATAATAAAGAGTGTTCTTCTTTTTTCAGAGAGAAAGGTCCCTGGACGATGCAGAACTCTTCCAAATAAATCCTAGGGAATTACCTCTCTTAGGGTTTTGTACCTATTAATGGCCAAACAGAAGCTCATTGTCTCATTTTCTTTTCACTCCTTTTCCTCTGTGCTGTTCTGCTGTTTAAAGTGCTGCACAGTGCAGTGTGTGCCCTTCAGCAGCAGAACCACAGAGAGATTATGGAAGCCTGTGAGCTTCCTGACAAAGTAGTTGTCCTCAGGCATTTAGTGGAGTCATGAGAGCTTTACTCCCAGTAAACACTGTCAGTAATGGACTCTTTGCTGTTTTGGGCATCACTCAATAGAGAATTCCTTATTTATTTTACTATTTCTTTTGTTGATTCAAAACAAATCTGCACTGAAGTTCCTGCTCAAAGGAGAATATTGTGTATTTTTATCACAGAATCACAGAATGTTAGGGGTTGGAAGGGACCTCAAAAGATCATCTAGTCCAACCCCCCTGCCAGAGCAGGATCACCTTTACCAGGTCACACAGGAACACATCCAGGTTGGTTTTCAATATCTCCAGAGAGGGAGACACCACAACCCCCTTGGGCAGCCTGTTCCAGTGTTCTGTCACCCTCACAGTGAAAAACTTTTTCCTCATGTTTACATGGAACTGCCTATGCATGGAACTTCCAGTCATTGCCTCTTGTTCTGTCATTGGGCATTTCTGAGCACTGCTTGACTCAATCCTCTTGGCACTCACCCTTTACGTAGTTATAAACATTAATGAGGTCACCCCTTAGTTTCCTCTTCTCCAAGCTAAAGAGCTCCAGCTCCCTCAGTCTTTCCTTGTAAGGAAGATGTTCCACTCCTTTAATCTTTTGTGTGACTCTGCACTGGACTCTTTCAAGCTGTTCCCTGTCCTTCTTGAACTGAAGGGCCCAGAACTGGACACAATATTCTAGATGTGGCCTCACCAGGGCAAAGTAGAGGGGGAGGAGAACTTCTCTCAACATACTAACCACAGCCCTTCTGATACACCCCAGAATAGCATTGGCCTTCTTGTCCACAAAGCACATCGCTGGCTCAGGATCAACCTTCCATCCACTAGGAAATCCAGGTCCTTTTCCCCTTCATTGCTGTCTAACAGGTCAGTCCCCAGCCTATACTGATACCTGGTGGTGTTCTTTCCCATGTACAAGACTCTACACTTGCCCTTGTTGAATTTAATTAAATTTCTCCCTGCCCACCTCTCCAGCCTAAGTCTCTCTGAAGGGCAGCACAACCCTCTGGTTTGTCAGCCACTCCACCCAGTTTGGTGTCATCAGCAGACTTGCTGACAGTGCTCTCTGTGCCCTCATCCAGGTCATTGATGAATATATTGAACAGCACCAGTCCCAGTACTGACCCCTGAGGGACTCCACTAGATACAGGCCTCCAATTAGACTCCATCCCATTGACCACAACTCTGACTTCTTTCCTTCCACCAGTTCTCAGTCCACCTCACTACCTGATCATCTAGGCCACACTTCCTCAGTTTAGCTGCGAGGATGCTGTGGGAGATAGCATCAAATGCTCTACTGAAATCAAGAAAAAACACACCCACAGCTCTACCATCATCTATCCGCCTGGTTATGTCCTCATAAAAGGCTATCAGATTGGTCAGACATGACTTTCCCTTGGTAAAACCTTGTTGACTTCTCCTAATGACCCTCTTGTCCTTGATATGCCTAAGGATAGCACCAAGAATAAGTTGTTCTATTACCTTTCTGGGGATGGAGGTGAGGCTGACTGGTCCATAGTTACCTGGGTCCTCCTTCTTAGCCTTTCTGAAGACTGAAGTGATGTTTGCTTTTTTCCAGTCCCCAGGCCCTTCTCCTGTCTGCCATGACTTACCAAAGATGGTGAAGAGTGGTCTGGCAATGACCTCTGCCAGCTCCCTTGGCACCCCTGGGTGCATGCCATCAGGACCCATGGGTTTATGGATGTCTGCATTGCTGAACTGTTCCCTAACCCAGTCCTCATTAACCTAGTGTGAGAGACTAAATCTTGTCTCTCTTGATGTGACTCAACAAAGATAAAATCACCTCTGCTGTTTGCCCAGGCAATAGCTGATATGTATTGGGCAGATACACATTGGCCACTGGATAATGACTCTCTGGAATGTGCATAGACAAGATCATCTCTACCCATCAGCTACCCCAGAAAGGGAAGATGATGCAAAGGATAAAGATTGCTCACCAGACTGCAGCTGCCCTGAAAATAATGGGCAGAGGCCACTGCTATTGATACTCTCTGGAATATGCATATTCACCACCTGGACACATCCCTATAAAAGACCTGAGCAACTACTGGCTCAGAAGGAAAAGACCGGGGCAATGCTGCTCTAAAGAAAAACGAGGAGAATACCAGGAGAGAAAAGAACAGATATAAGAGAAAAAGACTTCACCATGTATCCTGGAGGCAGCAGACCAGGAGGAACCCTCTCTCTGTGTCCTAAGTTCCACCTGCTGCAACTCATGGAGCTGAAGAGGCTGCTCAGAGAAGGGCTTGGACTTGGACTTTGGGATCTCTCCATTCCCTCCTCCGCTGGAGGACAGTGCAGCCAACAAGGATGATCTCTCCTCCACCCCAAAGCTGCAGCACTCTTCCTCCACAGACCCAAATTGTCTTGGCGGGTGAGGGGAGTGGTAATATAATTCCTTTCCTCTTCTCTCTCCCTCTTCTCCCTCTCTCTCTATTTTTCCCTCTCTCTCTCTCCCTCTTCTTCTGCTCGGTCCACTTTATTCTGTTAATAAATAGCCTCACTGTTGATATTTTAGCCTCATTTGTGCCCCTAATTTCATAACAGGGGAATATGCAAAAGAACTGAGTGTCTTTCTCTCTCTAGACTGAGACACCCAGTCTTCAAAAAAAGAAAACTCCTTCTTTGTCATGTCTTCCCCTGGGGCCTCAGGGGTCTGGGGCTCCTGAGGGACAGTTCAGCAGTATATACAGAGATAAAGAAGGTGTTTAGTAATATCACTACCAGAATCATAGAATCAGTCAGGGTTGGAAGGGACCACAAGGATCACCTAGTTCCAAATCCCCTGCCATGGGCAGGGACACCTCACACTAGATCAGTGTGGCCAGAGCCTCATCCAGCCTGGTCTTAAACACCTCCAAGGGTAGGGCCTCAATCACCTCCCTGGACAACCCATTCCAGGGCTTCACCACTCTCATGGTGAAGAACTTCCTCCTCACATCCAGCCTGAATCTCCCCATCTCCAGCTTCATTCCATTCCTCCTAGTCCTATCACTACCTGATATCCTAAGAAGTCCCTCCCCAGCCTTCTTGTAGGCCCCCTTCAGATACTGGAAAGCCACAATAAGGTCAGCTCAGAGCCTTCTTTTCTCCGGACTGAACAGCCCCAACTCTTTCAGTCTGTCCTCATAGGAGAGGTGATAATCACCACAGGTTCTCAGCTTATTAGATACTTTAGGTATTAAAGCTAAAGTTTTGGATTATTTAAAAATTTTAACATTTCATAGAATAAGCTACTGAAAGAATACTTGAGAGAAGAGGAAAGAAATATTTTATTTGCTCAACTGATTTTCTGTAGTGAATTAGGTCTGGAAGTATGCGTGCCTTAATGAATACCATCATGAGGTTGTAGCTGCCAGATACAAATATTATATATTGAATGTGGATAAAATGACTTTCACAGTATCACAGTATCACAGTAACTAAGGTTGGAAGAGACCCCAAGGATCATCAAGTCCAACCTGTTCCAACCGACCTCACAACTAGACCGTGGCACCAAGTGCCACGTCCAATCTCCCCTTGAGCACCTCCAGGGACGGCGACTCCACCACCTCCCTGGGCAGCACATTCCAATGACGAATGACTCGCTCAGTGAAGAACTTCTTCCTCACCTCGAGTCTAAACCTCCCCTGGCACAGCTTGAGACTGTGTCCCCTTGTTCTGGTGCTGGTTGCCTGGGAGAAGAGACCAACCCCTTCCTGGCTACAACCACCTTTCAGGTAGTTGTAGAGGGCAATGAGGTCACCTCTGATCCTTCTCTTCTCCAGGCTAAACAATCCCAGCTCCCTCAGCCTCTCCTCATAGGGCTTGTGCTCAAGGCCTCTCCCCAGCCTTGTTGCCCTTCTCTGGACACGTTCAAGTGTCTCGATGTCCTTCCTAAACTGAGGAACTTTATCTTCAAGTGTCAAAAAATCTCCAGATAATTTGGTTATTTTGATTAGCGTTTTGTGGAATAATTATATAATAAAGTGAACTTCAATCTTTCCTAAAAAAGTGGAGTGTCAAGCTGAAGATTTCATCAGTGAGGACATCCAAAGGTTACTTTAAAAAAATGTGTTGACACTGTAAATTCAGGGGGTAACACCTATAACTGGTAGCAGTTCTTCAAGTGAAAGAAAAATTGAAACAGATTTCATTTCAAAAGACCACTTTTATGATTATAGAAACAAAATACTTTTTTCAGTGTTCTTTCGTCTTTTTCCCTCTCCCATGTTTTTTTTCAGTTTATCAGTGGGAGGAGTAAAAGAGAAAAACTACTTGCATGTGCATCTGAGTATGCAAGAATGAGGAGAAAGAGAGGGGGTTTTTTGAACAGATGTTGATTTATCTGTTTTTTTTTTAACCATTACTGCAAATCAAAGCGCCTAAAAATATAGTGTTGGGGTTTTTTTTCTTTTCTTTTTACAGAAGTACAAGGACTTTAATTTTTAAACAACTGAGCATCCTTTCATTTCAACAATACCTGTCTTGCTGTTACAGTACTTACACCTCAGACATGAAAGGCTGTTAGGACACACACAGTCTAGAGTACAAGAAGTCCTGGTTTATGTAAGTTGAAAACGGTGTGCCTCCTCAGAGAAGTGAGAGGAAGGTTTGCTTCATGCTGTGCAGCTATACTAACAAAGGAAAATATTCCTCCTGGAGTTGAGTATAAATACCAGCACATGCTGTGTGACTATTGAATGACTTGAAAAATTCCTTTTGCTTCAAATGCAAGCACCTTGGCTGAAGTCAATGACTGGTGTATGACTGAAAAACTTGCATATGACATCCCTTGTCCCATACATGGTATTTACCATACTGCAGAGGCCCGAGTCTCTTTTGACTTAAACAGTGGCTGACTTTCTGTGAAAATATAAAGGAAATATTTAGTAATGTTTTTCCCTGCCTAGCCTCTGACCTGCTCCCCTCAATGATGAAAGAGTACCTGAAGAACAGAGTTTAAAGGGCTGGAAAATTGTAAAGAGAGTCTGATTTGTCCCAGGTTTGACTTCTTGACTCAGGTGTTCTGGACTGTGTTATCAAGGCAGAATCACTGTCAACAAATTGGCTGTTTTCTTTAGATGCCATCTTTTGAATACCTTACAAACATTAGCTTAAAACGTTATTATAGTTCCATTTCACTTCTAAAAACCAATTTCATATGCAGTCTATATTACTTGTCCAACTGTAATTAATGGTGGTCACTATTTCATTTGCTCTGTAAATAGAGTAGGTTTTTACACCAAAGACTCTTTTAAATACAATTTAATAGGAGACCACTGTAGCTGCATTTAAAGGTAAAGTTCTGATGTACAGTGGAGGATCTGAATTCAAGCCACATTACTGTATATTGACTAACTGCCTCAGGAGAGAGATTTGTTGTGACAAATTTGTGAGTGTTCTGATCACCTCTGCCTAAACTCATTTATGTTTACTACCTGTTATTTAAGAATGTGCATGGAATGATATAACTGCTCTTATCAGCAAATCTATGGAGAGATAACCAGTAGAAGAGGTATTAGGATTAAAGTGGTAGACATTCAACTTCACAGTCCCAAAAGATGAGGATTCAACTGCCCTACCAATTCTCTCAGCTTATGAGCACATATCAGGAATGCTACTGAATATTCCATTTACTGCACGGCTGAGTAATTTGCACTGCATCTTTAGGACAATCCTTCTTGCTCTCTCCTTCCCAACTGCCTTGGGACATTTGTCTCCCCATGTCTTGTCTCCTTCCATCTGATGACTTGGGAAGCACTGTTCTTGTCTTCTTATCTCTATTCCACAAGCAGCTTAAACATGGACCTATACAGAAAGTATTTAGGTATAGTACTTCAGTATAAAAATTCTGAATTATAGTAATGGCGGATTTACATCCTTTAACAGCTTCTTGCAGACTTGTCCTGGTAGACCTGTCCATCAAATTAAACCAAAATTCAGACAGAGCCTTTTCCTAAAAAAAAAAAAAAAAAAAAATAATCTAGAGATTATATCTCTTTTTAAAAATGGTATTTCAAGGTGGTAGTTTTTATTTAGTTTAGTTTATTTAGAGCATCACTTTAAAAATGGAGTTGATGATTGAAAGCATGTGGGGTTTTTCATTCCAGAGAAGTGGGGGTTTTATATCCAGAGAAGGGCCACGAGGATGATGAGAGGGCTGAAGCACCTCTCCTGTGAGGACAGACTGAGGGAGTTGGGGCTGTTTAGTCCGGAGAAGAGAAGGCTCCGAGGAGACCTAATTGAGGCCTTCCAGTATCTTAAAGGGGCCTACAAGAAAGCTGGTAAGGGACTTTTTAGGGTGTCAGGGAGTGATAGGACTAGGGGGAATGGAAAAAAAAATAGAAATTGGTAGGTTGGATGTGAGGAAGAAGTTCTTCCCCATGAGGGTGGTGAGACACTGGAACAGGTTGCCCAGGGAGGTGGTGGAAGCCCCATCCCTGGAGGTTTTGAAGGCCAGTCTGGATGTGGTTCTGAGCAACCTGATCTAGTGTGAGGTGTCCCTGCCTATGGCAGAGGAATTGGAACTAGATGATCCTTGAGGTCCCTTCCAGCCCTAACAATTCTATGATTCTATGTTTCATGGGACTTACACATCTGTTTGAAATGTTGCAGCGTAGTAGGTGACTGAATATCCATCTGATTTTCTGGAATTATCGCCATTATATCCAAGCTTTTACTTTAGAGCTTATTTTGAATACTGTTTTCCAGAATCTAATGGCTCAGCATCATGTCATGCTTGAGCTAAACAGTCCAGCTTTCCTCAGTTGCATATGTCAGCTTGTTCAGGTGGATTTTCTGATATTTCTTCTTTCCTATGTAACAATTCTGAGATGAACAACTTGTATGGACTACCTAAATATTCCCAAGGGTGAAAACCAATACCTACCAGTCTTTCCATGTGCATCTAGGTTTTCTTTTCTATATGCTGCTAGTACTTGTACCAGAGACACAGAGCAGTGCTAAAAATAAAATAATAATAAAAATGCTTAAGGAGGGAAATAATTTTTGAAGCACAACCCCTGCATGAACAAGTTCTGAAAGTTATATCCTTGTTTTCACTAATTACAATGTAAATTGCCCTTTTTTTTTTCACTCCTTGGGTCAGAAATTACCTGCTTCATGCATAGAATTATAGTATTTCTAAGAACACATGAAGAGCTGTATAAATATGTCCATGTGTGTCCTAACTCACAAAAGAGGGAGATTTTTGCTACATCTGAAGTTCTGCGGTATGAAGTTCTATGTATAATCAAGTCAAAACACACTTCACTACAGGAAAGAAGTGAGAAGTGACATTTAACTGCTCTCAGTCACTATGTCCTACACTGTGTGGTTTGAATTTAAATTTTCTTAACTAGACCAAAATGTAGGTTACAATAATACCATACAGTTTAAACTTCAGAGATATTGTAGTGACTTGTACTGGATGCTGGGCCATGTCATTAGGACTGTGTTTTTGCCAAGGGAAGTTGAACCAGCGGATGCTTGAGGTCCCTCCCAATTTAGTCCCTTCTGTTCTGTGACTCTAAGTATACGGAGTGACCATTTGTATTACTCATTTGCAAATAAGTAGATGTTACAAGGAATATGAATCTTATTTTCTTCCAGGCTGTCTCACATCTCAAGTGAAGTAAATTACTCTTAATTTGAAACAAATATAAAAAAAAAAATTCTTGGCTGATGGAGCCAGGTTGTTATTTCATCATAATAGAGTTCAAGTGCAGTGATATGCAGCACTTGATCTAGAGGAAGTACTACTAATACACCCAGGAGGATTTCCATAATCAGAGTTAATAATGGTTTTTTTTATCTCCATACTTAGGCACGGTGGAAATACATAGCATGTTCAATTATGCTTAAAAGAGAAAGAGCGCAGAGCTGAGTCTCTGCTTCCTGTTAGCCATGTGAACAAAGGTGGAATTTGTCCTTTATGAAAGATAATGAAGCTTCTTCTATTTGTTCCTTGCAGTCTAGAGCAGTTCCTGTATTAGTTTTCGTAATCAACTACATGTATTCTTAGCTATATGATTCTTGTTATAGGAGAAGGGTCAGTGGCTCTTTGCTCTATTTTTTTTCCTGGTAATTGCTTTAATTTTGTATTTGACAATCCTTCCTAATAGCATTGGATTCTTGGTAACATTTGTTAATAATACATTTATATGATTCATTTGGGAAAACACTGGTCAGTTCAAATTGCCTTTCCCCTGTTCAGTATGACAGCGTGCTCTTCGGGGAACAGAGGTAAACATCTGCATCCAGACAGTTTTATGTTGAAAAAAATTGTATACTTCAATTTATACATTAGAAATACTAAGAATGACATGCCAGAAATAGGGGGAAAAAATGAGGAAATAATTCACAAAATAAAATGACATGAGTGTCCTGTTTGTGTTGATATATTGAATGAATGAGGGTCGCATCTCATTTCATTAGCTTAGATGTGTGTGAATGAGAGCCAAGTCTCTACTTAGAATTGTTTCTGCTAAAGGCCTGCACTGTTTCTGATGTGTATGAAACAGCACTACATTAGAATTAAGGTATTCACAGAATGTCAGTGAAAAAGTGGTTTTGAACAGGTAGCAGCTGTCCAAAGTGGGTGGAGGGGGTGAAAAATAATTCTGGGAACACTTCAAAAAACAGCACTGAAAGAGAACAAGTGCAGTCAATTGTAAGTCTGAACCTTGGGCAGATATGAATTGGAACAAGCCCTTAAGAATTCTGAATTTTGAATGTCTCTGGAGAAGGACAAGCCACAACCTCTCTGGACAGCCCATTCCAGTGTTTTGCAGCCCTCACCGTGTTCCCACAGGGGAGTTTCTCCAGCCCACTGATCATCTTCATGGCCCTCCTCTGGATGCAGTACTCCAGGTGGGGTCTCACATGAGGGCCAGAATTACCTCTCTCGTCTTGCTGGTCACACTTCTTCTGGTGCAGCCCAGGATACAGCTGGCCTTCTGAGCAAGTACACATTGCTGATGCCTGTTGAGCATATCATCAACTGACACCCCCAAGTCCTTCTCCTTGAGACTGCTCTTGAGCCACTCCTTGCCCAGCCTATATTTGTGCTTGGGATCACTTCAACCCAGGTGTATGACTTTGCACTAAGTGCAGCCATCCAACCAATTCCTTGGTCCACCCCTAAAGTCCATACTTTTCCAATTTTGTAACCAGGTTGTCACATGAGACAGTATCAAACACTTTACAGAAGTCCAGGTAGATGACATCAGTTGCTCTTCCCTTATCTACTGATGTTGTAATTCCATCATAGAAAGCCAACAAGTGTGTCCAGATTTGCCCTTGGTGAAGCCATGCTGGTTAACACCAATCACTTCTTCATTTTCTGTATGCCTTAACAAAGCCTTCAGAAGGATCTGCTTCATGATCTTGTCACAGTATCACAGTAGTATCGCAGTATAACTAAGGTTGGAAGAGACCTCAAGGATCATCAAGTCCAACTTGTCACCACAGACCTCATGACTAGACCATGGCACCAAGTGCCACGTCCAATCTCCTCCTGAACACCTCCAGGGATGCTGACTCCACCACCTCCCTGGGCAGCCCATTCCAATGATGAATGACTCGCTCGGTGAAGAACTTTCTCCTCACTTCGAGTCTAAACCTCCCCTGGTGCAGCTTGAGACTGTGTCCCCTTGTTCTGGTGCTGGTTGCCTGGGAGAAGAGACCAACCCCCTCCTGGCTACAACCTCCTTTCAGGTAGTTGTAGAGGGCAATGAGGTCACCCCTGAGCCTCCTCTTCTCCAGGCTAAACAATCCCAGCTCCCTCAGCCTCTCCTCATAGGGCTACAGAGGTCAGGCACAGAGATGAAACTGACTGGCCTATAGTTTCTGGGATTTTACTTTTCTCGCCTTTTGAAGATAAGAACTACATTTCCCCTTCTCAAGTCAGCAGGAACTTCACCAGATTGCTCTGAGTTTTCAAATGTGATGGACAGTGGTCATCTACCACTTCCCATGAGTGGATCTTGTGAGGCTCCACAGACTTGTGTACCTTTGTGTTCTAGATGGACTCAAACCTGCTCTTCAGTTTCCCACATTTTCTCACTCTCACTCCCCACCTGTGTTTTCTGGAGCTTGGGTGGCACAGCTAGAGCCCCTGACAGTGAGCACTGAGACATGATAGTCACTGAGCACCTCAACCTTGTCCATATCTGTCGTTACCAGGTTCTCCATTCTCTTCTTGGAGAGGCCCCACAATTTCCTTAGCTGCCTTTTTGTCCCTGACATACTTGAAGAAATTCTTCTTATTCCTTTTTTATGTCCATATCCAGGTTTAATTCCACCTGTGCTTTTGCTTTTCTAACCTGCTCCCTGGCTGCTTGGGAAGTGTCTTTGTAGATGAGAGATACTGGCATATTTTGCTTATTTAGAATGGCTCATGGTGATCAATGTCAAGAGAAGATCTGACTGGCTTCCCTAGGGCCAGAATTTCAGCTCAGATATATTTGTTGGGAGTTGGAAATCATGAATCAGAAGTAAGAAAAGCTAGAATATATTGCCATTTAGAAGAACAGGTTATTTTTTATGTTGCTTTCCAACATAGTCGTATCAGCAAGACTGGAATAGGCATCCCTCATTAACCTGAATTTTGGGAAGTCATTCTGTGAAGTCCAGTGCATCACAAGAGACTAAAATAAAAAGCTCTCCTTCTGAGAGCTGTATGTAGGCATCCTCATTCACTCACAACATCTGACTGATGATTGGGATCTGTGGACCGATCTATGATACTTCAACAGTATAAAAATCCCCACACATTGTCCTTACTACCAACTCACAGGAAAAATGCAGCACATAGGAAAAATGCTCTTCTGCTAGGGTTCTCCAGAGGGATCTTGACTGGCTGGACAGATGGGCAGAGTCCAACATGATGGCATTCAACAAGTCCAAGTGCCAGCTGCTGCACTTTGGTCACAATAACCCCATGCAGCGTTACAGGCTGGGGTCAGAGTGTCTGGAGAGCTGCCAAACAGAAAGGGACCTGGGGGTACCTGACTGATAACCGGCTGAACATGAGCCAGCAGTGTGCTCAGGTGGCCAAGAAGGCCAATGGCATCCTGGCCTACATCAAGAATAGTGTGGCCGCAGGAGCAGGGAAGTCATAGTGCCCCTGTACTAAGCACTGGTTAGGCCACACCTTGAGTCCTGTGTCCAGTTCTGGGCCCCTCAATTTAAGAAGGACAATTATTAAGAAGGAGACTCTTGAACATGTCCAGAGAAGGGCAATGAGGCTGGTGAGAGGCCTCAAGCACAAGCCCCACGAGGAGAGGCTGAGGGAGCTGGGATTGTTTAGCCTGGAGAAGAGGAGGCTCAGAGGAGACCTTATTTGCTGTCTACAGCTGCCTGAAGGGTGGTTGTAGCCAGGAGGGGGTTGGTCTCTTCTCCCAGGCAACCAGCATCAGAATGAGAGGACACAGTCTCAAGCTGCACCAGGGGAAGTTTAGGCTGGAGGTGAGGAGAAAGTTCCTCACAGAGAGAGTTGTTAGCTGTTGGAATGGGCTGCCCAGGGAGGTGGTGAAGTCACCATCCCTGGAGGTGTTCAAGAGGGGATTGAACATGGCACTTGATGCCATGGTCTAGTAGGCATGAGGTCTGTGGTGACAGGTTGGACTTGATAATCTTTGAGGTCTTTTCCAACCTTGTTGATTCGATGATTCTATGAATTGGGTTGAAAGGGACATCTCCAACTAGATCAGCTTGCTCAGGTGCCAGTCAAGTTTGACTTTGAATGTCTACAGGGATGGGGCCCCCACCACCTCTCAAGGCAACCTCTTTCAGTATTTCACTACCCTTATTGTGAAGAACTTCCTCCTAATGTCCAGCCTAAATCTATTTTGCTCCATTTTAAAATCAGTGCCCCTTGTCCCATTGCCATGTGCCCTTCTAAACAGTCCCTCCCCAGGTTTCTTGAAGGTCCTCTTCATGTATTGAATTGCCATTATATAGTCTCCCTGGAGCCTTCTCTTCTCCAGGATGAACAAGCCAACTCTCTCAGCCTGTTTTTGTAGGGCAGGTGCTCCAGCCCTCCAGCCACCTTTGTGGCCCTGCTCTGGACCTGCTACTGTGTTGAAGACTCCAGAACTGGACACAGTAATCCAGGTGAGGCTTCACCAGTGGAGAGTGCAGAATCACCTCTCAATCTATTGGCCATGCTTCTCTGATGCAGACTAGCATACATTTTGCCTTCTGGGCTACAAGTGCACATTGCTGGGTCATGTTCACCTTGTCCACCAGTACATCCAAGTCCTTTTCTGCAGGGCTGCTCTCAATTTCACCATCGCCCAGCCTGTAATGATATTGGATATTGCTTCAGCCAAGGTGCAGAACTTGCACTTTGCCTTACCGAACCTCACAAGGTTCTCTTGAACCCACTTCTCTAGCCTATCTAGGTCCCTCTGGGTGGCAACCTGTCCTCAGTCATGTGAAACTCACCACTCAACTTGGTACCATCAGTAAACTTGCTGAGGGTGCACTCAGTTTCACTGCTTATATAATTGATGAAGGTGTTGAACAGCACTGGTCTTAGTATGAACCACTGGGGGACTTGGGTCACTAGTGGTGTCCTACCAAACATAGGTTCTCTTTATGGGTTTAGTGAGAACTGCAACTCAGTCTGTTTTTACACAATTTCCTTAACAGATCTCAAAATATTTTAAAGAGATTGATAGTATTTTCCAGACGGGAGAGCTGCGGTGTAGTCAAATAAAATTACTTTCAAAGTGCATTGGGCTGACAAATAAGAGAATTGAAAATGTAGAGTTGATGTACAGAATCTGACAAACATCCCCAACTCTTTCTAACAAAACATTTATTTATGTGGGTTTTGTTTGAATTACTTTGTTTGTGTTTTCTGGGTTTTTTTTTCTGGTCTGTGTGGGGACAGGTTTTTTTGGTCAGTATCTTCTGGCACCTCATGAATGTTGACAGATTGTTAACTTTGGAGGCTTTATGAGAATGTGAATTTCCATACATCTTATTCTACAGGAACAGATCTTGGAAAGCACTTAGGTGCTTAATTCTCAGAAAACTGAGTAAGAGACTTAATAGAGCTTCCACAGTCAGTCTGTCTAAGCCAGTCATTGAATCTATCCCTCTTGAGACCAGTACAGTGCCCTGGAGCCAAACAGAGATGCAACATGATATGACTATATAAAATTGTGAAAGGGAGAATCAGAAGAATTTCCTAGTTCATGCCTGACTACAATTCATGCAGCTGGCATTTAATATGGTATTTCAAAGGAGCCCACATTCACAATTAAAAAGTAATTTTGTGAATGGTAGGCTAAGACTTGTCAGACCACACTTTCAGATTTCTTGGTCTGAACTATCCTTTCAGATCCTGTGTATCTGCAGAATGTAAGAATAATCCAATAGTTTGTTGCCCTTGATGTGACCTATAGTGTTGTTTAAAGATTAACACAATATCTTTGTTTACTTTTTACTGACTAATTAAGTAAAAATCTCCTTGTAAATCCCTTAAGTCTTCAGAGGTCAGGGTTCTGCTTTTTGGCCACAGGTTCTGTAGCTAAGAGGACACAATTTGCATATAGTCCTTTAAGGAAAGACATTTTTGTCTATGGGATTTTCTGTAATTTTTATGTATTTTTTTCCTAGGTCTGAGGGCCTGATTAATCTCTCTCATATTGTTATAAGCATTTTCATGTCAAATATCTTGCAAAGTTAACCCTTTCTTATTTTATTGTGAGAACTGAATTCTACTTCAAACTTCATAAATCTCCATAAATGTTTTGAAAATAAAGACAAAATATCATCTCATTATTTTAATGCTTCTGAAGAATTCCTTAAACAAGATTGAGGCATATTTTTTTGTTAGGTTTTTGAACAGGACCTCTCCATTTAGTCTCGATGCATCTCAAAGCACATTGGAGAATGTAGCAGTTACACTAAATAAAATACAGAATACAGAATTAACCAGGTTTGAAATGACCTTTGAGGTCATCAAGTCCACCCTATCACCCAACACCATCTAATCAACTAAACTATGGCACTAAGTACCTCATCCAGTGTCTTTTTAAACACCTCCAGGGATGGTGACTCAACCACCTCCCTGGGCAGCCCATGACAATGGTCAATCACTCTTTCTGTGAAGAAGTTCTTCCTAACACCCAGCCTAAACCTCCCCCGGTGCAGCTTGAGACTGTGTCCTCTTGTTTTGGTGCTGGTTGCCTGGGAGAAAAGACCAACCCCCACCTACAACCTCCCTTCAGGTAGTTGTAGACAGCAAGGTTTCCCCCGAGCTTCCTCTTTTCCAGGCTAAGCAACCCCAGCTCCCTCAGCCTCTCCTCATAGGGCTTGTGTTCCAAACTCCTCCCCAGCTTTGTTGCCCTTCTCTGGACACCTTCCAGCAAGTCAATATCTTTCCTAAACTGAGGGACCCAGAACTGGACACAGGAGTCAAGCTGTGGCCTAACCAGTGCTGAGTGCAGGGGCAGAATGACCTCCCTGCTCCTGCTGGCCACACTGTTCCTGATACAGAACAGGATGCCATTGGCCTTCTTGGCCACCTGAGCACACTGCTGGCTCATGTTCAGCCTATTATCAACCAGTACCCCCACGTCCCTTTTCTGCCTGACTGCTCGCCAGCCACTCTGACCCCAGCCTGTAGCACTGCATGGGGTTGTTGTGGCCAATGTGCAGAACCCGGCACTTAGATGTGTTGAATCTCATGCCCTTGGACTCTGCCCATCCGTCCAGCCTGTCGAGGTCCCTCTGCAGAGCCTCTCTACCCTCCAGCAGATCACCTCCTGCCCCCAGCTTGGTGTCCTCTGCAAATTTACTGATGATGGACTCAATCCCCTCATCCAGATCATCAATAAACAAGATGGGCCCCAGCACTGATTCCTGGGGGACACCACTAGTGACTGGCCTCCAGCTGGATGTGGCACCATTCACCACCACTCTGGGCTCAGCCCTCCAGCCAGTTCCTCACCGATTGCAGATTGCTCCTGTCCAAGCCATGGGCTGATAGCGTGGCCAGGAGTTTGCTGTGGGAGACAGTGTCAAAGGCCTTGCTGAAGTCCAGATAGACTACATCCACAGCCTTCCCCACACCCACCAGACAGCCACCTAATCATAGAAGGAGATCAGGTTGGTCAGGCAGGACCTGTCCTTCCTAAATCCATGCTGGCTGGGCCTGATCCCTTGGCCATCCTGTAAGTGCTGTGTGATTGCACTCAAGTTGACTTGTTCCATAATCTTGCCTGGCACTGAGGTCAGGCTGACAGGTGTGGAATTCCCTGACTCCTCTTTCCAGCCCTTCTTGTGGATGGGCATCACATTGGATGCTTCCAGTCATCAGGGACCTCTCCAGTGAGCCAGGACTGTTGAAAAATGATGGAGAGCAGCTTGACCAGCTCATCTGCCAGCTCTCTCAGTACCCTAGGCTGGATCCCATCTAGTCCCATGGGCTTGTGGGAAGCCAAGTGACTGAGCAGGTCTCTGACTGCTTCCTCCTGGACTGCAGGGGAATTGTACTGCTCCCTGACTCCATCTGCCAGCTCAGGAGGCCAGTTATCTGGAAGACAACCTATCCTGCTATTAAAACTTGAGGCATAGAAGGTGTTAAGTACCTCTGCCTTTTCCTCATCTTTAGTTACAATATTCCCCTCCATGTCCACAAAAGGAGTGGAGGTTGTCATTGCCCCTCCTCTTGACATTAATATATTAATAGAAGGATTTGCTGTTCTTCACAGCAGAGGCCAGTCTAAGCTCTAAATGGGCTTTTGCCTCTCTTTCTCCTGCATGACCTAGCAACATCCTTAAACATTTCATACTGTAAGTCTCTCGACACTTTACAGAGTTTTCAGACAATAAAGACAGAACAATAAAGTGTGTTACACTATGCCAATGTAAGGGAAGTTCTCAATTTCAAGACATAACTGCAGCACTGAAAGCCCAAACTTCAAACTTAACAGGGTATTATTCAGTATAACACATTTCATCTGAAGTGACATATCATGAAAAATATCAGAATGCAATTAGCAGCTGTAGGGAGAAACCCATCAGGTAAGACAAACAAGGCAACCAGATGGTGCTTGCAGCTCTTCATATTCAGTTATTTTTCATATTGTATCATAAATTTTAGTCTCTGGTGAAAAGGTCTACATGATTGAATCACGACCAGTTTATGTGTTAGGGCCTACTGTTTCATCTCATGTGAATTCTCGTTAAACCAATTTGCAATACCATGTACCTACCTGAATATAAAGTGAACTGTCACTAAGAAAACAGAATGAAAGAGTAAATAATTTTGTTTTCCTCTTTATATTAGCTGTGGGAAATTGTAGCCGCTCTTAAACAGTGACCTAAAATCTCTGTTGTACCCAACTCCAAGATTGTCTGCAGATGTGAAGGGTCTGTTGGTACAGATATTGAAAGGATTGCATTATTTTACAAGATCAGAGACTCATAAATTTAAAAGCAGTCAATACTTAGTATCCTCTCTCTTATCGTGTGTCTTTCATCCTTATATCACTGTTCCTTCTGTGATAATGATTCTTTGAAATGCTTCACCATGCCACCAGCTGTGCTGCTTGCCGTCTGGAATAAATTTTTTTGTTTGGCTAACACAATCTAATTCAACTAGATGTATTGAATAATTATCATCAGTATATGGAAATTATCTACAGCAATATATGCCAAGCATGTTTCTTACCTATAACAGGTGAAACAAATTAACCTGTCTGTTTTCTCCCAACACAAAAGTGAGGGAAAAGCAACACTCCCCCCCACCCCCCAGCCCCCAAAACCTCTGGGTTGAGACAAAGAGGGTGAGATAAGAGTTTACTGAATAAATGAGATAATAATAATAATAATAATAATAATAATAATAATAATAATAATAATAATAATAATAATACAAAAGCACAATTACCCTAGCTAATAACCCAATGCATTATTATCTTTGCCTAACCTTGAATAAAAAGTGCAGCAATGCAGAAAAATGCCAGCATAAACCAAAATGAGTGTGCTACCCTATTCCCACCTGTATTGCCACCATTCCTATGGGCAAGAGCCAGCCCCCCAAACCTGGAACCCAAAATCAGCAACTGGAACAGGAAGGCTCTCATGTTGCAATCTGAACTTCAAGTCCCTTAATATGTTGCTCCAGTCAACACTTTCATTCTGAAGCTGGCATGAGGCAGCATGGTAAGAGTAACAGCAGCAAATATTCAACTTAACCCATGACATTGCCCTGGAAGGCAGAGTACTGGGGGGTAGGGCCTCTGATGAACTGTTTACAATAACCTAGGACTAGACTAAGTCCCTTAATATAGCTACTTCTGAACAGCAAACAAGAGGCTGTCGGTTTCTTCTGTGCTGAAAAAGGCATATGAAAGCCATTCAGACTTCTAGATACCACTTGTTTTCTTGAAAGGAAAAAAAAAAAAAGTGTAAGTATGCATATGAAAATACTGAGTTCAAAAGATCCAGTAATGAAGTGAGAGTTCCGTGGCTAATCGATTGCTCAGAGCATAAGTAGTTGCAAAGCATTCTCAAAAAAGCTCAACAGAGTAAAGGAGAAATTTCAGCTGAAATAGAAAGATGGCAAATTCTCAGAATGTTGGACAGAAGAAGATCTTGGATTGGTACCTGAAAACATCAACATCAAGCACATGGGTATTATCAGAAACGAATAGAATGCAAAACAGGAGGATACACATATGACACTGTGAATTCAAAACACTTTCACAGCTTGAATGCTGAATGAATTTTAGAGCAGCCTTTCTCAAAAAAAAGATGTAATAGAACTGGTGGGTTACAGAAAATTTTAAGAAGGATGGTCAGAAATAAAGAAAAGCTTCCACATCAAGTAAACTGAACTGAGTAATACACACAGCTTTCAAAGGGGGTGAATGCAGAAGGAGCATGATAGAATAGAATAGAATAGAATAGAATAGAATAGAATAGAATAGAATAGAATAGAATTAACCAGGTTGGAAGAGACCTTTGGGATCATAGAGTCCAACGTATCATCCAACACTATCTAATCAACTAAACCATGGCACCAAACACACCATTCAGTCTCTTCCTAAGCACCTCCAGTGATGGTGACTCCACCACCTCCCTGGGCAGCCCATTTGATACAGATTTACATAATTTTGTACCATGTGAAGAAAATAAGCAGGTGCCATACTTGCAGGGAAAATGCTGTGTTAAGATGGCACAATAGGGGTTTATTAATTCATCAGCTTGTAGCACGGGAGCTTGGAGCTGGCAAAGAGCAGAAGGTTTAGCAGGAAAAGTAACATTTTTAAATTCTTCCTGTAGGTAATTTCACAGTTTATACAGGTCAAAATGATTTAAAACTGTGTAAATATATGTCAGCAGGAGAATGGCTCAAAAAGTAATGAAACTGTCATTGCCATAACTTGGCAGTGTCATTGTTTAACTCCAGCAAATAAGCACCATCCAGGTGCTTACTCACTCCCCTCCAGTGCAAAAGGGCTGAGATAAACAGTTTAATAGGTAATGCAAAAGCCATTTGCTCAAGCAAAGTAAAGCAAAAAATACATTCACCACTTCCCATTGGCAGGCAGATGTGCAGCCACCTCTGGGAAAGGAGGGCTTCACTACATGTAACTGTTACTTGGGAAGACAAACACCATCATCCTAAATGTCCACCCCTTTATATGCTGAGCATCACATCATAGGGTATGAAATACGTCTTTGGTCATTTGTCCCAGCTGTGTCCTCTACAAATTTCTTGTGCACCCCCATCCTACTCTGGGGGGTGTGTGGGAGGGGTGTGCACTGGAATAAGGCCATTTCCAATTTATGTTTCTTTTTCCTTGCAGATTCTGAACAACGAATGGGATGAAGCATTAAAAGAGTAATCCAGGGTGAAAGATGTACCTCTTTTATTAACTGTTGGCTTAGAATGACATGACTGTATCATTCAAGGGCTTCAACAGGTAGAAAAATTATTGACCTGTTTCAATGTTTTAATGCAAAAGCTTTGGTGTCAAAATAATACTGATTTTACTATTAGAAACTTCAACTGATACTTATTTTATAAAAGGAAATCTTTCCTCTGTCTAGTGGTTCTGAAATCGTTGAGTTAAAGACTTCTGCCTAAGCTGATATTGTATTCTTTTAGAACTAAAAATCCATATACCTTGATTAGTTTTCAATTTGTTGCTTACAAGTAGAACATATTTCCTTTTATATCACAGAATTATATCATAGAATGCACTGTTTGGAAGGGATCAACGCCGCTGTATTATGCAGGAACATCCCCAACTAAGTCAGGTTGGCCAGGACCCCATCAAGACTGACCTTGAATGTCTCCAGGATGGATTAATGATCTGCTAAAATACATACTGAAAACAATAAATTAGAAGAAGTGATACAAAACCTGTACAGAGAGAAGCAGGCCCTCTACAAAAAGTGCACTGAAATTGAGGTGCATAAATTGAGGCGGCATAAATTTGTGCTTTCTCTTTCAAAATGACATTTCAATATTTAATTTATGCCCATTATGCCTAGATGTATAGCCAAGAGTGCAGAACTTCTAAAAGGGTTTGTGCTATCCTTGTTCTGATCACATAGCTCCTTTGAGGAAAAGGCCTACTTAGAAATTGTGCAATAGTTGTGGAAAAAGAGTATTTTTAACAGTTTAGAATTAGATCAAATGCTGCACTCCATGCAGCTGAATGTTCTCACTTTCCAAGTGACTGAGCGTCCACCCACACCTCTCTTGGAAATTCTGAAGAAGGTGACATTGTTACTTCAGAAAGAATTCATGTTTTGAGCTGTAGGCTATGCTAACAATTTGGCAGCGCCCACAATACCAGACCTTGTTCTTGCGCCTAAAGCCACTTGGAAGTTTACAGAGTGCCGTAATTGAGGTATGTACCTCCATGCATCTATTTTGTATTTGTGCCATTACTGTGACTGTTCTTTATAAAATACCTGTCACTTGTTGACCAGCAGGCCTCTCACTCACAACCTCTCTTTATTTCTTTATTTCTTTCCACCCCCACAGTGAGCAAGTACAGCAAAGATAATACTTGATCTTGCCTTCACTGGGATATAAAGAGAATTGCTAACTCTGAATTCATAAATAACAGCCTCCAGTTGGCAGCTTTGCTGTTGCTGTCTAATTGCAGTGAGAATGCAGCCCCAAATTACATCTAAAATTTAACAGATTATATTTAGGCCATGCATTGTAGGCTTTAATGAGATGGGGTAATGGATGGTAATCAGGTAAGGAGAGGACTGAAATGGCTTTAAGAGATTTTGCAAATTAAAAACTTTAAACTCTCTTACGTGAAGCTGCCCATGGGTCCTTTACTGCAAATGCACTTAATAGCCCATTTGGTGCTATTAACTTTTGATACCGTTCTTCACATGGTCCTCCATCTCATTGGCCTTGTCAGGTAAGCAGTTGCAAGAGCAATTTCAAAGCTGTTTTCTGAGTGTACACTAGACCCTAAATGTGGGGACTACCCTGGCAAGTCTTACACTTTCAGAATGTCATTCAGCAGACAAGTTGAAGTTCTCACTTCAGGTTCTCATAGAACCATGCTGATACATGATCATATCCTCTGTCATTCTGGAATAGCATCTTTATTCCTCACTCTGAATGTTTAACTGAACCCCCATTTGTCCATTGCCTGAAGAATTGCCCCATTCATGTTCCCCTAGAGCACAGATAAAATGTTAACATTTCCTCTTTCTTATGTATCCATGTTTATGTGACATCTGTTATTGGCTGTGTGTAGTTATGTAGGCATAACTTTGGTACTTTGAAAGACAGCCATATCCTGGGTTGCTTCAAGAGAAGTGTGGCCAGCAGATTGAGAGAGGTGATTCACTCTCTCTACACTGATCTTGTGAGACCCCACCTGGAGTACTGTGTTCAGTTCTGGAACCCCTATTATAAGGAAATTATGGACATGCTGGAGCATGTCCAGACAAGGGCCATGAGGATGATCAGAGGGCTGGAGCTCCTCTCCTATGAGGATAGGCTGAGAGAGTTGGGGTTGTTCAGTTTGGAGAAGAGAAAGTTCCCAGGAGACCTTATTGTGGCTTTCCAGTATCTGAAGGGGGCATACAAGAAAGCGGGTGAGGGACTTTTTAGGGTGTTAGGTAGTGATAGGACTAGGGGTAATGGATCCAAGCTAGAGGAGGGCAGATTTAGACAAGATGTTAGGAAGAAGTTCTTCACCATAAGGGTGATGAGACAATGGAACAGGTTGCCCAGGGAGGTGGTAGAAGCCCATCCCTGAATGTTTTTAAGGCCAGGCTGGATGTGGCTCTGGGCAACTTGATCTAGTGGAAAGTGCCCCTGCCCATGGCTGGGATGTTAGAACTATATGATTGTGGTAGTGAGAGAAAGTTCAGTTCACCCTGCCCCCCTACAAAGAAACCATGGCTAACTCAGTCGGAGAAGCAGACATTAATTAAAGCTATATTCACAAGCAGGATGAAATGCAGTGAATACACAACATACAATATTTACAATATATACAGAAATACACAGCAAAGAAAGTAATACAGAACAAAACTCCCTTCTTCAGCAAGAGGAGGGTACCCCCTGCGTTGTACCCCCTCTCCCCCCCTACCTCCCTTTTTTCCCAAAAAGGGTTAGAGAGAGACAAAAGGTAATTATTAAGGAGGAAATTCTGTTAGCTCAAAGCGTATGCAAGGATTAGTTTCTTATCTGTTATTCAAGGTTAACAGGTCCCGCAGCTGTTGCTCAGAAGCAGATAGGCAGAACAGAACAGAACAGAACTGACTGAGGCTCAAACAGAACTAAAACTTAAAGTTGCATTCTACCAATCTACCAATGAAATTCGTTTAGAATATTGATGTTTTCATTGTCTTCACCAAAACATTCAGCCAGAGTGTTCCAGCTACTGTCCCTTTCTTAAAGGCACAACCTAAAACGGTCACAATGATCTTTGAGGTCCCTACCAACTCTGAAAATTCTATGATTCTGTGCTTGTATGGTCACTATCAAAGTATTAAAAGTATTTTCAACATTACAAAATGCTTAGCATCAAATAATTTATTTTAGTACAGATAGTAGCTGTCAAGGAATTTACATTTAACAAACTGACCCGCAGCTGCCCAGGGAAATGAAAGCATAAAGTTTATTAACAAAACTCTTACCCTTGTATGCGAAAAGCTCAGCTGTGATTTTCTTGTGGTGGGATTTTCTTAGAGCATACCCTGTCAGAAGTAGCAGAGCAGATTCTGCTGAACACCAGAGACCTGTGTCCTGGGGACCCTCAGTCCAGTCTTTGGGAGCAGAACAATATTCTGTGTGATCTCCACAAATGTTAACTACATCAGGATATTTCTAATTACTTAATAATTTTTTAAAGTTTGTATTCTATGTCCTAATGATTTTTTTTAGCCACCTGTGAAAACTGAAATTTCAGCTCAGTCTTTGCATATCCTGTGTATTAAATTACACCTTGTCTCTTACAGTGTTCAATAAGTGAACTATTCAGGGAGAGTTATTTACTAGAATATGCTTCTTTCAAACCAAGTACTTCTGCAAAACAGGTGTATGCAATATTCACAGTTCTTTCCTGTGGTAGTAGCACAACTTACAGTTAGCCAACTAAAAGAAAACACAAAATAAGACTGTAACATAGAACAATATATAAAAGGGCAAAGCATTAAACATTGGAGGAAATAAAGAGCTGACTAAGTAACTGGAAGTAGTTTAAGTGTATCTACATATTGTAGAAGATCAAACATGGATGTATGTGGTTTGATATTAAGTGTGCCTTTCATGAAGTTTAGGTTTGTGTCTACAGTGGTATAAGATACTTCAGCATGACTTATCCAACCTGTAAAGTATTTGTTTATAGTGAGTTATGCTGAACATGGACAGAGAGAAAACAGTGAGGTTTAATTAACATGTCTATCTGCTAGATACACCAATACACAAAATAGAAAGAATACAGCAACATTTTGTTATGTAGCTTGCAGTTATTGTCATTCTCAGAAATAATTGAAATATACAGGTTGACTGTGTCTTCACAGTTTGTTTAGGCATTGCTGTGTTTACTGGGGAATGGGGCTATAGGGTTGATTAACATTGCAAATATCAGTCTCTATGTGTTTACAGACTTTGGACTAGCACATGAAGAAAATATTATTTGGTGATGAAGCATAAAACTATGATTTGGAGGTTCATTTCCTGGCTCTGTTACAGGCTTTAACAAAAGTAAAACATCTAATCTCTCAGTGCTGCCAGGCAGAGAGGTCAGCAGTTGATGTTCCTCTTCCATCTTGCAAATATACTGTGATTGTCTTCTGGGAATACTTCTTGGGATTCTTTATATCCTAATAAAATCTGATTTTGCTACATTATGTCCATGTACCACATACTTTACAGCATGACACACCTTATCTCCACTGGATCCTTGCGGGGACAGGATAGTGTGAATGAAAAGAGTGCAAGAACTAAGATGGAACAAGGCAATTTTTTTTGTAGGAATGCTTCAGATTGTGCTGTCTTATGAGCCATATTCTCTCTGGCATTAATTTCTTGGTAAGTATTGTTTTATAAATTATTCATGCACTTTTTATTCTCTCCTCCTGCATTTTGGGGCTTCTCTAATACTATGTACATTCATTTTGTGGCATGGACTGTGCTGTAAAAGATGATGATAAGCATTGTAAAGGCAGCAACAACTTTACAGAAAAATCTGATGCATGTCCCTTAGTCCTTTAGAAAACCATTAATACAATGGAATGGTTGTACCTACAGCCCATGTGAATATCAAAAGATATGCACCTCTAGATGAGGTGAGCATATGCATGTCTTCAGCTGAGAGTGCCTTCTGTACAACTAAGTTTAGTATCCTAGTAACAGCTGTCTGTGCTTCCTCCTGCAGTGACGTGCTGTGAACTTTTAAAGGGCAGACTGAATAAAAAGCAGCAGGCAGAAGGGCAAAGTGAAAAATTAAAAATCAAAAAACCAGGCTGCAGGCTGGTGGGTTGGTGTTTGTTTGTTTGGGTTGCTTTTGTTATTGTTGGGTTTTGCTTCTTTTTTTTGATTGGGTTTTTTGTAGCTTTTCCTTAAAGGAGTGGAAGAGTTGTGTGCCATTTAAGTAGTAGTAGAGTGTTGCATGAAAAAGGACAAGACTTCATTAGACCCAATAACATTTACTAAAATAACAGATCATGTCTGGACACAACAGGTTTGACTGGAGCAGTGACCACAGCTCAGAAATAAAGTTCAAAGTCAAAATAAGGATGAAAGAGAAAAAGCTGAAGTACGTAACTAGACGTAAGCTGTTCTGATACTACCTGATAGTACCGGTTTACGTATATAAAGACCAATCAAATAATTGTTTGGTATGTGTCTGGTTAAATGTTAAGATGTTTAACACATGAAAATCTTTGGGCTGACATAATTTCACTCCAGTACAACCCCTAACCCAAAGACTAGTTGAATCCAAGTATGAACTGCAAGCAGACTTTGACTGAATGTTGCCAAAGTCCTGAATGTAAGAAATTTTAGTCATTTATACAGGAAATCCTGTGTTTGCCACCACTGTTCTGTGTTTTCACTGAGTAGGTATAGTATGTCCCTGCAGCTCATACTTGTGAGATACAAAATACCTCCTCATTGGTGCTGGGGCTTATGTTTTTGTAGCAATCCCATTATGAAAACACAGAACCAGTAATAAATGCTTGCACCCCACTAAAATTTCTTATTGATAGGCAATAATAATAAGGAGATTCTGTAGAAAGTGCCTATGATTGGGTAGTTCTGCGTGTTTGCAGAATCTAAACTAAACACTTGATGCTCTAACAACCTAGTCCTTCCTCTTGGAAATGCATCTTATATGCTTGCCACAGTTTGCAGCATCTCCAAAGCAATTGAAGGTCAGATTGCATTTGGGTTTGCAAGCAACGAGATTGGCACGCTATGCTCACCAAGTTTCCTCAATTATTAATGTCACAGATATCATGAGAGTTCCTTTAGAAGCCTGGAATAAATTTGGCTTGCAAATGGGAACTGGAAAATGAGGTTCTTGACTTCTCATTTTCTGTGTTTGTAGTATAGACTAAGAACATACCCAAACTTGTTATTGTCTGATAAAGTTATATGAATCAGCCTTAGTGGGATGTTTCTCTGTGCTTATGCAGAAAGGTAGAATACTGATTCCATCTTTAATATTTTCCTGCCCAAATTACTTGACATCTTCATTTGTCAGCTGAAACATTGCAACCCTGAAATACTGCAAGACTATGATTTGTCTGTCACTGAAATTCACTTTTGCAATCTGATAGGGACTCATGTCTTATTAATTAAATATGCTAATTAGTTTTTACCTTGCTTATGTATGATCACCTAATTTAAGAGGGAAATTATTCTTTCAAAAAGACATAAAAATGTGGTTTCAATTTCCAGAAAAAGATGTACTTGTGACCTGTAATATTGCTAACACTGGAGTGATTTAAGCCAACCTTAAAATGAAAAAAATCTCAAAATTTGCAATGCAGTACAAAAAAAAAAGCTGTTGAACATTCACAAATTTAGATTTTTATCCAATGCTGTATGATGCAGATATATTTTAATGGAATGTTGTTTTTTTTTCCTTTTGATGGCGACTCCACCACCTCCCTGGGCAGCCCATTCTAGTGGGCAATCACTTTTTCTATGAAGAGCTTCTTCCTAACATCCAGCCTAAACATCCCCTGGGGCAGCTTGAGACTGTGTCCTTTTGTTCTGGTGCTGGTTGCCTGGGAGAAGAGACCAACCCCCTCCTGGCTACAACCTCCTTTGAGGTAGTTGTAGAGAGCAATAAGGTCTCCGCTGAGCCTCTTCTTCTGCAGGCTGAACAACCCCAGCTCCCGTAGCCTCTCCTCATAGAGCTTGTGTTCCAAACCCATCCTCAGCTTTGTTGCCCTTCTCTGGATATGTTCCAGCAAGGTGGGGTCACCATCATTGGAAGTGTTTAGGAGGAGACTTGATGAGGTGCTTGGTTGCATGGTTTAGTTGATTAGATAGTGTTGGATGATAGGTTGGACTCGATGATATCAAAGGTCTCTTCCAACCTGGTCTGGTCTATTCTATTCTATTCTATTCTATTCTATTCTATTCTATTCTATTCTATTCTATTCTATTCTATTCTATTCTATTCATATTGTAGCAATGATGAAAATTACACCTATTCGATGTTTTAGGTGTCTTAAACCAGTAATAAAGCAAGAAACAAAATAAAAGGTCTCAGCGTAGAAGGTGCTTTTAAATTCTTCCATTACTCTGGGAAGCCTACATATTTGCAATGCAGGAGCAAATTTATGTTTCAAATTTGTTCCACGAGTGGATGTGTGACCAAAACCTTGACCTATTGGAGCGGTTAAACAAGAATGCTTTTCTTTTTACTGGCAAAGCAATGTAGACCTGCTGCCATCATCCTGTGTAGGTCCTATAATACCATTCATGTAGCAGCTTTTAGAGGAAAACACATAACTGAAACAGAAACTAACTGGTGTCACAGTCCTCATTTTTCTGCAGTATGGCATCATGTTGGTTGTAGCATGGTTCATGTGTTCATGAGGTGTATTCCACTTTCTCTGCAATGAGCTCTGATTTTCAAGTTCTGTGATATATTTGGTAAATGAGAGTCATTTAAATACAGGAGAGATATTTATCAATAGGGCAATTAAAATCTGTGTGGTAAGAAATCTTGCACAGCCCATGTAGTAAAGGCATTGCATACTGAACTTTATTTTTTTTCCCCAGCTGTAAAGGCCACCTCAGAGTATTACAACACTTAGATAAGCATAAAAGAATAAGATGAAATTGATGCCTCCATCGTCTGGAATCAGGGCTATAAACTTTCAAATCTCTCATGAGGTAGGTTTCTTTTTGCTGAATAAATGGAACAGCTGTTGGACAGGAGTTATAATAATGGAATTGTAGAAGTTGATTTATATTGTTTTCATATTTTATAGTATTAGAATGCATCTTATCATATAATAATATATAATCATATATAATTCTGTCATCTTAAGATTGAAATCTGAAGCATGTATTATTCACATATGTTAGGCATTATTATTATCTGTATACATATTACATGTAAAATATTAGTTAATATATAAATATGTGAATCACATAGAATTTGCTTAATATAAGATCACAAAATGTTGTAAGAATAACTATTGTCTACTATGTCATGCTTTAGGAATGATTTCAAACATTGTTAATTCTCAGACACAGAGTCCCCTGTGACTCAGTAATTGAGCCTTGCCCAGTATTTTCCTGGCTTTGGCATAAAATATGTGCACCCTCTGCAGTTTACTAACACAGAGATTTTTAATATCAAATCGTCAGAACATACCATGTTAAGTGTGTGTGTCTGTGTATGTAAGAGAGAGTAGGGAGGAGAAATGTTGACATATTATTTGAGTAAATAGCTGCTTATGAAGGTGAGAATAAATGTCACAAATTTCTTTATAGTCAAGAAAAGTTCAATTAGCAAATAAAGACAAAAAAAAAAAAAAAAGAAAAGAAGATTGTTTTAGTTAGTTAGTTTGTTAGTTAGTTTGTTTTTAGTCTGTGTCCACAAATTGTCTTAGTAGCTAGTCTAACAAGTCACTTCCTAAACTGGCTGCTCTTAAGTTAAATCCCCTTATGAACTCCACAAGTCAGTGGATTTCCCAGAGGGTAGTCTGTTTCCAGTGGTAGAGACTAAATGAGAAGGTTTTGAACAGCATGTTATACATTCCTCCAGCATATAAAATCATAGGAGATGGTGAATGCTTCAGAATTTGTTCAACACCTATTTGTCCCTGAGAGGTTCACTGCTGTGGCTGTACCAAGGTATTAATGAGGATACATGATTCTGATAGGATTGTAGAATTTGTAATGAACTGAGAGGCTGCCTCCTGCACAAAGCATCACTAACAGGGTCAGGATTTACAAGAGAAGACAAAAAGAGAGAGATTCTGCTCCATAATCTATCCATACAACCAACTAGTGAAAGGTGATAAAACAGAGGTGTATCTGAGCCAAAGGAAAATGATGAATCAGACAATAAATTCCCAAAGACTTTAACTTTTAAAAACTTTTGATTTGTAGCAAGAAGAGACAAGTCAAAACAACCTGAGAAAAAAAGCTTTCCGGACTCTGAGGATGCCTGATACTCTGCAGCACATCAGGATAACTTTCACTGATAAACACTGGGATATGGAATTTGGACAAATAATGTATTTTACTAAAAATTGGAAGACTAACTTGTACTTATGGCTGATGTTATAGAACCTGGAATAGAAGGTTTTAGTATTCTTTAATTTTAAGAAATTAGAAGTCAGTCCTTCTGTGCAAAATGTTTAATACCACACTGGGAGCTCAACAGTTATGAGGGATAGCCTCTGGCTGTATGATAAAGAAGTCAAAGGAATTATTGCCTAGGGCCTTTCAGGGATATATTGTGTAACTAATAACCTTAAATTTGGGAGTCTTGTTGAGAATATTTTGGACAGAGAGCCTTCTCCTTTGAGATATTCTTCATCATAATGCAGGAATTCATGTCTCCATGAATCTCGAGACATCTCAAAACAAACTGTGTAGTTGAGTCACAGCATCAAATATTAATAATTGACTACTTTCTTGGGCAGCAAATAAGTTCCATTTTGTTATGCACCTAGTCTGTGTAAAACATGTTACTCAGGCATGCTCTGTGAAGGTTTAAAATACTGGTTGAGAGACTTATAATTCTTGCTGTGTATATGTACTAAACAATAAAGGAACAGTTCTCAAACCTACAAGAACCACATGTAAGTTCTGGCTTTGCTTTCACTGAACCCATCACGACTTTGTGACTGCTCATTATGCGCTTCAGCCTAAGGTTATTTTAAATTCAGGCTACAATATCGAGTAATTAATGCACAGCCAAACTGAGACTTCAAATCTTTTGAAAAGATCACACAGGGCTTTTTATATCCTCATCAATATTTTAAATACTGTATGTTCATTTAGGAAATGATTAGAATTTTTGGAAGGTAAATGTACTTCTGAATCAATGCAATATGATTTTCTCTTGGCTTTGTGTATGTCTCTCTATGCCTTTATTTTTTTCCCCACTTCCCTTCACCTGCAGTTCTTAGTTGCATATTAACTGTAGTTAAGCAATTGCATCTTCAGCAGATACGATCTCATCACATGTTGAAAGGTCATGCTGGTGAGAAAATGTGATTAAGACAGGTGATAGGTCTCCAAGTGTACATTCTCTTCACAGAATCATAGAATCCCAGAATTTCAGGGGCTGGAAGGGACCTCGAAAGATCATCTAGTCCAACCCCCTTGTAATGGGTTGGGGCAGATCCCCTCCCCACCACAGGCAGAAATAACGACTCAGGCAAACGGATTGCAAAAAAAAGTGATGGAAAGTTTAAATAGGAAAACAATAACAAACAACAATGAAAGTTTTACAGAGACCCACAAGCACCATGACAAAGAGAGAGATCCCAGAACATACCCAAGAACATCCCATCCCCACCTGGGGGTACACCCAAACCCCCCCCCCCCCAGGGCTCTTTCTTCCCCCCCCACCCAGCCTTGGGCCTGAGCAGGCCCAAGGGAGGCGGCTCACGCCATGTTACCTAGGCAGCAGCAGGGGACGAAAGAGGAAGTGAAGACCCCGCATGGCCTTTTTTATAGGGGAGCAGGGCATTATGGGAATGGAATACCTGGTCCCTGTGACCACCCCCTGGGCTGGGCCCACCCCTTGGGACCTCCCAGGTGTGGCCTGCGCAGTGGCATCTGGGCCAGCACCCAGCCTAAACCACGACACCCCTCTAATTAGTATTAGAGAATACTAATACTCTTGATACTAATGGGAGGAGGAACTCACTGTAGTATGACAGTTCATTGTAGGAACTTCTTGACATGAAAATTGTAGCACTTGGAATTTAATAATCTTTAGACTTATTTATACTCTCTCCCTCAAAGCATCCTGTTTCAACGAATTCCACAATTTAATTGTGCTGAGCAAACAGGGAGTTTTTGCCCCCTTTAAACTGGGTGTCAGGTGTCTTTTTCTCCTGTATTACAAGAACAGTGACTAATGTTTTTCTGTTGCATTTTATCTATATCATTCATGATTTAATACATCTCCTAATTAGGTGTTTTTACAGGGAATACCCTGCCAGCTGCTTCTCTGGCACATTAAAGGGATTTTCAGCTTTGATTGTTGCAGTGTCAGAAAGAAAGTCCTCTACGTAGGCAGGACCTAGACTATTTTAAGATTTACACAGCAGTGCCTTGGGAAATGTCCCTAAATTATGATGATCCAGCAAAGTTATCATTAGCTTTATGTCTTCTATGCCTGAAACAGGATCAGATCATTTATATTTGTTGGTGTTGAATAATGATTTAACTGGCCAGAGGCGCTGCTACTCAAAATGACACCCCCATTTAGTTTAATAAGCAAAACTGTTCTTATTTGGGGACTGTTTTGTGTGCTGGCACATGTGTTTGAAGGCAGATCAACACCTGTCAATCATGCACACTTGTGTGGGGCTGTAATGTGCTCTTGACTTCTATGTCTTTCCAGGGATGAGAAGGAAAGAGAAAGCACATTCCCAAGGAGTGTTTCTATCACAGATATGTGCACCTTTCATGTCCCCTAGCTTTTGACTTCTTCTGTGCTGGCAGTCACTTTCTAGCCATCATATCCTGCCATCTGTGGCCCTCACTTTCACCTAATAGTTCTGTTCCCAGAATCACTCAGGTCTTAGCATGAGCTGCGTTAGCGAAATGGTAAGGTCAGTGTTAGCCTGGACTGTAACTGCTATAAAATATTTAGCAGCTATGAGAGTTAGATAATTCACAGGTAAGGTTAGATCAGTAAAAGCAGTGATTTTAAAATTAAAGAAAACCCACAGAGTATCACTTAATTTAATAATTTTTAAAAAACTTCTTTTCTCTCTACAATGCTTACAGGTGATGTATAAAAATGAAGTGATTAAATAAAGTGTCATTATTTAGGCTGTGGATAATGGTTGATATACAGAGGAGCAGGGAAAGGGTTAAAACAGATTGGAATGACCTTGTAAGAAGTATGGATAACAGACCACCTGTTGTAGTTTGAGCTGGGTGCCCCCCTGGTGCATTCACTTCCTGTGTCCAGAAGTCCAGCCCAGAGGGATGGACACAGGAAATTGTGTATTTCCTACCATAATTCTTTGCACCACTATAAGATCCAGTGCGGGGTCTGGCACTTCCTCTTTCCTTCCCTCTCCGAGACTTGGTAACTGGGGGAGAGATCTCCCGGCCATGGGCCTGATTAGGCCCAAGGCCACAGGGGGATGGGCAGTCTCAGGCCTGGCCAGCTGAGACTAGCCCAGCAGAGGGAGGGGGAAGAAGGAGCCCTGGGGGTTTTGCATGCACCCTCAGGTGGGGATGGGATCTTTCTTTGTCACTGTGCTTTGGGTTTTCTGTAACATTCACCGCTTTCCATTTAAACTTTCATCACTTTTGCAATCCGTTTGTCTGAGTCGTTATTTCTGCCTGTGGTGGGGAGGGGACCTGCCCCAACCCATTACATTTTTGGCGCACCAACGTGGGGCCAACTGCAGCTCGGATTGCAAAAGATGGAGAGTTTAAATTTAGTTCTGGGCGTCGGTTTGGGTTTGGAAAGTTGGGGCTCAGGTTTTGTGTTACCGGGGCGACTGTGTGAACTCCTGTGGGCTGCAGAAGGATAGCTGGTGCGTGGCTGATGGCATGGAAGTCCCTCCTGTTGTTTGGGAACAGCGAGGGGTGGTTCTTTCTGTGACTTTCTGCCCAGGGTAGCTTAAGAGTGCTCTAGTAGCCTAAGAAGGCGAGACCTGCCTTCTCCTCGTTCTCTGCGGAGCGGCAGGGAGCGGAGGAGGGGCAGCGGCAAGCAGAGCGTGGTCGGCCCGCGGCCGCTGCGGGGAGCGGACACCCGCGGCGAGCGGGCAAGCGACTGCTGGAGGTGACTCGGACTCTGCATCGCGGCGACAGAGACGGCGGGGGCCGAACCGGGCCGCGTTCAAGCGGCGGCGGCGGCACCGCCCGAGCCGGGCTGCGTTCAGGCGGCGGCGGCAGCTGTAAATCTTTCCCTGGTGTTTTCGGAGGTGTTCCGAAAATGGCGCCGAGCACCTGGCTCCGCCTCCCTGCTTCTTCAGCGGGCTGTGGCGCAGCTCCTCCCTCTGCCGGGGGTGGAGGTTGTGCAGCCGGATGCTGTCCTGCCTCGGTACGCGAGCGCCCAGCCGGGGGGTGCGGAGTGCCTCTGACATGCATCCGTGTAGCTTTGGTCCGCGTGAAAGCGGTTGGCTGCGGCACCCTGGATGGATTGGAAAAGGCAGTCGTGGAGCCGGATTGTTCCGACTGGCCTGCCCCAGGGGTGGAGAATTTGCCGCTGAATAGGAGAGTAAAGGCTTGGCTGAGAAGTTGTGAGGTATTTCCAGGTGACCAGGATGTCCCAAGGAGTCCACAAGGAATTCACACTGCAGGAGAAGGACTGCGTCGCTGGGAGGTTCCATCACATGAGGAAGAACAACTGGAATGGACTGATGCTTGAGCCTGAATGAGAGACTGTTTGAGTGGACGCCCAGATGAAGAGATGGACTCTGCCGGACATGTCATCAGAAGTTTTCTGATCTGATGATGTGTTTGGGTGCAAAGATTATGGTATGAAATACAGGGGTGGCATGTTGTAGTTTGAGCTGGGTGCCCCCCTGGTGCATTCACTTCCTGTGTCCAGAAGTCCAGCCCAGAGGGATGGACACAGGAAATTGTGTATTTCCTACCATAATTCTTTGCACCACTATAAGATCCAGTGCGGGGTCTGGCACTTCCTCTTTCCTTCCCTCTCCGAGACTTGGTAACTGGGGGAGAGATCTCCCGGCCATGGGCCTGATTAGGCCCAAGGCCACAGGGGGATGGGCAGTCTCAGGCCTGGCCAGCTGAGACTAGCCCAGCAGAGGGAGGGGGAAGAAGGAGCCCTGGGGGTTTTGCATGCACCCTCAGGTGGGGATGGGATCTTTCTTTGTCACTGTGCTTTGGGTTTTCTGTAACATTCACCGCTTTCCATTTAAACTTTCATCACTTTTGCAATCCGTTTGTCTGAGTCGTTATTTCTGCCTGTGGTGGGGAGGGGACCTGCCCCAACCCATTACACCACCTAAAAGGCTTTACCAAAATAGGCTCCACTATGCAAATGATTATTAGTGAGTATAGGATCTTTTTGGCTTGAGTGCAATTGTTTATATTCACATAGCAGTGCACTAATGTAAGTATGGATATGTGCAATCCATTAGCTTTTAAGGTTTGAAACCAAGATGAGCATTGGGGTTTTTGATGTTTTTTTTTAAAGTTTAAGGTTAAGTTTGGCCTGGGTAATTATTCACTTTGGCCTTGTCTTGAAACAATCCACTGCCATGAAGAAGGTCTTTCTGATGGAAGTAGGACCATGGTCATTTTGTCAGTGGTCATTTTTAGTGGCCTGTTTATTATACAAAATTTTCACTTGGGAAGTGCACTATACTCCATGTTTTTGCAGTTAGAAATGTGTGTGAGGTTCTCTTACATAAATGAAAACCTGTAACGCTTATTGAAGCTATTTTCTTACATGTCTTTAAATTGCAAAGTCACCAAGGATAGTAAGTCATTGAAACACTTCAGTTATTCAAGTCTAGTCCAATTTAGTATTTATATCACATTTACTGACAGGGCTAGGTGATGAGGTCTGTCAAAACTAAAGGTTATTCAAAAGGATTCATCTCCATCAATTACTGCCTGAGTAGTGGAATTTTATAACACCTAATTTCCTGAAATCTTGTATCTCGTGACTTGAACATCATAAAGTTCATCTCCCTGCTTCATACAGCATTTCCCCAAGCTGGTTTTGTGGTTTCTCATAGAGACATTAACACAGTAGCTTTTCCCTTAATGTCAGGAAGGGTTTTAACTTGTTTTGAAAGAGTCCACCATATCTAAATTTATTGTTGGATACTGAAAGATGGTTAGAATAGAATGGAATGGAATGGAATGGAATGGAATAGAATAGAATAGAATAGAATAGAATAGAATAGAATAGAATTAACCAGGTTGGAAAAGACCTTTGAGATCATCGAGTCCAACACTACCTAATCAACTAAACTATGGCACTAAGCGCCTCATCCAGTGTCTTTTTAAACACCTCCAGGGATGTTGACTCCACCACCTCCCCTGGGCAGCCCATTCCAATGGCCAATCACTCTTTCTATGAAGAGCTTCCTCCTAACATCCATCCTGAACGTCCCCTGGTACAGCTTGAGACTGTCCTCTTTTTCTGTTGGTGCTTGCCTGGGAGAAGAGACCAACCCCCACTTAGCTATAACCTCTCTTCAGGTAGTTGTAGAGAGCAATAAGTTCTGTCCTGAGCCTCCTCTTCTCCAGGCTAAGCAACCCCAGCTCTCTCAGCCTCTCCTCAGAGGGCTTGTGCTCCTCACCAGCTTTGTTGTCCTTCCCTGGACACATTCCAGCAACTCAACATCTTTCCTAAACTGAGGGACCCAGAATTGGACACAGGACTCAAGCTGTGGCATAACCAGTGCCAAGTACAGGGGCAGAATGACCTCCCTGCTCCTGCTGGGATCAGTAAAAGCAGTTAGGTGCACACTGCAAGTGGGAAGCAAGGTTGAAAATGTAACTAGTCCTTAACTTACCATAAAAGGATTCTGACTAGCCAGACACTCTGAGAGCTTCAGAAATTAAGCAGACAAACACTTTCCCTGCCTCAGTGTGGAAGAGATGCTTGATGATTGATAATTCAACCTTTTAAAAGGAGTTTTAAAAAGTTTTGTTTCTTCATACTTCAAAATACAAATTATAGTTATGCTTTTATTATTAATACATTCTGTTCTGAATTGCCTTTGAGAATTCTTCAGAGAAGATTACTGCTTTTGGTGAAATGAAAAATAAACCCCCCTCCAACTGTTAATGTGAGGTTCACATCCAGCAAATCCCCTAAGGCATTATTGATACCTTTAGTTTCTCCCAGTGGTGCACAGGAGCTTCTGAGGTGTTTGTGTTTAATGGCAGTGATTTAAAAGAACTATCTTAATTCAGTTTCTACCTATTGTTTGTGACTGTGGGTAACTTAAATCAATAACCAAGATGTTTCCTTACAAATTTCCTCTGATTCAGCAGGAACCACACTTGATTACCCAAAGCCTATTTTGAGATAAAGTTCTTAATATGCAGACCTGCAAACTTTTCTTTCTGATCTATAAAAAATACATCTTTGAATGGCATATTTTCTGAACAATGCATTACTTACTCTAGCATGTAGCCTTCCTTGGAAAGAAACAAATTACACATCAACACCAATGGAAAAGATATTAGCTGTGCAGCATTTTGCTTATGAAAGAAATCATTGTCATGATCTGAGTCTGATGTGCAACTGCTATAAGTAATAATGCTTTCATCAAAGAAAATGTTGCTACAGCAGTTTGGAAACTGCATACAATATTAGTTAATCAGGACATGATAATGTCTGTTACATAGCCAAGGTCATGGTGATGCAGAGAGGTAAACAGCTCCTGCTTTAATTAGATGGTAATTGAAATAGACAAGAACCAAACTAAAAGAAAAAGATGCAGCCATGTTGGCTGTTCAGGGATTTTTAAATGACCGAGTAAGGTGGAAGGATCAGCCTCAACTCAGTTAATGCATCAACACAAACAAAGTTTCTTATGTGAGTAGCTTTGCTTCACTATATTCTGAGGGTTTGTGTGTTATTTTTTGCATTTGAATTCTGCCTATTAAGTTTCAGACCCTAAACAGAAATAAATACACTCATTTCCTAACCTAGTTAAAGGGTTGAGAACAGTGTTTAAGATGGAATTCTAAGATAAATGGCTGTAGTTCATGTACTTCCTCATATCTGAAATTATTGAACTGGGACACCTAGTACTCAGAAAATAACATAAAGTAGAGATATCTTACGAGATAACTGAATAGAAACCTAAGTGGTAGGCATACATTACATTGGGAAACCTTTTTTCTTTTGCAGTAGCATTGGAAAAATATTGACAAATTTGTTATTAAAAGCCAATAACTCCTACAGCAAAAATGATACAGCATTTCAGAGGTAGTCCCAATGACATGAGCCTTTTCATGTTTACTGGACTAAAAATATAGCTATATGCTGCTGAATGACTACCAAAAAAAGAAAACAAAATTGTGGGTTTTTTTCCTGACCCATTTCATCACAGAGACATTTCTTGCAGTATGTAGACATATTTTTCCCCTTGTGTTGCAGAAGCCTCCTGCATAGAAAGCATATTTGCTTTCTTGTTTCTTCTGTTATTTTATTTTTACATGTAGGGACATTCCAACCCTAATCATTATGAATACATTTTTTTCCTGAGCTCTTGGTAAAGGACAAGAACGGAGGGATATGCCAAAAATAATGAATGTCAAACGTTTCCTGCAGCTAAAATAATTCTTTGTTCCTCTGCAGTTTAGAGTTGCATCTTTGCTGAACTCATCCAGTTCATAAGTTTCCCTGTGTCCAAAAATTTATATCCAATCAGGAAGATTTCATTTAACTTTGTATATGTATGCATATGTATTATACACCTGTATCATAGAATTGATATTTTTCCTGCTTTTAGGTTTCTCCAAATAAATAGCAGCTTATGAAATATCAATTATTTTCATTATTTTCATCTGTAGGAAAGGAAAGCCTCATAAAGAATCTTGTTCTATTGGTTTCACTTCAGCAGCTACTTGATGAAGACTTCACCATCTCAGTTGCCTTATATAACAGTAGGAGGCTCTGGAACTTGAGGGCCAGGCAAATGATGATATAGATGAGGGTCCATCCAGCGTGTTGCCTGGGGAGAGTCAGACAGCGCCATGCATTAGTACTGTTTGTATTAATTAAAAAGGAGGCTAGTTGTTGTAGGTGATTGCTTTCTGACCAGATACACCCTGCAGTGAAGTCTGCCATCTGCCTGGGGCTCAGGCTAGCAACATCACCAGGAAACTCCCTGGTCTGGTACAACCCTGTGGTTATTATCCATTACTGGTAATGCAGGTTGGCAGTGATGAGGTTGTAGACAGCAGTCCTAATGTGATAAAATGGACTTTAGGGCACTGGGGAGGTTATTTGAAGGATTGGGAGCACACGTAGTGTTTTCCTCAATTCCTTCAGTATGAGGGATGAATTCTGGAAGGAACAGGAAAACACACTTGATTAGTGCTTGGCTCAGAGGCTGGTGCCACTGGTGAAATTTTGATTTTTTTGACCACAGGCTGCTTTACAAGACACCAGGCCTGCTGGCAAAAGATGAAGCACACCTATCTCAAAGGAGGAAAGTGATCCTGGGTAGAGAGCTAGCAAGGCTCACTGAAAGGTCTTTAAACTAGACTTGGTGGGTGATGGGGATGAAACTGGTCTTGGTAGAGAGGAGTGTGGGAGCAACATGCCAGTACCTGTGGGACAGTGTGGTAGTAAGTTCTTTCAATCACCTGTCTCAGTGGAAGTGGGGCATGATGATTCATGTGGCAGTAAAGACACAAGAGTTGATAGGCTGGTAACTATCAAAGCATCTGAGAACTGTCTTCCCTCCAAGAAGGCAACACAACCATTAGCCCAGCTGAAGTGCATCCATACCAAGGAAGCAAATATATTTCTGCATATACAACAAAGAACTTCTCTCTTTGGAGGGCTAATTAAACAAATGCTGCCTTGCACTGGGCTGTGATGTGTTGCTTTTCCATGTCCCTATTGCTTTTAGTTCTAGTTTTCAAGGCTCTAGTTGCTGGAGGAATTTTGTCCCATGGTCTGCTCTCTGCTGTACTGACTGTCTTCATTGTCTTCAATGCAGAGCCATAAATGGTGATAGGGATTCTTTTTTTATACATACTGTACTTTACTGCAGTTCACTAAAGAAATAAAGCTTGCTCCTTTGGTGGATTTCACCCCCTCACCCATTCTGTTTTATTGGATTCACATGGCACTTCCACGTTTTGCAATTAAATACAAGACCTGAAGTGCATATATATTGGCTTTGTTATGTATAAATAAACCTGGATAATATAACCCACATTTCACTTTCTCTGGCAAAATCTCTCTTACAGTTGATATTTTGTGATGTCATTTTGATGTAACTTACTCCCTTTTATCCTCCTCCTCCTCCTTTTCTGGGGTTATTTCTCCTTTTCTCATGCATAAATGCACACGCCCACAGAAAATCACTCTGTGCCAAGAAAACTGCTCTGACTCATCTTGCTTACTGGCTGTAGTGCTTATATCAGGTGAAAGTAGAGGAAGGAAGAGGAGGAAGGTGGTCTTCAAATCACTCTAACAATAACATAATTTTAGGTGAAAAACAGGGTTGAAATATGGTAAAAATAAAAGCTGGAGAAAGTATAGTAATAGGTTTGTTGTTTTGTTTTGATTTGTTGGGGGTTTTTTTTGGTGTCAAGGTACTGCAATTGAAACTCAAAGATACTTTCTCTGAAGGAATGGTCTGCATTCAGTTGCAGGCTACCATAAAAAAATCTGGAAATAACTTCATAATACTATTTAGAATGTGAACAGTCCCCTGCATACAAGCTACAGCTGAAATTCTGTGATTTTGTTTCTGAATGTGAATAGCTTGTTCCCAGAATATTTTCTATTTTCATATATAATGTACCTTCATAACACAGTAGGTTGTAGGAAAAAAAACATTAATTATTTTAGTCTACACCCATGCTACGAGTGTACCAAAAGTCATGTAAGCCTGGAATCAAACATAAGATGGTAATCCATAATGAGAAAATAATCATAAAAAACACAGCCATAATTTTTCCCTAACCCAGAAATATCACTCATATTCTAAAGCTTTGGGATTCCCTTATGAAAAGTAGGAATTTTCCCTTTGGCATAGGAATATTTCTGGGGAATACAGAGTATTCTTGTGCTCAGAAAGTGCCTTGGGGCAGAATGTCTAGAAAGCATAACGCAGTTCTTTGTTTTTGTTGTAGGCCAGAAGCTGGACATGTAGTAATTCCTTAACTGACCTTCTAATTAGCAGTGATCTCAGTGAAATCAAATTGTTTGAAGGGAGCTGAAAGTAGAATCTGGTGTCAGTCTGTGCGAGTGCCTGTGCATTATTCATCTTTGTCTGCCCAGAAAAGGAGAATCATCTTGTCTGAAAGCCAAAGAGATAATACTCACTAGAGATGGTTATGTATGTGTGTGACTGACAGCAAGGATTATCACAGCATGGGAAGAAGGCAGTTTAGGTCTTTCTACTCTCCTGCAGAACATTGTCTTCTTTTATACCAGACCATTCAGTTCTGTTATCTTGGTTGTATGAAGCTACTGTTCCTCTATCTGTACTTGAATGGATGACAAAAAACCTTTTTTTCACTCAAGCATTACCTAAATGTAGAGAATCATGTGCTGTTTAAATTATATCCCCATTAGTGTATAAACCTGTGCAAGCATTAATAGGAGCATCTGTTAATTATGTACTATTCTGAGATTTTGCAGTATGATTGATAAGTGTATTTCTGATGGAGTACAGCATATTTTAATAAAACTGCTTATCAGTCTGATTTTGCTCAAATATTAGAACTATTCATACTGTGTCAAATTCTTCAGTCCATAATGGCTTATATTATATTAATGCCTTATATTATATTAAGAGTGTGAGTAAAAAGCTCTCTGGCCTACAGCATCATGTTTTTTCTTCTCTAAATACAATTCAGTAAGTGCTATGATATGCTTGGTGCTAACAACCAAAAGTTAGGTGAGTGTGTTGGCCTGCTTGAAAGCAGAGAGGCTGTACAGAATGATCTGAAAAGGTTGGATCGATGTGTTGAAGTCACTTGTATAAGGTTCAACAAGGTCTTGTAATTGTATCATAAAAACCTCCCACAGTGCTACAGGCTTGGGGAAGACTGGCTGGTGGAAAGAGCCCTGGAGGTGTTGGTTTATAGCCAGCTGAACACAAGCCACTAGTGTGCCAGGTGTCCAAAAAGGCCAACAGCTTCCTGGGCTTTTATCAGGAATAGTGTGACAAGCAGGACAAGTGAAGTGACTGTACTCAGCACTGGTGAGGATGTGCCTCGAATACTGCGTTCAATTTTGTATTTTAAAAGCCATGTAGATATCGTGCTTAAGGACATGGTTTAGTGGTTAGCTGGCAGTGCTGGGTTAATGGTTGGATTTGATCTTAAATGTCATTTCAAACCTAAACAGTTCTGTGATTCTGTGCATATCACTGACTCATCCCACTTCTCTAAAAAGCTCAATTATACAGAGTGCTGCTGGGAATACAGACTCTCACCATAAATGAAAGAAAACATAAGTCAAGGAGTGCTTATCAAAGTTTTACTGAGTCATGCCATGCTGCTCCCTTAAAGGCTGACTATCCACTGCCTACATATTGTCCTCATTGTCACTCAGCTGAATACTGCTACTGACACTGTTGGCTTAAAATTTTCATGGCAAATCAAATATTAAAAAAAAAAAGAGGAAAAAGATAATTCCTTTAATTTACTCTATATAAAAAAAAGAAGGTAGATTTTCATGAAGTTTTTGTTTGAAAATGTTAAAAATATAGAAGGATTATTAGGTTTCCATAGCAATTCACATGCCAATTCTTAAAACTGTTTAATGGAAGTAATTAATTCAAAGACATACTCAAGAGCCAGACTCCAAAACTTTCTCCTGCAATTAAATAGCATCAGCAGAATATACTGAATGTTCCACATCCACTCTTTTTATAGTTTCTCCATAAAAGTACATATATTTTTTATTTTCCTTACCTGTTTTGACAAAAGCTACAAAGTTCTCTGTTTCTGAGAGTAATTTACAAACTGCATTATTGTGTTATGTCTATACTAGCAATGTATGTACCTGGCCAACTGCTGGAGGAAAATAGCCTGTGTCCCACTATTATTTATACTGAGAAAGTATTTCAGGATATGTTCTTTGTTCTTGCCAGCAAAGTTCAAGGATAATTTTTTCAGAATTCATGCTTTGTGCTCTGAAAATTCTGCCTACATGGAAATGCTTTGGATTTTAGACATTTTCCCTCTTTTTTGTAGAAGTTTTGTATTTAAAACAGTCATGGTTTGGGGTTTGTGTTTGGTTGATTGGTTGTCTTTTTAGGACAAATCCTGACGATCACAATATCCACACTCATCATTGCTAAGCAGTAAAATGATATGCAAGAGGCATATAGTTAGTAACAAGAGGCACATAGTAACAAACCTGTTCAAAGAGTAAATGTCTTAAAGTTGCACTTAATATCTTTTCATTGGCTGACCTTTCTGGTGCCACTGAACAGTCAGCTTACACTTCAGTGTAAATGTATTTAGTGACTCCATTCTCAAGTATCTTCTGCTGTTTAACAGGGAAAGTGGCATTGTAACATGCCTGAAAAGCAATCCTTTTGTTCATTGAGAACTTTTAAAATTGTAATTAACTGTAGGCTAATCTCTTCAACCTTGTAATTATAAATATTATCCAGATTAAATTGATGGTAGTTTCTAGTGCCACTGTCAAAAGACACATTGAAGTGCTTGAAAAACAGTAGTATAAACTCACCTACATTCTAACAGGTTAAAGACCTGAACTCCCTATTTATTTTCTGTGATAGGACTAGGGGCAGTGGATGTAAACTCAATCACAGCAAAGTCCACCTCAGCATGATGTTGGTCTCTTCTCCCAGGCAAGCAGTACCAGAACAAGAGGACACAGTCTCAGGCTGCGCCAGGGGAGATACAGGCTGGATGTTAGAAAAAAGTTCTATACAGAAAGAGTGATTGCACATTGGAATGGGCTGCCTGGGGAGGTGGTGGAGTCACCATCACTGGAGGTTTTTAGGAGAAGACTTGACGGGGTACTTGGTGCTGTGGGTTAGTTGCTTGGGCGGAGTTGGATTGGTTGATGGGTTGGACGCGATGATCTTGAAGGTCTCTTCCAACCTGGTTTATTCTATGTATTCTATGTATTCTATGTATTCTATGAGAAAAAAAAATCTTATTAGCTACTTTCAGAAAATTAGCTACTTTCAGGTGGTCTTCTCAGTGCTATGTTTTTAACATAGGCAGAAACAGCACCAGAACAAAAGGACACAGTCTCAGGCTGAGCCAGGGGAAGTTTAGGCTTGAGGTGAGGAGAAAGTTCTTCACAGAAAGAGTTATTGGCCACTGAAATGTGCTGCCCAGGGAGGTGGTGGAGTCACTGTCCCTGGAGGTGTTCAAAAAAGGTTTGGACGTGGCACTTGGTGCCATGGTTTAGTAGTCATGAGATGTTGGGTGATAGGTTGGACTTGATGATCTTTGAGGTCTTTTCCAACCTTATTGATTCTATGATTCTGTGATTTTAATCAGTGGATATATTGGTAATGTGCATGAAGCTCTTGGGTTTTTTGGGGTTGTTTTGGTTTTGGTTTGTTGTTTATTTGTTGTTTTGTTTCTTTTTTTCCACCAGACCTTGATCAAGACAAAAAATTGTTTTGTACCTGTGTTCATGCAGTCAGCGCTTGTCAGCTGACCAGGGGAGAAGCTGCAAAGATGGATCATTGTCTTTTACAGAGAGGACATTATGGTTATTTCTTAAATCTGTAGTCAGACAAGTCAATGAACATTCCAAAAATATCATACTGAAACAAATGTCTTCCTTGCTTCTGATACTAAGTGCATAGGGAGGGAGCTCACTTGCAGACAAACATGTTCCAAATACTTACTTTTCTTTTGACATAGCTCACATTAGCTCTCTTTTTTTTTCTTTCCCCTTTCCCCCCGCCCCCCTCCCATTATATAATCCATTATTTCAGGAGGATCATTGTGCAAATATGTTTGCTGGTTGCCAGTTTTCCTGTACTTGAGCAATATATGTTTTCAGGAGAGAGAACTAAATCATATTATCATACTATTTGGAAAAATATTCCATTGAGGTTTATTTTGATCAATTAGTTTTCATAACAATAAGATTTTTCTTGGAGAGGGAAATACTTATTTTTGTTCACACAGATAACAGAAAACAGAATAGACTTTGGTGACAAAAATCAACAAGAGTACAAGTTCTTATCCATGGTAATATAAAATAAGGCAAAAATAAAGTAATGACTTTTCTTTTTCTTTGACTCTATAGATCTGCTCAGAAGTCTAAACTCTAATTTACTGTTGAATATTTCATGTGTTTATTTTATTAAAAGGTTTCCTTCCCCTCCCCTGATAGATTTACTGTAGATTATCCAAAGAGGGTAAGTAAACATTGTTTTCTGTAATACTTTTCTAGAAGCCAAGAGGCAACACTAAATTTAAAGAAAAGAAAAATGTTTATTGAAGTTTAAGGAGGAAAGGAAGTTTTCCTTATGCTGGAAATAATTCCCTTCATCTGAAAATGGTTGAAAAGCAAGTTTCCATGAACACTATTAATTTCATTGTACACATGGCAGTTCCAAGTTCAGATTTTGGGAGCTTGGAGAAGGGCAAAGAATTATACAGACTTCGTAGATTTGGTCTTCTGTCAGATAGCAGCCTAATTAAAAAGCAGATATATTGTGACAGAGGGCACTAAATAAACCAAAAATCCTGATAAATATAGCTTTGAATGCTTCAAAATATGTCATTTTACAGTAATTTTAAGCTGGCATTACCCCCAGTGTTTTGTTGTTCAGGTTTTAAATGCTGGTAAAGTACAATTTAGTGACTAGTTGTTACTACACTGGTAAAGTACGATTCGGTAACAAATTAAGTTGCACTGTCTGCTCTAGCCTGAAACTGAAATGTTGACATCACAAATTATGAATGTCATTCAGCTTTCATTACAGACCACAAGTCTGGACAGAGTCCTTGGTCTTTCTGACAGGTCCTTGGTGAAGATCTTTGCTTAACGAGTTCTGTGTAATATTGAGGTATTATGATTCTATTTTTCCTGTGGTCTTGATTCAGGAATATCTCCAACTGCAATCAATTAAAAATTTATTTGAAGGAGTTTGTAAGATACAGTGAGAGGCAGCAAAGGCTTTTCTTTGCAGGCTTGTGGGGACTCGTAAGGTAAACAATTTATCTTGGTAGACAGACTGCTTTCCTGGCTTACATCTGGAAGGATAATGGGGCCTGTCTGCACCACTTACTCTGAGCTGTTGATCTGAAGATCACAAAATATTTTTCTTTTGAATCCTACTTCTCTATCCATTCCTCACTAATATTCATGTAAGTAGATAGAGTTCAAAGTATCAGGAGTTGCCTTATGCATACATTTCCATATATGTTGCAGATTCATGAGAAACTGAAGTGGCACAGGACATAACTATATCAATATTGGTGAAACACAGATGTAACAACTAGTTTACCTAAAGTGTTGTTAATTTTGGACTAAAACTAGTGATAATACCTAATTAGTCTAGAGTTTACCATTTCCCCAATATGTAACTGTAGCTCAAACATCTTCATTAGAAAAATTACAATTACATTTATGTTTCAGATTTACCAGTGTCAAGATATTCCTTTCCTGAACAGAAGAGCTAAAGATAGAAAGCTCTGTGACATTGTTCCTGTTGTGCCTGGGAATGTGGCTGTGGTGGTGAGGATGGGGGGGCTACTGGTGTGGCTCCTGTAGGAGGCTTTGAGAAGCTCCCCTAGCTGAAGCCAGACCTTCCTCTGGCCAAGCCCGTCAGTGTCCCTGGGATAATGTATCTAGAGAGGGAAAATCTCTTAGGTGAATCCTTTTGTGTTGGGAGTTCTTTCTTTTGGAGGGGAGTTGGAGGGAGAGAGACAGCCATGTGGACACAGAATTTAGTAAGGAGGAAGATGATGAAGCCCACCAGGGCAGGTTTTTCCTTTCAGCCCATGAGGAGATGGCAGACTCACCCCTTGCAAACCTCAGACATCAGCCATGGAGAGGAATCCTGTCTGCAGCCCATGGAAGACCCCACACTAGAGCAGGGAAATGCTCCTGATGGAGGCAATGCCTGAGGGAAGCCCATACAGGAACAATCTGTTGATGGGAGGATTGCAGCCTCCCGAAGGGACCCACACTGGTGGGAGAAGCCAGTAGAGGACAAACTTCTGTTGCAGGGATGTCACATTTCTGCAGGGAAGGACTGTAAGGAGTTTTCCCCCTGAAGAGGAAAGAGCATCAGACACAATGTGCAAAGAACAGAGACTGACCTCAACCCCTATTCCCCATCACTTCGTGTTGCTACGGGGGGAGGAGGTAGCAAAGCTGGGTCCAGGGATGGTGAAGGGCTGAGAGAAGGATTGCATCTAAGATCCAGTTGTATTTATTATTGTCTGTCTCTGATTCAATGAGTAAATTGGTAGTGGGTTTGTTTAAATTAAGTTGATTTTATTTTCTCTAGCAAATTCTGTCTTTTGCCTGTAACTGGAATTGGTGAGTGAGTCCTCCCTGTCCTTTTTCTTGACCCTCAAGACTTATTTTATTTCTACCTCCTTTCCCTCTGGATAGGAATAGGAGTGAGTGAGCTGCTGTGCACTTGCTTTGTTGCCAGCTGAGTGAGCTCAAATCACAACAGTTCCCCAAGTGGAAACAGCAAAATGAAAGAAACTTGCACTCAGAATTTTCTGCCTGTGTTGAAGATGTTATTAACAAGAAAAGTGGTGCCCTAATCAAAGATACTGGAGGTTGTGTTGACACCTCATACAACCATTTGCTTTAATTAAGGAATGTGTAGTATGGAATACCACAGTAATTTAAAGCATTAATGAAAGTTCCTCTCTTTCCTTTTTTTTTGACAGACAAGAGTATGGTGGGAATATCCTCTGGAAAAAAAAATCAATAAATGTTCTAATGGGTAAAATCTGAAAGCTGGATATTTCTGTTAAAAAAAAATCAAATTACTAAAAATTAGTAATTATGAAATCACCATTTACAGTCATCATTTGGCTGTGAATGAATTAAAGAAATTGGTTATCAGGAGATAGTGTTAAATCAAAATTACTTTAAATAATTTGATCATTAAGTATGGAAAGACACTGATGAGTATCTCCAAGGAGCAGATCATTAGTTGGTGGTAATGAATGTGTCTATGGAAATGCAGGCTGACTTCTCCCACCTGTATTACATTACTAAAGGCATTTTTGCCTGTAGGTACAGTGTTCCATTATCTGTATGGTTCTCACAGGAAGGAGCATCTGTGAGCAGGCTGCATACCTATAATCTTTCAGTTGTTCCTTCCTTGTAGTTTAAAAGGTATAGAGATGCTGTGCAAGTGATAGCCCACCAACCTCCTAAAATAACATTTCCAAGTATGTAACACCTAAGGTTAATACTGTAAATTTCCAGTGGTTTTGAACTTCAGATATGCTTTCATCTTGATGACAGTGGTATAGCTTAATTTATTCTTTTCCAAAGTGCAGATTTCATAAAGGGACTGTATATGTAGGCACAGAGATAAAAAGCCTTTGTCAAAGACAGGATTGATTCTAAATTTTGTCATGTTAGACTTTTGGGTAATGAAATTAAGGAGAAATGAGAACAATTTTACAAACTCAGCAGAAACTGAGTTTCATATTTCCTTGCACCTGTACTGCAGCTCATTTTGTTGCTGGCCAGAGCTACAACCAAGGACCTAGGTTTAAAACAAAACACATTTCATTCAAGAGACATCAAATCATATGTATAATTTAGGGGTACCTTGCTTTAGTGATACTTTTCTGTATCTAAATGTGGAACTAGTTACCAATCCCAGCAATGTCTAATGGTCAAAAATCCAGTGGTGCTTAAACAGTTACTTTTAATACTTGGTCTCACTTAGTAAACAACAGGGATGTAAACACCTGCTGGTTTAAGTGGTTACATGAGACAGAGTGTGAATTTTCTGTGAATCTACCTCCTGACAGCCACAGACCCTTGGATTTTAATAGACTATTTCCATAAAATTAAGGCCATGTGTTCATCATTCTGTTTATAATAAAATTTGAAAGGCAGCTACATTTATACCTGAGGGGTGCTCTGAGTTTTCAGTATGTTGGCACTGTATTTTAATGTGCTCAGGAGAAAAAAGGCTAGAGAGAAATCTAAGCTGTACTGATGTGTGGAGCTCTCTGTCAGTAAAAAGGTTTGCTTACCCAAAAATATGCCAATGGAAGAAACTGTAGTGCTCAGTCAGGACTGTTTGAGGCACCATGTCTCCAGGGCAGTAGGAGGAAAAACATATCTCCTTGTTACATCTGTGCCAAAGAAACAGCATCTGCCCCCATCATGACAACAATCCCATAGCAATATCTTCACTGCCTTTGTACCATCCTTACACATTTAAAAAGTCATTAGATGAAGCTCTAAAAAAAAGGTGAGAGATTGAATGGAATAATAACTTATATATTTTTCTTCTTCTTTCTTTCTCTTTTTTGTCCTCTCCTTTCCTCTCCTTTTCTCTCCCCTTTCCTTTCCCCTCCCCCTTCCCCTTCCTCATTCTTTTTCCACCCCTTCTCTTTTCCATCCTTTCACTTTCCCCTTTCTTCCCGTTCTCATCCCTTCCTTTTCCTGTTGGATATAATTTATTCTTTACCTATGAGCAACTAGGATATTATCCCATAATTTGCCAGTAACAGTTGAATAGTTTTGTGTAGTCTTTTGAAGCATCTAGGCATCTGAAAGGTCTGAATGTGCTTTTGCCTAGTATATGTGCCAGCATAAAGCCACCTGATGAACTTAATTTTTTGTTTATTTGCATAGGATTGCACAAATTATAATAATGGTAAAGAGGCAGAAGTAACAGGAAAAGACTCTTAAATAGTTCTCTAGCAAAAGTGCTTGCATAATTACAGAGTTATAGAATCATTTAGTTTTTAAATGAAATTTAAGATCATCAGTTCTTACCATTAACCCAGCACCTCCTGGTGACCACTAAGACATGTCCCTAAGCACTACACCTACATGTCTTTTAAATACCTCCAGGGATGGCGACTCAACCACTTCCCTGGACAGCTTTACAACCCTTTCTGAGAAGAAATTTTTCCTACTATCCAATCTAAACTAGCCCTGGCGCTACTTGAAGCCATTTCCTCTTCTCCTATTATTTGTTACTTGGGAGAAGAGACCAACACTCACCTCACTACAACCTCCTCTCAGGTAGTTATGGAGTATGACAGGGTCTTCCCTGAGTCTCATTTTTTCCAGGCTAAGAAGTTGTCTCAGCTGCTCCTCATAAGACTTGTGCTCTATACCTTTCACTAACTTTGTTCTTCTTTGGGTGTCCTGCAGCACTTTGAGTGGCCCAAAACTCAACACAGCATTCCTGGTGCAGCACATGATTGAATCTCCTGTTGGATGGAGCACACTGAATGCAGATCAGAACTGATTATGCAGTTTCCCCATCATATGCAGTAGAAGGCATATTATAGCTAACAAATAAGACTGCAAAAATGATAACTAATGTTGCAGTTATTTGGCTAAGAAAATCTTCTAAAATCAACATTTTTTTGGCCTGAAACTTTTTTTGTTTTCCCTGACAAAATAGTCTAAATAAGACCTAAATTTTGTGGAATTTACACTGTAAATATTTTTGTGGCTTCCTTATCTTTTGGAGAGCTTTAATCTATGCAATGAAAAACTGTGTTATGCCAGTGTTTTTCAGAGTCTATTCCAAGCTTGTGGCATCTAACATTCCTGGGAATGTATCTCTGTCAGTAGAGAAAACACAAAAAGAAGCTATCAGCATACTACCCAGGAACATGGCAGAAAGCAGAATGTCACAGGGGCTATTTTCTTTACTGGGAATGGCCAACATTAACAACTTTTCCAGGTTCTCAGCAGTTGCTTGCATAACAGTGACAGACTTCTGAGAAGGGATGGGGAAAGCCCTTAGAAACTAAATACTACCCAGCTTCATTTGGCTGTAGGATAGGATAGGATAGGATAGGATAGGATAGGATAGACTAAACAGGTTGGAAGAGACCTTCAACATCATCACGTCCAACCCATCATCCAACACCATCTAATCAACTAAACCATGGCACCAAGCACCCCATCAAGTCTCTTTCTAGAATGCGCCTACCAATTATATTTTTGAGACTGTATCCCACCCTCGGGAAGAAAATGGAAACAAACCAGTGTGACAATGGTGATGACTTCCAAAGAGATGGAGGAGCAAGAGGCATGACAGGCAGTGACCATGTTCAGTGGAGTCCCTATCACCAGAGCTCTTTCCTAGAATAATAGCCCCACCTTCAAATACCTAGCAGTTTTCAGACAAACACATTTTTATGTATATAAGACAAAGACAAATGATACTGAACCAGAGGAGTAAACAATGCTAAATCCAAAGGGTTAAAACTTGAATTGGTTTTACAAGATTTGATGACATGTTGAACTTAGTTATTTTTAAAATCCATGCATAATTTCTCCAGTCCCCATTTAAGGAAAAACAAAAGCATTGCAAAGTGGTTGCAGCAGCTGTAGGCAATTTAAAACCATGACTGCCAACAGAATTACTTTTCTTCTCCCCTGTCATTGTAATTTGACTTTAAATTGTATTTTAGTAAGTATTACTCTAGGTTAAACTTTGTGGTTTTCCATTTAGAGTTTTCCAGTCTGAAGGAAAAAGAATTAAATTTCTGGCTAGCCCTTCTTTGACAAAACAAATATGGTAATTTTATATTATTTTTAAAGTTTTATTTGTGATAAAAGCCATAGCATCCAGATTGTGCCTTCATGAGCTGCCCGGTGGATAGTACAAACCCAAATCTTTTCAATAAATGTTCTGGTAAGTTGTGGACATTAAATACCTCATCACTATGGCTTACTTTTGATAATGTATGAGCATCCACACATATATGTTCCTTGTTGGTTATTACAATATAAAGTGGGATTTAATGAATATTTGGATATAAGTGGAATATTCTAAGGAAGAGAGATTTTCAGACTTTGACTGACAACTTGATATTGGCAGAGTAGATGGCAGTGCAGTGACTTGCAGCATTAATTTGAAGAAGTGTTACTTACAAAAAGAAAGAAAAGAATTGCTTTGCTTTTATAGTAACTGTACAGGGTTTTACTTGACAAGCTCTTAGCAACCTTGCTGGTTGCTACTAGAGCAGTCTGATCAGCCTGACCCAGTATGGTTGCAACCCCTTAGGGTACTTGACCTGAGATTTTTCTAACACACTGAATTTGGAGACTGGTTCTCATAATGTCTATCTGTCTGCCAGTCTGTACCTCCATCTTTTCAGGTATTTAGAGTATTTGTACCCTGGTTGTATTTTAAGCCACACATATCTTGGGCTTCTCATTCTATGAAGAAATATATTTGCTGAAAACTAATCTCTCTAAGCATCAATTTTAGACATATAAAGACTCCATGGCTCAGAAGCAAGTTTGGTGGGGTGTTTTTTTGTTTGTTTGGTTGGTTGGTTTGGTTTGGTTTTTCAACAAAAGAGGAATTCAGAGAAGATAAGACTATAACAAGAAAATTAGATAATGGTTTTTTTGCATTCAGCTGTGGGGGTACTGGAATTTACTAGAACTCCTCCCCACAGGCAAATGAGCCTCAAACCAAAGTGCAGGTGGAACAAACTCAGCAACAGAACAAACTGACAATAGGAACAAGAACAAAACGGTGGGCTGAGGCAGTGCCCTCTTAAGAATTAGCCGGTATCTCAAGGCTGGGCCAGTCAAACCATTCATTCTTATAGCATTTAAAATTTTGTTCAGTATCAAACCCCTTAAAATTAGGCTACCTTACATCAATTTTTAAGCAGGGTTCCAGAGATCTGGAGAAACAAAGGAAATATCAGGGAACCTTTGTCCAAGTGAAAAGCAAAAGCATTGCAGATACAATAAAAACTATGATATACATATAAGCTCAAAGTGTGCATATGCTTTTTCCAGTGACTTGGGAAAAGCAGTGATGCAATTTTTAAGTTCAGAATTAAGTACTAATTCATTACTTCCTTAATGAAAGAATGTTTACAGTCCTGCAGCAGTTTAATTGTGAGAATATTTATGTGACTCTTAGATATTTTACAGATGCTGAAGTATGACAGATGTATAAAACTAAAAAATCCTCCTAGATTCTCTTTTCTGCACCAAACCATATTACATCACAATTCTGCTTCCTGTTCCATTCCTATTCAGCACTGAACACGTCTTTGATAAAGAAACTGAATGTATTTTCTTTGTATAGAAAGATGTGTAAACTATGCACATGTTTATATATATGTATGTGTATATAAACAGAACAGAACTAAGTATGCAGCAGTTGCACTATAAATGTTAACCCCAAATTTTTGTATTCTTTTGAGTTCTTTGGCTTCTGCTTTCATGAAACAGTGCTTACATTGTCATGACATGTAAGCATTAGCGTATTTGTGACTCACCACAAGGTTTTCTTTAAAATGGCCTGTAGTAACTATTGTTCTAATTGTGTCCATAATGGCATTTTAAGAGTCATTAACGTTAAAGCATCTAACAGGGTAGCTTGTCTCATAGATGTAGTAGGTGAGGGCAACTGAAACACATTCCATCCTTTGCAAGTTTCCTTCAAAGTATCATCTGAAAGGACACTTAAGAAGACAGAAAAGCTATTAATATAATTCAGAAGCAAACCAAAGAGAAGGCAACACAATTACTTTATTTCCTATCCTGGGCTCCTGCCATAGTTTATTATTTACATTATTCTAAAATATGTTTCTGTAATAAGAGTTTAATCAGACATCCTCATTTGGGGTAGTGCAGATCTTTGGGTCAACATTAGGTGACTTCAAGTTATTGTTAATATTGAGCATCACTTTATACTGCCTTGTAATTCAGCCTTTAGGCTTCACTCTTTCATGTAATATTTCACAATTCAGTGTGCATAATTGTTCACAGAGGTCTGTGCCCCAGGGCCTGATGGACTGGGGCAAGGGAAGGGTTTCTAACTGATATTTTGATGAGTCAATAGATAGTTTAGGCCACTTGGGGCCAGTTGGAAGACTGCTTCCAACCTGTAAAAAAAAAGTAATGTTTTTTTCCATAAAGCCATACACATTCACAAATATTTAGACATTCACCTAGATTCCTGTCTTTGGAGTTTTCATTCAAATATAAACATTTTTCTATAGAGCCAAGTAATTCCATGAGGTAAATATAACAAGAATTCAAGGTAAAACAGGAGCACAGAATTAACATTCTTTTCCTAGCTGTTCACTGCATATTAAAAAGCCTATGGTCTGTACTAGGGTGAGGTCATTTCAGATCAGATTTTTTCCCAAAGTTTGCTGACTGATAAATTTAGAGGGCAGCACATTTTACTGGTGTGAGGGAGAGAAGGAAGCAGATAAATTTTGGAGAGGAACCTAAAGATTTGGGAATTTTGAAAGCAGTGAAAGAACAAACTGAGTGGAAGAGGGAGAAAGAGGATAGTCCAGATAGGGTCTAGGGGGAGATGGGTAAGTTTATTTCTCAGAAACAGAAACCTTCCCAGTAACATAGGGATATGATTATTCTTCTGGAAAGCGAAAGGTCATCAGGAAATATTGATTTAGATACCCTCAGCACACCCTCTGACTGTTCAGAGACTGACTCAGAAGATCTGTGGAAGGCAATTTTGCCTTTGATTAAAATTTGAACAATCAGTCCAAGAGTCCATAGAGGGGCTAAAGCCCAATTTTCAGTGCAGAAGTTGTCAAAACCAGTACAGTGCAAAGTGATGGAAATTCATTCCTTCATATTACTAAGTTTCATACCCAGAGCTCATTTGTTCAGTTTTGCTCTTTCCATGTCTGTGTGTGTATTTTAAGTGAAAAAGAAAGAAGAGACTGAAATAAATACCTAAGGATGGTGACTACTTGAGTGATATCCACAATAAATCCAGTGTAACCTATTAATTCAAAATGCTTTACTTTGCTTCAGAGGCAATCTTAGTTAGCAAAGAATATTGCACTCTTATTCAGAAAATACCCTTTCTTTTGACAAGATGTAATTTTATAAAGAAATTCTAAACTATTTTAGAATGTTATACCTGGTGACATTCCTACCAGCTCTAACCTGGTAATACTTGTTTCATATTGACAGATTAAATGGTGCCTTCGTTATCATTTGTTTGTTTGTTTGTTTGTTTTCCCTATAGCAGGCACTGCATTTATACTGTGATGTTGTTGAAAGATTAAAGGGTTGTTAAGCTTTGCTTTTTTTGCTAATATTTTAATTTCCTTTTTATATACTTTTGGCCCAAGGGTTTCTTGTTTGATTGTCGCTTCGGCACTTTTAGTGTCACGAATAGAATCGTTTTACTTTAAGTAGCACTTTTCTCCTAGGAGACCGCAATCCTAATCAGGCCTCACAGTTAATTTAGGTACAAGAATTTATCTTCTGATTATTGTTTTTTAAAAAAAATTATAAAGCAAATCACAGCAAGCAATGTATGTTTGAGATTTTTTATCTCCTTCAGTGATCTCTTTTGAGGGCATTGGTGAATTCAGACAATTCATAATCAGTGCCAAAACTGAATCGGTGCTCTTCTATAGTGATATAGGAAATAAAGCCCTTAATGAAAATTAAAAAGCGTACAAAATAAAAAGAAAGATAAGTCCATTTGTTAAAAAAATAATTTCATGGAGAACTGGAGCCATATTAGACTAGAAAACTATTTTTCTTTTAACTGATATACAGAAAGATATTTTTAAAAGAAGGATTATGTTCTGCCTAAGAGAACATATTCATAGCATCATTGAGGTAATATGGAATGAAACTAGAGCCTAGATCAAAGTTAAGCAGCTGTTGTGCTAGGAATACTAATTATCTCAATGACTCATAATGTCTCTTTGTACCTTTTGTCTTTAGGCTGTAGTTTGTTTATTTTGTGCTTACATCGTAATTTTGGAAAAGTTTTGTCGTGTTTTGTTAGGATGGGTTTGTACTGTGGCTAGCCCAGCTGGCTACCCCAGTTAACTTCCCTTGCATTACACTGTAATGTATACTGTATAATGTAAAATAAACTATTTTGAGCAGAACTACCTTAAAATAACTGTAGAGTATCTAAGGTACCAACTAGCGGACATGACATATGGCCTCTATGCACCAAAACCTCTGACTGTCCTGGAGGGACAGATGAAGTCCCCATAGAATATCCTTGGGCATTTTGAGTAGCATCAGATGTCTGTTCAACCAAACTGAGCCCGTCAGTGATGTTGGGGAAAAATAAAAACAAAGGCAGAGTATTCAGACCTTACTGATGAAATGGCCAATGTGAGAAGGGTGTCCAAACGTGACCGAGATCTGGTGCCTAAATCTCAGTTATTCTGCTGGAATGGTCAAAATTTCTTTTGCAAATTGGATAGTCTAGGGTTCTTTTCCGTTGTAAATAGTACTGCTTCCTTTCCTAGGAAGTAAAAGGACAGGTCTGAGTATAGAAGAGCATGCTTGAGAATTATTTTTCCCGCACATGCAGGGTGGAATAATTGTAAAAAGAAAGCAAAATTGAAGCTCAGCAATAGCACTGTTATTTCATTGTAAGTATGCATTCCTGGATTGTAGTTTCTACTACCAAAATTGCTCATGTATTTTATGGATTGACTTTTTTTTTTTTTCCTTTTTTTTCCCCTGAGATGAATATATAAGCATTACTCAGGATAATACTCTTGCCTTCCATCTTTCATTTTTATTCTATCATGGAGTTCAACATCCTTGGCACTTCTTTCCCCAGTATCTGAGAAATTGTAATGCCCGACTGTGTACCAGATCTGCTTTAAAAAATATCTTTAATATCAACAACTTATAAAGGTTCTTATGCTTCATTTCTTGCCCTAGTTACATGCACAAAGAGGAGACTGATTTCTATAACAACTCTGTTTCTACAGCATACTTTCTTAATTTTGCTCCACTGGGAATAAAATTTTCCTGCTAAAATCTTCATTGGAGACTTAGAAAACTTGAGGTGGATATTCGTGATAGCTGAATTCTACTGTTTAGATTTGAACAAATTCTCTTTTCATTGACTCCCAAGCCTGAAAGAAGGAAGTTGCAGTGTCCCAGAGTGTTATGCATTCTCTAAAGTACACAAACCTATTTTCATATAAAAAGCAGTCAGAATTGCAGCAGACTGGAGAAGAAGTTTATTCATATTCACCAACTATATTCAGTAATCTCCAAGACACAGAACCAGAAAAACAAACTCAAATCTGATTTCAAGCCTGGTCTTTGTTTTTGCTGAAGTAGGTATGAGCAAATGATGGAACGAGAGAACTTAAGGATAGTGCAAGAATTTTGTGTTGGAGAAATGAAGAGCAGCCAAATGTAAGCAGAGACAAAAGCTTTACGAATCTATTTCTTTATAAATTTAGTAGATTTTGATATGTATCAAATTGACAGGCATGCAAAATAATTGCTTAGCAAGGGAATTTAATTATGCTAATACAATTTTAGTGGGAAATGCTGTACTTGGATATGGATTATTTGAGAATTTTTGCTTTCCTTAAAGACAAGAAAAACAAGCTGTCTCACTCATGATTACAGAGAAAGTTTGAAAATATGCAGTAATAAAGTCCCAAAGACCAGAGGTCAGGCCAAGTAATCTATGAAAGGTGTTATCTCTCCTAGTGAACAATTTCTGCTTTATAATCTTAAAAAAATCACAGCTACTCTTAAACTCAACATTTTCTTTCTGACTACTGCAGAAATTTGGCTAAGGAAGCAGGCTTATTAGTACTGAAGAGGTGGATGGTGTTGCTTTGGAAATGCAGAATAGAATAGAATGGAATAGAACAGAACAGAATAGAATAGACTAGACCAGGTTGGAAGAGACCTTCAAGATCATTGTGTCCAACCCATCATCCAGCATCACCTAATCAACTAAACCATGCAACCAAGCACCCTATCAAGTCTCCTCCTAAACACCTTCAATGATGGTGACTCCACCACCTCCCTGGATAGCACATTCCAATGTGCAAACACTCTCATCAGCCTATGTGCAAGGCTGATGTGGAAGTGGCTCTCCACGTTTGCTTTAGAAATTGTTGCAATGAGTGGTCTCACCAGAAATGAAAGAGAGGAGCTGAAATGTGTCTACTTAGAAAATTTCCAGGAGCACACTATGTCTTCCAAGACACATCCAAAGTAGCTGAATTTGAAAATTGAATGCTCCAAGGAAAGACTGCTCTGCACTCATGGGTGCATTGGTGATTTAGTGTCTAAAAATGGATATTTCTGAAGGCTTAACACAGCACACAGAGATGTGATCAATGTATTTCTGCTGTTAAATATTGAGTATATCCAGTGTTTGTATGGTGAGTTTAATGAAAAGGAATGCTTCTTACAGTTTGTCTTGGAACAGCTGAATCTCTGTATAAACTAAAAAAAAAAAAAAAAAGAAAAAGAAAAAAAAAAGTTGGTTGTAAAGTTCTTAGTTGTTCAGTTTCCAACACAGATTTAGATCTCTTTTTAATTAAACCCAGGGCTACCCACCAGAACACTGTATTTTCTCTTCCAACATTTTTACTCTCAGTGACTCTCTCTATTGGCCAGTTTACAAACACATCCCTGGAAACTGGAGCCTGTATTCCATTAAAAGGCTTGCAGTAAAAATTTCCAAGTAGTAGGTAAGAAAACTGGCTGGAAATGATGGGTGAAATGGATTGTTGTGAAATTAATTTTTCTATTCCTTCTCCTCCCTTCAGCTCCTCTCCCCTCCCCACCCCCCCAGTTTTGGAATGCTTAGTTGTTTTCATTATCTGTCTTTTGCAGAGTAAAATAAAAGAAATATTCAAGAGATAGTTGATCAGTGCCTGAAACTGATAAAAAACTGTAGTTATAAAAAGTTTGACACCACTTGTACATTTATAGTTGACATCTGATGACAATATATATTACATTATTACAAAATTAATCAACTAAATCCACTCATAAGAAGGGGTTTGGAACACAAGCCCTATGAGGAGAGGCTGAGGGAGCTGGGGTTGCTTAGCCTGGAGAAGAGGAGACTCAGGGGTGACCTTATTGCTCTCTACAACTACCTGAAGGGAGGTTGTAGACAGACGGATATTGGTCTCTTCTCCCAGGCAGCCAGTACCAGGACAAGAGGACACAGTCTCAGGCTGCGCCAGGGGAGGTTCAGGCTACATGTTAGGAAAAAGTTCTATACAGAAAGAGTGATTGCCCATTGGAATGGGCTGCCTGGGGAGGTGGTGAGGTCGCCATCTTGGAGGTTTTCAGGAGAAGACTTGATGGGGTGCTTGGTGCCATGGTTTAGTTGTTTGGGTGGTGTTGGATTGGTTGATGGGTTGGATGCGATGATCTTGAAGGTCTCTTCCAACCTGGTTTATTCTATGTATTCTATGTATTCTATATATTAACTCAAAGGTGCTGTTCAGAACACTCTTGAAACAGGTTAGAGTGAAAAAGTATGTGTGGAATAAAGTCAATGGATGTGTATGTGACAGTATCAAATGCCTTGTACTTGTTAGCATTTATTCAGTTCATTCTCCTCCACCAATGGAGAAGAATATGGAATAACATTTTAGAAATTCTGTCATTTGACGTTGTTGCATAATTTTAGAAATCCCTGAAACATATGCTTTGAAGTGCTTATGATGACAACATTGTCATATATGGCTCTTCAGGGTCATATCAACAATGTATATGCAGAGGTGTCAGGCTTCCAAAAGACATGCGAGGTCCAGTGAGGAGCCATTATTTCAGTACCTCTCAATTTCTCAAAAAGGCTGATGTTATGCTTTCCTAAATCTGACCATTTTTAATGTCTATCACATTTTACCTTAGGGATGTTATCTGCGAACATGCAACGCAGTGATGATCAAATACCTAAGGCTGTCCTTTATGTATTTTATTAATTTTCTACTCTACATGAGAAGTTCTTTATGAAGTTAAGTTCATTAAGTAGGGAAATTAAAATGACTGTGACAGCTTGTTGTTGAAGGAAAGGCTAACAAAGGAGAGTGATTTGGACTAAGGCCCCCACCATGTCCCAGGATGCAATTTAACCACTGTGTTCAGAGCCAGGCATTTGTTGCTCTTAAACTCTGTGGAAAGCACACAACTTTTAATACATTGCCAGATAACTTTCATCACCTATAGCTAGAGCCACTTGCCTACATTATGAAGTCCAGATCCATCTACTCTTTCCACCTCTGAGCAGCAGAATAATCTTAAGCCTCCCACAACACTTTTATAAGTGTCCTTCCTTCTGTGCATGTTTTTTTCTAATTAGAAATTCAATTTGAATACTATCCTGGTAACTCTTATATCTAGAAAACCTTTTTTTTTTTTTTTTTCATTGGCATTTCTGGTGGAGTAAAAATGATTTATAGCAAAACTTCTGACAACCTTGTCAGTTAATGACAGTCAATGACAGTTAATGACCTTGTCAGTTAATGACTACTTTTATCCTGGATTTTAGTATTATTTAGTCGTGTTATAAGGTGTCTTTTAAAAATATTTACTATTTTATTAGAGTGTTTAAACTGATTTTTCTAGTAATTTTAATGTTTCCTATTAGGTCAGGTATAATTCTGCATCATCCATTGCTACTTCTCAAAAATATTTGAAGAGCAGGCACCAGGTCTGATAGACCACCACACCACCTCATTTTGAAAGCAGGTAATTACTACTTTACCCTGCTCAAAATAAAAGTATGTTAATATTTCTGGTAGTGTAATTTCATTCACATAAAGCAACTTTTATTTTGCAGCTGAACATGATTTGCCAAAGTGTCTGGTTAAAGTGCTTCTTAACATCACTTATCCTAGATAGATGACAACAAGCATAGTTTCTTTTGGGGATTTGCCAACAAATAATTTTAAATATAAAGACCACCTAACCCAAGCTATTTGCTTTACTGGGATTTTCCTTTATTTTAAGCTCAGGAAACAAAACAATCCTATGCCCCTTTCAAAGTCTGGCTGTCATACAGAGATGTACTAAGTGCTACTGTATAGGATCTAACAGAACTCATGTCATCTAGCCGTATGGGCCAAAAGAGGACTAACACAGCTCTCTGCAGCTCACTAACCCTATCATTAAGGTGTTAAACATGTTGAACTCTAAATATTTTTATCAATTAAAAAAACTCCCAAACACTAAGAAATTACTCACAGCCTGTACAGGCAGCAAATTCTACAAATTCCATCCAGAGCCATAAAGATTTACAAGACATTGAAGAGAGTTGTTAGCCATAGGAATGGGCTGCCCAGGTTGGTGGTAGAGTCGCCATCCCTGGAGGTGTTCAAGAGGGGACTGGATGTGGCACTTGGTGCCATGGTTTAGTCATGAGGTCTGTGGTGACAGGTTGGACTTGATGATCTTTGAGGTCTCTTCCAACCTTGGTGATTCTGTGAAGTTAGGAAAATGAAAGACCATATTAGAAGCATGTGTAAAATGCTTAGGTAGGAGTTAAAAATCTAATTTGAAACCCACACATAGTGAAAAGTGTTAGAAAGTAATTTAGCTGAAATAGACACATAGAAACTTCACACAAATTGGTTTTGGGTTGCACCATTTATTGTCTTGCTAATTCAAACAGTGTAATGGTAGAAGCTGTCTCATCAGACCTAGCAAGAGAATATACTTGAAATATCCTGGGGCTTTTAAGCAGTCACATTAAGTGATTTTTAAATTGACTTTCGTTTTTACAAGAAATACACACATCAGGAAAGTTAAATCTTTTAACTCTGGTTCACCTCTTACAATAACTTCCTGGCCATAGAACAGTTACTCAACATGTTTACCAAAATCTTTTTATGTTTTAGGACACTGCCAAAAATATTCTGTATGGCCTTTTGAAGAATGCAAGTTTCTGGCATGCTGAGCATGGGTTGACACCCAAGGTCACAAGAGATTTTCTTTCTCATATTTTCTCAAAGAAATCCTCTCCTTTTAAGATGATGTATTCTGAGGAATTTAAGAAACACTTCTTAAATTCCATGAATTTTGACACTTTGGTAGCTCTAAAGTATAGCTCAACCAAGGTAATATGTCAGTATCCTGATGTGACATAGTGCTGCTTTAGCTTTAAAAGAGTGACAATGTCTCATCGCTTTTTATGCATCTTCTAAACTGTTGTTTTTCAACTTGTAAATCTGTTTCCAAACTGCATTTAAGGCAGGATAAAAATATAATTTTGATGGCTTGGTGAGACTGTAGGAAACAGTATTGTCTCCTATTTGTGAGTCTAATGCTGTGAGTTGAAAAAATGGGATCTGCGTGCAGAATTTCCATAGCCACTCAATTTTCAGAGAGCCTTTTTTCCTTTTGGGAACTATCTGTATTTTTAGAAAATCCATATTCCAGAGTTAAATCTAGGTCACCACTTCAGAGGAGAAAAGTGGGGCTTGAAGTGGGGATTTCAGTCTCAGCAGCACTAGCTCTATTTATATATATATATTTATTTTTTTTTTAAATTATTTTTTTGGGTACAGATGCTATTTCTGTTAGAAGTGGGATAGACACAATTTGACTTTATATCAGTGTCATGGTTTAACCTCAGCTGGTACCTAAGCAGCACCCAGTTGCTTATTACTCCCCCACAGTGGGATGGGAGAGAGAATCAGAAGAGTGAAAGTGAGAAAATTCATGAGTTGAGATAAAGACAGTTTAAAAAGTAAAGCAAAAATCCATGCACACAAGCAAAGTAAACCAAAGAACTCGTTCACCGCTTCCCATTGGCAAGCAGATGTTCATCCATCTCCAGGAAGGCAGGGCTCCATCACATGAAAGTGTTACTTGGGAAGACAAATACCATAGCATGTTTTCTCATTCCTTCTTCCTCCAGATTTATGTGCTGAGCATGATGTCATGTTGTATGAGGTATCCTTTTGGGGTTTACTGTCCCAGCTGACCCCCTTCCCAACCTCTTGTGCTCCCCCAGCCTCCTCGCTACTGAAATGGTGTGAGAAGAAGAAAAAGCCTGGACTCTGTGTGAGCACTGCTCAGCAATAATGAAAACATCCCTGTGTAATCAACACTGTTTTCAGCACAGATCTAAAACAAAGCCCACTGCCAGCTACTGTGAAGCAAAGAAGCTCTGTTCCATCCAGAATCAGCACATTCCTTTCCCATTATTTCAGACCATTTATATCATGCTCAGGTCCCACACTATCCAATATATTTACCACCACTTCCTTTACTATCCTTAGATATGAGGATGTCATTCATTTATTCTATAGACCACTCTTACAAAATGTCAATAAAATGTCCACAAAATGTCCACAAATATCCACAATATATATATGGCAAGCAAACGAGCCTGTCAGTTCATAGCTAAAACGCAGGAATAACATCTAGCAGATTCCAATCAAGTTTTTGTTATCTTGAACCATTTGAACATCATGTTTGGCATCAAAAAAACACCTGGCAACCTAGCTGCTCACTTATTCCCTCCTGGTGGGATGGGGGGGAGACAATTGGAATGGTGAAGAGAGAACTCACAGACTGAGATACAGACAGTTTAATAGGTTAGGCAAAATCCACGCATGCAAGCAAAGTAAAACAAGGAATTATGACTGGGTGCTCAGTCTTCAGAATTTCTGCTGCTCTGTGTAAAGATGTCAAAGCAGATCCAGGTTGCATATTTCCAAATTGTGAGTGAGACACCTAAGTAATCATTTACCTTTGAATATCTTTACTACAATGATACATACAATTGCTAAAAAAGTTTTATACTTTTTTTTATATATATACATAAATATTGTGAAATTATTTTCATTTGAAAGTGGGTTTTGTTTTTTTGTTGTTGTTGTTGTTGTTGCTTTTTTTTTTTTTTTAATATATCTGTGAGTCTTGGAGCACAAGCCCTATGAGGAGAGACTGAGGGAGCTGGGGGTGCTTAGCCTGGAGAGGAGGAGACTCAGGGGTGACCTCATTGCTCTCTACAACTACCTGAAGGGGGGTTGTAGACAGACGGATAGAACAAGAGGACACAGTCTCAGGCTGCATCAGGGGAGATTTAGACTGGAGGTTAGGAAGAAGTTCTATACAGAGAGAGTGATTGCCCATTGGAATGGGCTGCCCGAGGAGGTGGTGAGGTCGCCGTCGCTGGGGGTGTTCAGGACGAGGCTTGACAGGATGCTTGGTTCCATGGTTTAGTTGATTGGGTGGTGTTGGATGATAGGTTGGACATGGTGATCTTGAAGGTTTCTTCCAACCTGGTCTATTCTATTCTATTCTATTCTATTCTATTCTATTCTATTCTATTCTATTCTATTCTATTCTATTCTATTCTATTCTATTCTATTCTATTCTATTCTATTCTTATCCTATTCTATCTTATCCTATCCTATTCTATTCTATTCCAATTTTAGAACCTGTCCTTATAACTAACACCTTGTATAAGGTTATAACATAATCTCATTTTAGAATTGAATGAGTGTGTGTTGAAAGGTATTGTAAGAGCCAATTCATGCTTCAGAAAATTCTACTTGGGCTGCTTGGGCCTTCCACAGAATGCAGCCACTCTTTGTGACTGCATAATGAGGTTCACAGAACAGTACTTGAATTTGCTATTTGCGTCCATTCTGTAAAATTCCAGCTTCTAGAACTGGTTAATTACATGAGATCCACTTTCATTTCATAAACAAATCACTGAATAAAGAGTCTTGCCTCATGCAAACAGGTAAGATGTTATGATGCTAAGCAAACACTTCATGAAGATTCAAAAGCAGAGGGACACGAAAACCAAAAAATATGTACAGATCTTATAAAGAAAAAGGAGGCTGTGATCTAATTTGTACTTTGTGAATAAATAGTTGGGAAGACTGTTGACTGCTTGGGATACCTGCCCTTTAACCATTTCTATTCTTTCCCCCAAGTCTTCTACAAAAGAAGTTATGTGCCTGCTATATCTCCTTCCAGTTAGTTTGTAATTGATTTGTAATGAAAAATACTTATGGGGAGTCTATTTTTGTACTCAGAAAGTGATATGTAGGATTGCTTCTTTTTGTTACAATTTAAACAGGTTCTTTTTTACCTTAAAAACCATTTATTATCTATAATATGGTTAAGTACAAATATAACTTCCCACCTCTCTAAACACCGAATGTACTTGCTCTGTCTCACAATTATCATGTCTGATTTTAGTACTGGAGCAGCTCTCCAGCTAGGAATAGGCCTAGTGGTCTGTCCTCAAGTTAAATAATGACTGTGTTCATGGGCTTATTTTCACAATAATAGACAATACAACTCAGTAAGTGTAAATTTGCAGAAGGATACTGTGCTGATAGCCTAATCATCAAAAATTGTGTTTTACAGGTAGGCTTACTTCAGACTAGCCTTTTTCCTGTGAACTGAATGCCCCTTAGTGATCAGACAACATTCAATTTGCTCCTGAATTGCACCCTTTAGTTTAATTTCATTTGATAAGTATCAGCATTCTTGTAATTTTCCTACTCTGCAATGGGCATCAAAATATAGTAAGCAGCAACAACAGGAAGATAACTTTTTTTTTTGAGGAGGAGGTATAGCTGGCAGGAGCTGAAGTGCTAATGGAGGTATGCTCATGGCAGATTATAGATATGGCTCAAGAGTATTTTATTATGACTTGATTATGGAAGGTACGGGTGAAGTTGCATTCTATGGAGAAAAACTCCATCTCTGCAGTTCCTGTATATTTTGACATTCTTAGTTAACAATAACAATAATAATAATAACAATAATAGTAATAATAACAATCATAGTAATAATAACAATAATAGTAATAACAACAACAACAACAACAAATCCCTGAATTCTCCCAGCTTCTAAATAATGCATTTGTATGTAGGGAAACTTTCCTCCAAAAAACCTAATGGCTTTTCTTCATAATCCCAGAAACTGTCTAGCATTTAGAAGAATGAATTAGAAACATTTTTACACTCATTTGTATTTTGTTCAAACTAAGTTGTCTTCATGAAAATCCCCAGCTTGGTAAGATACAACTGCTTGCAGTTTTAGGCTCTTGTGTGGATGTGGGTTCAGGAAGTTGCACTTGCTAGTTCCAGTTGTGCTAAAGGCCTTTTTCAATTTTGATCATAATCCCATCCTGGTTACAAATGCTTATGAAGTTACCGACATAGACTTCAAAGTGTTTTTAAACCATATGCTTTTAATTCTGCTTGCTGCATCTTTCAAGTGTTTTGTGACCATATTCTAGTATCACAATTATTAAAAAAAAAAAAATAGGAGAAAGGATTTAATATCCCATTACTGATGGAATTGTAACTTCTCGCTGTCTCCATTCTCTCTCAGCCCCAGGAGTAAAAAACCCTAGTATCATTTGAGAAGAAAAGTACTTGTCAAAACTGTGCCTAATAAATAGAAGTTAAATCAGTTCAATATCTTGTTGAAAATGCTATTCAAAAAAAAAAAAAAAAGAAAAAAAAGAAGAAAAAAAAAGAAGAAAAACAAAGAAAAAAAAAAGAAATTAAGGAACCAGTAAGTGAGCTATTTTTTGAGAGGAGGTACTTCCTGATTTCTTCAAGCAAAGCCACCAAAAGGCTCACCACTTCTGCAGAAATTTGACTAAGACTGGAGACACTGAAAGTAAATAGGCTATGTACAGATGGATAGTAATCTTAAATGTATACATTATCCATATAGTTTGGTTGTTTGGCACTTATTCTGACTGCTGTCTTAGTTTTCTGTGCTGCCTGCTCTTCTTCAACTCAGGATCACAGAATCACCAAGGTTGGAAGAGACCTCAAAGATCATCAAGTCCAACCTGTCACCACAGACCTCATGACTAAACCATGGCATCAAGTGCCACGTTCAGTCCCCTCTTGAACACCTCCAGGGACGGTGACTCCACCACTTCCCTGGGTGGATCACCTGGATAGATCACCTACAATGCCCTGCTGTTACACGGTCTTCTCAATTGGGTTAGAATGAATATATAATTTCAGAGCTTTTCTACAAAATGTGGAAGTATAGAAGTTCAAACCCCACCTCACTTCCTCCTTTCCTGCCCATCACAGTAGGTTATCTGATCTGTAGAATCACTACTGCTCTGTCAGTGTGCCAGGCAGGGAAACCCATTCCCAGAGAATTGTCCCAGAGATACCTTCCATTTTCATCCTGTGCCCTGGAGTAGGGTCCCCTGAGGACAGCCAGGTTCCTTCTTCCATAAGATGGGGACAACTGGAGGAAAAGAGCTTGTTTCAGAAAGAGGCAGAGACTCCACTCAGTCTTGTCCAAAACAACAACAGTATTGCAGCACTAGGTGAGGTCACAGTACTTTTATTTGGCATACAGATTGTGAAACATGCACATCTTTGCACCCTTACTTCTCCGGACGGGAATTTGATTAAAGTTTTGATTTGTTTCTGATTGAAGTGTTGATTTGTATCTGAAAGAAAAGAACCTCTTTGATGTCTAAAGACAGAATGCAAGACTGTCTATCACATATCATGCCTTTTAAAGTATATGTGATAACAGTGAAACAACTGTTTTCTACTTATTCTACTATTTCTTATACTGATGGTGAACTAAATAAATTACCGTCGACTTCAAGCACCCAGAAAATCATGACTCAGGCCTTTAACAATGCCATGAACTTCAAAGGGTATATTTTTTTGCCTTCTGGTTTTGAGCCATCAGAGATCACATTTCAAAGCTTTTCTCCAAAAGTAAAAGAATAAGAATTATTTAATTCTTGCTTTGTTTTCTAAATGGATTAACTCAACCCTCTCCACCACCAAATAATGAGAAAAGTGATAAAACATTGAGGGTTTGCAGTACTTGAAGGGACTGTGTTTTTTCATTAGCCTCGCCTTGTTTCCACTATAATATCCTACTCTGAAAAAAAGCGGAGGAGTGTTTCAAAACACAATTTCTATTTTGCCATCCTCCAGTTAATTCGGTCTACCCACCCTCTTGCTGCTTGGCAGCAGGGAAAGTGTGTTGGTGAGAAAACTGTAAATCCAGTTTTCAGGAACCTGTGATTTCAACCAAAGCAAAGGATTCTTTGGAAACTGGATTCCAGCTTCCTTGTCACATCTACCAGGGCTTTATCAGGAGCCTAATCTTGACTGCCACTTTGTCCTTAAATGCTAAGTTTTGGAAGGTGAGGATCTTTTCCTGCGTTCATAGGGAAAAACAAACAAACAAACAAACAAAAATAGAGCTCTTAACAAGAGGTGTAACCAAGAGACAAAATGCATAATGTAAGTGGAAGAAACCTTTTACCAAAAAATATTTTTAAAGTTATTACAGCTTTTTGATAATCCTAAATTTTGGTATGTTTTATCAACTTCTATTTTGAAGGGAAGAGATTGTTCAGAGTTTTCTTCCTTGAATACCAGTGGGTAGAGCACTGTGATTTTCCTCCAGTATTCAAGCCATTAGAAATCACTGAGGTGCTATATTAATTGCTTGGAGTTCTTTCTTTTTTTAATCATAGGCTGAAGTCCTATCTCAGGTTTAATGTTGCATGCCACACAAAATGAAGCCAACTTTTCTTAATCATTTTTGAGAAAGTTCACTTAAGATTGCTTTACGCCTAGTGAAAATCTAAGTGTTGTACTGCCATGCAAATGGACTTCCTGTCACAAAACCTGCTTTCCAGTAACCCTGCTTTTAATTAGTTTCATAAAGGACATTTGTTCCTATTCAAAATTTTGTATCTCATTTTTCAAGGATTTGAGACAACAATATGTTTGACTTCAGACCACATAAAGGCATTTTTCAAATTTCACCTTCAGGCACCTTTTTTTTTCTTTTCTTTTTTTTTTTTAACATGTCATAGAATCAACAAAGTTGGAAAAGACCTCCAAGATCATTGAGTCCAACCTGTCACCCAACACCTCTTGACTACTAAACCATGGCGCTAAGTGCCACATCCAATCCCCTCTTGAACACCTCCAGGAATGCCACCTCCCCGGGCAGCACATTCCAATGGCTAACAACTCTCTCTGTGAAGAACTTTCTCCTCACCTCGAGCCTAAACTTCCCCTGGCACAGCTTGAGACTGTGTACTCTTGTTCTGGTGCTGGTTGCCTGGGAGAAGAGACCAACCCCCACCTGGCTACAACCACCCTTCTGGTAGTTGTAGACAGCAATAAGGTCTCCCCTGAGCCTCCTCTTCTCCAGGCTAAACAATCCCAGCTCCCTCAGCCTCTCCTCACAGGGCTTGTGCTTGAAGCCTCTCACCAGCCTCATTGCCCTTCTCTGAACACATTCAAGAGTCTCAATGTCTTCCTGGTTGAAGTCAGCAGTGACAGACATTGTTTTGGATTTCAGTTTGGATTTCTCATTTGAGTTACTGAAGACTTGTACATCTGGATTTATAATCTGATACCAGAAATTATTTGTTATTTTGAGGATTAGTTGTAACATCCTAAAATCAGTGAAAAGCCCTACTTTCGCCCTACACCTGTAGCATTCTTAGGCAAAAGAACAATGTATGTGTAGCTCTTACAGGAGGCACACATACCTGTGGAGAATTATTTGAATAATGAAATTCTTAAAGTATGTATTATATCTGAAGTTTACCAGTTTTCAGCCTTTTCCTTAAATAAATATTCATTCACCTAATAAACCCCCCTAATCCTACCAGTAGTTTGTTTCATTCCTGGTGTGGATATGATCAATATTTCTAGGCCTGAGATAGAGCTATCTTTCAAGCTGTCTTTCAAGCTGATAGCATAAAATTTCATAGCAGTCTCACTTTAATATAAAATGGTGAAAGAAATCTTTGTAATGTCTTTGTAACTCTTGTTGCATTATAAAAATCCAATATTGATATATATTTTTTTAAGGATGGAAAGAAACAAACGATTGTTAAGTAATTTTGTGCAAAAAATGCATGAGCCATTATGCTTAAGCTAACTGCAGCCTTCTATTCCTGATGAACTAGGAATGTTAAATCTTTCTTCCAAGCCTTCTTCACAGTTCCCTTGGTTGTTAAATTAACATTGAATAGTCTGTTATTGACAGCTGTGTTGCCTTTAGTTCATTCCATGACTCACTAATCATTAAAAGAAAGGGGGGAAAAAAGTTCAAAAGTTCTCTATATCTTTTTCTTTATTTCTTTTTTTCCCAACAGCATTGTTATCCATATAAACTAGTAGCTTGTTTAATGCTTCAGCCTTTCATTTACTAAAGTAATTAATTACTCAAACTCCAAGAAGCTGGATTGAACCCACTTGTACTTCAACACACCAGAAGCACACAGCAGTGGGCAGTTGCTAAAAAAAATGTTTCTGTCTGATGGTCAGAGTCACATCAGATGTGATTGACTGGGGAATAGGTTTCACATATGATATAAGCTTGTTTATTTTCCCTGGCTCTTCGGGATACTAGAACATTAACCCCATTCATTGCTACAGACTGGGGCATTAGTGGATGAAAGGGACCTGGGAGTGCTGGTTGACAAACATCTGAACATGAGCCAGCAGTGTGCCCAGGTGTCACGGAAGGCCAATGGCATCTTGGCCTGGATCAGGAATAGTGTGACCAGCAGGACTAGGGATGTAATTCTGCCCCTGTACTTGGCACTGGTGAGGCCTCACCTCGAGTACTGTGTGCAGTTCTGGGCCACTCACTTCAGGAAGGATATTGGGGTCGTTCAGCCTGGAGAAGAGGAGACTTAGAGGGGACATTACCACTCTCCACAACTACCTAAAAGGAAGTTGTAGTTGGGTGGGGTCAGGCTCTTCTCCCAGGCAACTAGTAACAGGATAAGAGGGCATGGTATAAAGCTGAGCATGGGGAGGTTTAAGTTAGATATTAGGAAGCACTTCCTCACGGAAGGGCTGATAAGGCACCGGAATGGACTGCTCAGAGAGGTGGTGGAGTCACCATCACTTGAGGTCTTTAAGAAAAGATTGGCTGTGGCTCTTAGTGGCATGGTTCAGCTGATGTCGTGGTGTTAGGTCATACGCTGGACTTGATGATCTCAGAGGTCTTTTCCAGCCTGAATAATTCTGTGATTCTGTGATCTCTTTATGGCCAGGAGAAATATGTTGGAAGAAGAACAGAGAAGAATGCCTCTATTATTTTTTCCCTATTTAAAAAACATTATTCAAACTGTATCTTTAATTTTAAGCTTCCACTCTGCAGAGGAACCTTTATCTTATTCTGGCTGAATATGCTTAGAGAAGACTATTTGATACAGGACACAAGTCATCAGGAGATACTGTAATATTCCTGTATATTTTAAAGTAATTCAGCTTTGCAGTTTAAGTAACTTCTTCGCCATCCCTTTAGAAGATGTTGTTTTTACTTCAGCTGTACTGAGACTCCCAGCCAGATGCTTTCCCTCTATTTTGGGATACATAATTAAAACATAATCTCTGCCATAAACAGAAACCTATTTGCGGTCCTTAATTATTCTGTTAATGAGGAAACACATTATTTATTTCAAATGAAGTATGCCTAATTTAGATCCAAGATGAAAATGAAAGCATGCAGAAAATATGTGTTACTATTAATGATTCATTGAATCCCCTAAAACATTATGGATTAATTCACAGTATTATGTATGGATGTCAGTCAGCAGTCACATCCTTCCGTGAATTTTATGCATGAACTATGTATGACTGAATGCAAACACTGACAGCCTGGTAGATGTCTGACCGGTAGACAATAGCAATACTTTAATCAGATATTTTAAATGTCTGCTTCATAAATTGCTGTTGGAGTCCAGCTGCCACTTTCAATAGTTAGCTGCTCTTTCACTGGGCAGGAAAGCTGATGGATAAATGGAGGAAACAAGTGTCTTCAAGTGATTTAGGAACTGCTTCATATATTTGTTTCTCTGTGCTAGCAACATTGCAAACAACATTTCCAGCCCTTTATAAGTGGCTCAAGGTATTCCATCCACGTGCATGAACAGCTTTTGGATATTTTTTGTTCAACTTAAAGAAACTGCAGAATGATGGCATTAACATGGTTCCTTACACCTCCTATATAAGAAAACCTCCATAGCTTATAAACATGAAATTAGTGTGAAATTCAAGGCTGTTACAGACCAGAATTCCCTGGTGATTTAGGGAATCACCTGTGTCTTCCAAACAGGCTTAAAGCACCTCTCTTGCTGTATAAATTCCTTGTATTCTGAGTATCTTTTCATATTTGGCCCACTGAATGCTGCAAATGCACACTAGTTCATGAGGGACTAACTTCCAGAGTGGGTATTAAAGCCCGTGTATTGGAGTCACAGCTGTGCAACTTTTAACAGGTCTTAAGTACCTGAAATTAGTTATTAATCTTCTATTAGCAACTAGGAATTTTTAGGTGCACCCCTAACATAATTTTTGCTGATAGTATTGATGATACTTATAGAATGGAACGGAATGGAATGGAATGGAATGGAATGGAATGGAATGGAATGGAATAGAATAGAATAGAATAGAATAGAAGTAGAATTAACCAGGTTGGAAGAGACTTTCGAGATCATCAAGTCCATCCTATCACCAACACTATCTAATCAACTAAACCATGGCACCAACCACCCCATCAAGTCTCTTCCTAAACACCTCCAGTGATGGTGAGCCCACTACCTCCCTGGGTAGCCCATTCCACTGGCCAATCACTCTTTCTATGAAGAACTTCTTCCTAACATCTAGCCTAAACCTCCCCTGGTACAGCTTGAGACTGTGTCCTCTTGTTCTGTTGCTGGTTGCCTGGGAGAAGAGACCAGCCCCCACCTGGCTACAACATTCCTTCAGATAGTTGTAGACAGCAGTAAGGTCTCCTCTGAGCCTCCTCTTCTCCAGGCTAAGCAACCCCAGCTCTCTCAGCCTCTCCTCAGAGGGCTTGTGCTCCAAACTCCTCCCCAGCTTTGTTGCCCTTCTCTGGACACGTTCCAGCAACTCAACATCTTTCCTAAACTGAGGGGCCCAGAACTGGACACAGAACTCAAGGTGTAGCCTAGCCAAACAAAAAAGAAAAAAAAATCCAAACAAGCAACTGAAGTTCCACTGCTTTGGTTTCAGACTTGTGTAAGAGTTTATTCTATACTCTGATGAAAAGGAAAACTGGAGCTGCATGAAAACTAAAAAAAATAAGGGGGGAACCAATGGAGGGAAAAAAATGAAGTGGGATTACTTAGGGTAACTTGTATTGAACAGAAATAATTGATTTTCCTAAAAATGAAAAAAACATTTCTGATGCATTTTCCAAGAAAACTGTTGTGAAGTATGTGATAGGGTCATTCAAGAAACAATAAAGTTCAAAAGATATGGGAATGGGCAAAGCTGAGGCAACAGTGGGCCGTGCAGAAATGTCATTGCTCTGGATGGAATTACTAAATGAATTTCAAGGACTGAGATCTGATCTGTATGCAGAAACAGGGAATTAATGGTGTTGTAAGTAGCATGATGAAAACATTGTGCAGTTCTCTGGATAATGCTGTTCTGCTGCATGGAAGAAAGACAAGCTCAAAACAAATCCTCACCTGAAGAGCTTTCGAGATGATGAATGCAAGAGAGTAACTTACTCAGTTCAGCAGAATGAAGGTGGATGAGGTATTTAACCTGAAAAAACCCAACCCAACCAACCAAACATGACAGCATAGAAGCAAATTGATATGGGCTGGTCACAATTAATAGTACAATTAAAAAATAATATAAATTAAGTTCTGAAGCAGCTTTTCAACATGACATTCTTTGCAAACATCAAAATTACTTTTAAGATAGTTTTAGCACTATTTGAGGTTATGATATAAAGGGTGGCTAAATGCTCCCCCAGGTGGCCTCTCACTATCTTGTGCCCAATATGTTGACTGTATGAATTTGTTTACCTCTCTAAGGCCATTTCAGTGTGCCTAGTCTTATTCTGTAGATTGAAGTTTATGCTTAGAAGAAGTATATGGTACACAGTGTCTCAGTACAGTGATTGAAGATAGGACTTAGGTCCCAGAGTGTGTCTGTCTTTTTTTTTTTTCCCCAGCTGTCTCAACTAGTCTGATAAAAGATATTGCATCTCTATACAAACCTAGCACCTCCTACTGAAGTTCAAGGGTTTCAAAACCTAGTTACATAAAAAATATACGTCTACTCTGAGGTTGGGAGTATTTTGCAGTTTAAGAAAACCTACATAGCTGACGTTCATGCCATGATTTGTTTTGTCAGTAAACAAGAATTCATTCTGCAGTGCTCTCAATCTGGTGAAAGGCATGAACACTAAGTACATTACAAGGGTGGTTTTTTTTTAAATATAATTAGTCATGGTGTACTACTTACTGTAATCAAAGCTCTTCTGCCAGTGTGGAAATCCCCAGGTTTCTCCCTGATAACACTAAATGTTTCTAATTCTGTCTGGCAGTGCAATAATATTTTTGAGCCTGAGATCTAATTAAAATCTGGGTGCTCTTTGACATAAAACAGATCAAAGTTAAATGTGGTATTCTTAGCATCCAGCTTTTTCTTCTCTCTTCAAATGTACACTTTTACTGTCTGAAACTATTTTGCAGCAGACTGTTACCTTCTCTGTTTGAAGATTTTTGTTCTGCATCATTGGACGCCTCTGACACTTTGGTAGGCTCAGTGGAATAGATAACATGAATGCACTGGGATTTATGCATAAACAGAGTAAGGAAGAGAATGAGGCATATCCTCAACTAAAGTAAATTAGCAGTGAAACACCAGCATTCAAATGATTAATAGATGCTAAGACTATTGACTAGTGGGTTTTACATAGGAAAACTCATGCACACTGATAAACAATCTTCTACATTTAGAAGAGCTAAACAAAGGATAATACAGATCAAAGTCTGTTTATATAACCTAGGATACTCAATTATTACTACTAGAAGCCAGAAGAACTATTGGAAATAAAAAGTTCAGAACATCCAACTATGGGAAACACTGCTTTGCCCAAAAACCTACTTCAGTCTCCAGTACAACTGAAAATATTGAAGCTTCTATGAATAAAGATCCTTTCCTTGTCAGAACAACTGAATATGATCTGTATTAGACTTTGTTTAGTCATGATGAAAGATGTTTCCTGCCTTGTTTAAAACACAGTAGAGTAGGCAAAAGATGCAATGTCTTTTGATGTCTGTCTCAATGAGGAGTCTTGCCAAAGTCCATGAAGTAGGGTGATCTCATTGAAAGTAAAAGGCAATTAATGAATTAAAATAACTAATTAAAGTTAATAGTTAACTAATTAAAATTGCCCTCAGAGTGATTGTCATTGGATCTATGTTTAATGGGAGAAAAGTGGTGTTCCTCACAGGTCAGATGCTGTTTAATGTCTTTGTCAGTGATGTGGATAGTGCAATTGAGAGCACCCTCACCAAGATTTATGGTATGTTTGATATGCTGCAGGGAAGGAATGCCATCCAGAGGGACCTTGACAGTCTTGAGAGGTGAGCCAATGCCAACCTCTTGAAGTTCAACAAAGCCAAGTGCAAGGTTGGACACTTGCATCAGGGCAATCCCAAGTACAAATAATGGCTGAAGAGAAAATGCCTGGAGAGGAGTTCTGAGGAGAAGGGCTTGGGAGTGCTGGTTCATGAGAAGCTCAACATGAGCAGGCAATGTGTACTTGCAGCCCAGGCAGCCAAATGAATCCTGAGCTGCTTCAAAAGAAGTGTGGCCAGTACTACGCCCTTGTGAGACCCTACCTGGAATGTTGTGCCCACCTCTGCAGTCCCCAACACAAGAAGGACATGAAACTGAGAGAGGAGGGCCACAAAGATGATCAGAGGGATGGAGCACTTCTCTTAGGAAGACTATCTGAGAGAGTTGGTATTGTTCAGCCTGCAGAACAGAAGGCTCTGAGGAGATCTTATAGCAGCCTTCCAGCATTTGAAGGAGTAGTTGGAGAGTGACTTTACAAAAGCATGTAACGATATGATGAGGGATAATGGCTTCAAACTGGAATAAACTAGATTTTGATTAGACATTGGGAAGAAATTCTGCACCATGAGAGTAGTGAGGCACTGCAACAGGTTTCCCAGGGAATTTGTAGAGGCTCCAACCCTGGAGGTGTTTAAAACCAAGTTGGATGGGGCCTTGAGCAACCTCGTCTAGTAACAGATGTCTCTGTTAATGGCAGGGAGTTGGAACTAGATGATCTTTAAGATGCCTTCCAGCCCAAAGCATTCTGTGATTGATTCTAAGAACTAAGGGTCTCAGAATGTAAGTTGCTTTGACATTAAAGGTGTCCTAATTGCTCTTTTCCCTTGGTTAGACATAGGGGAGACAGATAGCCAGCCACAGGTCTTGTGATTGAGGAGGCTCGTGTTGATCCATGTGCAAAACTGAATCTAAATATTGATTTCTTCTTCATTTAAATATTGGCTTTGCTGTCTGTGCCAGCTGAGTGTCTATTCTTCAAGACAGAGACCAGGCTGAATAGAACCCCATCAGTTTCTACTGTTGATTAGTGACAGAATAATTTACTTGATTAAGGTTTATTTATGAAGAGAAAGAATGACCTTGACAGTCCTCCAGTATCTCTGATAGATAACTTAATCCTTCTGTAGGTTTAGCTGCAGCATTTTACTGATGCTGCTATCTGGCAAAACAAAGTCATCAGGCAAAGTCCTCAGCAGCAGCACTGGTAGGAATCAGAAAGTCTGGAAGCCAGCAGAAAGGTTAGCCCATGGAGATATATTCTTAGCTTTATTTGCAATTTCAGATCTGCACGATTTTGTCCCATTGACGGGAAAGCCTTAGTTTGGCAAATGACTTAGTTTGGTGCTGTGGATTCAATTACAAATAATGCAAAATCAAAGAGGCTGAACCATTTTGAAGATTTATTTAATTATAAGGTGGTAATTACCTGGTAGCCGAAACCATGCTCTGATGATATGTTGCTGCCAAAGTAATTAACTGGGAGGAAGTGAGAAAGTGAGAACCAAAAGCAGATTACAGCTACACAGCAGGAATTTGGTACCAAGTACTCAGTGGCTCTTACAGAAAAGAGCTATAGTATTCGAAAACGTCAATGTCTCCTTTCCACACAGTGTGGTCTGTGTGAAGATACTCAGAACAAAGCCAATAGGCCTGGAGAGCTGCTCTGTTTTTTGTTTTGTTTTGTTTTGGTGTTTTTTTTACCCTCTTTCAGTAGCACTGACCATCACTCTTCAGAGAAACAGGAAGGGCAGTGTGGCTTTCGGTGGAGCATTAATGAACTAGGGGTGCAAATGGGGAAATAAGTAGAACTCATTCATTGTAAAAAACTAAATTTGCTTTTTTGGCTGTTTGAAGCCCATAGGTGCTCTGTATGATGCCAATGAGAATTTGTTTTGGCACAAAATTGTTGTCTAGCTTCTAAGTTACATGTTATATCTAAAAGACATGAGAATACAGACTAGGTTGGTTGCCTCTTTGTGAATACTAAATCCATCCAGAAGTCCTCACAGCTAGAAATAGGCTGGGTCTGTGTGCCTGTAGAGACTATTCAGGATCATTTGTGTGGCTTCCTTTGCGTTGGTTTTAAAAACTCAAACACTTGTAACATGTTGAGTCAGTGTCTGTTGCATCACACAAACCAATGACAAATCAGTGGAGTTCTGAGAAAAATATGTTGTTTTTCATTGGTTTGGTGGTTTGGGTTTTTCCCCTGATAATTTCTAGCCTTCTGAGAGCAATTTAAGTGTCTGAGAAATTACAGCAGAATACTAAATTAGTTAATCTTCTCATTGACAGTGGCAGAGTAATCTTCCCCTCGTCTTTCTCTGTTTGTTCTAGAGGGAAAAAAATATTCAGAATGCAGAGCAAGTCCACAGCTTTCACATTCTCCTTTCTCTCCAACTGCTAATGTAGCATTAGTGATACTTGTTTGTTATATGAGCTTTGGTTTATTGAGTAAGCAAAAGTACTGAGTTTATGGTCATTTATGTGTTTTAAAAGAAAATCTAACTCTGCATAGAGTTAGATATCCACATCAGCAAAGCCTGAATAAATGAATTGAGATGCAGATAAATCCTTCTTCACTGCTGAGGATAATATGCTCCCAGTTGCAGAGTTCAATGCAAACACAGTGTCAATGTATGTCTTTGGGCTTCTGAAAACAAAGGATCTGGTATAGTGTTTTAACAAGCTTTCTTCTTATCTTTTGGAACTCTTTGGGGTCATGAGTCATTAGAGTAGGGGACAGAAAAATAGTATTTTAATCATTTGGCACCCTGTTAGAACTTCATTTATAACATAAATAATTGAGACAATAAAAGTTTTCTCCGAATATATGGAATGCTTGGAATATTTTTACTTGTGCAAGAGAGGGTTATTTTATTTTTCCTGTGGTCACTGGAAATCTGAAGAACAGAATTATTTCTATGTAGCATAGTGCATCAGACCAGTCATACTACTCACTAGTTTTCATTTGTTCCTTCTTTCTGATCACGAACTTGTGTGGCAACCTAGCTGAACCTTCAAAGTTACATCTGTCTGATCTCCTGCCTTTATTTACCACGTTCCAGCTGATGGTGCTTGGTCAGCCTGGTATCCTACCTTGCTGCCCAGAGTTTAAATTTGGCAGCAATCTTCCAGTTATCACTTCTCAAGCAGTGAGCTGAAGAAATAGGTGTTTTTGTGAAACACAGTAACTTAAGGTATTCGGGATGTCAGATTCCACAGCTGTTGCTCTTTACTCTCTTTCCACCTTAAGAGAAACTTTTTTATCTTCTTCACCTTTAGCTGCAATTATTATTATTTTTTATGAGATAAGTACAGAGAGCTTCTGTCTCAATTGGATGGCATTGGTATCATCCATTTGATACCAGCTTCACCTGTCCTTCTCAGTGTAATCATTTAACTGTTTTTTTTCTACTAAGTTCTGTCATGTCAGCCTCCCTTTGTCTCACAACTTGAGTCACTTTATCTGTAGTCTTCATTTTAAATTCATAATGAGATAAACACTTGGGGTCACCATCCCCACATAATTTCTCTTTTACATAACTTATTTTTTATTTACATTTTACATAAATTTTTTAACATTTTTTTTTTGTTTGTTTGGGGGTTTTGTTTGTTTGGTTTGTTTGTTTTTTTTAATGGAAATGTGAATATAACAAATTGCTTTGCTTTTCTTAAGTGGATGTTACTAACACTATTCAGACGTGCAGACAAGTTGTCTGTGTCTTCTACAGTAAGATTAAAGATATTTATGATAATCACATCTATAAAGGCTACTTCTCCAAAGTAACGACCTAAATTGCTCTCAGTTTTTTTCCCCATCAGTAATGGATTGTTTTTATGAGAATATACACTTGCAAATTAACTCAGAATGTGAGGGGGGAAAAAATTGTCTCAGAGGATAAGCTTGAACCTTACAGAATGCAACTTTAGGTAAGCGAGAAGTAAGTGTTTGCCTTCTGTTGTTTAGCATAATTAGCTTTAGGCAAGTGACCTTTCAGAATAGCTTTCCTTGCAAATAATTTAGTATTCAAGTTGGTTGTGGAAAGTTTCATAGATTGCTGCATGAAACAAAAAGCACACATTAGCATAGATGGTCACCCTCTGCAATTAATGAAACCTGTAATTTGGCTTTATACTTCTCATAGTGTATCTACATGACAGTGTGTAAAGAACAGGCTGCGGATCACAGCTAACTGCTACCTCCTCTTCTTGAAAGCTACCTTTTTAAAATTATATTTAAAACCAAATGTGGTTCAATGATTGTCCATTCTCTTCAAGCTCAGCTGTTCTATAGCTGCTGGCATTCCAAATTCTGCATCAGATCTCATGGCACTTATTAATTAGCATTTACTGGTTTTCAGCCTAAGTTTGAACTTCTAACGTCCTTCATGCTTTTTAATGGTCTTCCCTGGGAGCTGAGAAAATCAGCTAATTCTTGGGCACTACTTACCAGCAGCTCATCCATCCTCTCCTCTCTACTAATAGCTCAGAAGTATAGGGCTTCTAGCTATTATTCCATTTAAAACCAGAAAATCACCTGAAACAGAATACTTCTCAGATATCTAAGGCGTGTGATATTGAATCTCTAACTTTTTAGAGTCAAGCTGACTAAATAGATGGTTCATGAAGAGAATTAGATGAATAGCTGTACAAGCATGTTAATGAATGGCATGAGGTGGCAAAGGAGGCTCATAAATCTAATTGTCCCAACCTACTAAAAACAAGAATTGGATCTAGCAGCACATCTTCTCTGTGGCAGATGTTGATATCACCAGTTCTCTCACTAACCAGCGTGTGAACCAGAGTAAAAGTCTAAGATAACTTGTCCGGATTTGCTCCAAACCCACAGGTACTTTCACTTCTATTTTCACTGCATCCTTTTTGTCTTTCCTCCACTCCACAAACCATTAGCACTTCTTTTGCTTTCTGAGCCACTGTTGGGAATCCTTCATACAATTTCTGTCTCCTATCTAGAACAAAAAAGTCTATGCAACCACTTGAGTCTTTACCTGTGAGGGCACAAGATATCAGATACTAATGTTATGATTAAATCTAGTAGTAATAAAAAAGGAGTCCACAGCCAAAGTGATTGCAGCTTTTTATGTTTTATAATCAAAGAGGCAGTAAAGTTTGTATTTATTAGAGCCATTTTCCCATATGTCAGTGGTGTTTTCCATGTGTACAGAGGTTTCTTGCAAGCACAGTTTTACCATGGTATGCCCAAATCTTTTTAAGTATTATACTCTGTTGAAGTTTTCATTCTTGTAAAGTCTGCTGTTCACTGTCTTGGACAGAAAGAGATGTTGCCATGATTGATGGCAGCTGATTACATCTAGGAAAATTGTGGTGGCTACCGCAACTGTATTTCTTGGGCAGTAGCACAAGGAAATTTTCTCTATCAGATGCCCTGGAACACAGAAGAATATATCTTCTAATAAAAACCCACCGCATATGACGTACCTTCATCCCATGACTTAAGTACTGTACGCCTGCCTGGATTTTGTGAGCTAAAAGTATCATTCAGTTAAGTTGTGGGCTCCGCATGTTGAGCTGGGCAAACAATCACAAATCTTCACATATGTAAGGTTAGTGTGCAACCATGCGAACTATTTGGGTTTACATTTTAGGTAGTAAACCAGCAAAAAAAATAGTTTCCCCATTGCTAGACAATTTTTTACCAGTGACATTATTCAGTGTTGCAGAAAAAAGGGATTGAAATTAGTGCCTCACATTCCAGCCAAGGAAAAAGAAAAAAAAAAAAAAAAAAAAAAAAAAAAAAAAAAAAAAGAACTTTTCTGTGGAAATAGGAGCAAAAAAACCTGCAACTCTATGACAACTCTATGAGATTTTACTGATTAAAATCATGGAGAAAAAAAAAAAGATGACAAATGACCTGCAGGCCAAAAACTGAAGGCAAAACTAAACTTCAACATTATGTTGAAATAACACTATTGGGGTTCCTTGAGCATGTAGAATAAGAAAGAATGAGGAAAAAAGAGATAAAGTAGAAAAGACAGCATCTCTCCCCCCCCCCATTTTATACTATTTTGTGTATTATTGAGAGCAGAATCATTAAAACAGATTGCTTCTGACAAGAAAATATGTTGGACCATGGTAACTTTTTTTTGTTTAATTAAGTATTTGAATCTTTGCTTGTTGTGTACTTGTTGTTGCTGTTGTTCTTGAAGTTTTGTGAGTGTTTTGGGTGACTTTTTTAACCATATTATTAGCTATCTCTGGAAAACACCTGTTATTTCTTAACTAGTCCCTGCCTGTGTTCCCACCAACAAACTAAATATAAAGATTTAATACATTAAGTTTTCCAGCTGTAAAGTAGAATAATAAGTGGCTAAATTTTAATCCTATGAATGTTCATGGCACTCATCTTTTTATGTTTATCTTCCTGGAGTAATGAAATATGTAGGAAGATACATCCTGTTGTAACTGAGTCAGCTTTTCTCACACAAAAGTGTTACTGAGTAAATAAGTTTCTCCATAGCATTACAGAAAGTGTTCTCCACTTGTCTTTATAAGAAATGTGCAGTTTCACTGCTACCTCTTCAAAGTCCTTGTAGTTGCAGGTATCAGAACCAGAAATACTGCTTTTGAAATGACTTCTTTTGGTTTTTTTTTCTTAGATAAATGCTAGTAATTGGTTTTGGTATGTTGTTTGATACCGGGGGGTGTATTTTGGTATTGGAGTATATGATGGCATTTGAAGGATGTAGGGCCATGTGCACTTTCCTTGTCATGACAGAATAGTTTAAAAGTCAGTAAGTTTTCAGCTCTCAAGTGCCAAAATTTATTTTCCAGAAATATTTAGGAAAGGCTGCACTGGCACACAAAAAGATATGCATGAGAAATGTAAATGTTTTAATATTACTTTCATCATTAAAATTAATACTATTCTCAAGGTTGAGGTGATGTAAGACTTAATTTAATTTACATTCAATCAAAATCAAAGGGGGATAAAGAGAAATAACAACAAATCTGAAAATACTTTCCTCCCATCCCTCCCTTCTGTACCCTCTCCTACTGAGTGGGACGGAGGGATGGGGAATGGGAGTTTTGATCAGTTTGTAATGCTGCATCCGCCACTTCTTCCTTCTCATGCTCTTCTGCTTCATCATGGGTCCCTCTTACAAGAGACAGTCCTTCATGAATTCTCTAATGTGGGTTATTCCCATGGGCTATAGTTCTTCATTAACTTTGCCAGTGTGTTTATTTTCCATTGGGAAAGTCCTTCAGGAACGGACTGCTCCAACATGGTCTGCTCTCCATGGACTGCATTTCCTGCCAGGAGTCTGCTCCAGAGCAGGCTTTCCACGGGGGGCACAGCTTCTTTTATCCACCCTGTTCAAGTATGGGAATCTCAGTGGGGTTGCAGATAGATACCTGTTCCTCTGTGGACCATTATAGGCTGCACAGGGACAACACGCATCACTGTGGTCTTCGCCACAGGCTTTAGGGGAATCTTGGCTCCCGGGTCTGAAGCACATCCTACTCTTTTGCTGACCTTGGTGTCTGCAACATTGTTTCTGCCATACATTCTCATGATTCACCCTCAGCTGCTGATGTGCAGCATTTTTTACCCCATGTTAAATATGTTATCACAAAGGTGCTACCGCTGCTGTTGATTGGCTCAGCTAAGACCAGTAGCGGATCCCTCTTTGGAGCCAGCTAGATCTGACTGTGTCCTCTGTGGGGGTAGCTTCTAGGATCTTCTCACAGAAGCCATCACTAGAGCACCCTTGCTGCCAAAACCTTTCCAGCAAGCACAATACAAGCTGTAACATTGCTTCCAGAATGCAATTCAAAGTACTCTTTTTAATTTTTCATAATGTCCACCAAAATATGAGTACCCAAAGTGAGTTCAGATACTGAGGTTTGGAATTAGTCAAATATTTTTCATTCTGTTATCTTAGCTAAAGACTACTCCTCCTAAGACAAAGGGCTTGACTCACTATACTTGTAAGATGTTGTGACCGTTTTAGGCTGTGCCTTTAAGAAAGGGACAGTGCTGGAACACTCTGGCTGAATATTTTGAAAACATTCAGATATTCTAAACAGATTTCATTGGTAGATTGGTAGAATGCAACTTTAAGTTTTAGTTCAGTTGGAATCTTTCTCAGTTCCAGTCTGTTCTGCCTTTCCAGCCTGTCTGCTTCTGAGCAACTAGCCGGAGCTGACCTTGAGATAAGAAAACTAATCCCTGCATGCGCTTTTGAGCCTAAGAAGGATTTCCTCCTCAATAACTACCTTTTCTCTCTCTCTAACCCTTTTGGGAAAAAAGGGAGGTAGGGGGAGAGAGAGGGTATAGGGGGGGAACCCTCCTCTCTCTGGGGGAGGGAGTTTTTGCTGTATATTTCTGTATATATTGTAAATACTGTTATATATTGTGTATATACAACCTGCATTTCATCTTGCTTGTAAATATAGCTCTTACCCTTTGCTTCTCCAACTGAGCTAGCTGTGGTTTCTTTCTTTGTGGGGGAGGGAGAGCTGGGCCTTCTCTCACCACCACAGATGTTTCTCAAAACTCTCTTCCCATGTGACCTGTAACACACTGGGCCTTACAATGAAGATAGGAAATGAGGAATGTGAATATAAGGAAAGCTCATACAACTGAGCCTTCAATTAATGCTCTCCTAAGGGATAATTCTGCATGAGGCTGCTTTTGGAAATAACTTTATTTTCAAAAGTGAAGTTGAATCCTTCTCTTTCCCCTACAATATGTTCTAATGCTAGTCTTGTATTTATGGCATATATGGGTACTGAGTGATCATTACAGTAGATGTTGCAGAGATAATCTTAACAGGAAAGATACAAGGAACTCCACAAAATGTTTACATGTCTCCACATTTTAGCAGGTTAGATTAGTGCAGTGGGAAAGAGCCTGAGCTACCATATTAAAAATTGTCTTTAAGATTTTGGTTTGGGTTGGGTTTTTTCCTAATAAAAATTAAGGCAGCAGCCTTCATTTTGCATATGACTTGTGATTGCTGCAATGCAAAAGAATAAGCAGAAAAATGTTACTCGCTCAATACTCTGAAGTTTTCTTGAGGAAGATTGACATTGTCAGCCTTTGGAGCCAGAGGGGTGGTGGATGGATGACAGACAAGAGAGGCAGATATTAGAAAATCATGTGCAAGAATTAACATAATTATTAATGAATTGTTTCTGTATTAACTAAACAGTTTGGACTATCAGACTGTTACAAGATTAATAAGACTAACAGTGGATTGCTAGCTCTGTATGTGTCCTGCATTTCCTTTAGTTAGTAACAAGAAATATGAAGGAAAGATTTTTGTAGTCCTTATCCAGTCCTAGTCCAAGTCCAACTGAAACTGTGGCTTTTCTGGTTTGTCCCAGCCCTAACCTTAAGCAGTCCTTCCACTGAACTGAAAAAACCTCCACAGAGTAATTTTTGCTGCTTGCAGTTTCTTTTGGATAGTGTTCTTCAGACTAAGTCTAGGCTGAGCCAAAGGCCAAAGGGCACTAGTCCCTGAAGAAACTCAATATTCCTCATAGAAGAACTCAATCAGCAGTCCTATGTTTGATTTGAAAGGTAAGTATTTTCTCTATGTGTAGTAAGGTCTGATTTTCACCTGAGGAGTACTTAGGCTCCAGACACAGAAGGGACCAAGGGACCATACATTTGGTATTTTATCTAAGTGAAATACAAATTGGAAAGATTTGAGACTGTTGCAATTTACATTTATTTTTTCCCCATACTTTTCTATGTTTGTTCCTATATACTGGTGAATTTGTGCTTCCTTCTGAAAAATTATCTCTAGCACTTCCTTTCTCCTTTATGTTTCCCAGTTACAGAGCGAGTTACCTCAGTAACAGTTCTTGGTACACATGCAAACTTCAGCCCCTAAAGAAGTAAAGGTTTGAAGAATTTTCATTTAAATATTATCCTGAAAACTTCCTGAAGAATTTCCTGCAAGCCCTTGTAGAGGGATCACACAAACTGACAAGAGGAAAAACAGGCTGTGAAACCGGTACAATCATTTCCCTTTCAGGAATCCTTTCAAAACTATGCTTTTGTTTATAAAAGACAATTTACCAGTCCAAATCTTAGATAAAGGAGAAAGAAAAGCACAAGCAGGGAACAGATTTTCTAACGTGCATATGGTTGCAGATGGTGGACAACTTGCAGCCCAGGAGGTACAGATTTTTAAAGTCTCTGTCAGTCGGATATGTATGTGCAGGGGAACAGAAGCATCACTAAGAAAGGCCAAAGAGCTGCTCAGAATAAATTGCTACATGCTTATTCTCTTAAAGGGTTTAATCTGATCTGGTATGGGCAAGTCATTCCTCCTGAGGGGAGTCAATGCCACTTTCACATAGTGTCTTTATGAGGAATTGATTTGAACAAGCAATAAATGAGCTTAACCATTCATTGTTTTATTTTTAAAGGAAGCTGTCCTGCAACCTTTTTTAAAGAAAAATGGCAGTGAAGAGGAAAGAGAAACAATTGAAAATTTGACAGTATTTTTACAAAAAAGGTAAGGTAATAAAAATATACCAGTGTCAAACATCACCGTCCTGTAGACTGTTTTGTTACATTGGTCTCCCAGCAACCTTAGCTTTCTGTCTTCTCTTAATTTCCCTCAAAACCAGTAAACTTTCTTCATCAGCTGCACTGATGGTTGCATTACATCACAAGAAAAAGCAAGACTGTGGTACAGGGGTTTTGTTGGTGTAGGTCTCTGCTATTTGGCTTTGAGGGCAAGACTGCTAAGAGACAGTTATGCTTCTGTAGCTCTCATGATGTACAGAAGCTTCTCTGACATTTATTTTTTATAAGCAAACTGCCAGATCTATTAAAGCACAGGAGACAGGCCACCAGTCTATTCTACAATGGTCTGAGAATGCTTGGCAATGTAGCATAAAGAAGGGAGACCTGCAAAGGTGACAATTTCATGACCTTATCAGAAACTTGACAAATGTGACTGTAGGTCGGTGTGAGAGGAGAGGTCCCTCGGACAGAACAGGAAAAGTCATGCTCCAAAACAGCCACAAAGTGTGTGGTGAACATTGGTGGAACACTGCTGAAGTGTCAGAGTTGATTTGGAAGCTATATCTGAGCTATTTTCTGCTTTTTGGAATACAAGTGGAATGGTGGGAGGTTTTATGGATCTCAGGCAGAAAAGCAAGTAATGCCACATAGTGCACCGGAATCTTCCTCATGTGAAGATCCTAAAATGCTTTCAGTAACTCTGCTGTTTCAGAAGAGACAATATGGTTGATGTATCATGCAAATGAAGAAGGGCACTTTATTTTTTTTTTTTGCAAGGATAATTGCTTTTGTAACACACAGAGGAAGTGAGATGTGATTCTTTGCTAGGGATTGTGAACATAAGTAATGGGACTAAAGCTGAGACATTCATTTGCAATGAGAAAGTTTTTCATTTATACTGCTTATAAGTAAATGGGAACACTGATTTCATTTTATGATACTGCAGGGAAACACAGAAATTATATGTTATTTCATCTGATTTCAATTTTATGATTTTTTTTGTATATATAAGCATCTGAAAGGAATGAGATTACAGATATTTTAACTATTCTGACTTGCTGTACTTAAAGTCCAACAGGAACATGTTTGCATTTGCTGCATCCAATTATAGTTGTATAAAGAGTATTGATAATGTGTGAAGCCATGTATGAGGCCTCCAGGAGGGGGATGAATTCAGGGCCCTGATATCAACTCAAGGAACAGATACAGAATTAAGTCTTTTGGAATATACATAAAAGCAAACAAAAGTGCACAAGACAAACTCATTGAGAATTGATAATACTGAGTATCCTCTTTCATGATGCATCCAATAGTGATGCTCTGGACCACTGGATATTCTTTGTATAGGGAGTAGAAAAATTGATATTCTGTGAAAAGGGCTCTGGTATGGAAATTAGAAAAAAAAATATATAGAATCAGTCCCATCCAAACTGAACAATTCTATGATTCTATGATGTGAAAGCTTTCAAGTGACATTTGATCCCATTTTATGCCACAGAAGTGGAAATGAAGAATATATCAAATAGACAAAGATAACTTAATATATTAACTAACCAGTGAAAGAAGTTCTTTGTTAGCTCCATAACTCTCATTAGTAAAACAATATATTCATCCTTGTGATAGCATTCTTTAGCATTAAATATGTAACACACACTAGTCTATTATGGTGACTTAACCATTTGTTGACCGGCAAACATCCCAGAGATGACAATGTATCAACACAGCAGCAAAAAATATTTTTGCTTTATTAGCTAACTTTAACCTTTCTGGGCAACAGGATATCTTTGATAGATTGCAGTACAATACACACACCCCAACCCTGAAAAGAGATAGGATAAAAAATGATGAGCATGGGTGGAGGAGATAAATGAGAATTTTGTGACATCTGAATAGGTGAGCATGGTCTTTAGGCCATGATAAAATGACTGTATTTGTCATGACAGACTTGTGTATGTGTGTGTGGGAAACCCCTGTCTGATTTGTTACTCTGAGGTAGTGCTAAGGGCAGGACTGTGGAGGTGCTCAATAAAAGTGAAAGAAGAGCAACTGCTCTGTTTCACCATTACGGTATCCTCATTCAGATTAGAAGCAAGGCCCTGCTATATTCTAAAGGAGAAGGAAAAAAGGTCAATGAAGGAGATGATGAGAAAATAATCCTACTGAAATACTATTTTAACATCCTTTCAATAAATATCATCAGTATGTTGGTATCTATAAAGTGCCTATACCTTTTTCTTTTGATACTTTCAATGAAAAAAAAAATACAACCAAACTCCCAGAACATTACTTGAAACTTAATTTCCGAAGATCTAACTTTCAAACATTTCAAATAGATGGAATTTTACAATTCAGACATCAGAAAGTTTGTATAGAACAAACTTTCTAAAGAACCCATTCATTATGTTTGGAGTAAAAAAAAAAAAGCAATAAATTAAAGCTCACTCCAATACCTAGTTTTCATTGAACACGAATATCACTACTCTTCAGAAAAAGAACTTGTGGCAATTATAAAACACTAATGAATTAAACTAAATTGACTTTTTTCCCTTCTTCCCATCTTCCCCTTTTCTGAAAATATCAGAATTACTTAAAATTATTTATATTGGTGAATATTTTAATTCAAAAAATATTGAACTGTGTGAACTATAATGAGACTGTGAGAGCTTTGTGTGCTCTTAGGCAAGAGCTTTTAAAGTAAGGCCAACAAAGTATTTCAGTATAAAAATAACTTTGGATGCAGAATAATGAACATCTTAGGATTGGAAGATATTCACATTTGAACTTCAAGAAACTTTGAACTAATGAAGTGTAAAAGGAGATGATTAAAGAAAATTCTTTATTTCAACCTCAGTAAGTAATAATAGTGTAATTACTCACAACATAATTCTTTGCTAAATTATTTTTTTCTTCCATGCTGATGTCTTTACAATCCACAGAAACAGCATTAAATCATCTAGGAAATTGCTGATTGAATAGAATCACTTTGGATTTTATTCTCTGAGGAGAATTTGTACCTTCAGCTGCCATAGAGCTTCAGGGAAAGAGAGAAGTCTTAGTAGTGTAGTAATTATTTCTTTTTCATGCTGTTAACAGACCCAACAAAACATTCACAACCTGGTGTGAAGTGAAGGAGAAGGCTGTGAGGAAAACTGCAGAAGTTATCAAGTCAATACTATATACTGCAGCATTAGGTAATGTGTACACGTTTCTGGAATATGTAGCAATTTTCTCAACAGGAAAAGAGGTTGCTGGAGTAACAACATGAACAGCCACTGCAGGAAAATCACGGCCTCTGACCTTGTTTCCTTTTGCATTGTTTTTCTACTTCAGTATTGAGTTTTCCCTTTTCAAGGACTTAGCAGTAATTAGATTTACTCTTGCTGTTCTCCTAACATCCACCAAACCTAACTAGCCCACGGTTCTGCCTTAAGATAAGGGATTCTGGTTTTATCTTTTGAATGCGGAGCTGGACACACTTTCTGCAACTCAGTCACAGCCACCAGTATGCAAAATCTTATTGAGCTATGAGAATCACTTTATTAAAGTTCATCTTCTGATAAAGTTCAAGGGGACTGATGCTTTGAAAGGAGAGAAAAAAGGGAAAAAGGTAGTCAGGATGACTGAGAACACAAAACACCTTAGAGAAGAATGAAGAAAACTTTACTGCAGCAGCTAAATACCTCTCCTTACAAACTTTACTCTCCTTACAAACTTTACTTTCTTCATTTTTCTGTCTCTTTCTGTCTCTTTCTGTCTCAAATATTACAGGATCCCTTCTTCCCTACTCAATTTCTGCTCCAGAAGGGACACATTTCCTACATGTTCTGTATGGGGACTTGTTGGTATTGAGTCTTCCCTGGTAGGATAAGCATAAGACAGGATATTTCCATACAGTGATAGATGACTACACAAGAACAGTGTTAGAAAAGGGTGCTTGTAGTTTCTCTAGTTAAACAACAGATCTGGAATGCAGGAAAGGAAGACCTAAACACTATCATAATGTGTCAGAGCTTGGGTACAATATCCCATGATGGCTGCTGTGTCTAAATCATTTAAATCTAATAGAATTCAGCTCAACTTTGCATTGTGATGCCTTGCCCATTCCACCTCAATCACTACAGAGATTTTCTTTCTCTTTCTTTTTATTTTTCCTTGTCACTTCACATGTCTAGATGCAACAAATATAATACTTGCATTGATTCACATATTTAGCACTGTCCAAAGTATTACAAAATTGTTTCTGCTTAACTGTGATAATTACCTACTATATATGTATTATGAATGCTTTGTCATCAACAGGATAGTCTGAAACTCATATTCCTATAGAATTTTCAGCTGGAAACAAAATACCTTGAAAGTCTGTTGCTCTTTTCCTTGTCCTTTTGTTAAAAGAAGAATATGTTTGGTGCAGAGCCAGAATAGCAAGGTGAAAATCTGTGCATGAAAACCTCCCGTATCAGTATCACTGTTTATCTAGTGTGGAAAGAATCACTCTTTTTTTACAGCAGAATACCATATGCAGCCATGGAAGAAATGAATGCTTGTAAAGTGATATAATCATGTATGGGACTCCAGAGCACAAATATTAGTTAGTCTGTTCTGAGGCAGAGAGCCCAAGTAACAGGAACAGAAGAGACTCATTGTATTTACTACAGAAAAGACAGTGAGACCTGGGAGAGCTTTTGTTTACCCAATCTAGGGAACAGCTGTCTAATTTTCAAATCAATATTCTAGCTTACTTTATCCTTTGACACCAGTAAATGATTGTTTGTTTACTTATGCTGTATTGGAGCTGCATTTGGGTTGCTGACAGTGGGATGGCTAAAAACAAGAAGGAATACTTAGAGATTGGAGATACTCCGGAGAGCAGCAGATATAGAATCATAGAACAGAAGTGACCTTTAAAGATCATCTAGTGCAGGCTTCCTGCAATAAGCAGAGACATCTTTAACTAGATCAGGTTGCTCAGAGCCCCATCCAGCCTAACCTGAATGTTTCCAGGGATAAGGCATCTATCACTTCTCCGAGCAAACTGTTCCAATGTTTCATCTGCCTCAGTATACAAAATTTCTTTCTTCCTTATTCTAGTTTAAAACCCTTACCCCTCGTCCTAGTGCAAGAGGCCTCACTAAAATGTCTGTTCCCATGTTTCTTATAAACCCCATTTTAGCTATTGAAAGGTTTCAAGAAAGTCTCCCTGGAGCCTTCTCCAGAACAATGTCAACTCTCTCAGCCTGTCTTCATAGGAAAGGTGTTCCATTCCTCTGACCATTTTTGTGACCACTTCTGGACTTACTCCAAGGTGTTAATGTCATTCCTGTACTGAAGTGCCACGCACAGAGTCTTTTTTATTACATGATTTACAGTAGCTTAGGGCTGTTGGGTTTTTTGTCTTGTTTTGGTTTGTCTTTTTAACCAATATCTAAAAAACAACCCTTTGAGAGAAAATTCCCTTCTCAACAGAATTTTCTGAATCTGAACAACAGTCAGATGTCTTCTCAGTTTGCTTTTTTCTCTCTTTTTCTTTTAGTGTGACCTAACAGGTGCCTCTTTTTTTCTAGTTTTCCCATTCCTTCCTGCCTTTCTATGGACTCTCTCATATTTCTCTGCCTCTTTGTTCACTGGAAAGCAAATGCAGTGACCCACACTTCAGCAGAGTCAAGCAGAATGGAACCATTCAGCTCCCTGGTTTTCCCATACAAGGAACTTTTAAAATTCACTGTCAGACAGCAGCACCACATCATTGACTCATATTCAAGGATTTTGATACACTGAAACCCCCACACCTTTTTCTCTGCAGTGCTGCTGTCTATCCAAGTTTCAATTTAGCATCTGCACATTTGATTTTCTATGATGTAGCATTTTGTACTTGTTTTTATGAAGAGAAATGCTGTGGATCAAAGTTCATGAAATGTAACCTATTTTATTTAGATTCTATTCTCAAAAAAAAAAAAATTAATAGTTACTCCCAGCCTTGTTTCTTTTGCATGCATTTCCTTTATTCTATCTATTCAAGCTATTGATGAAAATATTGAACAGAACCAGACTGCAGGCAGACCTTTGCAAAATTCTACTTTAAATATCTTGACAGCTTGACAGAAAGCCATTGGAGCCTTGGATTTCTTCCAGTTTTTTAGCCAATTTGCTATTACATATTTGACAATGTGCTGTAATCTATAAATGATGAGTTTAATGGGTGAGTCCTGAAAGAATGTCCTGACTTCTGCTTCAGTGTTTGTAATAATGAGGCCCAGAAGTTTGCTCTCAGTGCTGTTCTCATTCCCTAGTGGTAACAAAATTTTCTTGTTAATTCATTTTTAAACCACCCTTCATACCAAAAATGTCTCTAGCTTGACATTCTAAACTGTCAGCTCCAGATTTGCTGCAACCAATTCTTGCCTTGAACTGCCTTATGATCAAGTAGCTCTATTGAACAGCTCTTCAAAGTACACATCTATATATACATTTTCCTCTGCTACAGGGGGGCTGTGCTTGCTGTTCCTGACAGTATTTTTAAAAGGAAATTTTATATAACGTATTCTATGTATATATAACATAGGAATTACATATTTCTAAGACTTTATGCTGAACAAAGGCATTGGACAAGAGTTTGGAGCAGAAATCAGAAAAGCTCCTAAGGTCACATAATCTAGGTTTACCTAGACCAGGTTGCACAGGGCCTAAACTGCTTCAAACCCACTGCTTCATGCTTTGGTGTTCTCTTCCTTCACAAGGAAAACAGTAATTCAGATTCAAGCAGTAATCAAGTTTTGGTCTCCTTTGTATCATCTGTTATTCTAGATTCATTCTTGAGCAAAAATGCTTTTGCCATGATGAAGCTACTGCAACCACTAAGAGTTTATAAATATGAATGTGTTGCTTATAGTAACTGTAGTGCATACATAATTCAAAATCTTCTAGTACATATTATTTCAGACAATATAACAGTAAGATAGAGCAAGTCTCTCAGCAGCTATGCTGTACATTGATCACCAAAATTTGTTTTACTCGGCTAAAAGAACACAAATTGCTGGGAAATGCTGAGAGAGAAACTGTGTTAAGTTTCACAATGAGCTCCACATACTGGGTATAGGGGAGCCTGCCTGTAGTTTGCCTTTGCTCATAAATAAATTAATAAGATCGAATTCATTCTAAGAATCCTTCTTGAGGACTGCTCAGCTGGCCTCTGCATTCTCCTGTCTGTCCCTTGGGCAAATCTTAGCAGTTTAGCAAACTGTCTGCATCTGCAAATCAGAACGTTGGTTCTGGCAGAACCCATGCCACAGATTTATGTGAAAAGCTGGTGTAAAATGGGTTAAGGGCCTGATGCCTGCCCATATGTACACAAATCACTGGCAAAATTATTTTCCCCCCCAAATTTTTCAGTACTGCTATCCCACTTCATTGTTAGATGAAGATAGAACACAAATTATCATTGCAAAAGCTGTGCATTTGAACATGGTACATGACTAACAAAGGTACATGGCTAACAGGTGCATGACAAAAGGATGCATTAAACTCACCATGATATATGTATAGGCTAAAATCTGCAAAGTTATGTAAATTTGGGGATGTAAATATGAGAACTATTTGAAATATTATCACAGATTCATAGAATCATACAATTGTTTCATTTGGAAAAGACCTTTAAGATCACTGAGTCCAACCATTATCTAATTCATTAAAATTAATAATTTTTTAAGATGTAAATTCTAATATTTATACACATAAAAGCTTAGCCTTTACAAAGAAAAGCCCAATAAACAACAAAACAAGAAACCAAAAAGCAAGCAAACAAACTACAACATAAAAAAAGTACAGAACTACAAAATCAGGAATATTTGAAGTCTTCTGTACTTGCTGAATAACTTCAAAGGGCTGCCTGTAAAGGATTGTATAACACCTATTTCTTACTCCATCTCACTCACATTATTTCCAGCATTTATAGATATGCTTACAGCATCTAAAAAAAAATGCTTATCTGCCAACAGTATACTTGGTAAAAACATCACATTAACCTCTGTAATAGTTAGAGATACTGCAGTGTGCCATGACACTGTAACTAATGACATCTAAATAGCATCTCCTGAAAGTCAGGGACTGAAGGATATTTTCTTTTTTTTTTTTTCTTTCAAATCAAGCATCAGTTTCCTACTGTTTTATGGCCTAGTTACTGAGAAATGTCTGTCAGCATTAACCTACAGGCATATCACAGTGCTAACAAGTCTAGTAATAACTGTCAGATTCAGAAAGTGATCTTCTCTTTCCTACTGAAAATCACCAGAATTTATACCTTCATTGACAGGCTATTCTTACGAAATAGGTGTTGTTACTTCCTTCTCCAAGAAACAGGCAGTCTGAGACATCTTTTCTGTGAACTGTTGGTTAGCTTACATTTAAAACTTGAAATGGCTTCATCTCAGCTTCCGGCCCTTTAGGAAGGATGTTGACTTGCTGGAACGAGTCCAGAGAAGAGCAACAAAGTTGGTGAGGGGTTTGGAACACAAGCCCTACGAGGAGAGGCTGAGGGAGCTGCGGTTGCTTAGCCTGGAGAAGAGGAGACTCAGGGGTGACCTTATTACTCTCTACAACTACCTGAAGGGAGGTTGTAGACAGACGGATGTTGGTCTCTTCTCCCAGGCGGCCAATACCAGAACAAGAGGACACAGTCTCAGGCTGCGCCAGGGGAGGTTCAGGCTGGATGTTAGGAAAAAGTTCTATATAGAAAGAGTGATTGCCCATTGGAATGGGCTGCCTGGGGAGGTGGTGGAGTAGCCATCACTGGAGGTTTTCAGAAGACTTGATGGGGTGCTTGGTGCCGTGGGTTAGTTGTTTGGGTGGTGGTGGATTGGTTGATGGGTTGGACACGATGATCTTGAAGGTCTCTTCCAACCTGGTTTATTCTATGTATTCTATGTATTCTATGTATATTTTGATGAAAACCTATTACTTACTTTCTTTTCAATTAAAGTAGTCACCACATAATTTTTCTGCTATAGTAGCAGAAGATAGATGCGATTTGAAAGGGATTGTCTTAAGAGACATTTTACTATGTATGAAATTGAAGAATGGGTTCGTTTCTGTTTAAATTTGGGTAATTAAAACCCTTTAAAACCTAACTTATGGGGTGTTTTTTCTGTGTGTTTACTAATTGAAATACACAGTTGCTCAGTATTACTCAAGATTAAATTAATATAACTTCATTTTTTTGATTCCTAGAAATGAGTAAAATCAGCTTAAATAGAACACAGGGTTGCTTCTCAGTCAAGCTAGGTGAGACTTTTCTTTACTTCATGTCCTTTGTCCTCAACTGAAAAAGTGATACCCACACTAAAAAGAACTTTGAGTTTGAAAGATAATGAACTACATCATCAATTCAAATCATGTTGCCTTTCCTTTCATCAGTGAAATGTAAGTAACTCCAGTGATTTTTAATATTTTACTTGCAGATTTGATGTAATCCATAAGTAAATCATAATGTGCTGCTTGGGGCTTTTTCTTTTTTCATATATTATTATTATTATTTTCAATTTGAGTCTAAGCAATAGCATATTACAGCCAGATACAATGTGACAGGTTGATTATAGGTACATGTTACAGATTAATTATATTATACTGCCTTGGACATAGAATATCTGGAAAATTATTTGAAGTATCACATTCATTTATAGACAGTACCTGCAATCTACATGTCTGAGTGGCTCTCATTTGGGTCAGCACAAACCACATCCTGACAGAGGGATTATTTATAGCCTCTCTCTCTCATGGCATCCTATGTCCCTTCATATTTAGGAGCTGATCCTGGGATTTTACATTCACCCCTAAAAAAACAAATGAAATTGTGGGATTGAAACATTCAAGGAAATGTTCTACTCAGTAGTTGAAGCCTTAAATTTAGTAACTTGCTTGTGACTAGCTGAGGCAGTAAGACAAGAAAAGATCTGTTCAGCCTTTGTACCTTCTTGGCTTCTAGGCTAAACGCTGCTCCTGTAACAATGCTACAGGCATGGAGGTTGCAGAAATCACAAATACCATCCCTGTGGCTGTTGTGTTACTTGAGAGTACAGGGCCCAAAATTTCACTCTTCCTCAGCTGAATGGGTGGCAAGACACATGAGAGCCCTCACAAGGCTCAGGACTTCTGCTGTGTCAGAATTTCTTTGCAAGGTCCCTCTGCTAGCTCCTTTTCAAATCTCATCAGATCAAGATTCCCCACACCGAGGCAGGTGGCGAGTATTTTATTCTTAAAAATAGTGACAGCAGATGAAATTCACCATCTGCATTCTGTAAGACTAGTACACTGGAGGCCCAGAACAGGAGAAAGCAGATGGCTCAGAAAACCTATAAGGGAAAAATGAAGATGAAAGAACAGTAATAGGAAGATAAATGAAGAAACAAAGTGTCTGCTAGATGTTGAAATACTAGATTTCAGTAACAGAGATAGAGTTGAGGAGTGGTAAGATAAAATGAATAAGCAAGGGAAGGATGTATTATAATTAAACTGATACCCTCCATGAATTGTGAATAAGGTAAACAATGTTACATTAGAAAACCATATATAAGCAAATTGGATCACAGGATCACAGGATGTTAGGGGTTGGATGGGACCTCTGGAGATATTCGGGTCCAACTCCCTTGACAGAGCAGGGCCACAGAATCTAGTGCAGGTTGCACAGGAGTACATCCAGACAGGTTTTAGAATTGTCCAGAGAAGGAGACTCCACAATCTCTCTGTTCCAGTGCTCAGTGACCCTTACAGTAAAGTTTTTCCTCATGTTGAGGTAGAACTTCCTGTGCTGTAGTTTACATCCATTTGCCCCTTGTCCTATCACAGGGCACAAATGAGAAGCAGCTGCTCCTTCCTTCTTGACACCCAGCCCTCATTTATTTATATACATTTATTAGATCCCCTCTCAGTCTTCTCCTCTCCAGACTACATTAATCACATGTCTCTGAGATAGACTTGCATTGTTTATATTTTACTTAAAGGAAAACCTCTTACTTAAAGGGAAAAAGATCTGAAAGTTAAGAGATTTAAAGTCTGGGAGAAGTGCTTTACAATGGATGGAGGCAGCTTCCCATCCCATGAAAATTTGTGAGAAATCCCTCCTTTCCTCCCTTCCTTCCAAATTCCAAATTCCTTCCTTCCTTTGGAACTCATCAATGACACTTAAAGATTTTGTCTGAAAATTTTTAATTAAATGTTTTAGACTTGAAGAAATAATCATTTGTTTCCACAAAAATGAAGAATAATTCCAGATGTTTCTTGGGAATGGATGGAAAACTATTGGTTTTTATGGTAGTATAAATAGAAAAAAAGATATGGAATGCATATGTTAAAATATCTTCTTATGGTACTAATGTAGTAGACAGAGGAGGTTAAGATCAAGCATACAATTCTAAATGGAGATCTGAAAGAGTATAAACACTGGGAGTACTGCACACCAATAGTAGTGATCAAGATCCTGAACTTCAACAAAGAGGAATGGAGCATGCATCAGTGTTCAGAAGGTATAAAGTTCAGCAAAAACTGTTTCAGTTTTAACCATGGCAACAGCTGATATTGAGACTACAGGAAAAAGTGATAAAAATGTAAGAGCTGATGCAGCTGAGAGAAATGTGAAGCATAGTAAAGGCACAGTGATCTTTCTGAATGTTAGAAGTGGTCTTTAAGATATATCAGGAAGGACTATTATGAAGAGAATGTAACTATTTTTTAGGTTAGCAATTTGTCAGTGCAGGTTTTTATTTAAGTGTATGAACTGCGATTGCTATGCAATAAGTTGCTACCTTAGGTAGTAGGCAGTTTAAGTCTAATCCTGGGTAATGTGCACAGTAAATAATAAGAGTGTCAAGGTTCAGAATTTGATTAACTGTACTGTGCTTAATCACTGCCAGTGTGCATATGAGCTGGCTTGGAGGAAACTGCAAAAAATGGATATTTTGTGAGGAAGGTGTCAAAGACAGAGGAAACACAGCTTTGGATATAATCATCATAGAAACTTGTGGCAAATCCAGTAGCGTCAGTTGAGGTGGGAGGTCAAAAATAGCTGGAAGTTGGTTTAATGCTATTGAACAAGAAACCTTGTCTTTCTTTTAGAGCATGGTTTCCTACTAAGAGGTTTTACACTGAAAAAAACAAAACAAAATTACTTGCAGATCAAGCAATATTAACACATCAATATAAAAGTACTATGAAATATAAAAGTATGTGGCTATAGAGGACCATGAAGATGATTAGAGGGCTGGAGTAGCTCTCCTATGAGGACAGGCTGAGAGAGTTGGGGTTGTTCAGCCAGCAGAAGAGAAGGCTTTTAGGAGATCTTATAGCAGCCCATTAGTAGCTAAAGTGAGCTTACAAGAAAGGTGGAGAGGGCATATAGTGATAGGACAAGTGGTAATGGGTTTAAAGTAAAAGAAAGTATATTTGGATTAGTTGTAAGGAAGTTCTTCACTGTGAGGGTTGTGAGACACTGCAGCATGCTGCCCAGAGCGGTTGCAGTTGCCCCCTCCCTAGAAGTGCTCAAGGCCAGGTTGGAAGGGGCTTTGGGCAACCCGATCTAGCAGAAGGTGTCCCTGCTTATTGCAGTGGGTAGAGAACTAGGTGATCTTTAAGATCCCTTGAGACCTTAAAAAAATCCAATTTATTCTGTGTTTCTAGTCACACAGCTTACAGCACGGAATAATGGAGCTCATATTCCACATAGTTTTACATAGTTCATTTAAGGTACAGACTATTTTTGATCAAAATTACATTAGAATTGTCAAGATAATATACTGAGGATCATCATGTAAAATTCTCATTGTTATTTTTGGTACAACCAGAGGAAAAACTGGTTTGCAAAATCAAATCAGAGAGTTTTATTTGGTTAAATGTCAGGAAGGACTGCATTTTTTATTAAATAAACACAATGTAGTCAATTCCTGATTTAGCAAAGCATTTGGCAGATGCTTAAACTGTAAATAGGTGAGTAATCTTGTTTTAAATGAAGAGTGATAATTGGTATGTGGGGTTTTTTCCTGTGCAGAACATGTAAAAAAATAACGGGGGGGAGGGGGGGAAGGGTGGGGGGGGAGGGAAAAAAAGGAAAAAAAAAAAGAAGCAGGATCTTCTCCAAAACAGAAATAGTAAATTCTGAAGTTGAATGTTGAGGATAATTGTTCCAAGTTTACTTACTTTTCGCAGTAAATGACAGCAAATGTAGTTGGAAGCTGTAACAGAGAAGAAATGTTAGTAGGAAGTGATAAACTTAATATTTTCCAGGGACAAAAGAAACACTGCTAATTTAAGTCTCTCTGTGGAACAGGCAGTACAGCAAGTTAAAAAATGATGTGGAGACTACATTGTACCATAAAATCAATCAGAACTAGTAAGCATTCAGAAAGAGACAGAAGAATAATTTTAGGCCAAACTTTTACAATAAATTTAATCTAGGCTATTTCTTTTGTTTTAAAGAAGTTCCAGATTAATTTGGGCCCTTCCAAGGAAAACTTTCTATTGCTCACAATAAACCAAAGCAAACTGAAAAGTTAAGTATTATTCAGCGCTGCTACATATTAAACAACCAGTTAGCACTCAATATATGAATTCAGTACTGTTTCCGCTTTTGGTCCATTGCTGCTCTTCCTTGTAGTCTGTTTTTTTCTGTATTTATTGCATAGAAGTTATTGCTGTCCCATATGGAGCACTGGGTCATAATGTTCCCAACAACATTTTGTTGAATAATATGCTCCACAAAATCTTACATATATCTTGAGTCAAAAAATATCCTGTATCCTATGAACACTGAAGAAGGGAAATTAGGTATTTGTCCTGAAAAATTAAATAACTTTTTTTAAACAAACAAACAAAAGCAACAAAACAAAAATCCTCTGGGAAGAAAACAATTTGGTTCAGCATGCACCATGCATATCCACAGGTAAGAAGATCTTTAATAGGAAAAATCCAGGGCTGAATGACTTTTCAAATGAAACAGGAGGTTTGTCTACCTCTGTACTTCAGACTCATATCTCCATTAGACTGAACAGAAGAGTAAACATAATCTGTAGGAAGTATTGTGAAAGGAGAAATGAGTTTCTATGGCGAGAGTTACTCACAATATCCCTTTACGACAATGCTTAAAGCATCAGTTCTGAGGTATTCACAGAGACTGATTTTAGGCACAGCAAACTGCACTCAATTTGGACCTAAGGATGCAATCACATCTGTAATTGGTGTGATTCACTGCAAGGTTCATCCTTGATCTCCTGGCTAAGGAGAAAACTTGTGGAGTCCATCATTCCAGGATTAAAGTGAGGCATTTCTGAATGTTGTGCATCAGTTCTTAGGCAATGCTGAAACTCATGGAAAGGGAAAAAAAAAACTTTCCAAACAACATTCTCTCCCCTCTTTTAAAAAGAAAAGTGACATATTGCTCCTTTGGATTATTAGATTACTTAAAATATCTGAAAGAATAGAATGGAATGGAATGGAATGGAATGGAATGGAATAGAATAGAATAGAATAGAATAGAATAGAATAGAATAGAATAGACCAGGTTAGAAGAGACATTTGAGATCATCGAGTCCAACCTATCATCCAACACCATCTAATTAACTAAACCATGGCACTAAGCACCCCATCCAGTCTCTTCCTAAACACCTCTACTGATGGTGACTACAGCACCTCCCTGGGAAGCCCATCCCAATGGCTAATTACCCTTTCTATGAAGAACTTCCTAACATCTAGCCTAAACCACAAAGAGAATTAACTGTATTCTAGCTATTGCTAAGAAATGCAGCCTGGCTAAGCAGCAGAAATCTTAAAATAAACTCAGATGTTTTTTCCACACATTATTAGATAAGAGAAAATAAAGATTAGAGTTTATGGTCAACTACCAAACTGTTATCTAAAGTGACGGCAAAATACGATGAACCATATGATACTTTGTCTTTGTTTTCAAGAGATCAATTTGTGGTTACATCCTACTGTATCATGAACATTCAAAATCTTCTAGAAAACTGATGGTATCAGAGGTAATGATCCAGATCATTAGTGTCACTCTCATCTCCTTCCAATGCAGTTCTCATGCCTTGTTTGCAAGGAGTTCTTCAAGTAAACTGCAAAGGAAATGTTGAATACATCCTTCCTGTTACCCATGGTATAATATCTGAAAATGTACAACTGTGAAAGAAATAATGCAAAGCATTATTAAAATAATGGAGGAGAAGGAGGAGGAGAAGGAGGAAAAGGAGAAGGAGGAGGAGGAGGAGGAGTGGGATGATAAAGCTTGCAGTTTTGGCACAGGGACCTGAAACACATGTTTCACATCTTATACAGACTACACAGAAGACCTTCATGGGAGGAAAACATATTTGATGCCATCCATTGTCTGTTTTTTTGATTTTTCTCTTCAGTGATACTAATCTCATAATTTACATTACTTTTTCTCTGTCTCAGTCTCACTGAGCTTGATGTGTACATTCTCATCAAACATGGTTTAATATCTGCAGTCTTATCAAAGACCAACAAGCAAGGGAATTTATTAAGGACTGGTTATTCAATTGCAATAACATTTAATATTACATGATTTTGTACAGGTCAAACAGATAAATGTGATTCCTGGCCATACCTCAGACACTTAAAATTTTGGTTTACAGTGAAATTTCTGCTGATTTTGCATTTCGGATTTCTCTTTTTTCTTAATTTCTTATTACCTGCTGTTATTGACAGTAAGTATAATAAGTGATCTTTTTCTGTTGACGTTTAGTTGGGGTTTTGTCCCCTATTGAATTATCTATGTTTCATTCTTGTAATTTTACCTGGAATAGAATACATTTGTTCAGAGACACTAATTTCTATGAAATGATTGATGACTGTAACCATTTCTGAGTAAAAGGTGACTAGCTTTTGAGAGATTTGTAAAAAAGAATGCACACAACAGCTCACTGCAGTAGTGGAAATATCTGTGCACATGTACCTAGTAGATCAACGACTTCTGTCCTACAATAAATTATTGGGCTGCACTATGGAGGTTTAGGCTGGCGGTTAGGAGGAAGTTCTACACAGAGAGTAATTGCCCATTGGAATGGGCTACCTGGGGAAGTGGTGGAGTCACCCTCACTGGAGGTGTTCAGGATGAGACTTGATAGGGTGCTTGGTTGCATGGTTTAGTTGATTAGGTGGCATTGCATGATAGGTTGGACACAATGACCTTGAAGGTCTCTTCCAACCTGGTTTATTTGATTCTATTCTATCCCTTACTTTAAGTTTTTAAAAGGTGTTAACAGCAAAAGTGACTCTCTTCCTAGATCATATCTTTCTTGGGCCACAAATGTAAAGGCAAAACACTGTGTCAGTGTAAAAGGCATGCCTTCCCTAAAATGTGGAGTTTTGCCTCCAAGTGAAAACATTGACATTGTTCATAACAGTGTGCCATTATAAAAATAGTTTTCCTCTTTAATTGTAACCACAATCCCTGATGATGTGACAATTATTTAAAACATGATGGGATAACTATTTGTAGGTGTTACCAGATGGCTGATTTCTTCACTATTTAGGAAAATGTGAAGAATGTAAATTCTCACTTGAAAGAGACTACCAACCTTTGTATACATACAGTTGTAAAAAAAACCAACCAACCAAAAATGAAACTGAAAAAAAAACCCAACCGAAGAACAAACATCAATTTTATTTTATTATTGCTTGAATAACTTAGGAAATAATAATGATGAAAAAATAACCACAGAGCTCAATGAAAGTTTAGGCTTTACTACAAGCAGCAGTGTCATCATCTACTGCTTTTTCTAGAGTAAAACAAAGCTTTTGCCAAAACAAGTAAACTGTCTTAAAAAATAAATTCAAAGAAAGGTCAGCCCAGTAAATAAGAACTGTATTTAATGAATGCTATATTTAGGAGAGCATCTGCTCTACAATAACACATATGGTAACATGAATGAGAGAAAATATTTTTACTTTTGATTACAGTTTTTAAAGAGATAGGTACAGTATATTTAACCTCTTCCAGTTTAGAACTGTAAAGCATGTTAATTATTTTTTCCCCAAACTGAACTCTGTAATAAGCTGTGCCAGGAAAAGAAGGTTGTCTTTCTCTGTTCTCCAGGTGAAATAATTTAGCCATTAACACCCACTTTGCAGCAGCCACTCCATTACCAAACCATCCAAAAACATTATTTACGTGTAAGAAGCATCATAATTTGGAAACAAACTGTTCAAGCTGGGAACTTTCACAGCTAGCTAGCATGACGGATGTTAAAGCTCTGTGCCTGTGAAAACTGTTTTCAAAGAATGCATACTCATTTAAAAATAACATGGGATTGCCTCTCTCACTTACTAGATGTGTACATTGCTAGATGCAAAAATGCACCCTGCTTTTCAAATGCTCAGCCATTACATGTTGAATCTTGGTGGTGGAAGAACACTTCATGTAACACTTGACTATTCTAATTCAGATCTGTGTCATTAAATGTAATTTGCACAGAAAACACAGGAACAAATGAGCAAACAAACTGCAGAGTGCTTTGAGGTCAAACTAAATAAGAATGTGAATAAAAGAAGACTGTGAATGAAATAAACTGGAAGTAGGCACAATTGATGTTTTCCCCTAGACCAAGTGAGCAACATGGTCATACACACTCAAGTCATGATATGCACTCTCCAGCATCTGCATAATCCCTAACTATCCAAGAGTAACAGTCTCTAATTTCCAGGTTATCTCTTCTTGAGGTCTATAATTACTCAGAGGTGAATGGCTGACACTGTGTACTAACCACTCTAGTGGGTACAGGAAAGGCTGGTGACACACAGCATAGCAATTGTCTCTTCTACATGACCTAAATTTCTGTTCAAGGAGTGCCTCAGCAGAATAGATCTTGTCTGTCACCCTACACAATACTTTCATCTGTCTAAATAAAAAGAAGTAGGCTGCAAAGAAACAAATAAGGTCTTAAGCATTGCCTTAAATAAAGATATTGACTGATTAGGTAATGAGGAAGGTCCCATGGTTAGAAATTGAATTGGAAAGAGAACATAATACTGATAATGGCTGATGTTTTAGGTCTGAATTTCCTGTACCAAACTCTAAAAATTAATGGCTTGCAGGATCAGGGCTTTCAATTATATAAAAAGTCTCTTGTCTATTTCACTTAAATATCTTTAGCACAGAATATGTAATGCTGCTGAAAAGTGGCTAATGTTATTGGTATACAAAAAGGGCCTAAAGTCTATGTCAAATTAAGGGTTTGAATCATAGGAATTTTATTATTATTACTACTTACCTCTCATTCTAGTCTAAAATTCTGTAATCTGAAAAGAATATTATACATAAAGAATATATGTAAAGATCCATTTCCTTCAGACTTTTCTGGTGAAAGGCCTCATTTATGGCAGGCATTTTGGAAATCAGGGACTTTCTTCTGTGAGAAGCAAAAAAGACCCACAAACAATCTGTAAAGGAGCCACAGAGTTTTCTGTAAGTCATTGATGACTTCCCAGTATTTGTGACTCACAGGACCCATTCTAAAACTGATTTAATTTTCTGAGCGTTTTTAAAGACTATAATGGCTCCAAGGTTGTTGAATTGACTAATCAGGAAGATGTTATATTTGTTTTTTAATGTTATACTTTCTGTATTTAAAGTGTTTAATCAATAGAACTTTCCAAAGCCCTTGCGAGCAAGGTTTATCTAGTTGCCTCACATAATCATAGCACCACTGCCACTTCATTTCTAGCAAACCCCATCATACTGTTGTGGTGATTATTGGAAAAACAGTATTTCTGTCTTCTTCAAAACTTTTATACCACATTTCTACTTATTTCACTTCTTTAGGACCATTAATCAAATATTTGCTGGTTCCTCATGTTTGCAAACACAGTTCTGACATTTTACCTGATGCTAAATTGCAAGGTCACCAGGCTGCCATTTTTCTTTCAGTTCCTTATTTGGGATTTTCCTTGTTCAGAATTTTCCTTGAATTTAATGAAGAGAAAAGTCCTCTATTTAGTTTAGACAGACAGGAAGGAAAACCCTGTGCTTCCTTGCATGTTCATAGAAACCTGGGCTTTGGGGACTCTCTAAGAGCTTTAATTCCTTTCCATAAGTCATTTGTATTTGTTCTTTCCCTCCAACATGATTTATTCTTGTGATTTTGACTGACTCTGTGATGTTAAAAGTCACAAGTACAAAGCAACTAGGACATGGACTGTTTCATCTACCTCCCACTACTGTCTTCATGTCGAAAATTAAAATTTCATTTGGTGTGACTGTTTTTTCATTCAAAGGCCTGAAGTTCTGTAGCTTACACATTGCACTTTTTATTTGTTCTGAAACTCTTTTTTCCTACAACCATTAGCCACACAGTGTCAGTCAAAACCATGAGAATAAATCATATTGTAGGGAAAGAACAAGGACGGAATGACTTATGGAAAGGAATTAAAGCTCTTAGAGAGTCCCCAAAGCCCAGGTTTCTATGAACATGCAAGGAAGCACAGGATTTTCCTTCCTGTGTGTCTGAACTAAACAGAGGTCTTAGAAGTGATTGGAGATGTTTTCTATCCATGTCAACTCATGAATGGTTTAAAGCCACAAAGAACTGATCTCTGTAGTCCCTTAAACTGTTGTTGCTCTAGGTAGTTCACTGTTTTCTAGACTTCCTGCTTCAAGAAGATGGATAGAAAACATCTCCAATATCCCTCATTATAATGTGTGAGCAGAAACTATAACTTCTTAGTCAGTTATTGCACTCTGGGAGTACCTTTTACTTTAAATATCCTATACCATCTTAGTCAAAAGAGAAATTATACATCCCCATTTATTGACACAGGCAGAAATCTCCAGACATTTTATGACCTTTCATGTATGCAAGCCTAGCTTCTCAACAGCTGTTGGTGCCGCAGCTCCTGGGGTGGACTTTTGCTAGCTGAACATGTTATGTCTGCTGCGTACTGGTGGCATATATAGCAGCTTTCCCCCTGCTTTTATAACCAGCTTGGGAATCAAACAAGCAAACTGTTGTATTCATGGTTTCATAGTAACATTTATTTGGTTTGAACAACATCCTAATTTGTAACCTGGTTGCTATTTTTTTTCCATTTATTCACGTTATGTGGAAATTTTCAGAGGTAAAAGCCAGACAGTGCTCCCAGGCAGCCAGTACCAGAAGAAGAGGACACAGTCTCAGGCTGCACCAGGGGAGGTTTAGGTTAGATGTTAGGAGGAAGTTCTATACAGAGAGAGTGATTGCCCATTGGAATGGGCTGCCTGGGGAGGTGGTGGACTGACCATCATTGAAGGTGTTCAGGAGGAGACTTGATGGGGTGCTTGGTGCCATGGGTTAACTGTTTAGGTGGTGTTGGATTGGTTGATGGGTTGGACGCGATGATCTTGAAGGTCTCTTCCAACCTGGTTTATTCTATGTATTCTATGTAATGAAGCTTGATTATTCTTCCTCTTGGCTTTGCATCCATTGCTAGTATCCAGGAGCAAATGTGAAGAATCAGAAACTCCATCACTTTGGTAGTTAAGAAGTATTTGTATTCTAACATTTGGGAATAAAATGTATCAAGTCAGATATATTTAGGAGGAGGAAAATAAACTGATGATTTATAAGATTTTAGTAATTTTTTTTGGCTTTCAACATGCAAATTTAAATTGAAAGAAATCCTTTTTGCTTTTGTGAGAAAGCTGAAACATTTCACAAATATCTGTAGAGTAGATTTTTTTTTTTTGCCTTTTTTCTTTGGAAATAAAAAAAGATATTATTTTTTATCACCAGGTGTGTTTTACATTACCGTCTAAATTACTTGCTACTTCTATGTCTGCAAAGGTATTGTGCCAAGAAAATGTGTCATCATCATATCCATTTTACTGCCTCAGTTGCTGGGGCAAATAAAGAACCATACACAGATTTTGATCAGTGAAAGCAGTGCTACTGATACTCAGAGATGTAATCACAGTATCACAATATATTAGAGGTTGGAAGGGACCTCCAGAGATCATCAGTTCCAACCCCACTGCCAAAATGGGATCACTTAGGGTAGTCCACACAGGAATGCATCCAGGTGGGTTTTGAAAGTCTACAGAGAAGGAGACTCCACAACCTCCCTGGACAGCCTCTTCCAGTGTTCCATCACCCTCACTGTAAAGAAGTTTTGCCTCATGTTAAGGTAAAATCTTCTATGTTTGAACCCGTTGTTCCTTGTCTTACTACTGCGCACCACTGAAAAGAGCTTGACACCCATCCCTCAGATATTTATACACATTGATGAGATCCCTTCGAGACTAAATAGTTCCAGGGATCTCAGTATCTCTTCACAGGGGAGATGCTCAAGTCCCCTAATCATCCTCATGACTCTCCCTTGGATTCTCTCCAACAGTTCTCTGTCATTCATGAACTGGGGAGCCCAAAACCGGATGCAGTATTCCAGGTGTGGCCTTAGCAGGGCAGAGAGAGAGGTAGAAGAACTTCTCTAGACCTGCTGGACACACCCTTCCTGATGCATCCCAGGATACTATTGGCTTTCTTGGCCACAAGGGCACATTGTTGTTCCATGCAGAGCTTGCTGTCCACCAGCACTCCAAGGTCTTTTTCCCTGGAGCTGCTTTCCAGCAGGGCAACTCCTAATCTGTACTGGTGCCTGTTGTTGTTCATCCCCAGATGTAGGACGCTGCACTTGTCCTTGTTAAGCTTCATGAGGTTTGCCTGCACCCAGTTCTCCAGCCTGTCCAGGTCATGTTGGATGGCTGCACAACCTCACAGGGTATCAGCCAACACCCCAGTTTTGTATCATCAGCGAACTTGCTGAGGGTACTCTCAGTCCCCTCATCCATTTATCATTGATAAAAATATTGAACAAAACTGGACCCAACACCAATCCCTGGGGAACGGCACTGGCCACAGACCTCCAGGTTGACTCTGTGCCACTGATGATGACCCTCTGAATTCTGTTGTTGAGCCAGCTTGCAATCTACCTCACTGACCAGCTGTCTATGGCACATTTCCTGAGCTTTTCTATGAGGATGTTATGGGAAACAGTATTGAAAGCTTTACTAAAGTCAAGATATATGACATCCACTGCTCTTCCCTCATGTACCCATTTGGTCATAATTTCATAGAAGGCTATCAGATTAGTCAGACTGGATCTCCCCTTGGTAAATCCATGTTGGCTACTCCTGTTAACCTTCTCTTCTTCCATGTGTTTATAGATGACCTCCAGGATGAGCTGTTCCATCAGGGGTGGAGGTGAGGCTGTCTGGTCTGTAGTTGCCTGGGTCCTCCTTCCTGCTTTTTTGAAGACTGGAGTGACATTAGCTTTCTTCCAGTCGTCAGGCACCTCTCCTGTTCTCTAGAACTTTTCAAAGATGATGGAGAGATGTTCAGCAACAGTATCAGCCAGCTCTCTCAGCACTCAGGAATGCACCCCATTGGGGCCCATGGACTTGTGTGTCTTTAGTTGGTATAAGAGATTTCTAACCCAGTCCTGACTGACCAGTGGAATGTCCACATCTCTCCAGTTGTGCTCCCTTGCTTCTAGAGACTGAGTTAATGCTTCTGGGAAAGACTCCATTAGAAAGGTTTACATTGTTTCTCAGTTTAGTCATCTACTCAAATCTGGGCTTTCATGACTGCATTTTTAGCATGTCCATCTTATGAAATCTCTTTGAGGTAGGTGGATGGCAGTAAAAGAAAGTCTGATACAGGAGATTCTACAGTAGAACTGAAGAATTCCTGGAGTAACTTTTCATGCATCAGCCTTTTCTGCCTTGTTTCAAGTTGGCAATAAAACTTTATCTTTTCATCCTAAGTCTTTTTATCAATATATACATCTATAATATTTCTTACAGAGTAATGTTGTGTTTTATTCAGAAATATTATTTTGCTTCCAGGAAACCCTGAATTTGTCCTACTCAGGTGATGACTTTTTCTTCAGTAATCAGAATACTTTTGCAGCTTTTTAAGCCTACAGAGAGGAATAAACCAAAATATTTTCAAACCTTAAATTCAAAGCATACCTCTGAGAAATAAAAGAGGTACTGCTTTGAACAAATCACAAAATTCCTGAATGAAGGAATTAATCTGGTATTTAGAAAATAAACAACTGTAACCCAAGAAGGACCTAAGAGGAATTGAAATTGATACAGTTTCTCATTTTGACTGCAGAGTAGATATTTATTCTATATAGAATGTAATTGACACACAGAGGAACTTAAATCCTTTATTCTAATCATGAAAGCATTAACATTTTTAGAGATGCAATATGATTTTTCTACAAGGAAAAGATATAATTTAGATGATATCCTTTTAAATTAAGTACATTCTCTTGATCATTTAATCTTCTTAATTTAGACAAGATTTAATAAAAATCAGACTTTTCATGGAATAAATCAAAGGGAATTTCCATGTATTATCTAAACCTCTGGCTTAATACATGCCAGCTTTATTTAATTCTGAAATTAGCTAGTCCACAGAAGTCTTATTGGTTTCCAAAGCTGAAATTTCTTAATTTACAGTCTAAGGTCCCCTTCATCAGAAAACTCTTCAAATTTCCACCACTCCCAAGTCTATCCTAGGAACTGAACTGTAATTTCTTGAGAAATAAGCCTTTGAGACTGGTCATGAACTAATACGTAAAGCAGAAAAGGCTAGACCAGGGGCAGTTGCCTAGATGACATTTGAAAGTGACTTCATCACTGTATGGAAATTACCTTGCCAAAGGTGATGTAAACTAATGATAAAATGTCCATTGCCTCAAAGGCTTGCTCTGAAATGAATCATGGAAGAGAATTACATTGCAAAAAAAAAAAAAAAAGAAACATGATTAAAGAAAAACCAACCAATCAACCAACCAAACAAAAGCCCCAGACACCACCTTTGACCTCATTGAGTAAAATTAAGGCACTTAAATACAAGATAACAGTAAATTTGAGGTGGGGGGTGTTGTAGGTTTGGTTTGGTTTGTTATTTTTTTGCCTTAAGGGCACTTTTGTAGTTTCTTCTCTATACACAGATTCTGAGCCATGTATTGGAAGACACCAGTTTTATTGTTTTAATTCTGTTTCTCTCAGCATACCTTAATTTTTTGAGGCTCTCCTATAACCTATAAAAAAATACATGAGGGTGTTTTGGTGAAAATTATTCCTAATCCACAGATGTTACCGTTTGGAGCATTCAGAAAACTGATCTCCATTACAGGTTAAATAACTATTTGAACCCAAGGAAATTACTTATATGTTTAGGATCCACATATTTGGAGTAAACTTAATAGCTTTAGATGGATGGATGGATGGATGGATGGATGGATGGATGGATGGATAGATAGATAAAACATTGCATAGGGTCTAACATGCTCTTATCACCACAGTTTGGATATCCAAGATGGAATTATGTCGTGGACTCTTCCTACGCAGAAATCCTTGTCCTTCCATATAGCATGTAATCAATAACTCCATGGAAAGGTTTCACTGAGGATTTCCTGATTAGCATTATGTGACTGTGCTGGAGAATTATAGTTTTATTTTGTATATCTTTAGTTGACACATATTTATAAAAAATATGTATGTGTAGTAGCCAAAGTGGGGGCTGCTGGTTCCCCAAAGCAGATGTTCTTTAAGTAAAATAAAATTGATACTTGTCTGGAGGTAAGCACAGTAAAATAAAACATTTAATGAGAGTATGTGAGCATTTTATTATGCCATTAATAACCTTTTGGAACACTACTGGGCTTATACTGGTAACAGTCAAACTGCAAGAGGCAAACAGAGACTTGGGCTATACTTGCCTGAACAGTGTGTTAAGAAGATATGTGCTGGTATTACAATCCACAAGAGAAGAACTAAAGATGCAGAGCAGGTGTTAAAGATATCTGCCAAAACAAAAATAATCCTGTGGAGCAGGCAAAAAAGATGTCAGCTAGAACCAGAAAAATCCTACAAAATAAATGAAATAAAGGTCAGGATAAGTCCTTCTCCAAAAAATCTGTAAAAGAGCAGGCGAGATCACTGCTTTTTCTTTTTGGGTGACGGATTTTTCCACATTTGTTTGTAGACCAAACACAACACAACAAATAATAATTACTTTTTTTTCCAAACAAATAACTGGTTTACACAAAGGTAGTTACTAGATGTGCATGCAAAGATGCATGCTAATATGGAGCATAAATTTTAAATTCACAAGCCCCAGATGCATGTGCATGAGCATTCTTCTGAGGAAAGTGCATCCAGAATGAGAGTGGCTTTGCAGGCAGATTACAGCAGTGCCACTAGAGCAGCTACAGAATAATTAAGAGTGGGTGAATAGCAGGGACAGGGCAGAACCTTTGAAGGCCAGAGTAACATTGTAAAGGTGACTATGAGGTGTGTGGGGGGAAGGAAACTTTATCATGGTTACAAGTGCAGGCTGAACATGCTTGGACAAGGGTTTGAAAAATAGAAATCATATGACTTGTCTCATCCATTATAGACTTTACAAATTCTGCTACAGACTAACTGTGACTCCTACAAGGCAAATTTTCTTAGTGATACTGCTGAGACCGATTTGGTTTTGTGGACTGAAGTAGGCAACTTAGGAAACAAATTCTGTACTTATATCCCTCTCACAGGCAGTAAACAGCATATCAACTGCCTTGGTACATTCTGCCATTTACTCTTCACTGGGGAGATGGAATCTGGGTAAGAGAAATCATTGTGCTGGAGGCAAAGGCAGAAGGCATTGTTTTAATCACAAGATGGTGAAAGTACATGTGAGTTCAGTTAATGTAATCCATCCGATTGGCTGACAGTTTCTCCTCATTCTTCTCTTGTCACTGCTCTGAGACTTTGAACCTGTGAACTAGTGCTATTTTATTAGTAAGTGAGGCCTAAGATTATACAAGCTTGACCATTACTCTCTACAACTACCTGAAGGGAGGTTGTAGACAGACGGATGTTGGTCTCTTCTCCCAGGCGGCCAGTACCAGAACAAGAGGACACAGTCTCAGGCTGCGCCAGGGGAGGTTCAGGCTAGATGTTAGGAAAAAGTTCTATACAGAGAGAGTGATTGCCCATTGGAATGGGCTGCCTGGGGAGGTGGTGGAGTCGCCATCACTGGAGGTTTTCAGGAGAAGACTTGATGGGGTGCTTGGTGCCGTGGGTTAGTTGTTTGGGTGGTGTTGGATTGGTTGATGGGTTGGACGCGATGATCTTGAAGGTCTCTTCCAACCTGGTTTATTCTATGTATTAGTAAAATGCATTTATTAATAGTATAAATGAACAAATGCACAAAAGTAATTTGTGCATGCATCAATTTATGTTCACACATAACTGCAGAATGATTGTATTTTATCATTCCTGTGTTGTGCAACAGTAGCCCAAACACTTGTATGCTTGGGGAAAATGGAAAATTCCTCAGTACAAATATTTTGTTAAGCTAAGCTTGCATTTTAAAATAATTCAGAATAAAGCATGACCATTATCTAGCCTACCTTGAATCTGTGATATTTCAGTTGCTCAAAGGAATGTCAAAATCAGTAACAGTATGAAGGCAGCAGTTGTTCTGACAGCTGAAGCATGAACTGAATCTGTCTAGCAAAATTAGCCTAATATGGTCAAATTGCTTTTGCTTTTTAACTGTATATGGGCAACAGCAAGATGCTGTGTATGTGACTTCCACATTAATTAAGAAACATGTACTGGAATTATGTAACAAATTGCTGTGATCATTAATAAGCAACAAGAAAAAAATACCAGCTTTTTTTTTTTCTTTTTTTTTTTTTGGTATCGGCTTTCACTGCAATCCTTCACAGTTTCCAATTTTCCTCTCACCAATACTAATTAAACTTCTTCATGGAATTTTATTCCTCAGTGATGTATAGGAAAAAAAATATCCTATTGTGCTCTGTTTCTGCTTATTCCTCTATGGTATATTCAAGTTTTAGCTTTGCTAGAAATCCCTCAAGTTCTTGACAAAATAAGCAATTTTTCTTCATTTTGGTTGTCTTGAGTTTAATGATAGGGACAATGGGTTTGAGCATTTATGAGTAATAACCAGGTGGAAGGCCAACAAAGCAGATATTGTGGTGGGTATCTGTTATAGACCACTCAACCAGGATCATGAGGCAGACCACATATACATATACCACATATAAGTGTCTGATTAAAGTCTCACAATCTCTATCCCCTCACTACAAGACAGACATTGAAGTACTGAAGTGAGTCCAAAGGACAATGAAGTCCATCTAGATTTGTAGCTTTTCCCTTGTCTGCTGGTGTAATCACTCCATCATAGAAGACCACTAGGTTGGTCAGGTGGGATTTGCCCTTGATGAAGGCAGTAGTAGACAAAATTCTTTTCAATCAGTGGAAAGAAGGAAATGCACTAAACATCTTAACTCAGAAAATTGATTTTTTATGGCATGAGTCCTGCAAATCAGCAGCTGCTGCTAAAATTGAAGCATAGTAAAGGTGAAAGCATTTAAAATCAAGAGCCACTGTATATGACCTGTGAACTAGTCCTGTCTTTCAAAAGCTTCATGCAAATGCTCATATTAAATCCCCTAGAAGTTGACTGACATTGATTCTGGAGCGCTTAGCAATCATGCAGCTGATCATTTGGAGCTACATGGAAATTTCTCATTGGCAAATGACATGGAAATTGCAATTTAGCATTTGATGTATATCAGCAATGCACCTTGATTCCAAAACAAGTGGCAAAATAGAGTAGCCAAGACCCAAATGCTCATATAGTAGCTATATTAATTCTACATCTACTGGTTTCTGTTAGATTTTGTAAGCAAATGCCATTACATCCTGAGAAGCCCAGTAAATAGTCAGGTTTTATTAATATTCATTATACCATAATTGCATAGTTATCAAGACATATGTTGACTTATTTAACATCATTACATCTTTTTTTAATAATTATTTCTATTTGAGCACTATCTTCAAATTTATTGCATAACAGAAGCACAGCAGGTATGTTCTGCTTTTTCCAGATTCAATTGTGTTTCACACAGACCAAAAGGTAACTAATTTTCCTTCTAAAAGTGAAGAATTATCAAAGTGAAGAGTATTGACTGAGGTAATCCCGTAACAGAGCTGTTGACATTCTAACCTTTCTCTTAACAGTTTGCAAGACAGCAAGTGTTCTCCTTAGCTTCCCCAGGTAAAAAACATCTTGTGTCTGAGAGCCATGAAAGCAAAAAAGTATGTTTTTTCAGAAGTATACCGTTTCAGAGAGAAAACTTAGGTGGGAAAAATATATAGTCATGAATGTCACACATTGAAAACAAGGCTACAGTGAGAGTGCCTGCAGGCTGTAGGCTTAGCAACACTAGAAAACTGTCACCATTTCCTTTTATTTCAAATGCTTATTATCCTCAAATTGTTCTTTTCCATAGCAGAAGAATGAAATGAAGTTTGGTGTTGATGAAGATGACATTCTAATTGATAATGTCATTTAAGTTGTGCTTATTACAGATCAAAAACTGATGGTAGCAAATGCAAATGTTAGATGTGCCCTACAGTAAACTGCCAAGATGCTACAAAACCTGGCAGATCAGTTGTTATAATCTATATCTCTAGAGGTTTGCTGCATTACAAGTACTTTAGTACACAGTCAGCCCTCCACTACTCCTGAATAAAGGGAATGTCATTCTACATATGTTTTAATTTATACTGTCTCTTGAGTTTTCTTTCACTAAAACAGCCAGAAGTGGTCCAGGAAGGGAAAGGGGCTGTCAGTCCTGAAATAACAAATTCCCCTTGCTCCAATAAATTTAGGTCTCTTCGTGTAAAGAAGGCTTACTCCTTGACTTTCTAACCAGAACCTTTTCTCTTTGCCTGCTACAGCAGTAGTTTACCAGAACCGATACTGATAGGAGTAAAAGACATGTATGATGGAACATAAAATCAATTTTGAAGAAGCTAATGTAGACCTTTTAAATACTTACAGTTTTGTATATTTCCTGAAGATTCACATCACTTGCTTTTCTATTTCATTCCTTCTGCTCAAAGAATGCCAGAATCTTACCCAGGTAAAACAAGCATGTGTGACTGTGGAATAATTATTTATGATAGTGGAGATTTATCTTTTTGTTATATCTCCTATGGATTGCCAATAAAATTTGTGCCTTTTTGTATGATCTTTATCAAGATGAAAATATCACAGACTAGACAAAACTCATTGTTCTGTAAATTTGTTTTGGAAATTCCCGTATATTTAGGTGGGAAAATGTTAACTGCAGCAAGTACTGAAGGAATTAGGTACTCGTCCTAATATCATATCATCTTTACTGGCTTGACATATTAATTCCATAAGTGGTGCTAAAATCCAAGAAGCTATAAGATTGTGTGCGTGGGTGAAGCTTTGCAGTATTTGGCAATAAGTGCATTGCTTATGTTTTTACTGAAGTAGTCTTTCACAACAACCCCATGCAGTGCTACAGGCTGGGGTCAGAGTGCCTGGAGATCAGCCCAGGCAGAAAGGAACCTGGGCGTACTGGTTGACAGTAGGCTGAACATGAGCCAGCAGTGTTCACAGGTGGCCAAGAAGGCCAATGGCATCCTGGTCTGTATCAGGAACAGTGTGGCCAGAGGGAGCAACCCCTACCCCTACCCCTGTAATTAGCACTGGTTAGGCTACACCTTGAGTACTGTGTCCAGTTCTGGGCCCCTCAATTTAAGAAAGATGTTGAGTTGCTCAAATGTGTCCAGGGAAGGGCAACAAAGCTGATGAGGGGTCTGGAGCACAAGCCCTGTGAGGAGAGGCTGAGGGAGCTGGGGTTGTTCAGCCTGAAGAAGAAGAGGTTCAGGGGACACGAAGAGGTTCAGGGGACACCTTATTGCTGTCTACAACTACCAGAAGGGTGGTTGTAGCCAGGTGGGGGCTGGTCTCTTCTCCCAGGGAACCAGCAACAGAAGAAGAGGACAGAGTCTCGAGTTATGTAGGGGGAAGTTTAGGCAGGATATTAGAAAGAAGTTCTTCACAGAAAGAGTGATTGGCCATTGGAATGGACTGCCCAGGGAGGTGGTGGGGTTGACATTCTGTGAGCTGTTTAAGACAAGACTGGATGAGGCACTTAGTGCTGTGGTCTAGTTGATTAGTTAGGGTTGGGTGATTGGATGGACTTGATGATCTTGGAGGTCTCTTCCAACCTAGCTGATTCTGTGATTGATTCTGTAATTTCATCTATCGTGTAGTGAAAGGCGACACCACAGTCTGTGAAGAAGATGAGAGTATATAACAGCTTTCGTTGAAGCAGCTCTACTTATGTTTCACGTAAAGCTTAGCAGTTTTAGATATAGTATCAATGTGCCTCATTTTACATAATTTTCTTGTCTTGGTAATTTTTTACTTTTACCTCCAGATAAAGATAATTATAGCATCAGTAGCATCAGTATCTCCCACAAGTCAAATTACTTATGTAGGTTAGGTGCCATTTAAAGGTTAAGAAGACCTTCACTGTGTTTCCCTCTCTCATTCCTTTCCTTTCTTCTAACTGACACAAATAATGGCTTCTGAAAGGAGAGAGAAAAATAGGTTAACAATAACCTCCCAGGCAGGAATTCTAATGAGATTCAAACTTGTCCCTGTCTCATCTTCATTTCTTTTCCTGGCAGGTCTGATTGCTTATATGTTAGATGTCTTTCATAAAATGTTTCTTCAGAAATTATTTTTTTAAGTGGTATGACACACTCAAAGAAGAAGAGAGAGGGAAATCTTAATTAAAAAATCCAGAGTTATGCTGAAGTTCATACCTCTCAAGATTGATCTCTTCATGTGAATATCCTGCCTAATTTTTCATATTTCTGCGGTTTCAAGGTGTAAGAGACCACCTTTTAATTCAGAAAATAGAAGTTTGTTTTGGTTGTTGTTGGTTGATATCTTTTTTCTCTTCTCAGTTGTGAATAACTTCTTTCTTATTGTCTCAATTCCCTGTTATACCTTGTGAATTAAATCAATTACCTGGTATAGATTTTTTCCTCCCTGGTTTCATTGTGTTGAATCTACAATATTTAATTGCTTATTCATCTTGCATAGTGGGAACTTTGACAGCCTTACATTTGTAATCAAAAAAAGGGATTCTGTTCAAGTCCAGGTTGTCAGCTCTAATATCTGGACAATCTGAAGTAAATGATGCCAAGTATTTCTATTTCTAAAGCAGTTGTTAAGTTATTGCTGTCACTTTTTTTACAGTTGAGTGATCTCACAAGTCTTTTTAATGGCTAGTGATACTTTTCATATACTTGCTGATTATATGCCACTTAGGGTAGGGTAGTAATAATAATATGCAGATGATATCACCAAAAGGTGATTATTAAATAAATCAAAATATACACTCATTTTTCAATTATTTTTTTTTCTTTCTGCTATTTTTCCATGCTGGTGCTCAACATTGTAACAGCAGACACTTGATACAAAGGCACAACATGTTCTCACAAAAAGACTCATAGCAAGTGCCTGTTCTGTTCTTGTACAGAAACTGTGGCCTCTTGGTGGCAATGGCAATAGTGTATTTGCTGATCAACAGGACTACAACATGAGGGACTACCCTCACTGCTCCTCAGTGGATCTTTTCTGAACTTTTCAGAAGCCTGTAATACTTTCTGTATTCCTCCTGTAGATCAACAAATTTCTTACCATCTCCTTGACATTGGCCTTCCACTGAATAGGTTTGATAAATCTGTGCTCAAAATGTTTAAGAAACTATATACAACTAATATTATTTCATTGATTTTCCTCAGTAGAGCTGAATATTTGCTGACAGCAGACTCAATTATTTTGTCATATTTCTCATTTGATACAAAATAAGAGCTGTGTCATATAACATCAGTGATTAGACAATGATCTAGAATATCTAATATCCTGCAACTGAATACTGAATGAATCTGGAGGATATCAGTAATCCTTGCATTCCCCTTCACAGGGCAAAAGTGAAGTTGTGCTATTAAAGGAGAAGTGCTTCTTCCAGGTAATAGAGAACACATATTACAGTGAGACCTATCTTACATTCTACATGGCTTTTCACAGTAGCACATTTCCAGTCAATATTAAGCAAGCAATGAATGCCCCAGAACTCTCAAAACAAAATCTCAAATCAACATGTATGATTGCTGCAGGGCTAGCCTGTTTACAATCCCTCTTTAATATGGTAAGTTTGAAGTAGGAAACCTTAGAAGCTTAGTCCTTTTTTTCTGAATATATGCAGGGTTTTTCTAATGCTCATCTATTTCCTTCCAGACCACAAACAAGAGAAGGAACAGTTCAGTAAAAATGGATGTCTCGGTTAAGGCAGGAAGGATTTGAGTCACTGACTTTACTAATAAGGCAATGTGTCTGATCTGGGAAAAGCTGGGCCAAAGTAGTACATCAGCATGCGTAATGGTGGAGTGAGTTTCCTCAGGGAGAAAAATAACAGAAGTAGCATTCCTACGCATTCAGAATTTTCTCCCAAATCTTTAGTAGCAAGTAAATTTGTACCTGAGGAGATGCTTCACATCCTACACAAAGCTCAAGCGGTGATTTAAATACTTATTTTGGTTTATGTTTCAGTCTGAAGAATCTCAAATTGTATTTGACATAGAGGCAACAGCTTTACAATCTTATTATAAAGTATCAAATATATGTGAGTATCTGTAGAGTCACACATGTAATTTATGGGTTCATGTCATAGGCACAGGTAACATAGAGACTTGGCATGAAATTGAAGTTCTCCCTTAGCAGCTGGAAAAATAAAGAAAGATAGCAAGAAAGAAATCAAGAGTTATATTTCTGTGTACATTCCCTCTGTCTTTGTCCCACCTGTTTTCCTTATGGCTACCACATAGTGTGGGTTTGGAGCCCATGACTCACTTGGGAAGATTTGCCACTTAGTCACTACTTACTTTCGAAGACATCAAGTAACTTCTTTTGTTGAAAAATCATCATGTTCTTTCCCCTTTTCTGTTCTTTTTATTTCTGTATTTATTTATTTTATTTGTAGTTACATGCACTTCTCCCAGCTATACAATTTTGCATTTTGTCATTTCTATTTTTTTTTCCTTGTTATTCATACATTAATGGTAAAATTTTTCAGCAAACATCCCCTGTTCTTTTGCCTACAAAAAGATTAAGATGAGCAGGTCAAAGGAATATGCTTTAGTCCATACAAATATGAGCTGAATATGTGATGATACCATTTATTTATAACTACAAAAGAAAAAAAGAGAAAAACCGCCCACGAAGTGGTCTTTCCAGTCTCTTTTTACTGAGGCACAAGAGGGCAGTGTTTCATAAACGCTAACCTGTCCTCGGCTCACCATTACAACGAAGTCAGGACTGCCATTAATCTAGCATCGGACTAACACCCAGAAGATCGGTGCTAAAAGGAAATAGCTCACTGGCAGAAAATCCTATTTGAAATAAGAAGAAAGACTTCAAGTCAGGAAATTAATCTATTCCAAAACTTGCAGAAATTCAATTAAAAATGGGCTTCAAATCCAAAAGTAACTATTTCTTAATTTTCTGTTGATTAAAGAATATGGAAGGCTACACAAGGAAAGGCTATAAAACCAGCCAAAGAAACAGGATTTCAGCATGAACCTTATAAAATACATAAGAAAGATGTGCATATGAGTGTATTCATTCATACAAGAGCTTGTGTGTACACACATTTACAGAAAGAAACAGAGAGTGAGATAGAATAGAACAGAACTGAACAGAATAGAATAGAATAAACCAGGTTGGAAGAGACCTTCAAGATCATCGTGTCCAACCTATCATTCAATACCACCCAATCAACTAAACCATACATACAAGTATGAAGAACACACAAGTATTGAAAAGTTAATGACAGAAGAAATGCAAGTTATTCATGCTGCCTTGGTTTAGGAATCTAACCTGAATCCCTTTTTTTCTGTCTCTCCATTGATATATACACTTTCTCACTCAATTGGTTCTTGGAGATTCCTCTTATCTTCCTATTCCTCTTATCTTATTTGGAGTCTTTGCATCTGATTTTAGGCTGCTAGTTCTTCAAGATGGAAGCATTGAAGGCAGCCTCTTTTGAGGTTTCATCTCTCCCTACATGACCAATAACTCACATTAGTGAAAAAATAAATTAAACAATTCTTGTAAACTGTAATGAATCTAACTCTGGATATTTATTTACCTAAAACTGGAGACAAAACTTTCAGATGCATGCTTAAGATCTTGATGACTACGTAATAGCACCCATCAGGCAGACATCCAGCTCCTGCTTAAAGGAGAGCTAAGGCACAGCACTCATTCTAATAAATGGTTTACTGACTCATATCTTGACCTTGGAATAAGCAGAATTGGTCTCAGTTTGTCCTAAAGGCACCTGCTTGGCTTGAAACCATGTATTTGTTCTGTGTAAAAATAGATATTGGTCAACCTGTTTCACTACTCTAGGCAAACAGTTTGTATTTTGCCCTTGAAGTATTAATATTTTTAAATGGATGTGTACATGTCTTTTCTGATAATCCACTAGCCTCATTACTCCATTAGATTCATCACGTAGGATGCAATAGATTTCCTAGAATAAAATCAGCATCTCCAGGTCTGTCTTAATAATCAACTATCTTGCAGTAAAATTAGCTCAGTATTATATATTATAGCTAAGAAAGTAATAGGTTTTTACCGTTCAATAAATCTATGACTGGATTCTTCCTATGCTGGTAGCTACATGTAGCTAGAGGCTAAAGTAATATTTTTCTATAAACTACGTGTTTCCCAGCAAACTGTAGACCATTGTATGTCACAATTTCCTAGATTGTCTCACCATACAAAAACACAGTCTTTAGGTTATTTATGACACAAGGTAGAAAGGTCAGATAAGTGTTCCATTTCTAGGTATCCCAAAAAGCTGCAAAATGCATTGAAGTTCCTCTGTCTCTGCAACTCAATCTCTACTAAACAATCCCAGCAACCTCAGCCTCTCCTCATTGAGCACAAGCCCTGTGAGGAGAGGATGAGGGAGCTGGGATTGTTTAGCCTGGAGAAGAGGCTCAGGGGAGACCTCATTGCTCTCTACAACTACCTGAAAGGTGGTTGTAGCCAGGAAGGGGTTGGTCTTTTCTCTCTAGCAACCAGCACCAGAACAAGAGGACACAGTCTCAAGCTGCACCAGGGGAAGTTTAGGCTCTAGGTGAGGAGAAAGTTCTTCACTGAGAGAGTCGTTCGTCATTGGAATGGGCTGCCCAGGGCGGTGGTTGAGTCACCATCCCTGGAGGTGTTCAAGAGGGGATTTGACGTGGCACTTGGTGCCATGGTCTAGTCATGAGGTCTGTGGTGACAGGTTGGACTCGATGATCTTTGAGGTCTCTTCCAACCTTGGTGATACTGTGATACTGTGATGTTGACCATAGATTCACGACTCTGCATACTGTGATACTTCTTCCCAATGAACACATGCAAATTAAGAAGATAATACCTCTGGACTAGCAAGAAAACTTGCTGGTTAACCTCTGATGTTTTTTATAAATATTTTGCTATCTTTCATTCTCCCAGGTTATAAGGGAGGCGTTCTTTTCTATTCTGAATTACTGTCATTCTGTAATTCCTGTGAGTATTCTCCCTCTGCATACAGACTCCCTCTGAAAGCAGTATACTTGTGAACTGGGTAGGACTACTTCCAGGGAGAAAGGAGAAGTACCCATTCATAAGTACAGTAAGCTAAGTAATTTTCTTCTAAGGCTGTCAAGCCCAAGCCAATGAAGCATCCATATTTCCATGCCAGTAGTTCTGTATCTAATTTTATCCAAATAGAATATGGGTAATTGACTAAAACATTGAGTTATAATGGTAACTCCTGCAATTACTGTACATTATTCATATGTTTTTGTACTGCTCATATCACAAGGATAATTTTAGCAAATAGTTCTACTAATCCACTAAATGGAGTAAGCATTTTTTTCTCTTTAAAAAAAAATAAAAATCCCCATTTTGAAATACCTGGGCCACCACACGACCAAGTTATAACATTGCCTTTCTTGTACTTCAGTATTTCTAATTTTCTGCTTTCATACTTGTGCCTGAAAAGAGAATGACCTAGACTAGCATTGCTTCTGCCTAGTTTAACACTGAAAGTTTTAAATTCATGAATGCCAAAGATGTAGAAAAGCAAGGGAAGCAATGAGAATCTCCAAATGGGAAACTGGCATAATATTGGCTTTGCTATTTCAGAGAGTTACTCTCTTGATCCATAGAACTTTCTGAACCAATTCATTTTCTTAGCACTGGAGACTAGAGAACTTTAAAAAAAATGTATATATGAAGGTTATTAAATGCATTGGGCCACTTAAACTGTTCTTGTATCCTTCACTTAAAAAATATGTTTATACAGGTAATTGACAGCTCCCAACAAATTGCTAACCATGTTCTTGTAGACTATGCCTTAACATGGACTGCAACACAAATCCTGTGGTGTGTTACAATCATAGCAATAAGTAGTGTGAGCAATCTGGGAATATAAGCTTAGAGCTTGATATAGTGGTAGGCCATGCTTAGCATGAGAGTAGAAGTAAGTAGCAGTTTAGCAAAATAGTGCTGTGCTAGCAGTGTGTAACTAAAACAAAGTACTGGTAGCTGTAAACACAAAGAATTATCTTGGAATAACAGGATGTATACGTCAATCAACAACTTCGTGTGATATTAGTATAATGTATAACAGTAGGATGTGTGGCAGTTGTAGGGAACCAATGAGATTATATTAACCATGCTCTGTGAGTCTGTGTGTCTATATAAGCTGTAGAGGTTCCCTAATTAAATTGAACAATGCTTAGATTATATTGATTGTCCATATTGATTCCAATCTCCGTCGTCAAAAGTGGTGGAAGGGAAACATATCAGAAAATGACAATCTACACATACATAAGTCCATAGGGACTGATGGGATGCAACTGCACATTCTGAGGGAGCTGGCAGATGCCAGTGCAAGACCACTTTTGATTATCTTTAAACAATCACTGGAAGGGATAATTGAGGAGGAAAGCAAATTTCACTCCTGTTTTCAAAAATGTTAAGGAAGAAGACCCAAAAAATTACAGACTGGTCAGCCTCACCTGAGGTCCCAGAAAGATGAGGGTGCAATCCTGGAAAACATTTCCAGGCACATGAAAGCCAAGAAAGTAATTGCAAGAAGTCAGCATAGATTCATTAAGAGGAAGTCACGTTTGACCAGCCTGATAACCTGTAATGAAATGACTGACTTGGTATATAAAGGGAGAGCAGTGGATATTGTCTAACTTCATCAGGTCTTTCAGCAGTCTTTGTTGAGAAGGTGATGAAGTTCGGAATGCATGAGCAGACAGTAAGGTGTATCAAAACCTGGCTGGAAAGCCAAGCCCAGAGGGTTGTGATCAAGCAGTAAGAAGCCTCTCTTGAGGCCAATAGGTAGTAGTGTACTGCAGGGTTCAATATTGGATTTGATCCTTTTCAACAACTTTCTGAATGATCTGAGCAAAGAGTATCCTTACCTAAGGGAAGAGTACCCTTAGCAACCTTGCTGATGACACAAAACTTGGAAGAGTAGCTGACATGCCAGAGGTCATGCTTCCTTCCAGAGAAACATTGAGAGTCTGGAGAAATGGTGGAATCTTGTGAAGTTCAGCAAGGACGAGTTGTTGCAAAGTCCTGCACTTGGCTAGTAACAACTCTATATACTGCTACATGTTGGGGGATGATCAGATGGAAAGAAGCTTTCCATAAAAGGATTTGGGGGTCCTGGTGGACATAAGGTTCAACATGAGCCAGTAAATTGCCCCTTGAACAAGGAAGGACAATGGAATCCTGGGCTGCATTAGGAGGAGTGGTGCCAGCAGGTTAAGGGAGTTGATCCTTCCCTTCTACTCAGGGAAGAGACCACATTTGAGAGTACTGTGTCAGATTTTGGGTTCCCCAGTGCAAGACAGAAATGGACATACTGAAGAGAGTCCAGGGACTCTCAAGGGACTGAAGCATCTCTGCTGTTGAAAAAGGCTGAGAAAGTTGAAAACTTATGGCCTAGAGAAGGCTCAGGGAAGATCTTATCAATGCGTATGGATATGCAAAGGAAAGGTGTAAAGAAGTTGGAGCCAGGCTCTTTCTAGTGCTGTCCAGTTACCTGGCAAGGCCATGGGCACAAACTGAAACTCAAGTTTCTGCCTAAACCAGCAAAAACCTTTTCTGCTGTGAGGGTGGCCAGTCACTGAAACATTGCCCAGAGATATGGAGTTCCCATCCTTCAAGATATTAAAAAATCTGGACTTAGTCCTTGACAATTGAGTCTAGGTGGTTTTGCTTGAGCAGGGGAGTTGGGCCACATCACCTTCAGAGGTCCCTGCCAATCTCACCCATACTGTGAACCTGTGATTTTATGATTCTGTTGCTGCATTTTATAATCCACAAATTTAAAACAGATAAATATTTCACAGTTTTTTACACACCAGTGTACAATTTTTCCCCTGACATCAAGTATAATGAAAGACTATTTGTGACTTGAAGCAGTAGGCTACCAGTTTCTGCTAATCATCTTCTCTTTCAGATATAATGACTGGTGCACACAGAATTGATTGGCATAGCAGCATCACAATGAATCAGAAGTACTTCACACTGTTGAATGATTGTCCCATGCTGTGCTGTTCTTTCTGATGTTTACTTACTGGCAATAACATATTAGGGTACCTTTGAAAGAATAATTTCAAATACTAAAGACACTAGAGCCTTCTGTAATTTAATCTGATCTGCTGCATGGAAGAATAATCAGACTTCTACAGAAAAATTTCTAGGCAATCCCATATGTCATATTTAAATTACCATTTTTCTTCCTTAGTGAGAATTTGTACTTTAAACTGCTTCACATATTTTAGTAATTTGTTTTTTAAAAAAATAGTTACATGCTTTACAACATGAAGTGAGAACAGTGTTTAATGAATTCACTGATTCTGAACTACTTCTCATCCTGTGACTGCTCTAAGACAACATCCTGCTCCATATTTACTCTTTTGTGACCACTATCACTAGTGGCACAGAAATACTGAATCTACTTTTCAATTAGTTCAAATAACTGCAATGATTAATGAATGAGATTAATGCTAGTCAACTCAGCAGTGTGGAAGTTGAAATTTAGTCCAAGATTAGACATCCTCAGCAATGAGGACGCAGATATTTCCAGAGGACAAGTCATAGAATCATAGACTCAATAAGGTTGGAAAAGTCCTCAAAGATCATCAAGTCCAACCTGTCATCCAAGACCTCATGACTACTAAACCATGGCACCAAGTGCCACATCCAATCCCCTCTTGTACACCTCCAGGGATGGTGATTCCACCACCTCCCTGGGCAGCCCATTCCAATGACTCTCTCTGTGAAGAACTTTCTCCTCACCCGGAGCCTAAACTTCCCCTGGCACAGTTTGAGACTCATGCTTTCTAGAGGTAAAAACTTACGAAAAGACATCACTCCTCCTTTCCTTTGATGACAAAAGGAACATAAGAGTCCAGTTCCCTCTGCATGCCTAACTTTCAGCAGCTTGCAAGCAAAAATTGATTCCAATCCAATATTAGTTGCAGTGTATCTGCACTAGTCAGCTAAAAGGTTGATTCAGTAAGTTTGTACGAGCTACAATCTTAAGAGCTGAGTTAATGCCCAGAATATAGAGTAAGATAAACCCCATCCTAGACCAGCAAAAATCTCAGTAAGAGCTAATTACCAGCTCAGCAATTCATTAGTAATTTTTTTACAGCCTGCTCTGGGCTCTCTGGCTAATATGGCTACAGGTTGTAAAGGTAGGAGAGATTCAACCAGTTGTCTGAACTCTGACAGCAGGACAATTCAGCATATGTCCCGAAGGTCTTCTACTTTCCAGTTCTACAATACTTTGTTTTTCCACTTCTTCTCTCATTGTCTAGTTTATCTGACAGGATCAGGAATCCTTCATTGAAGCTTTTGACATGGTACTTTTAGGAGTGATTTACATGAATATTCTTTGCAAGAATATGCAATAAAACCTTTCTTAACATTAGCTTTTGGTTTGCTTTTTTGTTTTTGTAAACATATAATAACTTACCATTCCATGTATGTTTGGGGGGGAGAAATATATTGCTTTTGGAAGGAGTGCCTTACTAGATGAAGAAGCACAGTGGCTCAAAAATTTTCAACTAAACCCCAAGTACTTATTGGCACATACATAAGTGCAAAACTTTTGTAATATATAGATGATTACTATGCATTGTTCCCATTTCACAAGTACATGCTATTCTCCAAGGTAAGGTGACTCCCAAGCATCTTTTACTTATAGAAAGTTGAAACACTTCTTCAGAGTGGCATTCCCATTAGGTTACTTGTTTGAGGGACCACAGTTTCATTTTTCTGTGTGTGACACAACGCAGCTATCGCAAGGGTCACCAAACACAAGTGACCACATAGGCCAATTTTACACTGAAGGCAGAAATCTGTTAAATGTATTTTTTGAGATAATTTACTTTGCTTTCTGATATGTGACAAGTCTGACAAGTCTGGTCTGTTGTGTCTAGAATGCCAACTGAACATTGAATGGGGCCTTAATGTTTACAGAGAGGAAGGAAAGGAGAAAGGGATGAAAAGAAAGAACTAAAGAACCAAAACCAAACCCAGATCAACCAACCAAAGAAAAAAGGGAAAGGGAGAGGGAGAGGGGAAAAGGGGAAAAGGGGAAAAGGGGAAAAGGGGAAAAGGGGAAAAGGGGAAAGGGGAAAGGGGAAAGGGGGAGGCAGAGGCAAAGGCAGAGGAGGAGAGGAAGAGAGGGAGAGGGAGAGGTGAGGGGACAGGATTGCAGGGACAGAAGAACTAAAATGATGTGGACCTAATCATCCTTGTCTAAGATATTATCCATGGAAATGTCAAGATTTCAGTAGGAACTTATACTGGCTTTAACTCAATAAATGCTAATCCTTATGTATTGGATTTGAATGGTAAGGTTTTGGTAGCTGGGGAGTGACAGGGTGGCTTCTGTGAGAAGCTACTAGAAGCCTCTCTTATGTCCAATAAAGCCAATGTCAGTTAGTTCCAGGATAGACCCACAGCTGGACAAGGCCAAGCACATCACCAATGGTGGTAGCACCTCTGTGATAACATATTTGAGAAGGGAAAATGTTGCAGTTGCAGACAGAGAGGAAAGTAAGTGACAGAAAGAACTTTGCCAGACACCAAGGTCAGCGAAGGAGAATGGGCTCTAGGCACTGGAATAGAGTTTCCACTGCAATTCATGATGAAAACCTTAGGAAAGAAGGCTGTCCCCCTCACATGAATGATCTCTCAGTGTCCTTATCTTGACCTGTGAGTCTTTCATTACATTTTCTCTCTCCTGTCCAGCTGAGGTGGTGAGTGACAGGTCATCTTTGGTTGACAACTGGTATCTAGCCAGGGTCACACAGAATTGCCTAGATTGGAAAAGACTTTTAAGACCACCAAGTCCAATCATTAACCTAACACAAGTCCTTGACTAAACCGTATGCCTACCCACCACACATTCTCACAGTAATATAAAAGAACACTATGTGAGAGACACATTCATGGCAGTGAAGAGAAAATCACTTTTCAGTCACATGGTATGTCCTGTAGTGAACTAGGAATGGAGTACTAAGTATCAAGTTCAAAGGCCAGAAATTCTGAAATTACCATGAAATGGTAATGGTAACAAGTGGACATTCTATGTGCTTCTGGCAGACATGACCAAGGGTTTATGAGAAAAACATCATCTTCTGAAAGTCAGCAATAGGCCTGACATAACCCAAGTGCCACTGAATATCTGTATTTTGGCATCTGAACTGAATACTTAGTGCTACTGTTAAACATGCACATACAAAATCTTTAATAGCCACAATAACTCAAATCATGTTGCAATTTATTTCTTTCAGTTTCACTATCCCAGGAGCTAAGTATTAATTTTCATTTTGTGTAAAAACAAATCTCAGTGTAACACCTTTTTTTGCAGTCTTTTAGTGAAACTGATCGTTTTCCAGGTGATCTGTCACATAATACTATATTCCAGGTGATTTTAAGCCATAAACTGCTGATTTTGCATCTCTTTTTTATCTGTCTCCTGGGAATTGGACAGATCATATCTCCAGCTGAGGCCCTTTTACAGTTTGCATTTCTCTTCAAGAACAGAGCAAAATTTTCAAACTAAGGTAAGACAAAGGGCACCACTAGAAAAAAAATTGAGTTGCCTGTTTGTTTGTTTGCTTTTTCTATAATTGCCAGCCTAAAGGGAAAGGGTGATGACAATGTTGAACAAAAGATGGACTGCTTATGCAATTCTAGTGTTTTAAAGAATAAAAAGAAACAAAGAAGTTAGCGATCACTTGGTGTCAACTCAAAGCTGAATATCTCACGGGGTGTTTAATTTAGGACTCAGAAAAATCCTAATTTACATCTAATTGACACCAGTCCTTAGAGTTTCTTGGGAAGTTGATCTCCTCAAACAAACTCAATGATGTTTTTAGGGACTAGCTGAAAGTGATGACAGTTGTGATTAAAGACAGGGATTTCTTCAAAGCTCTTGACATTCATTTTGATTAGAAGACATACACAGGTGGAATTCACAATCTAAATGGACTAGAAACAGGCTCATTGACAAGTTTTGAAATGTGAGAAATACAAATGAATAAAGCTCTTCAAGTAGGATCTTTTAGAGAACAAATCTCTAATTTACCCTACTTAATTTATTTGTCATTTGCTGGGAATTCAAGACCTGCTGACATCCAAGAATCACTTCCACGAAGGAGACACATAGATGACTTTAATGTAAGCGTAGAGAATTGTCTAAGGACAAGTTCTCAGCACAATTTTGTGGCCAATCTGTTGCTATATTCATAAAAAGGAGAATGTCACAGTGGAGACAGAAATTGAGATTTGCATCTGCACATTACACTGATGAACCTACTGCTAAAGTAGTATGTCCCCTTCTGGGATCCATACATGGAAAATAGTGTTGAGATCATGAGGACATGTTAAATTAGTGCTCCCAAAATTAGGTGTAAGATGAAAAATAAGCCTTTAGGAGCTCATCTGGTCAGGGAGTTGCATGAAATGCAACTATGGAAATCTGCCTATGCACAAGAGAAAAATATATGGATAATGGAGTACTTTTCAATTTTGTTGAAGTACAACAGGATCTAATAGTTGGAAGTTGATGATGGACAAACTCAACCTTGAAACTGAAAGTAATTTCCAGGCTGTAAGGGCAATTAAACATTTTCCAGTGACAATGGTATACTAACCATGCTTTACTGTGTTTTGGATCAGACTAATTTTTTCCCCCTTAAGTTTGTTATATTTTTTGAAGAAATTCCAAGCTCAACTGAATTAGTTCACTGGGATTATTCTTTTCAAGCATAAAGCTGTGAATTTGTGTCTTGGTTTATTCAGTTCCTTCTTTGTTGAACTTTAAGAAAAGTGTATTGCCCTGAGGCATCAACTACTTACCCACAGGGGTTAAGAAGCACACAATTCCTAGAGGCACAAGTCATCAGATATGTTCTTGATTGACGCAGTTTTTCCTCCCTCTCTGAAACATCACTCAGTAGTGTAGTGATGACTAGATGTAACAGTAGCAATAGTTTTTCCCCAAACAGACTGAGGTATAAAGAGGAAGGAAACTGAAAGTGAGGGAAGGAGGAAAAGTTGGCTTTCTCTGAAACTTTGAAACTTGTCAGTCTACCCCTGCACTAAGAATGCAGTCATGTTAGTCACCTTATATGTGCCACCCCTTGAACTTAATGATTCCTCACTGGTTTATACTGACTGTACCAGCACAATTTTGCATTAGCACTGAATCTGTGTCAAAAGCTGCCAATGGTTTCCCTTTTAAAGAAACTGATTCAGTCCTTTGCCTAAAAATCTGGGCATAGTGTTGGTGAAGTTCACTCATCAGAACAAGAATTCAGAACAGTATGAGAAGCAGATCTCTCTACAGCAATAAGCTGTCTGATTTTTGTTACCAAAAAAGGCAAAAGAAGCAGGAAACAATAAACATGAGAATATTTCTGTGTTTTTCAAAAGCTTAAATGTAATCTCAATAGTGGAACAATTGGAAAAAATAGAGGCTCTAAGAACCGTTTGCCCTTAAAGATGTAGCACGAGAAGGAGAGCTAAGGTTTACTTATATTTAGGCATACACACTCTGCATAGTTTTTCAGTCATTATGTCCTACCTAATTTCTGTGGCAGATATCATCAAATGACCGTAAAGGAACCAAGAGCCAGGCAGTGTCTGTAGTTTCCATCTTGAGTGTTCTGCTCCTCAAAGCTCTTGGGCGTGATGATCTCAAAGGTCTTTTCCAACCTGGTTAATTCTATTCTATTCTTTTGGTTTGGTTTGGTTTGGTTTTTACTATTTAAGAAGTAGTAGCATGTTGATGAGTTACAGCTATACAATTACAGAACAATTTTTTGTGGAAAAAAAAAAAAACAAAACAAACAAAAACAAGCAGAAGGATGCAAGTGTTGCCTGAGTCTAAAAAGCTGTTGTGAGAACAAAACACAGCTAAGAATTATTAGAAGTGCAAACACAGTAATGAGGGTATGCCTACATGTCACATTGTGACACCTCAAGGCATCTCAAAGGACAGAAATATGTCTGACAATTTTCACTGCAATATCATAGAACAGAGCGTTACTTACTTTACCCACAAGATAAATTGCTGTGGGAAAGTACTACTCTGTCTCCTACTAGCTTCACACACTAGTTCCACATAGCCCTGGAACAAGCAGTCTAGGCACAGAAATAGAGGCTCTGATTTGAAACTGACAGATTAATTATGCTGCAGTTTCCTGCTAAAGTTCTTTTGGAAGATCTTACTTACTATTTGTGACCCCCTGCCAACCAAATGTTTGGATGTCAGTATGAGTTCCATCATATTGAACCAGTGGGTTGAACCAGGTACTTTGCTGTCTTATCCACTTGCCCATTATGATAAGGAAAAAAAAAAAATCTTGAAGGTCAGTACTAATTTTTCATAGGAATAACAAACAGATCAAAATAGGAATACAAGCAGCAAAATTATGCTGATGAAGGCAAGATTTAATGTGAACTAAAAATGGTTCTGAAAAAAAAGGAATTGAAGGGCTTTACTGAGGATGAATTTCATCCTGAAAATGTCAATCCAGATTTTAAGATAAGAAGTTGAAACATTCAATAAACAAGAGGTGAGAGAATTACTGATAGTATGATTGCACTTATAAATAGCTTAAAAATAAAACTCAGCAATCCTAATTCAAGTAAGAAAGAAAATCTTGTTTACAGAAATATAACATAATACTTGAAGTCAACCTAGCTCCCTAAGCAGCAGTGTTTACTGTGTTATAGCATGACTGCCTTACAAATTCTGGTGGTTCTACACGTAATTTAAAAGCATATTTATGTTCTGTGCATATGCAGTGCTCTATATCTTGTGCACAGTAAGAAATCTGTGGGTTCAAGTTTATGAAATCACTATGCCAATAAGGCATAAATCTTGTACTGTATCTTAACATCCCCCACAGTCTGTAACTAAATTCAGTCTGGCAGTTTGAGTCATCAGAATGGCAAGGTTTAACATACTACACTGGAAATAATAGACTACTGCTCAACTGCTTATCAGCTTAGAAATGTTGGTGCAAGTGCATTGTCTGTTACTGTCTGAAGCATTTAAATTGCCTCTCACATATTAAATGTTGTGACCTGAAAAGGCTTAAAAATTGTACTTTGAGTAAAAAGCCAAAAGTTTCTAAAAATCAAATTAACTGTCTTATGCTGTAAGAGATATCAGTCCAAGGAAGAATTTGAATAGAAATAGAATAATAACTTAAATAGAAAGCAAACACAAGTTTCATAGGATTCAAATTTTGAGGATAATAAGCAGTACAAATTTTATTAGAATTTACTGAAAAATGATGGCTGGTTGTCACTGTAGTAAGAATTTAATGTCTTCAAACATTTAAAGTTATTTTTATGACCTTCTGGTTCATTTCCATAAATAGTCAGGCAACATCCTTTCTCCATTATTCTGTCTCCAGTGGCACAATATCATTCCATAATACTCTTACCCCAGGTATCTCAGTTCATTCACTTGTTGGTCACGTGCAGCACATTAAGAGAATAATTTACATTTTATATTGTACATATGGTGACTGAATCTGTACTTAGTGGAGTTGTTAAGTTTAAAAGACCTTTTATGACACTCATCTGAAAAAGATCTGATGAATTCACTCTGGTCAGTCCAGGAAATTCAATATTCATAACAACAGGCATAATACAGTGGAAAGTTACTCTCTGCATAACATTACTTTTCAGACTAATCAGTAGTTCATTATTCTTTTGTCAGGTAAAAAGGTTAGATTGGATTTTGGGAGAAATGTACCCATGATTTTCTTTTTCCCTAAACACTTGGCTTACTGTAATTGCAGGTTATTTTTACTGTTAATTGTGTTTTGTGTTTCAATTTAGCAAATGTTTACTTTTCAAAGCCTTTGGTGAAAGAAAATTACAGTGGTTCATTCAGTCTTAATTTGTCTTTGCCATGTAAGGGCACAATACTTTGTAAATGCATGATTAGACATCCTTTTTCCTTTGACCCTCTACTGTGTTTAGTGCAGATGATGCCTGTTAGTATATGAGTAGCATGCTATGCATCAGTAACAACTCCGTGTGACTCATCTCTTAACCTATTGAATTAACCCATTTTTTTTTTCCCTTCATCTTGTTTGCAGAAATAGCTTACAAGTTTTGGCTGAATCACCAGGATGGGGAAAGGTAAGTCACCCTGAGGAAAACATGTGGCATGAAGGAGGTCAGGGCAAACTGTTGACAGCCATCCCATGTGTTTGGAAATTCAAACTGTTGCTTTAGACAGCAGATAGGTTCATGAAACAAATGAGAGAAGGGGAAGAAGAAGGTAATCAAGAAGTAAAGACATTTAGCATAACAAGCAGTAGTTTACAGCAGAAGGACATTAATTAGTGAGACATTTCTAAATGTTTTATAGATGGCATAAGTTTTAGTAAGGCATTTAAAGAAGGGTAATGCACTATTGTTATGGACTACCATGCAAAAATGACTGTATAGGATAAAAAGCAAAATTGAAATAGTACGACATAATGACTGTCAGCATTGGCACCTTGATGATAAGGGCAGTGGCATTATGGCTTGCTAGATCTAATAGTTCCTAAAATAAAAAGTTGCAGTTGTTTTTTGGTTGGTTGGTTGTTTGGTTTGGTTTGGTTTTTAATTAGTCTGTACTATGGCACTTTTAAATATGATTAAATATGACCATACAGAATATAAACATATACATATGATTACAAAATTCCATCCTGTCAGCTCCTCCTATGACAGCACACTTTGTGTACTTCCTTACATAAAAATATAAACACCAATTTAGTAGGGGTAAGATAATCTTAGTCCTTAAAGTATTTGAAACTTCACTGAACTTCACCGCCCTTGTGTCTAGGAATCATTCTCCAAATTCCAAAATGAATTCATAGTCAGATTTCTTCTTGCATTAATATTCTATCATAACTTAGATAACTCTTGGTATTTCTAGAGAACGAAGCCAAAATCCTGTGCTGCTTTAATTTTGCTTTACCAAACCAACAGATTCTAGATACTTCTGCCTGTTGTTATGAGTAACTGTTCCCTACAGATCTGTTTACCTAGCGTCACCTTTGTCTAGCCATGGTTCCCAACTGTGGACACTGTAGGCAACAAAAACTGCCTGAATGGTATTTATTTCCATTGGATTCCCACAGAGCTATTTCCCTGCATTGCATTTAGCCATTCTGACACTACAGGCCGCTAATTTGTGTTTGTGGTTGTGGCTTTTTGGTTTCCTAGCTTTCAATGTGGTTAAGTTTCTGACAGCTATTGCCTCTCTTTCATATTCCTTATATCTTATTCCAAATATATTTTCTTTCTGTGGCATGTGAGTTTAAAGGAATGATTTAGTGAATGGCTACATCAAACTCTAAGGTATTTCTGCATAAAGAAGAGATTTAAAGTATTTTACAGGCTATACATCTAAACCAGCTTCTTCTTGATATATTTGTCCTCAAGCAAGGATCCAACCTGGTGATTGTGTCCTGTTGTTCTAAGAGTTGGCCATTGACAGATAAGGAACATGAATTCACCTTCAAGTGATGTGAATTCATTCATATGGGGATTAAGTGCATGATACACAGACAAAAAAATTCCTAACAGTTGTTTTTCTTGAGGCTTTATGCCTTTAGTTAAGGAACTGAGAAGTTTTGATCTGTTGGCATCATTAGCAGAGCATTTATATATATGCATCTGTTGATCTACTCTTCTAGATGTGCTCATTAAATGAAACATGTAACAAAAAGTAGATCCATTGATGCTTATTGTATAACATTAGAACACATTAATTAAATCTCTTGGAATTCATTTATTTATGCCTGCAGTAAAATCGACAAAACAGAGAGTAATAGGAAATTATGCAGTTGAACTCAGTCCAAGACCAAACAGATAAGTAGTTGCATATGCTTTAGGATTTCCCTGTATGTTAAGTCTGTCTACACTCTTCACTGTGACAGAAAAATTAATGGCATTTGCAACCTCAGTGACATACTGAGTGTCTCCTATCTTAATTATAGCCTTGGATTGAAGAACATCTGTTCTATGCGCTATACAACCAACACAAAGTGAAAAATATCACAGCATTTGCCCTCTTCAAGAATATTTCTCATAAGACAAACTGTGTTTTCTTTTTGGAAGGAGTAAAAGTGTATGACTGCAAACCTGTTTACCCCACTGAAAGGAAATTCATTGCTTTCAGAATGTTGAGACATGACAAATTCAGTGTGTTTTGATCCACAGAAGGGCCCCTGTGTCATCCCTTCTGGCAACCTACAGGAGAGAAGCATTATGCCTACAAGGCAAATAACTGTATTTGAAAATCATAGAACTTTATGGAAAGTTATACAAACATCTGGCTTTCTTTTTTTCTGCACAAAAAAAAAAAAAAATCACCATTGTCTATGCTACCCTAAGAGGAGTCACAGAACAGTGCAATTTCCACTACAACTCCAAGAATAATCTCAATGGGCAAAATGCAACTTTATCAGAATTTTCCGTACACAGACACTGAAAAGTTCGATTACTGTAATGAAATACTCAAGTGCATTTAACCCTCAAAAAAAAGGTTTGGAATGAAAATAACATTTTAAAAATATTTTCCATAACAGAATATATAAAATAAGAGTGACTCATAGAATCAACAAGGCTGGAAAAGACCTCAAAGATCGTCAGGTCCAACCTGTCACCCAAGACCTCATGACTACTAAACCATGGCACCAAGTGCCATGTCCAAACCCCTCTTGAACACCTCCAGGGATGGTGACTCTACCACCTCCCTGGGCAGCCCATTCTAATGGCTAACAATGCTCTCAGTGAAGAACTTTCTCCTCACCTTGAACCTAAACTTCCCCTGGTGCAGCTTGAGACTGTGTCCTCTTGTTCTGGTGCTGGTTGCCTGGGACAAGAGACCAAATCCTTTTCTTCAGGGCTGCTCTGAAGCCAGTCGCTACCCAGCCTATATCGGTGCCTGGGATTGCCCCGACCCTTGTTTTTGTTGTTTGCATTATGTTAACTGAATCTTAAGCATTCTGTAAGGCTACCCACCATTTCAATTAATAAAAGAATTGAGTTAGTTCCCATTTTGCATCATGACATTGAATGATAAGATCTCTGGAAAGCCTTATTGGGTAATATTTATCATTTGAATAATGTATTCTATATTCTGAAGTTGATTCCCAACCCATATAATTTCACATTAGACATTTAGACTCTCCAAACCATACTAAAAGATTGCAAACAGGGTCTTAATAAAATGTAAAATTCACACTGATAGATGGTTGTTCAGATGTTTTGTCTGATGTAAATTTCTAACCTAGAAGTCGCTTAGACTTCCAGTATCTGAAGGGGGCCTACAAGAAAGCTGGTGAGGGACTTTTTAGGGTGTTGTGTAGTGTTAGGACTAGGGGGAATGGATCCAAGCTAGAGGAGGGTAGATTTAGATTAGGCATTAGGAAGTTCTTCACCATAAGGGTGGTGAGACACTGGAAGAGGTTGCCCAGGGAGGTGGTGGAAGCCCCATCCCTGGAATTTTTTAAGACCAGGCTGGATGTGCCTCTGGGAAATCTGATCTAGTGGAAAGTGTCCCTGCCCATGGCAGGGGGATTGGAACAATTCTCCCTTCACAGAGAGAGTTGTGCTTCACAGAGAGAATTGTTACCCATTGGAATGTGCTGCCGAGGGAGGTGGTTGAGTCGCTGTCCCTGGAGGTGTTCAAGAGGGGACTGGACGTGGCACTTGGTGCCATGGTTTAGCAGTCACGAGGTCTTGGTTGACAGGTTGGACTTGATGATCTTTGAGGTCTTTTCCAACCTTATTGATTCTATGATTCTATAACTAGGCTTTATCATGGAATTTCTGACAACCTTTCTGTTACAGGAAACTTATTCCCAACAACTAAATATCAAAGAAAAAGAACATTTAATTTCTGCATAATGTCACTAGTACCAACAAACAATGTAGCAAAATAAATAAAAGCTGATGGCAATAGGTTTACATAGTTAACCTGGGCATGTATTTCAGGAATCCTACCCCAATTATCATCCTATTTTTATTACTCCTAGTCTGGTTTGCAACCATTATCCTTACAAATCATATCCAAAAATGACAATAGGGTAGAATAGTTTCTGATATTTAATAAAAACATATGAGGAAGAGACACTTTTCCTTTAAGGTAGGGTCTTTTCTGAGTGATGGATATGTAGATGTTTTGATTGAAGTGTGGAATATTGTATTACGTGTATAAGCCTTCAAGACTTGCTTACTGTCCTTGCTAAGATTGAGGCTCCTTACCCCCAGTCCCTACTCCAGACCCTAGGAATCAGCAGCTGAAAAAAACCCATGGATTTAGAAGTTTTGTTTGTAAAGAAAGGAAAAACAAATCCAGAAATCCCACAAATAAACCATGAAGCAATGTGAAAACAGCAGAATATTTATTATAGATAGATTCAAAATACCTCAATTGCTTAGTGATTAAAATACTTGCTGCCAAGGCACAGGCCTGCAGCACTGGGCTATGTGTCATTGGCTGTGTATTATAAAAATGAGAACTAGAAAGCTCTGAGGAAGGTCATACAAGAAAGGAGATATATTTGATATTTACCTCACAGACTATTTGAATTTCTTGCACTTTTCCTTAATATGCTGCTCCAAAATGAGCTCAAGCCACAGTATCATAAGGAAATCTGAATTCTTCTGCTTTTGAGATTAGGCATTGGATCAAATCTGTTGTATAACAGAAAGGAAAAGGGAAAGATACATGAATAGTGTCACTCTTCTATCTGAAGAACACTGAAATCTAACAAACAAAATAAATTCAAACCAGTTCACTACAATTCCATTTAACAAGAGATCTATTTATGACCTTATATCTACAGCTCTTATAAACCTTGCTAATTAGTCTGTCTTTAAAAAAGAAGACCTTTTTATGGTCATTTTACTGGAAAACAAAGACACTATTACCCGTGGCCATGTGAATTGATATGTAGATTAACTTGGAAAATGGGAGTCTAAAATTATTTCAATTACTACTAACAAAACATGAAAATTGAAATTTTTGTGGGTTTTGTTTGTTTGTTTGTTTTTCCCCCTTCTTGTTCCAAAAGGTATTATTCTGCTGGACTGCCACTAGTCATTTAGTGAATTTACACTGAGACAGAGATTTAGAAATTTCTTGAACCCCCTAGAATGAAATATAATTTAGAAAACCATTAGCATATATTGCTACATGAGAAGTTGTCAGGGCTCACTGAGAGCATGTCAGAATCTTAATCAGTAACACTGCAAGGCTGCTTGGTTGGGTGTTTTTTTTTCACTTTGTCTAATATGTGAGATATTGTCACAACATTTTTGTGAGATACAAAGAAAACAAAGAAATTACAGCCATTATTCTATTAATCCACATCCATCTATTCTGCTTCAGTGAAATATTAAATCTGCAGATATTACACGGATGATCTCTCTCAGATTTCTTTGTGTTGGTCTTATCTTCAGTTATAATTATCTCAACTGTGATGCAGAATATCATCTGGATCAAACTGTGCTATGATTATTTTCAACTGTGAAAATGTCAGTTATAACTTTTAAAAAAGTCATACTGGCTAAAGACCACATGTCTTCATGCAATATTGTTTCTAGTCATCCTGCTGGTCATATCTATTGATGGCAGAGGCTCAACAGAGGTTAGTTTCAGAAACAGCCTAATGACAAGTCTCAGATCAAAAATCCCCTTTCAGAAAAAAAAAAAAAAAAAAAGACAAATGATAAGAATTTAAATGTAGTGTTGAGGAGGAGTGGATGGATATTTTGTAGGTGGATGTGTTCGGATTTTGGTGGTTTCAAGTCTTTCATGGCCTTGATGGAGAAATAGACTGTCAAGACTTAGTGGGATACCAGTACATGACATGATGAGGATTGATTTAATGTTAATCTAGGCAAGGTCTCAAAAGATGAGGTTTGATTTCATGACTATTCCATCCATCTCTACTTTTCTTTGTCAAACAGAATTGAACTACCTATTTCACTGGGATAAAGTATTGCTGATGTTTTCCACTATGTATACACTGTCTACTGCTGAGTACCACAGACCTCCTAAACTTCTAGGGGTGGGTTTTTTTGAGATGTGTACTTCGGTGTATCTTTGCTGGTGTTTCCTGTTTCAATATTCTTTCTTACCACTAACATTTGGCTTGCTGTTTCACTGAAGTGTTTTCTATGTGCCAGATTATTTTTCTGCTGCCGTTCAAATAATAACAGAGTAGTGAATGATAAAGGTCTGTTTGTTGCATCCAACTGTTTACCTCAAAACAAGCAATAACCCAAGGTCATTTAGGTCAGAAAGCAAAATTTCTGAAATATTTGTAAAGTGACATGTTCATTCTGACCTAGATAAAAGAAAATGCACATACTACACAGGAGAGTGAGCTTCACTATCAGTCAAGTCAAGGATAAGCTGAAAATGAACTTCAGTGCAAGTGTAGTGTAGGGACTTGATTTTAGACAGTCTTTTAAAGAAAAGAATCAAGGAAATTAAACCTTTAGAGACAAGTTTAGGATAAGAGGTTGCAGTCATCCTAAAATTTACTGATGTTAGACCTTTATGTAAATAATTTTGTAAAATTTCTTCCTGCGGTATAAATTTTAGTTGTAAAGGTAGATTAATTAGTGTGGTAGAAAAAAAAGAAGCAGGCTAGAATTTCTTATCCAACCACTACACATTAATAGATTTCCCACCATAATCAACAGTCAGGAGAGTTAGAAGATTGGAGAGGCAACCACTGCTCTGTAACACTTTAGAACTCTGTTCGGCAGTTTTCTGTTTTTCAGGTCAAATTGGCTTTATTTAAGTCCCTAAAATAATTTTGACATGTTATTGTGCTTTTTACTATCCATTAGACATCTCCTTGTTTATAGTTGTTTCAGAATTCATTCTGAGGACTCTGAGAGGTGGTCAGTTTGTCTGACAGTTTCAAGCGGGCCTTCTCCCAGGCAACCAGAACCAGGTCAAGAGGACACAGTCACAAACTGTGCCAGGGGAGGTTTAGGTTTGAGGTGAGGAGAAAGTTCATCACAGAAAGACTTGTCCATTGGAATGGGCTGCCCAGGGAGGTGGTGGAGTCACCATCCCTGGAGGTGTTATAAAAGGGATTGGACATGGCACTTGAAGCCATGGTTTAGTAGTCATTAGGTGTTGGGTGAGAGGTTGGACTTGATGATCTTTGAGGTCTTTTCCAACCTTATTGATTCTATGATTCTATGATTCAAGGAGAATCAAATGAATTGAGAGGGTTTTCACTTTAAATTAGACAATCACTACCATTACAAAAGCACTATATATATGATTTTATAGATATATACACACACATGCATATATATGCCTCTGTATAAAAAAATTAAGTATTTCTTTTGAAACTGCCTGAATTGTGTATAGCCACTGATCAGATGTTAGGTGTAGCATTTCATATGGGACTCTAGGGACAGTGAGGCTCAAATACTTCTTTCAGCTTCAATCTCAGTGGCAGAAGTCATGTTTGTTAGTAGCCTACTACTCACACTACTTGGGAGTCCTTGCCCATTCACTAATTCACATTTTGATTTTATGAGTGGATTGTTTTTATTTGCAAGCTGAACTTACTGGGTAAAGAAAGGTAATTCCTTAGTAATCACTCAAGTCACTCCTGTGTGTTGTTTATTGGTAATTAAAGGGTATTTCTACATTTCAAGTTTTCTATGAGAAATCCATTGCGCCTACAATTGCTGTTTGTCAGTGCCTCTGTCCTAACCTCTTCAAGTCCTTTTCTACAAGGTAAGATATACAATGACATTTATATGACAATGCCTGGAAGGTACATAACTTTGCAATTTCTCCTCTGATCTCCCTCTTGCAGTCTTCCATTGCTGTCAGTTTTAATTCTTTATTGCCTGTAGAGTTCATTGCTCCATAATATGTATGTGATCTCCAAGGATTAAAGAATACAAAAAAAATGCTCCAATCTGAGAGTTCACATCTGGAGTAGTGAGTTGCATTATTCCAGATTTAACTCAGTTACTTCAAGGACATAGATGAGTGTCCACAGAAAGACAGTGGCATAAGACTTTGCTTGACTACCCAGAGGCATGCATTCCTGAATGTCAGTTGGCAAAATATATTTCTTCTTGTTATTGTCTAGTTGGCCGATGAAAGCTGCATTATATACTTCCCTGTGTTTTCCTAGAAGACTGTAAATCACAATACAAACAAAGATAACATGTATTCAATCCCTCCATAAAATAGATGCAAAAAAAAAAATTAAATAAAAATAGAAAAGGTAATCCCCTCATACCCATAGGGGAGGCTTTCAAAACTCTGCAGACTGCAACAGTGATTCATTTAGAGTCCTATGGGTCATTTACTCCTGTGTTAGAGAGATTGTGTCTTTCAAGTGAGGGCTCCTCCCAGCCTTGCTCTCCACACTTACTAAACATCCCAAAGAAGATGCTACATCAGACAGACAGCATCCAAAGCCTTGCTGAAGACAAGACATCATCTGCTGTTCTCCCACTATCCACCCAGCCAACGCTGCCACCAGAGAAGGTTTTTGGCTGGGTCAAGCATGACCTCCCCTTCTCACTTGCTTGGTGGATGGAGCTGAGCACAGCTATAGAAAAGAAAGGACAGTAACTGCTTGTAACATTAGTGGCACTTGGTTAATAAGTTTCTTAATCAACGGCTTTAAAGCTATTATTGTTCTTGAAACCACCTGATTAAGGACATTTGATTATTTCTTAGTGCACTTGTTGCTCTTGGGCTATGGAAAGAGTCTGCTACAGTTCTGCCTAGTTTAATACATCTCAAATCTCTTTTCTCTGGAGAGCTACTTCTTAATTCCTTATAATCAAAAGAGGAAAGATGTTGAGTTTCTTGTGAAATAAAAAATGGAATATCTAACAAAACCATGGACATCTATGCACTAGAGAAATAGTTTGAAAGATAGGGAATGTTTGTGGATATAGAGTAGGTGGTGCTAGGTTCATTGAGCTTAAACACAAGGCACATGAACAGGGATGGAATTGCCTATTTGTGTGGGATGAAACTATACTAAGTTGATAAGCAGAAGGGAAAATGAAAATATGGAAGGATGGACATTCACATAAGCTCCCATTCCATTGAGACTGATACCTGTTTGAGAACATCTTGCCAAACACAATTTCAATAATTCTGTGATCTACAAATTTCATAAATTCTGACCTCTCCCAAAACAAACATTACAAAAAATAATCTCTTTTTTTCTTTAGGAAGAGGGGGCATGTTAGAGACACAGCCAATGCTATAGCTGTATCAAACTGTCAGATACTGAGATAGCTGGTAGAGGTACAAATTACAACATTAGAAAACTATCTAAACAGCAAGGTACGAAAACAGTAGAATCTACGTCTGTGTGAGGCTCCTAAGTCTTCAGTAAGTAGAAACTTTCCCAGCAAAGAACCAAGAGAAACAAAACTTGCTTGCTAAACTACTCACAAAGGAAGCTGATACAGGATATGTCGTACGTGTATACATATATGTATGTTGGCCTTTGTTTTATCTAATTTTCTATTAATCTGAGGCTGCCTAAAAAGAAATACGCTAATTCTGAAGCAATTTCAGAGCACTTTCAGAATTAAATACCTATTTAATTTGATCATGCATTCTTGAAGAGATGAATTATGGAACTGCAAAATTCTCTCTTGTTGCATGATTCAAATATTTGCCAGCAATGGTTAACTATTTGGGAAGGACTCAGCCATGTGCCCCACATAGTAGACCTGAATAAGTGGTCTCATGCTAATTACATGACATAGCATTTCATGTCAGTATTTTTTCTATCAGCCCTCAAGGAATCAGAATAAAGGGGTGAGAGCTTCTCATTCACTTCTGTGAAAATTCAACAGGGTGGACACAGACCCTCAAACTATGAGAATTACATTACCTTGACATTTTAAGCTAACAGGGCTAATTTGAGTGGCTATGAAGACTACTCATGCAATTTGTTCTGCTGGCTTTCATGAAAAAAGAAATTAAAACATCTGGGGTAGGCCTGTGGCAGATGCACCTGCCTGACAAAGATGCAAAGATCCAATCAGGGCTTTTCTGCCGTTCAGATGTGGTTACTTCTCTTCATATATTTATTTTGCTTTTCATGTGTTTGCCACCAGCCCACTAGAACTGACCACAAGTTATACTTGACGAGGGTATAAATGACAACCAGTGTCTGTGTCCCATCCACCCCTTGCCACCAGCGACCCACTTTATGCCAGTGCTCCTTGGAACAGCTGGTATGCAGGCAAGGACCTTTGGCCCAGGACAATGCTCAAGGAAACTCCCAGGATTGAGTGAGCCCTTACCTTCAGCTTTGGTGAGTGAATATTTCTGGATATCTCCTTGAATGAACCATTGTCCCTTGTGGGTAAGTAATCCCATTTCTGAATACCCTTGAGTGAGAGGTTTTCTCTTTCATGAGTGTGTGAACATTTTGGGTCATCTTTCTAAAAAGAAATATTCATAAAAGTTAAAAATTAGATATGTAGTGTTATATTCCTGCTTGACATCCAGACTTTAAATTTTTTTTGGTCTACTAGAGTGTGGGGTAATTATTGGTTGGATTAAATCTCACATTCCCTCCTACTTATGATTGGAATAAATCCCGTTTTCCCTCCTGACATCTGCTCTGTTTGTTTTGTACATGCCTTCCTGTCAGTACTTATGTTGCTGGTAAAGATGTTACTCTTTTCTGCATGCAGCATATACAGGTTACTGAGTCAGCACAGCTATAAAAGCCCTAAGGTGAGCACTTGTCAACCCTGAATAAGGAGGTGAATCAATTACGTCTATTTCAGTGCTGCCAAGGAACACAACGAAAACTACTAAAGAAGTTACTTGAAGTAAACATTTCATTTCTGTTGCCAAATCTACATATATTTAATAAGTTTTTTTGTTAGCAAATATTAAGAGTTTTGGATATTTACAGCAGTATCAAAGTGTATTACATCAGACTTCTGCTGTATTTGAAACTATTTGAAACACTGTGATGAAAATTAGTCATTTTTCTAGGTCTTTTCTACTAGACCAATAATTACCAAAATATCAGGGATTAGTGTTTGATGCAGCAATAACTAAAAATTGTTCTTTTATTATGTAAAACACAAAAAAGACCAAAACCAAACACTCTTTTGAATTATTATATCTAAGCTTGTACCTGGTAAGAAAATTCTTGAATTAACTGATTGTAGCAATTTTTTGGACATTAAAAACCTTCAGCTGTTTAAAATGTGAGCTGCCTCTCTTGATTGTGCTCTGGCAAAGTCAGTACCAGGCACTGCAAGACAACAGGGTTCCGTAATTCAATATGTCCTTAATTTCCTATTGACTGGCTTTGTTGCTCTCAATCTCCTGTGTCAGCCAGCAAGTAATTCTACAAATACAGATTTTATTGGTAGTCAAACTGGTTAAATTTGTGTTTTAAAGCTTAGCAAGAATTAAAATTCCTTTGCTGTGGGTGTACTATCTGTATTCTTAATTATTTAACAGTGTGGCCTGTTGCACATGGATGGAATTTATCCAATTGTTTGCCACAGGACTGCAGAGATTATTTAAATTTTGATTATAAACAATTTATCTTCCTGTTTAGTTTTATGTTCATGAGGAAAATATTCTCTGTTGTACTTTAATGTTTCTGATTATGAAAAACTATAATAATAAGAAAAAGATACTCAGATATTTGGATCGAGGGAGTATACCAGCTGTTCCAAAAGAAAATATCACCACTTTTCCCTGACCTTACGTCTCTCTTGATTGCTTTATGTTTTTTATGCTAGTGCTCTGGAAAAGAAAAATAATCCCATTGAACCGAGTAAAAGGTTTAGTGGAATAAGAGACCTCCTCTGTGAAAATATTAAATAAATATTACAGCCAAGTAATTCTCATAATCCAGTTAAGACAGTTACTGAGCTTCTATAGTGCTACATTCATTTTTATTTCATTCCACATGAGTCAATTTCCTAGAATCTAAGCTTCATCTGTTGTCTCAATAGACGTTCCTGTGGACTGAAATTCAGACCTATAAAACTCTTCAATTTATGGTGCAAAGTTTCCTTCCCCCCCCTCCTTCTGCAATCAATTGTAATTTACTTCTGTTGCATTCAATTCTTTCTCTTTTTCCTTTGATTCTCCCTTCTGAACTAGACTGAAATTTCTAAAGTGGACTTACACATTATTTTGTCATTTCAAATCAATAACAAATTCCTTTACATATTCACCACCTTGTCTGAGTATTTTTTCAGTATCTTTTCCTATTTCCTATAGAATATTAACTGCATGGTGGAATTTTGTAACAACTACATTTCACTTTGCACAACTGGGTAGTCAACAGGACTTGTGAAACATCTTTAGTCAGTATAAACACTAATAAACTATTCTCCTTTGTACAATCTTCTCAGGTTGCATTAATGTTTCAGCCTGATATTTCACGAACTGCTTATCAGAAGATGAGATTGAAAAATATTGTGCAAGTAGTGAAGGGCAAAAAGCAGTCTTTATTTTTCTTTGGTATGTTTCAGTACTCTGGTGATCTAAAATGGCTTTAATTTTTGAACAGAAAGCTGTTGCACATATCTTTTCTTGCTGAGTGGTCTACAGAGGATGTTCTCAGCAGGCAAACATTTGCAATTCTAAAACTATCAAACAATGTATTTGTTCTTGGGTGAAACCAATAGCACAAATTTAAACAAAGAACTCAGGTCAATATACTGGACTTTCTACACACTGCTTTTTAAAGCAATAGTATTGCAACTATTAGAGCAATTGCAATAACACCATCAAAGTGAAATAGATATACATGTAAAGACAGTAAATAGATAGTCCAAATCTCCAGTGGAGCTTCATGAGTAATTTATATATGGGCTAGTTTGGTTGATGTATTTAGGAAAGACTCATGGATTCATAGACAATAATCACTGCAGACAAAAACATCAAGTGGCTTTTTAGAACACAGAAGTTTAGAATATTTGATTTTGTAGATCAAAATTTTTTTGTATAATAGAACATAATAGTTGATTTTGAAGGGAGAAAAAGGGTAAAAGAGAAGTTTCACTGCATCGAATTTTGAGGAAAGGGGGAATTTTTTGTAGTATACAACTGACAAACCCTAAAATCACTTTAAAGAAGTCTGTTAATATATTTCAGCTAAGATAGTTATTGCATTTTCTGGACAAAATGAAGAAGAAAATTAGTCAAAGATTTATTTATTTATTTGTTTGTAAATGCAGCTGTTTGAGGACTTCTAACACAATGTTTTGTGGGAGAAAAAAAATGAAGAAATACTATGAAAGAATTTTTTCCTCTTTACATGAATTTTCCTTTGAATTTCAATTATTACCTTTATGGATACTTTTCTTTTCCATGGGAAGATTCATTACCCAATTTTTTTGCAATTGTTTTTGCCATGTCCTGTCTGTGTAATTCTGAAGATAAGCAATTTAATAAATAGAATACAAAGCATTCAGATTTCATTTTTTTGTATGAATATCTCCTGCACCAAACCCTGATGATTGTTGTGGGGAGGGGAAAGGGTCACATTTAAGAGCTGCTGTTCACTATTGCATTATTTAAGATATTATAAGCTTCTGGAAGCACTGTGCTAAAACAGCACTACCTATCTATCATTAGAGATTATATACCTCCAGACAATCCTCTAACAATGTAAATATGTCCTTCTATTGATCTAATTCAGAGTAGACAAACTGTCAGTAATTAAGCAATTCTGCTACATGCAACATGACAACATTTATTATCTCCAAAAATATCTTTTAGTAGTTACTGGAATGAGAAAACTATACTATGATATTTATTTACATCTCCTTAAAAGAGTAGGGATTAAATGTGTGCTTGGGCGGGGTTCGGAACTGGGACAGCTTCCTAGAAGAGGGTTAAATGGCTCTTTTGTGTTTACTATTGCCCTTATTTTTACTAAGATTACTTTTAGGATAGCAAATTGCAATTGTACTCTGTAGAGGAACCCTGGAAAACTTCTGGCATAATACTAACTCCTCAGATGGGTTTAAACAGCTCTGTTTCACTCAATGTCTCCCAAACCACTCAAAAAAATCTTAATGGGAGCCAAAAATCTTTGTTCCACTAAGTAGTGGACCCACTAGGAATTTTGTTACTAATCTAAAAAGAGTGAAGATATAGTTTTTACAGTCTGCAAGACATTATGTTGAGAACTAATGTTTAGGCTTCATGTAGAACAATTTAGACTAATGTTCTAATTTTTGACAAGGCAGGCAGACCTAGAGACCTATTATCTGTTCATGTGCTTTCTGTACACACTGTCTTCTTTACTGGCTTAGACAGATTCTTCTGGAAAATAGAGAAACAGAGAACTGATCAAAGGTAGTCAAGTGTGAGGGGAAGCAGAACAAGAATAGTTTCAGAAACAGAGTCTGGGGGTGTGAGAAAGGGCAGACATCCACAATCATCTGCTACCTTGTAGTCAGGGCTTTGCAGGAGGCAGATTTCTTCTAGGACAGAAAGCCTATTAATATGGAGCTACAGACTGGGGTGGAAAAAAATTACAATTTGTAGTAAGAGTCTGTTAAATTTTGCTCCTGGGCTTTTCCTTGCACTTTCATTAGTTTTGCAAGCTATTCCCTGGTGGAGCATCTAATTTTATGTCTCTGTCTATCAATCAACTGTCGTTTATGAAAATGCTGCCTTGAGACAAAATCCTGCAATTGTGTTCAGACAATACTCTCCAAATAACAGAAAGCAGAAAGTTTTGGTGGAGGAGATAGTACAAGACTCAGCTCTTGGTTTTTAATCTCCAACATAATTTGTTTTCCCCTGACATCAGCCTAGTTTTTATCAGTAATTTGGATTAACAATAATTGGTGGAGATCAGATTATAGTTATGGTTCAAAAGCTCTAGATCTGTAGTAGTCCAGTTGTGTTCTTAACAACATCATTGTAGAAGACTATAGTACTTTTATATTTAATATATCTAGGGTTTCTTTCTTTGAAGTGTTTTAATTATATTTTTCTTCTTCAATAACAAAAAAACCAACACATCCTTAATTTACTCTAGGCAAACTGAAGTATATGAAACAGTAATGGCATGACTTACAATTGAAAGTCTAATATGGTGTCTTCAGATAAGTTTGAAGTATATCTCAAGTAAAGCAAGAATGTGAGTGTAGGAGTTATCACACCTCAACGGGAACTTGATTTCCTTTAAAGCTTCCCTATGTTTAACCTTTATTCACCACTGAAGTAGGTTTAATATATTTCAGCATTTGTACAAAGTATAAAGCTGCTGCTCTAGCACTTACACAAAGCAATTAACTGCTTTCTCTGTTATTTAGGAACTTGAAAAGTGATGGGAAAGAATGAATCATAGAATGGTTTGGGTTGGAAGAGAACTCCAAAGGTCATTTAGTCCAACCCCCTATAATGAGTAGGGACATCCTCCATTAGATCAGGTTGCCCAGAGCCCTAATGAGCCTGACCAGTGTTCCACTACCCTCCTGCTAAAGAACTTCCTTCTAACATGCAATCTAAATCCTCTCTTCTGTAGCTTGAAGCCATTGCCCCTCATTGTCTCACTACAGGCCTTTGTAAACAGTCCCTCCCCAGCCTTCTTGTAGGCCCCCTTCAGGTACTGGATAGCTGCTATTAGGTCTCCCTGGAGTCTTTTCTTCTCCACACTGTGCAACCCCAGATCCCTCAGCCTGTCAAGAGATGTTCCAGCCCCCTGATCCTTTCTGTCACTCTCCTCTGGATATTAAACATCCAGTTGCTTGGTTTTATTGAGAAAAACCCACTTCCATGCATGTCAATCAGACTGCAACTGCAAGATGTCGTGACACAGGGGAGCCAAATTCAGATTTTCACCTTCAACAGATATGGACAGAGGGAAAAAAAAAAAAAAGAAAAAAGAAAAAGACAGAAAAAAAGAGAAACAAATGCAGAAGAGTGTCTAATGTTCAGTGATATTTCAAACCAAGAAAAAACAAACAAACAAAACCCCAACCAAATGAAAAACTAATCTGAGATTGATTATGTCAAGTGATGGAGTAAAAGATACTATTCCTTCACTTTAGACTAAGAAGAAAGAACAATGTACTGGGTAACAGATTTCTGGCATACTTTTGGAAGAGACATTATTTATACTGAATTTAGAAAGGCTGTCCATAGAAATTAATTGGTATTTCTCAATGCCATTTTAAAGAAAACTTTCCGTCTCTGTTAGCAGAGGCAGAAGTAGATTACAGAAGAGCAGACGTTTGATATCAGAAAAGATATTTACACATCAGTTGGTTCTGAAAAAGGTTAGGACACAGGAAATCAAGCCTATACTCCTAAAACTTAAATCTGATTTCTAATCTGAGACACAGTTTATTATTTCTGCTTTAAGAAGTATAATAAATGCAAATTGAAGTAGATAGTCTGGTTTTCTATGAGCAAAGTACAAAGTGTCTCACTGACACCTTTTTGTGAATACTAAAGATGTTTTCAGCCTGAAGTAATTTCCAAGGGGAAGTACACACTACTCATTTAAAGAGTTGCTTGCTATAAAAACCTTCAGTGTTTGGAACATGGAATCTTTCTGGGTTTATTTTTCCTGCAAATATAACGATCACTTAGCGGTCTCACAGTTACACATCTCTGGAGACAGAAACAGGACTTCCCTTGGAATGCAGAAAGAGGTGATAACCAACTTTTACATGATTCAGCTACTGCACTTCCTGTGATTTGAGATGACTAAAGTTCCTAAATGAAATCATATTACTGGGATGGCCCAATATGTATATGGGCAGACTATGGGATAAGAAGCATCATATGTAAATACCTGAACACGCTTTCAGACATTGTCAAGTAGCTTCAGAGGAGTCAATGCCCACAGTGTTATGGAGATGCTGAGATCCTCTGATTTTCCACTGTGATGTTGGGTAAGAAGAAAAGAGGATTAACTAGAGGAAGGAGGAAAGCTCAGGAAAGTTAAAATCTCCTTAGGACTCTGCATAAAGCTGCAGCTGAAGGTATCCCTCCAAGAGGCAGAAAGAGCAAAAAGCAGATGTTCGTCATCCTATTGTATGTAGAACACACTTTAGAAAGGTACATATGTCCTGAACTGAATACTAACTACTATTCTGAGGAAATGATACACCACAAGCAAATAGAGAAGCTCAGTTATGATGGATATGATCGAACAGCCTAGGTTGGAAGGGACTTCAAAAGATCATCTAGTCAAATCTCTGAAGGAAAAGGGAGCATAGATGAGATTATTTGGCACCTGACCCAGCTGTGTCTTGAAAACCTCCAGTGATGGGGACTACATGTCCCTGATGAGATTGTCCCAGTGATCAGCTGTTCTCACTATGAAAGTTACCTAATTTTGTATGAAGATTAGCCCAAGTTCAACAGTAAAAGAACAGCATCAATATACTGATCATTACATTCTTAATGAACTTCCCAAAATGCTTTCAGTGGTCAAAATTATAAACTCATTACAACGCCCAAAAAAGGGATAAAAACAGTCCAGTAACCATATTTGAAGTTATTTTAATTAGCCAAATCCACAAGAGCTTCTGAGATACAAGCAGGGTGCTTTGTGACAGGTGAATAAGGATGAAGACAGAATATGTAGATAAATACATACTGAAGAGTGAATAAATAGATTAATTCTTTCCTTTTACAGGGTTATAAAATGTTAGTATTAATTTATCAGAGGGTCTGGGTGTCATTGCAGGTAGTTCAGTGAATGCTACAGCAGTTTCAGTTGAACCAATAATGAGGATACATGAGTGCATGATGGAGAACGTTATTTTTCCTTTAGAATATTGGAGAGGAGGGGTCTGCCCTCCTTTCTCTCTCAAAGAATTTGGCTTTGGAGTGGAGACTCACAGAGCACTAGTGGGAAAGAACAAGGGCATGGAATAATCTCCCTTGAAGTGAAACTGAAACTACTGATTTTTTTTCACCTCAAAGAAGGGATAAATGAAAGAGTATGTGCTGAGAGTAGTAAACATTTCACTTGCATTCTCTAACAAAAAGCTTAAAGTGACAAAATCAATGACTAGGAGTTTAAAAAATGCCAATAATAATAATAACATTTGAACAGGCATGCCCCAACAGAGTGAGAAAGAGTACCAAGAAAAATAGTTTGCATAAACTTGCCTTTTCAGAGGCAATAAATATTATTATTTTTAAAAATAGGGGGTTTTTTTTAGGTCAATTTCTGCAATTTATGATCTCCTTTATAATACTTACATTAGGACAGCTCTTTTAAATTATGTTTGGTTTTACTCTTAATACACAGACATATTTATGTTACATAATTAATGAATCACACAAACATTATAATCTATCACATAAATGTGCATCTCAAGCTTCATGCTTTTTCAGGATAATAGCAGGTGGAACTGCAATGGAAATGCTTATTCTCAGAAAGACCTCCAATAAAAGAGTTTTCTTCTTAATCCTTTCCATATTTTTCTCTTCTGATTCCAAATTTAAAACAAAAATATTTTTTACTACTTTTGAAAATATTTTAAGACTTCATATTTAAAAGTGTCAAGGTAATGGGAAAACAATTAATTTTCTTTAGAAATACACACCATCAAGACGATGCTTTTATAAATGTGTTTGTGTCAAAGCAGGGTCACTACGTGTCATGGTTTTAGAGAGCAGACGGAAGCCCTTTTACTGTGTATTTTGTAGATAGTCGTTGCATTCCCTTGTAGATTGTAGTTTTGCTTGTAAATATGGCTTCCATTTAATAGAAGCATAGAATCAATGAGGTTGGAAAAGACCTCAAACATCATCAAGTCCAGCCTGTCACCACAGACCTCATGACTACTAGACCATGGCACCAAGTGCCACATCCAGTCCCCTCTTGAACACCTCCAGGGATGGCAACTCCACCACCTTCCTGGGTAGCACATTTCAATGGCTAACAACTCTTTCTGTGAGGAACTTTCTCCTCACCTTGAGCCTAAACCTCCCCTGGCACAGCTTTGTTTCCACCTGAGCTGGTCTGGCAAAGTTAATATTGAGGGGGAATTTTCAACCCACCACACCTCCCCAGAAGAGTGAAATAAAAACACTCCACAGAGGATTGGAAAGAACTGAAAATTTAAATGGAAGTACCATTCACAACTGTATACAACAGCACAAAAACATACAAAATAGACAAATCCACAGTGAACCTTGGCCCAGTTCTCCAGTCTAGGCTTACCACAGACCTCAAGAGGCCAAAGCTTTCCAAGACCACCCCCCAAACCAGGCCAAAAAGCCAAGCCTCGATGCCCCAAGCCTTGCCACAAACCAGGCTGCATTGCGCAGCCAGAAAATCAGCTTTCCTGCACCAGCCCCCACTCCCCCACAAACTAGAGAAATAAGAGCCCACGTGTGCTGGGAGAAGAGAGGGAAGAAAAGGGAAAAATAGCCTGAGCTGTCCATTTACAAAGGGGAGATGCTCAAATTGTGGGATGAAATAACGAAAGATTACAATTTTTCAGTGTCCACTTCCTGGGCTATCTAGTCTCTGGAGGACTTCTCTGTGGTTCTTAAACTCTTAACACTTATGTGAATATTAAAATCCTGAATTTAAATGTATCTGAAACTACGGTAGATACCATCTGGTTTTGAATAAGAGCAACAACTCTTACCAAGTTGTGCAAATAGTTTAAAAAATTATTGCTTGCTAAAATAAATGACAAGGTGCAGGTGTTTTTAATCACAGTGTGTCATTTGTTTCTAGCAGCACTGCTACAAAGGGACATCTTATCTACCATTTTATAGAATGTCAGCCTTTTAAATGCTTGTCCACTCCTTACCACATTAATATAGAACAAGTTTTCTTTACAGTTATGGGATTCCCACCGCCACAATACGCCAATTATGCACTTTTGGATAAGAAGTTATCCACAGACTAGATAATTGCTTGCATTTCTTTCTCCATGCTGAGTCTATTTGCTGATTGTACCCTGAATACACAATGATGGTTATGTCAAGGTATATTTCATAATTCTTGTTGTTCCATCTGACTACTCATTAAGGGCTGAGTTTAAATCAATTCTATTTTTAAGCATAGTTTGCGGTTAGGATATAGCTTGAAAGGGAAAAGTCAGGCGCAATTTTCTCCTATATATGGTCTTCTTTTGACACAAAACTGCCAACAATCAGATGAGGCTACTGCCTCTAATTCCTCACTCAGTACTTAAGTAGTAGAGTTAAGAACTAAAACTTCTTCCCTATTTGGTATGAATTTTCCTTACTTTTTGAGGTAACTGCATGTGGGTTCTTAAAAGAACTCATTCCAACTGCAATAATTTAATACCATAATTAAAAATAGGCAGATAAGTATTTCTTATACTAATCAAAGATGGTCTTAACTTTTATCAGCTGATAGGCATAATTCCAGAAAGCCATTGCTTCCTTTTCATGTACTGTAAAACTAGTAAAGTGATAGCAGATAAGATGCAAAATGTAAGAGTGCATGTGCTAAAGTAAAAAATGGAACAGAACAACTTGATATCCTAGAGGTCTCCTCAAAATATAGTCTTCGGTGTATAAAATAAATATCACTGCCTACACTGCAGAGGAACACTCAACAATAAAAATATTAACTGTTTGCTTTATATCCACAAATAAATCAGAGCATCAGTTCAGCAGTTTGTCCAAATCCTCACTTCAAAAATCCTGAGGAAAGACTATGGTGTAGTATGTGTTTAAAATTTTACTATAGACTCATAAATTAGAAAAGCAGTATCCCAAGAACCCCTTTTCAGTCAGTGAAGGAGTTTCAGAGCCTTTGCTTGGCTAAACAAGTAACAGTATCCAAAGGAGCTTTGTGAGGTTTGTCCCCCTAGACTGCTATATGTAAGAATATAAGAGCAGAGAGGGACTTGAGCGTGATGGTGAATGAAAAGCTGAATATGATATGGCAATGTGCACTCAAAGACAACAACATCCTGGGTTGTATCGAAAGAAGTGTGACAAAGAGGTCACAGGAGGTAAATCTGCCCTTCTCTGCTCTTGTGAGACTGCATCAGGGATCTGGAATACTGCCTGTAGCTCTGGGTCTCCCAGTGTAAGAAAGATACGGGCCTCTTGGAGAGGGTGCAGAGGAAGGCCATGAAGATGTTGAAGGCAGAAGAAAAACATAGTAAACAAAATGTATTGAAAAAAATAAGATTCACTTAGAATGTATTTGTTGTATTGACCTCTTGATAGAGATATTCTTACTGAGATGTAGGACATGCTGTATAAGGTAACAGCATAATTAAGCTGACTTCTGATGGAATAGAGAGTAATTTTAACCCTGTCCTGCAATTCAGCATAAAAACTGAAGAACGTTCATGACACAGACTGATTACTCTGACTTTTCATATGACTGGTAAAGATTGAAGAGCTGGGTGCTCTTGTATGCCGAAATGTACAAGCTCTACATGCCTTCCATCTAAACACTTGGGGTTACACAACTAAAATGTGAAAGGGAATGGCTGAGAGGAGTACCTGAGGGGCTCTGTAAACATCAGTTTTACACTTCAATTTTATACTTAGAATCTGAATGGTATGGTGAAGAACATTGTTCAGAGGCAGTAGAATTTACTGATGGCAGAAAATCAGAAAAGGATAAAACCTCTCTGAATGTACAGGAATAAAGTAAACAAACTAATTTGCATGGATTACTCTCAAGTGGCTCAGCAGAGAGAAGTGAAAAGTAATTATGCTAGGGATTCAAATAATAGGACACCACCAGGCAGCAGCTACAATATTGACTAGCTATAGGGTTTAAACACATGAAATAATTGGTTTGAGCAAATTAATATATGAAGCTCCAAGTGTACTTTTAATAACTAGACAATTGGAGCTGTATGGACAGCAATTTTGCACAAATGTAAACTTGATTTTATTTTTGAAGCTTGTACTACTTATTTTTATAGTTGTGGCTACACTTTGGGACTATAAAAGGCCTTATCTGACATGTATTGAAAATACTCTGTAAATCCATATAAGCAACCAGAAGATCCTGACAAGGAAAGAAAATCAGTGTTTTAGAATCCAATATCTTCTGGATATTGACATTTCTCGGGACAATATGACCAGAAAATGACCTGAAATTAAACTGACACTGAATACTTCCATGCAACAAATAGGCTCCACTGGATATGCGTAAGGATAAACTCCATAATGGTGATTGGTTTGATTAAAAAAATGAAGAAATTATCTGAGATGTAATTTGTGCTTCTACCTTTTCTAATTGTAAAATCACATTGTTAGGAGCCTGGTAAGCATTTAATCTGCACTGACTTTATTACTACAGGTATAGAGAATTTCCCATAGTTCTGGTTCTTCTGGATATATTTAAGGAGTGGAATATGATTGTAAATTGCAGAATATTATAAATTAGTGCTAAATATAAAGTCTTGAAGGGACCATGACTCTAATGATAACTGTTGTAAAATAAATATCACAGGTTTCATGGGAAATAAAATTAAGTTCAGAATCTGCTGTGGATGTTATATGTGAATTTATAGATCATAAATTTGTTGTTTAATCTGTCCAAAAAAAGTTGGTAAACAGCAACTGTGACAATAGTGTGTGCTGGACTGAAGCAGATGACTGTTGTAAATGTAATTAAACACACAATAAAGCAACTATACATCTGTGACATGACGAACAGCACAGTACTGGAACTGCTACACACAATGTTCATCTGAATAATACAAAACATTATTTACAGAGATTTTTCAAGATTTTTCTGTGCTTCTCAGAGAGCTAGGCTATTGATTATTCTTTTTTAATATACATATAATCATTGTTCGCATTATTAATGTTTGCATATTAACAAGGTGCTATTTATTTAATTCTAGCACGAATTAGAGCTTGTCATAACACCCTTAATTAAGTGCATCATTTTCTAAACTATTTATTTGCCCTCTGTCCATTTAATTAGGGAGCAGAAAGAGTGTTAGATGATAAATTTGACTCAATAAGTAGAAAATAAAGAATGAGGAAAGTCTGTGAGAGTAACAAGCATATTATGATCAGTTAATTATCTTACACTCAACATTGTGCATTTAATTACAATTTGCACAAAAGGCAGGATTAGTACATGAACAGAGAGTTGAAGATGAGATATCAGACTCTATGCATATCTGTTTCATTTACATTGTTTGTGATTGAAAAATGAAATAAAACAAAACAAAAAAGTGATTAAATACTATGTCACTAGAACCAAATGTGGCTCTAGCCATGTAGGCACAGCACCTATGCTAATATGACCCTATCACAACATTGACCTGATCTAATTGATCCAAAAGTAGAAGGCAAAAGCAAAGTTCAGCATTTTGTTGAAATTGTCAGTGTATATGGCATGAGGTAGGTATGGGAAATCTAAGGAGAAACACAAAAGCTGAATCATCAATTCAGAAGTCTTTTTAAAGCTTCTCATGGTAGAAACAGAGCCAAAGCTTTAATAAAATTTGGGTTTGTGCCATATTCATTTTCTGTACGACAAAGACTCCTCTGTAGCAGCATGATATTGTAGAAGGATAAGGCAATGTCAAAAGTCATGTAAAAAAACCCATGAACTATCATTTTTTAGGAGATTTTTGTATGTAATTCACATTTCATTGCATTTTTTCTTTTTGTTTGAAGCACTTTTGGAAGATTCCTAGTTTCAGCAATTTGCAATGAAATTAACTTTTAAAAATTCTTTCAGAAACTTGAGATATGGAAGTTGCAATTTTTTACTGTTGTGTAAATAACAGTACATAGTCCACAACAGGATTGAGGTTTTTAATCACTCCTTCCTTGCTCTTGCAAATTTTAAATAATAGAAGCCCTTTGAAAGCTACTAAAACTATTCTGAGGTTTTGAATTGGAAAAATAAAAACAAGTTTTCAGAATTTCCCAGTGAAAAACATAAACATAGTTTGATTTACAGGTCATGAAATAGTTCATTCTCCATAATTTCATTCTGCTCCTTTCAACTCATTAGCATACGCTCTTCTATATAGCAGTAAGATTGACTTGTAATAATGCTAGTTGAAACAAATTGAAGATACTAATTAGACCACCAATTATTATGATTATTGTTTAATTGTAATTATGTATTTCAACCATATTTATAATATTTCATTCAAAATGTGTTAGATTATGTGATTAAAAGCTAATCACAGGCAACACATGTACCCAGCAAGGATCATGGAAACAGCACAAGCAGAAAAGCCCTAGTGATCTGATAAGTAAATTATGTTACAGAATCAGCCTCTTCAAAGGCCATTGGAGGAGGCTAACTAAACTGTAGCCCTCAGTGGGATACCCACCAAGATGAGTCAACCAAAACCTCTCTCTCCATAATACCATCCAGGCTATAAGGGATGACTGCTTGAGTGTGTCTGTAAGACTTAGTACAGGTGCTAGAGGAAGAGCATTCTGGGACAGTGTAAAGCTTCTGATATGGCTTAAGGGGATTGTGTGAACATCATGAGATGCTGCATTGGTTCTAATTGAACTGGAGTTACCTTTCTCCATAGAAACCTATAAGTTCTTGTATTTTGAATTTGTGGCTAAAATAGCATCGGTAACACACCAGTGTTTTGGGTGCTGCTGAGTGCTGCTTGCACAACACCATGATTTTCTCACCCAGCAGCGTCTTTTAGTTCTGAGCAGCCAAAGCAATTGCATCATAACCCATGCTGCTCATGCTTGTGCGAGTGTGCTACCTCCATGTTGTGCATGCCCCCAAAAGCACTGCTTTCCCTTGGTGCTCCTTTGTGTGGCCAGATGTGTTAGCACTATATGTGTACCCTACATGGAATACGTGCTTGTCCTGGTCATTGGCTAGGCCTAGGGACATGGAACTGCAGCAGACTCACATCTATGGATCTGTCACCAGAAGGGGCCAACTGCATCCAATAATATAAGGTCCCTGTTCTTAACTGAGATGACCATAACAGAGGCCACCACTGAATTTCAGAAAACCTATTCCTACAGCTACTTACCTTGGTGTCCTCAGTGCTCTTGTGTACTCTAGAAATAGAGCACTGTCATTTTACAGGCTTCTGTTCAGAACCTTATTTTATTTTGTTATTTAGGTAACTCTTGTAGACAATACAGTCTCCTCTCTGACCTGTACAGCAAGTTCTTCTCAGCTTCAGCTGACATAGCAACCAAAGGTTTCCTCCCAGTGACGAAAAATATTGGCTGTTCCACCCTTGAATTAACCTCTGTTTTCAGAAGTCTTCACTAGGATTTTGTTTTTTCTTTCTCTTAAATATTTTCCCTTTCTATTCTCCTAAGCCTCTGAAGATAAGTACTTTATTTCAAGTTGTGAGAGCAAGGTTTACTCATTTGTTCATGGCTGTCCATTGTCCCATCCGCTATTTGTTAAGAGATGGCATTCACACTATCGCTGATGTCCTTACTGTCAAGGAGTATGTCAGGGAAGATTTACAAGCGAAAAAAGTGTTTCAAGAAATATATGTGCAGTATGAGGAATATGAGACGTTTTTATTAAGATCAATGAATTTCTTGTGCCAGGAATTCTGATGTTGAACATTTTAAAAGCTTGTAACTTCAGTCTAAATTTTTCCATATAGTCACACAATCTAGTGATTTGCTGTCTCATTTTGCCTTTAAGGAAGGCAAAGAGGAGGAGTAATAAACATTAATAAGAGTGGAAAATGTCGTTTACAGTAAATCTTGGGGAAAGTTTTCTTTCTAAAAGGAAAACTACTGAAACCTATTCAGACACTTTTCCATTTCACTAAATGGTCAACACATCAAATATTCTATGTTTAGAAAGTTTGCTTTTTGTCCTTGAAAATGCTATGAAATATATTTTCCTGAACATCCAATTAGAATGTTTAAAAAAAAAACAAACAACCAAACACTATTTTATTCCAATATATCCTATTTTATTGTAAGCCCAGAGGTTCAATAAGTGCTTTTAGGCAGAGTGTAATAGTTAGCTAACAGGAAAATAAATTCTGAACAAGGCATTGCTAAACAGTAACTGCCCTCTATGGAATTCTTTTTTAAAAGAGCTATTGCAGTCTTTGGGTGCATTACTTTTATAAAGGGGAGAATTTACTATACTGTACAGTGAGTAAACCTCATGAGGTTGTGCTGTTCCTACACTGAGTCTGATTTTCTTCTGAAGCTATTTTTTTGTTTGTTTGGTTGTTTTTTTTTTGGGGGGGGGTGGGGGGTGGTTGGTTGGTTGGTTTTATGTCAGGAGCAAATAAAGCCAGCTCTTTGTGGTTCCTGTCCAGTGGTGGAGCTGGAAGACACATATATTTCTGATCATACTTTGTGACAGCTGACTGGCAAGCATTTCTTTTCTACACTGCACCAAAGTGTTATTGAAAAAGTGTCAGGAAGATTATGTGTTCTGTTCAAAAGGCCTACTGAACTGCTTTTGTCCTATCTTTTGTTCTACATTCCGGGGTGTGGGTGTGTGTGTGTGTGTGTAATTGAGTAATTTATAAAAGGCATTGTTTGGGCTACTTATAAAGGACACTAAGTAAGATACAGGTTGTATGATCATGTCATAAAAAGAAAAAATGGTAAAAAATATAACAAACAAACCCAAACTACCTATTTGCTTCATCAAGATGAGCTAGAATAAAGAGGAGAAAAAAGGAATTTAAAGAGAAACATTCACTCATGTTTTAAAATATGTTTTGGACAAGAGAAATATATTATGACATACATTACTTACTATACTAAAAGAGAGGTGTTAGAAAACATCTTAAAAGATAAGATGCTGTGAACTTTCATGTATGTTTCTCTACTGTCAAATATACTTGAAGTCATTCAAGTAGGAATTTTTTTGCTATTCCAAAGCACCACTGCAGACACCGTGCAGCGACCAAGATCCCCACTAGATGGTGGTGGCACCGTTAATTGCTGATCCTTCACTTGAAAACTACGTTGTTTTTTTTAATTGCATAGACACTTGATTACAATCAAACCACATTATTTGATACCAATTATAAGCCTACAAAACTTATAGGTAAATTTAACAAATACTGAGATTTCCATCCTGAGGGAAAGTGTTTTGCTAACACTTGTTGCTGGGTTAAACAGAGCGTAAAGTTAAATGTGGAAACATTTGCATGACAACAAGGTCCTGAGAAACTCAGTAATTATCAACATAAATTAATACAGGCATTAAAAAAAAGTTTAAAATTTCACTTGTACTCAATTCTAGATTAAATCACACTTTCCTATAATGTTTTGAGAGTCATCACATAGGGAACACTTTTTCTGTTCTGATGTGTTCAGTCCTTGTCTGAATTATACTTTTCTAGACTCACTATGCCCACTTTATGATTAAAAAAATGATACCCTATCATTTAGGAGAAAAAGTACTCCTGGAAATCACATGAGAAAAATGGTTCAAGCCACAATTTTCCATAGAGTTTGCCGTAAGAAGAGAATACTGTTTGTTATTAAATGTTTTGAAACAAAAACAAACAAACAAACAGAATCAGTTCACATCCAACTGTTTCACAACACAATGAATTTGTTTAGACAAGAAGTATCAGTAATTTGTTCTATACCAAATAGGATTTCCTGTTATGGAATAGTTTAAGGGGACATTCTCAGACTGCCTTCGAGGATATCCACTGCATGTTACATACTTTGCCTTGACTCTGCTTTTCTGCCATTACCTTATGTTTTTAGAAGGGCTTCTGAGACACGGGAGCCTTTTCAAATTGTGTTTTGGTTTTGTTTTTCTTTCTGAAGAACTCCTATTCATAGCCTATCCATTCATTACAAAAATTTCCATATTAATCTGTAATTCCATGTAGACATATTAGGCTGCTTTTTTTACAGAAGATTTCAGTAATTCAGGGTTATTCTTTGTTGATTTTATTGGGGTTTTTTTGGTACTTGACAAACTGGAAGGAGAGCGGAAGTAATAGCCAGGAGTTAATACCGGCGAAGGAAACAAAGTAAAATTAAATATGTTGGGTCCATGCCTTGGCACAGTCTGATGATTCCAGAAAAAGTAAAACTCTACTCACAAGTAAATCTAGCTCTCTGACACATCCACAGATTAAGAACGGCTTGTCTTCTAGAAATTACACTAATTGTTTCCTCAGGGAGGAAAGTGATGTCTATGTGAGCTACGTCTGTGGGCAGCCGCTTTCTTTCATGGCAGAGACTTCAAGGAAAGCATTCTCCTTTTTCTGGCTGTAGCTACTGAAGATAAGGAAACGGGGAAAAAAATACTTATGGTAATCTATCCTGCCACCTCCTGTTATAAATAATGCAGGTTTCAGTCTGATTTATGCATATTTCTAGGATCCAACACAGGCAGTAAAACCATGTACACAGGTAATTCTCCATTAAGCATTTAAGACAGCTTCACAGGGTTTTTGCCCTAGGAAAGAATGCAAAGTGTAGCCAGGAGGAGATACATAGTCTTCAGATGTCAGCTGAACTATCTGAAGTCTGTAATCTGTGAAACAATTTAGTCTCCCTGAAACATTGAGAATGTGGAGAGTTGCCTGCAAGTCAGCAGTGCACTCTGAGTTTCTCTTCCTGAGAAAAGGATATTTCAGCATTAACAGCTTTATATTTTTCTTGTTATTTTTGTTGGGTTTGTTTGTGGTTTTGTTTATGTGTTTATTGGGTTTGTTTGTTTGGTTGATTGGTTTAGTTTTGGGTTTTTGTGGTTTGTTTTTGTATAGCGTAAGATGACATATCTGGTAGATTTCATGATCCAGGTGGCCCTCTCCAAGTCCCAGCTCTATAGAAGTGAGGCTGCTGTGGATCTATATCCCCAGGTCCACACCCCAGATGGCAAAGGCTGTGCATGCATTCCCACACACACTGCTAAGATGGCTGTCTGTACAGACCTAAGAAGGAAGGAATATAGTTCACAGGGAATATAAAAGATTCATTCTAAGCTACCGCATCTCAGTTACTACAGTTCTCACTCAGGGTCACAAGACCTGGGCTCAGTTTTCATGCTTCCCTGGGGAGACAAGAATTCAGATCACCTGCCTCTGTGATCTGGAATTAATCTCCTCCTGTTGAACACATGTAATTCTGGAGAAAAACCTGCTGTGCCAGCAGAAATTATGTGTGCCATTTAGTAGTTATGGCAGACTCATGTATTGTGATATTTCAAGTATGTAAACCAACAAGGGAGCTCAAAATACACCATCTCTAGCATGATTTATAAATTCCTATGGTCCTGTAAGGAAAGAAAAACACATTCCTTTTTTTCAAAGGAAAATCATAGACCTTTGCCTTATAGAGAAGCTTTTGCAGTCAGCCCTGCAAGGAAGTATTTACCTTGTTGAAAGAGTGAATCCTAATTCTACAAAGAAAAGACATATGAGCTTGTTTCAGCTTTTTCCGTCTATAGGTGCTAGTCCAGCAACTTTCTTCAGGCATCATATTGAGGGGTTTTGATCCTTAACACATTAGCTTGGATTCTATCAAAGAAGCAGGAACAACAAAACTACACTTTTAATGCCTTTGCATTGTGGTACACAACCTATTCCCTTTTTTTATTCTTTTACATACAGAATGATTTCATCTGAGACAGTAACAGGCAAATTTATAAAGAGGAGTGTGAGAGAAGAAACAAATTATGTGCCAGAGTGGTCAGTTTGGAATGTCTCAAATTCCAGCTACAGGTTTTAAGAGCAATAATTGCAGTATTGGCTAAACCAGCTAGCTACACCAGCTAGCACTATAGCTAGAAACTGGGCACAAAGAAACCCCCAACATTTTTCTCAAGGGTTAATAAAAACATGTGTGTATATACATACATATATATAAAAAGGATATAATAAGGTTCTTATTTAACTACAAGACACTTTACTGTATAAATTATATTTTAGTGTAAATTCCTACACATAACTAATAATCCTCCTGTTGTACTGCAGGACTAATCAACCAGGATCTTATTCTATGTATCTTGTAATCTAGGAAAATTGTTATGGGAAGATGACAGCTTTGCGTAGCAATTTGTACTTAATATATCATGTGTTGAAGAGGCGTAGAGTCACTGTCTTCTGGATTTTTTCAGGGGGGACAAGTTTGGTCAGGGGTTGTTTGTTTTGGGTTTTTTTTGGTTTGGGTTTTTGTTTTGCTTGTGTGTGTTTGGTTTATGGTGGGGTTTTGGGGGGGATTTTTTTGGCTTGGTTTGGTTTTTTTGTGTTTGTTTTTTTCATGTGTGTAGGAACTCTTCTTTCTACAGCTATGGGTAAAAGTGATGTGTTCTGATAAAAAAGGGATTCATTTTATATTTTTTAAAATGATGAACACTGTTTATTTTCCATATTTTTATATTTTCAATGGAAAGACCATTACATGTTTGAAATCTTTAAGATTTAAAATGTTCCTAAATTAAAGATTAAATACTTACATATGAGCCCCCTTTTGGCTAAGGATAGGAAAGTGACTCCTCCACAGCATTCCCACATGTATCTCAGTGTTTATACTTATACTAATCATATTGGGATAGATGCCAGTAGCACTTTTCCAGATGACTGTCATTTTAAAGTACAACAAAATTTAGATCCAAGAAGCTACTAACATCCTCCAATATTATTCTTTTGAAAATCCTCTGTGAGGACATTGTAATCACTTGAAGTAGAGTATCAAAAAGGGATTCTGAATGGCCTTAAAGAACCTTCAGCAGCCACATAAGCTGTGGTGACTTATGAGTATATTTCTTACCTACTCTTATTGTCATGCAAGAATCTGTGCTCTTTTTCTTTCATATCATGGAGTACTGAAGCTTTGGAGAAATAAAGTATAATGAAGATGTTACAATAATTTGCAGGTTTATACTATACTTTGGTTTTTTTCTAGAAGTGTTAAATATGGGAAATGTTTTCATGCTACAAAGAGTATCTGGCCTCATGAATGAGGGGAAAAGATAAAACATGAATCAATTTTGGGGGAAAAAAATTAAAAAGGGTGGGAAACATTATCTGAAATATTTTAAGTGCTCCAAAACTAAGAAGTGAAAGAAAGCAACTCAATCTCTTATTTCATTAATGACATTTCAGCAAATTTCCTTAGGCTTGGAAAATTGTTTTATAATTCCAGAGCACTTTAAGTTGAAATACCAAAGAGCTACAAGATACTGTGTGATCAATAGTAAAAATTTCAAGGAGTTGGTTGTTTCCAGATGAAAAACATTAAATAATGAGTAGCAGCCCTGGAAATTGAAGGGAAAGGTTGATTCATTTCTCTTTTCAGTTTATGCTTTTTCATCTCCAAGGATTTTCATTAAGTCTTCAAACTGTGAGTAATTAGAAACAGCTTTGAAAAAGATAATATTATGTGTGAAATTTTTACCCCTTTTAAGGATATCAAGCCTTGGAAAAAAGACCGTCATCATCCATTATGATTGAATACCTCAATACAGACCCACATTTGTGGTAAGGGTATGCCAAATTCTGTCATCGGTAATTATGTGGACATAATGTTAAGATGACTGGAAAAGAATGTTTTGTAACTCAGATTTGCAGATGCAATTTGGAAATTATTGCACCAACAATGCTTTGTAGGGGGCTCTTGGGGACTAATATTTTTAAGACTTGAAGTCTCATAAAATGTTATGAAACATCTTCCCCCCCCCCCTTTTCTTTTTTTTTGTTTTTTTGTGATGATAAGAGGCAAAAACCTGGAGAAGGTCCTCTGGAGAAGGGTAAAGGAGGAAGAGAGAGATAATGATAGAATAATTTGGTTTATTTTCTGCAAAATGCTCATGTATTAAGATGAAAACAACCACAAGATTATATTGAAAGATCTAAATAGGATAGAACCCAAACTCCCTTTCTTTCTTTTTTTTTCATTTTAAAGCAAAATTCAAATTCTCTAAAGAAACAACAGAACAGTCTATGGATGAGAAGGAAAAAACGTTCTAGAAGTACTGTTTCTTTCATCTTGGTTGAAATTGGGTTGTTAAATCTTTTTTTGAAAGCATCTAGTACTAGTCAATTGGTGAAAACAGGATGCTGAGGTATTAACAGGTGATGGGGGTGATGACTGCAGCACTTAAAAGACATCACAATGGACTGGAAATTCATATTCTGTCTGGGCAACGATTGTGTTCTTCCAAAAAAAGTGTAATTCATACTTCTTTAACATTTCTTTCCTGTTTGGGATCTGAAATTACTGTTTGAGAGTGTATTAAATAAGATTATCCAGATTTTTATAGACAGAGAAACTGGGGCAGTGAGTGAGTAAATGGCTTGCTTAGGCTGTGGCAGAGTTGGGAACTAAACCAGCATTTTCCAGCTGTTAGTTCCAGTGAAAAAAATATGACCTTCTGTATTTGTTACCTTTTTTTGGAGGTTGGACAGTTTTTGACTTTTTAAATGTTAATTCAGTTTTTGTTATCATAATGAGGTAGCTGTGGTAGCCTAGGGTCCAGTATGCATCCAGCTGTAAGTTACAAGAGCAACAGCCATTTCTCCCCGTTTTTTAGACATAGTTGCCCATGGCTATCTTAGCAACAGAAGAAATAAGCAGACCTGAGAGAAAGATTCTGATTTGTGGCTGCATACTTTATTATTTGAGTGTGCACACATCCTTGGATATAAAATGCACTTGGAAAAAGCCTTCAAGTCTCGCCTTTCTTGGCTAAATAAGTTGTTTTAAATCATGACATACATAAGAGGTTTTCTCCTATGGACAGGGTTAAGTATGCAAATACAGAGCAGACTCAAGGAGCCTCCAGGTTAAAAAAGGGTAAATAGCATAATGTCATACAATTAAACAGCTCCTGCTCCACCACCACCATTTTTGCACCCATGCCAGAGCCAGGATCAAGACCCTCCCCAGCTGAGATACCACACAGAGGAGCTCAGCCCCAGTAAGGAGGCCCAGCCAGCACCCATGGATGATATTGGGGTAGTTATCAATTGTCTTCCTACCTAACCGGGGGGCCACCAGGCCCCCCGGCCTTTGTTGTCACCACCACCATCACCCAGTGTGCACCATGGGCACTCACCAGTGATGAGAGGAGGATCCCTCAGCCCAGATGGGCTCAGCTTGGGGCTTCTGCCTTTCCTGGTTGGGATTAAATAGGGGAGTGGGTGGGGAGGGCCAAGTGGCCACACCTGGGATGGGAGGAGACTCCAACAGAGCCCAGGTGCCCTGGGGTTTGAGGGGAAAAAGGGGGAAAGTGGGGCAGGTGAGGGACTTCTAGGGTGTCTGGTAATGATAGGACTAGGGGGAATGGAACAGAAAAAATGGAAATGGGTAGATTCAGATTGGATGCTAGGAAGAAGTTCTTTACCATGAGGGTGGTGAGACACTGGAGCAGTTTGCCCAGGGAGGTGGTAGAAACCTCAGCCCTGGGAGTTTTTAAGGCCAGGCTGGATGTGGCTCTGAGTAACCTGATCTAGTGTGAGGTGTCCATGCCCATGGCACAGTGGTTGGAACTGGATAATCTTGAAGACCCCTCCAACCCAGACAATTCCATGATTCTAAAACAATTTTGCAGTTTAGGCTGGATGTTAGGAAGAAATCCTTCACAGGAGTGATTGGCCATTGGAATGGGCTGCCCAGGGAGGTGGTGGAGTAACCGTCCCTGGAAGTGTTTAAAATAAGACTGGATGAAGCACTTAGTGCCATGGTTTAGTTGATTAGATGGTGTTGGGTAATAGGTTGGACTTGATGATCTTGAAGGTCTTTTCCAACCTGGTTGATTCTGTGGTATGTGCTATATCCTGTCTAGGATTAATAATATAAAATTCAGAAATCAGTCTTTTTGTTTTCATTTCTTTTGCAAATATAGTGGAAGATTTAAATGGAAAACACAAATTGGCAAAATGGAAAACAAAAGTTTGGGATAATAAAAAGAAAGATTCAAGAATAATTTACAAACAGTGAAGCAAAGGCTATAGTCTACATTTTAAAATCAGACCATATTTTCATCTTATTGATGTCACAGTAGCAGCTTTAGGCACATTGAAGGGAGGTAATATTCTGTGAAGGAGGTTATTGCACTTTTAAAACTGGATGCACATGAGCAATTTAAAACCTAGAATCACTTTTGTAAATAAAGGCTTACATATTGACATTTAGAACAGAGAGGTTGGGAATCTATATGAGAAGATCTCTTCAAGAGATCATCTGGCTGTGCAAGAGATAACACAGCAGAAGGCACATCCTGGACTTTAAGGTTCAGCTGCAGTATGCAGTGGTTCTCTCAAGGGTTATGTTGACTGCTTTCGTTGCCAGAGAAAGGGAAGTATAGATGGAGTGGTTTGCAGATTTCATCTAATTCTGACATGGGATTAAAATATGCCTGGATCACTTACATGGGCCTAGAGCCTAAGATGTGCACCTGGATCATGTACTCTAAATGTAGTTCATATGTCCTAAAAGAGACATTTCATCACTCTACATTTCCATCTTTTTATTTGATGGTGCTTCATTACACATCTGAATTCAGAAAAAAAAATCTGGAGACCTCCACCCCTCCAGCTGAGTCTCATGAAATGTTGGCAGGCATTTCTTTCTTCATCAGCAGGTGCATAAAAGATACCTATGGTGGTTGAAATAAAAGATCTATTTGCCTCTGCAAGAACATCGTTTTCTTGTCTATAGTACTTGCCAGCACTTTATTTAAAGAAACAAACATTGAATTTCCTCTGGTATAGTGCTAGAGTGTCAATTAACAATCTCAAGTGCCCTTCAGTGCTGATTGATGGAGCTGCTTGGAAGTGAGTTTGGATGTTTTAATTGCATTGTGTCTCTTCCAAGATTATTTCTCTGAGCACAGGATAAAGGTTTTGTGGCTTTGTCTCATTGTTATCATGTACATCCTAAAATACAATTCTGTACCTACATTTCACATACTCATATATTCAACAGGTTTTTTATTTAACAACATCCCTGACATTAGAGGAGAAAGTTATTCTTTTATAAATGTCAGAGAATGAAAAAGAGAGAGTGTTTCAAATTAGCAGTACGTGCCTGGAAAAATTATGTATCATGTTAAGTGGAGAGGAATAGTCTATTAATTAGAAAACCCTTAGGAATATTCAGCCAATGAAATCCAGTGATGGACTGTATGTTGCTAACCTAGTAGATTTAAATAGTTGTCGACTTACTGCAACAGTGGTCATAGCAACAGATGATTCCATTTCAAGGAGAGAGGGATGCTCGTGCTTGAAACACATTTACACTTAAACAGGTTCAGGCATATACAGAGATATAGATATAAATATGTGAAGCCACGCTTTCTAAGAGCCATATAATGTTTTTACAACCTACTAGGAGCTGCAGACCTAGAGCTATATAAAAAAAACCCAGAACCAATCAGTTTTGTTACCACATCTCATATCCTGACTTTCTTCTGCTGAGTAAATAATCTTTAAATCATCAGAGTACATAAACAAAATGGTATGAGAGGAGGTTAATTTATATTATGTATTTGTAATTTGTATTGATTTTAAATATATGACTTTTTAAAAGTGAAATCTGAACTCGTAAACAGAAAATTGCTTCTGACTTCCTTTTACTCTTTGCTTTGTTTAATCATAAGGGTGTAGACTGTAAAATGTAATGTGCCAACATATCACCCACACAGTGATATTTTAGTCTCACTACCAGAGCAACATAGTGCCCTCATCACTGATGAGTTCCTGAGGTAAATTAACACCAGAGCCTTGATTTCTGTGGGAAAAAAATTTTAAATGATGTTACAGTGAGAGTTTAAGACTAAAAATTCCTATTTCAGTAGGTATATTAATAAATGAGAACAATTATAGACATGTATACCAATCTTTGAAATAAATAGATCAAATAAAAAGCTAAAGTGGTTGAAAGAAAGACACAGCAGTGGAACCATACTTGTGTTATTGGGATCATCCTACAGGAAGCTTTTATGATATAAGTGATTAAGATAGAATAGAATAGAATAGAATAGAATAGAATAGAATAGAATAGAATAGAATAGAATAGAATACACCAGACCAGATTGGAAAAGACCTTTGAGATCATCAAGTCCAACCTATCACCCAACACCATCTAATCAACTAAGCCATGGCACCAAGTGCCTCATCCAGTCTCTTCTTAAACACTTCCAGTGACTCATCCACCATGATTAATTAAAACATTTGTTTTAAGTGAAATATAGAATAGAATAGAATAGAATAGAATAGAATAGAATAGAATAGAATAGAATAGAATAGAATAGACCAAACCAGGTTGGAAGAGACCTTCAAGATCATCACATCCAAAGTTTGTCCCCTCTAGCATCTAAACAGACTGTTTCTTTATTATTATGGCAATAACTATATCAATAATAATGTATAACAGCACAGTTTTGCACTTAGTGATCTAAGAGTATGGAAAAAACATACTCTTAGCCAAAACCACAGCAAACACTTTTCCTATTATAGTTATGCACTCAAAAACTTGGACTACTTTTTGCCTGTACTGATGAGGGGGAAAATGAAAAAACATTACAGGAATGCAGAACTTTAGTTTCACTTCAGTTGGACTGCTCATGGTAATGTTTAAAATTGCTGTCCGTAATCCTCAATTCTCTTAGTAGAAAAATTGTCTCAGTTTATTAAAATTAAGAAAAAAATTGCATCCTATGCATGTCCAGAATCTTTTTCCTTTACAGACAGAGAGCACATAGCATTGCAAGTCAAACAATTGTCCTATGAGAGCAAATCACTCACTGATTTAAACTGATTTCAAAACGTACATACACATCCAGTTACCTTTGGCAGAACATGGAAAAGTTGGATATAGTTCTGTATAAAAAAAACATTCCCCAAAATACAACATTTGTGATGTTTCATTAGGAACTCTGCCAGGCATTTCCTATGGCTTAGAAATTCTTTAGGTTTTTATGTAGCAATTTGTACAATGGTTCACAAACTTGGCAGATCAGAAGACAGGGACATGTGTGGGTTTAGTTTTTCTACCCTGTAAAGTGTATAGGGATGGTGTGAGAATCTTGTAGGAGAAAACTAGAAGAAAATATTAGCTGGGAATCTCTCTGTAGAGCTTCCTTAGTAGGTATTCACTATGGATAAGAACAGCTGACTGTTGGGAGCATGACATTCCCATATGACACAAATTACTGTGGTATGTTTTTCTTAATAGCCTCAGAAAGATACTTCCCCACAAACCCAGAAAACTTGTCTATCACAGAATTCACTTATCCAGGGACAGTCTCATAGAATCAGAGAATTGTTAAGGTTGGAAGGGACTCCAAGGATCATCTAGTTCCAGCCCCCTTGCCATGGGCAGGGACACCTCACACTAGATCAGGTTGCTCAGAGCCACATCCAGCCTGGCCTTTAAAACCTCCAGGGATGGGGCTTTTACCACCACCCTGGGCAACCTGTTCCAGTGTCTCACCAACCTCATGGTAAAGAACTTCTTCCTAACATCCAATCTGAATCTACCCATTTGTATATTTTTTTTCCTATTCTCCCTAGTCCTATCATTATCTGACACTATAAAAGTAGAGAAATGCCCCCTGAGAGAACATGTCTGCTGAATAAAGAGGTGTCATTTCTCATGGTCGCTTTAATAACTCTAATAAACATTGAGGCTGGGTAGATTTGTCACGTGCAGTTTAAATGTATATGTGTATATATGTATATATCTAATTACAATATAGAGAGACTATAAGCAATATCTAGAATGAATATATATAAGATAAATTTTAAATAAAGTTTATTAATGATTAGTGTTATTCATCCCTAAAAGATTCATTTTCCTTATACAACTTTTTAAATATATATTCCTATATATTTTTGTATCTGAGGTTACTTTATCATAATTTGTAATTATGCAGTTAATTTTTATTAGTTAAGATTAAAAGGTTTTGAGAAACACCTTCTGACAAGTGTGGGGACAATTTTAAGTCATTAGTTTATAACCCTAAAATATTTGGCACATGTCTGTAATCTCATGCCAAGGACAGAAACAAGTACAACTGAAAGTGATTGCACTAATCTGCTGGTAGCAGCTGTTGTATCATTGCACTGTGTAAATTTACACCAGAGGAGATAGTAAACTGCAACAGCATTACCAACAGAACTCTCTTCCCCTCTGTATTCAGACCCACAGCTTCCAGAGTTTTCTCAAAGGAAACTTGGATACAGTGCTCATGTGTAGGAGTTTAAAATATCTCTTTTTATATACAGATCTTATTCTGTTAGAGACAAATTTTAAACCCAGTATCCAGGAACAGGTTGCACTTTTAATATAGTTTAATCTTTCCAACACTGACAATGTTGGAAACTGCAACACTGTCAGGCCTACTAGGAACTGCCTACACAGTGCTACAAATTGTTACCCAACAAAGCCCCTGCTTAATCTTTTTCTGAATGATTTTAATTTTTTTTTTTAATTTATCTATTTATTAAAAACTTATTTTTTATTCCCACATAATTATTTTGTGACGTTATGTTCTTCATGTACAACAGCTCTGTCCATTTTCATGGTTTAAACTGTAGGGCATATAAAAACCTCTTTAAGAATCTGAGATATCTTTCTCCCAAAAATTGCAGGGCAAAGAAAGCTCGCTTCATGATCTTGGATTAGATATATTAATTATTTATCATTGTCTTTGCAAGACTGTTGTTACAATCAACCACAAAATCAAGTGGGTTTTTAGCATTTCTCTTATGAATACTTCCCTGGAAGATAATTTTAATAACGCTGCAAGCATCAATCTTCTTTCTTCTAAGGAGCAGATCATTAGTTTCAAAGGGTGGTGTGTTTCTAGTTTCATGTTCCTATTTAATCTATTGATAAACTTGCATGTCAAAATCATAAAATAACAAATCTCTAGCACATCTTCATTCAGCTCTAATCAAAATGCTTCCCTTACCTACTGATGTTTCAGGTATTGATATGAAAAAACCATCATAGATAATCCTAGTTATAATTAGAACAGAATATTTGAATAGGTTCCTCAGAAGGTTTTAAGAATTAGGGTGGGGATTTATGGGGAGAAGAATAATCTGGGGTTTAGTTGTGACAAAAATGTATATTTTTATAAATTTTATAATTAACATTTCCTGGTGGAGGTATCTTCAAACACCACTGTAACTTACTTACAAAAGTTATTCACAGCTTCAATTATTCGTTTGTGGGTTTTACACTGCACATATAAAGACAGTTAAATGATTTAAGCACAGATTTTACATTTCCAATATAACAATTCAAATTGGAAATACAGGTGCTGTTATCTGTGAGTTTCCCACAAATGGGATTCTGTAGCAGATTACCCAGGTACTCACAACTTGCTCTTCTGTCTGGTATCTTCCCAGATGTGGCTATAATTTGAGCAGTCCTTGGCTCAAAGAGGGATAGGGGCCTTTCTCTTGTCATGCCCAGCCACTGGGCTCTAGCCTCTTCTGATATTCAAGTCCCTTGGAGCTTTCCCCCTTTCTGTCTTGGTCCAGGTGCAAGGCCTGGGTGAAGTTGTCAGTCTGCTAGAGCAGGTTCTTCAGCTGCTACTCAGGAAACATTTGTCTCCTGTTGCTGTCTGAGTGAGAGCAAGGCAACTTGCCTGACTTCTTGGCTAGTTTAAATACTGTCCCAAGACAATTAATGCCCTTTGGTAACACAGAACCCTGACAACTGGACCTATAGGGTGGGGCATATCCAAACATGGCATGTGGCACACACAGTTCACAGCTATGTCACAAAGCTAATTACACATGATACATGTTTATCTGGACCCCAGGAAGTGTCCAGGTTTACACATTCATGGGTGCTTACAATGTTAATCACATGTGCTATGCATTTACCTTGACCATCTGGACCCCAGGAACTGTCCAAGTAAGCACACTCAGAGGTGCTTAGCCCATTGCCATGGCTAGGGCATGTTTGGGGGTTTGACCCTTCAGGACATTAGTAAGCAGAGAAAAAAGACCATTGTGGTAGCTTTTGGCAACAGGGTTTTATTATGAAATTTTATTAAGAATTAAGCATTTTGTGCCAGCAGGTTTCACGGATAGATAAAATACAATTGAAGTAAGTAATTGGAGGTCATAAAGGCACATCTGAGTTCTTATATTTGCTGGGTTTGCTGCATTTAGTGAAGATATTAATGAATTCAGTAAGAGATGAATCCTCTTGTATTCTAGATTGTCATCAGAGATTGGAGGGTCTAAGGGTGGTTTATCACTTAACAAGTTTGCCAGTTGCTTGTGACTAGAGGCCTGACACCAGCTGCAGGAACAGCCTGTCTGCTGTAGGGCTAGATGCATTCAAAAGCAGTGATCAGGTGCACAAATGGTTTGTTCATATGCAACATGTACAGGTTCTTTAAGATTGCTGGTGATAAATACACCAAACTGCAAAACAGCTCTGCAGCTCTAAAATAAATAAGCTTGCAATACCAAACTGGATCTTCTGGGGAAGCAATCAGAGTAGCTGAGGTCACAAATCTTACCGAAAGGTATCAGTCTTGGTGGGGGCACGTGAAATTGGATTTTGGTCTAACCCATGAAAGGAAATTAGAAGAAAGCTGTCAGATTTGTCTTTCAAAGAAGCTAAATCAAAATACAGATGATGAATATGTCATATGGAACAGCAGGGCCAAAACCCATGGTGGGTTTATGTATATGTGAAAAAAAATTGCATGGTACCATAAAAAATACATGCTCTTCCTCAAGCAATGACTCAACCAAGATATGAGATATGAGAAACTGAGGAAGGTTAAGAAATTCTAAATTACTATTTGACAGTAGTTTCTATTTGTGGATTTGTATCAAAAGATTCAAGGAATAGAATAGATCAAGTTGTCTTTCAGCGAGACATTAGCGCATAGTCTGCTTCACAAGAACATCTGTAAAAACAAAAAGGCATATATTGCTGAGGGACGTTTCCTTGGATAAGTCAAAACAACGGGTAAATACTGTTGGCCTGGCTGTCTGGCTCTGTATTATATTACACAAGATATAAATCTAATTCAAAAAGGACATTGCATGGTAATAAGGATGTATACAAATAAACATCCCACAAAAGATCCCTAGCAGAAATGGAGAAACGAAACTGATGCAGTTATCAGACAGACATCAGGGTAATATCTGATGTATTGTTGGGAAGAAAATAAAAAGAGAATTATGTATTTTTTGATTAATACTACTTTTGTCTTCATTATGAGGAGAATATAAATATACTTGATTACAAAATAGTTGTAGAATTCCTGTTTTGGATGGGACCTTTAAAGTTCATCTAGTCCAACCCCCCAGCAGTGAGCAGAGACATCTTCAACTAGATTTGGTAATTCAGAGCCCTATCCAACCCAACAGACAAAAGTGTTTGTATAGCTGTCTTGGGGCCCTTTGTCCCCAAGAGGGGTCAAAGAGCTGAATCAAAGGTACAGGGGGGTCCTGTGCTGTTGTTAAACTCTGTGTGTGTATATATATATATATATATACACACACACAAATACACTCTGTACATGTTTACTGCTTTTTAAACTGTTGCATTTAGTTTCTTTTTGTAAATATGATTCCATTTTCACTTCCAAATTCTGAATATGTTGAAATTTGCTTTCTGGGGCAGATTTAAGGAAAAATTAAGTTACTGGGGGGGATCTAATTCAACCTGTAACAGCTGCTACCCTCTCCAGTCTGGAGAGATGGATGTTGTGGGTGACTATGTCAAAGGCCTTACATAAGACCAGATAGATGAAAACCATAGCTCTTCTCTTGGCCACTGATGTAGTCACTTCATCATAGCAGGCCACTAGGTTGGTCAGACAGTTCATAGAATCATAAAATCATAGAATGGTTTAGATTGGAAGGGATCTTAGAGTCCAGAAATCCTAGACTAAAATAAAAATAGACTTTGAAAGAAAAGGCATCATTCTGTTCATCTGCTGCTTGTGTGCTTGACTTTGAAAAAGTTACTGCATAACTTCTATGCATAGTTTGCCCGTTGCAAATCACAGAATACTTCAGAGGGGTTTTTTTGAAGTTAGTTCACCCAACCTTTTTGATATTTTTTAAAATTTAGATTAATTGATTTTCTTTCCTACCTGTATACCTTCCCACACTTTAAACCTGCTTAACATCACTGATCTGTTGCTCTCCACTACTGGGCTCTGTTAATTTCCTGATTTTGTGTCACAGATTTCCCTGATATTGTAAAGTACACCAAATAACAATCATCAAGGCCATAGACTCTCTCCTTTTATTCAGATGAGCACTTCAGACAAGAAAATGGCAAGAGGAATAAAGATGCAAATAAGTTTGTCAAACCTAATATGCAAGTCAGAATAATTATTTAAAAATCAGCTGATATTTTGTGACTGCACTCAGCAAGAATTATACTGAACAAATTCCAATTATTAGAAAGAGGTAACCAGGCTAATTGTATTCTTACATTTGTTTCATTAGGACAGAGATTATGTGTGTTTGAACAATGTATAACAGAAAAGACCAACGACTGTTGTAAACTCTGTTGCTTACTGATGTGATCCTATGGCAGAGCTTTGGATTGGATTTTCAGCAGCCTCTTTCTCTTCTACTGATTTTCAGATAACACTTTTGCATCTCTCTTTCCAGTGAAACACTTGAAATAAAAGGACTGATAGAAAAGGTTTCATTCTTCAGTCATTTTGCACAAGTTAATTGTTGCAAAAGTTTTGATAATGCAAGAAGACTGCACTTCCCCTTCCAGAATTACTGCCTCGGGGTAGATATCTGCTCAAATTTTTAGACAAGGAATTGAAGCATACAGTCACAAAGGACAGTGCATGATGCAGTGCTAGGAATATGGTCTCAGTAAAAGATGAAGCACCTTAGTTCACCTGAATTTCTCAGGCATTCTTACACACTGATAACATCATAGTATTAGCAAATATGTGCCATTATGTTACAAGCCAAGCAAGACATGCACATACATGGCATGAGGTATGATTTTTTAACATGGTCTGGGACCAACGTCATGCAAAACTTGACACAAAAAGTTCGCAATGCAGATTAAGCACTTACCTGCTGTAGATTCAAAAATAATCTAGACAGAGCTAATGTACATGATTATCTTCCTAATTTGGATGCCCTAGAAACTTCAGCACATTTCTAAATAACACCAACCACAATTTACTAAAAACCTCCTAGATCTCCTTTGTTTTTTTCCTGTAGATTATAAATGTTGTTTTTGCATATTTAGAATAATTACAACTCAGTCAGAATTCAGAAATAAGTATTTGACAAAGCGTTAGTGTCAAATACAGATTAGACATCCATGAATGTAAATGCTGATGCCCTTTAATGCATCACTTGAAGACGCTGATTTAGAGATAACAGTTAATGTACTTTAAAATAACTAATCAGCATCAATTAAAATGTATGGAAATGCTTATGTCAGAAGCTGTCAGGAGACAGCTAATTTCTGAGTGGAGAGAGGGAATTCTCCTTTCTCATCTTTTGAATGAGGCAGATGCTTTAATCAAAGTATTCACAGGGTTCAAGCTAAAACAGGTCAGGTAGCAGCTGCTGACCACTGCAGCGTGTTAAAACCACAGCTAGCTCAGGCCAAGGCAAGTGAAGGCAAGTTCTGAAACATTGCATTGCCAGTTCAGTGTAAAGTCCAACACCTTTTGGTAATGGTGTTTACTGGACAACATGGAGAGATGTTAAATATGTGACCAGTTAAAGTAATTCCAGGGAAACCCTATGACAAGAATAGAAAAGTAAATTGATGTTGTTCATGGCTTTGCTCACAGTTGTTTTCATGAAAGGGAATGAATCATGTTTTGATTTACCTCTTTAGTCTTTCACAATTTTTCTTCAAAACTACTTGCTTGGAGATGCTTAAAGAGGAGTCCCAAACATTAAATACTAGGGGAGAATTGTTCTTCAAATTCAGACAGAACAACAAAGCAGCAATTTATGGATTCTCCTGATTCTTCATCTAATTGCATTATGCATGGAACTGTGTGACATACACAAGCTTGGCAGACCACATGTTGTCTAGTCGCTTTTCAGCAATGAAGAGATAAACAAAAAGTGTCATTCATGATTCAAGTGGTTCATAATGTGCCAGTACTTCAAACTGATGAAATAAACACAAATTATTGAAGTCAGATATCAAGAGAGTATGCTATTGTCTCCTTCTTTAGTGGATCGAGTTGAAGGCAACTAAGTGATATATTAACCAATCTATGTCACTGGCTTTATTATTTTTTCCCAGAACAACTGCAATTTGAAATTCTCTTTAAAAATCTCAAATATTGCAAAGGCTCTGTGATTTTATTTTTTTAAAATTATTATTACTCAGGGGTTTGTTCAGTGTATGATGTACACCTTAAATAAAATTACAGTCTCTGGCCTCTCTCCGTGTTCTTAGGCTTATCATAACATCTAGAAATAGCAGTTAATACATCTCATGATTTTCCAGTACAACACCTCCATTATATATTTTTTTTTTTCCAAGTGCAAAAGCAGTAAAAGCAAATGCAAATCAGTTTATTCTGTCAGAGCAGACTCATATACTCTGGAACATATACTGTTAGTAATTCCTTACAACTGAATGTTAATGATCACAACTATCAAAAATGATACCTTAAACTCCAGCCAGACACTCTCACTAAATTAGGTGATCTCGTGCCATCTCTGCCAATTAATTTCCTTAAATCACTAACAGTATTTCATTGTCAGGTGACTTAAGCCACATGCAACTGTAATATATATATATACATATATATATATATGATAAATGGGATTATAACATAGTAGATTGGTGAATTTTACTGAGCAGTATAACCAGTGGTAATACAAAATAATTAATAGCATTCAATTAATTAATATTTGAATTTAATTGAATGGGAATTAAATTGAAAATAAATCCAAAACATACATTGAACTAGAATAGGTAACAGGAATAATGAGGTGAGGAAATGGAAGAAAATGTAAATAGCCTTGGTGAAATAGAAAAAAATTGAGCATAGAAAGTTCTGTGGCAGTTATACTGTTTTATATTGAGTTTAAAAGGGTTATTTATTATGTTGCAACTTAAGCTTTTGCAACTCTGTAAAATACCTGGCACTATTTTACAAAACAAAACACCTTTTAGAATTGGCTTCTAAAAAATATAAATCACAACTGGAAGAGTTTCAAAATGAGAGTAAGCACTGTGCTTTGAAAAGTTGATACAGCAAGATCTTCCATACTCAAGAACTTCTTTCTGTGCCTCAGATTCTCTATCTGTAACATAAACAGTGCTAACCATAATGGGTTTCCTTCTTTACCACTTTGAAATCTATGTTTGAATGTCCAGATATTTCTAGTAACAGCCTAATATACTCCTTTCCAGAAGTGAAAGTTGAATGGTTAAAAGGATTTGCAGAAAATTGCTGATAATGTTACATATCCAATGGATCTGTTCAAGCTTCAGATATGTCCCCATATCTTTTCTCTAAATGTCATGAAGCATTGTTAAAACTGGCACTACGATTTTTATCCATCATGTGGAGAACATTTTTGGCAGGGAGAGTGTGTGCAGGGAAAACAAAGCTAGATCAGCATAGTCAAAAGTGCATACCTCTAAATCAAAGTTAATTCTGTTGGTTTAATTTCCTGGAATGTAAAATGGTGAAGAAAGGGAAAATATACTGTGATCAAACTAATTCAGGTTAGTGAATCACATTATAGGATGTAGACACATCAAATGATTTTTGATACAAAGCATATACCATTCTAATACAGGTGAAAATTAGATGGTAATCAGATAAATCTGAGCCTGGGGGAGTCTCATCTCAATCCACAAGTGAAAAAGGAAGATTTATAACTGCACAATCTCTGATAGATTTATCTTGTGTGATGTGTTTTAAGACATTACTGCCCTAACCTATCTGAACCATCTTTCTGTCAGAGGTTGCCCTGTAGAGACAGCAGAGAACAAGACTGGACTGCATGTTTTTACAGTTACTTCAGTTCACAGTCTGACTGTGAATCTCCAAACCTTGGTATAAGGAACTTTTTATATGTCAAAGTGCACCATCTGACAAACCCTCAGTTCTCCTGTAGTTGCTGGGGTGGTAGTGATCCCTGGCAAAAGGGCAAGAAAACTGCTTGAGCTAAATCCATACCAGTTCATCTGATAAAACTTTAAATTAGTATTTCCCATTTCAGACTGCACAAAATGAATTTTTATCTCTTTTAATTGTGCTCTAGGTGCTCATTTCACATCTGTCTGCAGCAACATTTAAAAGAAAAGTGAAACATAATTGAGGGAATCATTTTAAACCACCACTAGCATTAAATATATTTTCAGACACAGTGTGAAAAAGTGTGCTTTACCTTCATTTCAAGTTAAAAAGAAAGAAAATAATTTAAATTCTGGAAAAGTATAGAATATAGATATATATCAAATTCAATGTATTCATTGCAACTATAATGCTAATAAATTTTAAGTATGGTTATAAACATTTCCAATATGGATGGTTATAAACATTTTAAGTATGGTTATAAATATTTCCAATATGGATTCAGTATTTTCAACTAGAATTTCCAGCAAAAGAACAGACTCTTGATGAATAATTTTTCCCCCCCAAAAAAATTATCAACAAAAGCTGAAAACAGAAAAAAAAAACCACAAAAACAAACAAAAAAACCCAAAGATACCAAAATTGTACATCAGTCAATTAAGTAAGAACAATCCAGAAAAAAAAAATATTTTTCCAGAGGCAAGGCATTCCTTCCTTCAAATGCTTTTAAAATATTCAGTCTAGTTTTACGTAGACTTTGAACTGAGTTTTGTGTAGAAGGGTCTTAGAAAAAAGAAAATACACCTTTTTCATATTTTTGTCATCAAATAAAAAATGGATTCTGTAATAGACCTTATAAAGGGGACTTAAATATTTCTAAATATTTATAATGAGATCAATATCATTTTCAGATACTGAAGGGCTTCAGTCTCAGGCTGCACCAGGGGAGGTTTAGGTTGGATGTTAGGAAGAAGTTCTATACAGAGAGAGTGATTGCCCATTGGAATGGGCTGCCTGGGGAGGTGGTGGAGTCACCATCATTGAAGGTGTTCAGGAGGAGACTTGATGGGGTGCTTGGTGCCATGGTTTAATTGATTAGGTGGGTTGGATTGGTTGATAGGTTGGATGCAATGATCTTGAAGGTCTCTTCCAACCTGGTCTATTCTATTCTACTCTACTCTACTCTACTCTACTCTACTCTACTCTACTCTACTCTATACTACTAAAAAAATTCTTTTACTCTTCTAAACTTTTTGAAGCTTTTATTTTTTAAGATATATTATAGACCTAATAAATTTGATTTGATTTTTATTTCAGGCTGCTAACTGTAACCACTCCTTAACTTTTGATGCTGAATTTTTATGAACTTGTAAGCATGCACACACACACACACACACACACAAATCTTTCTGCATATCCCTTAATGCAAGAAATTGCTTAGAAGCAATGGCAATTATTTTACTGTCAAGAACCTTTCTGATTTCTGTGCATTTGGTTTCAGAGCATAGCACAGCCATATAGAACTTGTTACAAATCTTCCCAACAATAAGAGATGAAGTCTATACAGATGTTCAGCCAATTAAAGACTTTGGGGGATATATTAAAGATATTTTGCTGTGGTCCGTGGGAACTTCAATGTCTTGTATTAAGGAAACCTCACACAAGCCACAAAAAGGAAGTAAATGCCACAGAAATTTGTATCATTACTTATTCACAAAAGGAAATCAATAAAAACAGTGCATAAAAGAGGGCAGACATTTAGGTAGCATGGGAATGGCTCTTCACAGGAAATAGTGAAATGCTTGTCTACAGATTATGGTCAGGATGAATAAAAAAAGTGATTAAAGCAGACAGCCATGACACTTTGTGCAAGGAGTAAGGGAAACATTTCTATCATTTCAAAGCATATGAACTTGCCCCTTAGAAGAACTGCATTTTTGCCAGATAATTTGTTGTTACTCTATCTACACTAAACAGAACAATGCATGGTCTAAAGTGTTATGCCCATAATTAAGCACTTTGGATTTGCAAAAACGCAGGATAGTAACTTGCATTCTTCTGCATTTAATGTGCAACACTTGAGATCTACAGTAAGATCTACAGATGAGTCTTTCTCCACCTCTGCCCTGCCACTAGAATATCTGCATTTGGCAGGACTCCTTTGCATTGCCACAAAAGCTGAAAAAGAGCAGCAGCATGACCAAACATTTCTCAGGCCCTCATTTCAGCTCTAGGGCTGTTTCAGCTCTGCAATCGATCATACCACAATCACACAGTAAGTGAATCGAGAAAGTAACATAAGACACTTCTTACGTGACTTTTGTGTCTCTGCCATTTCAGAAATTACCACTTCACTACTGTTATCTTTTTTACCCAGAGATTTTAGAAGTACAGCAGTTTCTTAGTTGTCAAAAGATTACATCTCATTATCATATATCTTTGAAATTCATTTAACCTCCACTTAAGCTGTGGCCTCCATCCCCGATATCAGCATTTCACATAGTTGCTCAAATACTGTCAAGCCTGAAGAGCAATCATACAATCTTAGAATCAACAAGCTTGTAAAAGACCTCAGAGACCATCAAGTCCAACCTATTACCTAATACCTAACACCTCATGACAACTAAACCATGGCTTCAGGTGCCACATCCAATCCTTTTTTGAACAACTCCAGAGATGGTGACTCCACCACCTCCCTGGACAGCACATTCCAATGGCCACTTACTCTTTCTATGAAGAACTTTCTTCTCTTCTTGAGCCTAAACTTCCCCTGGCACAGCTTGAGACTGTAGCCTCTTGTTCTGCCACTGGTTGCCTGGGAGAAGAGACCAACCCCCACCTGGCTACAACCTCCTTTCAGGAAGTTGTAGAGAGCATCAAGGTCTCCCCTGAGCCTTCCCTTCTCCAAGCTAAACAACCCCAGCTTCCTCAGCCTCTCCTCATAGGGCTTGTGCTCAAGACCTCTCACCAGCCTCAATCACACCTCTGAATCTAGCGAGTAAACAAACACTACCAAAATCCGTGGGGATGTCTGCAGGTACTCATTGTGATGCCTGTATCATTCCACCTGTGTTCCAAGGTTACTAGAAGCCTTTCTGAAGACATTGTCCCATAGTGCAGTATAATTTATCAAGGTCAAAGCTACATACACTGCAACAATCAATCCTGAGACCATAGAACTACAGGTTTCATCAGAGCGAGATCCAAATTCTGGCTAGATGATGGAGATTTGGCAGGACTTCTGCCATTTTTGAGGAGTAAGAGTTACTAAAAGTGTGTGGGGTTTTTCATTTTAAAAAAATTGAAACATCTTACTGTTTTCAAAATTATGACCATAAGAAGTTGCCCATCTTTCAACTTTTATCAGCTGTTTTATCTCTATTAATTGTATATAAATACATCATTAATTGTGTATAAGATCTGATAAGATCAATCTCACTTCTTCCCCCACAAGAAAATTAACCTGGGAGAAAGTTATATGCAGTAGGGACAATATTTATCTCCATGAACAAACTGAAAACTGTCCTAGGATCTTTTCATCCTATAGAAACATAAAAATAAATCTGATTGTCCCCAAGACATGGAACAAAATCATTATTGCCTATCTAACAGTAACTAGTTCTGGTTGTAAGTAGAATTGAAGGTTCCATTGAAATGAGATATATTATTAGTAATCATTCCATTTAAAACAGCCTCAGGAAAACTAATATCTGCTATGAAATAATTATTAAAAAGTATGATATTTCAAGCTGAAGAAATAATTCATAATGAGCTATTTAATTAGCTGACTTGCTTGCTTCTTTCTGACATTTGTCCAGGAACAGATTGCCTTTTTTCACACATTTTTTTTCTTATTCAGGATAATTTTTTCTTAATTAAGCTTTGGGTGAGTAGCTGTTTGGTAAAAATTTGCCAGATTGTTAGGTAAGGTTTTGTGTTTGACACCAATGTTAATGGTGGACGTACTTCTAAAACTAATACAATAACTGCATAGAAATAGAAGACTAATTAAGTAGACATCAGGGGGTGTTAGTGGATGAAAACCTGAATATGAGCCAGCAGTGTGTGCATTCAATCTAGAAATACAACTGCATCCTGGGCTGCATCAAGAGAAGTGTGGCCAGTCAGCTGAGGGAGGTGATTCTGGAATTCTACTCTGCTCTCATGAGACCCCACCTGAGTATCACACCCAGCTTTGGGGCTACCAGCATGAGAAAGACATGGACACTCTTGAGCAGGACCAGAGGAGGACCATGAAGACAATCAGGAGGCTGGAAAATCTCCTCTGTGAGGACAGGCTGAGAGTGTTTGGTTTGTTCAGCCTGGAGAAGTTTCCAGGGAGACTTTATAGAGGCCTTCCAGTAGTTAGAGGGTGCCTACAGAAAATATGGGGAGGAACTCTTTATCAAGGATTGTAGTGATAAAATGAGGGATAATGGTTTCAAATTGAAAGTGGGTAGATTTAGATTGGCTTTCAGGAAGAAACATTTCACTGTGAGGATGGTGAAACACTGCAGCAAGTTGCCCAGAAAAGTTGTTGACACCTCATCCTTGGTAGGGGTCAAGGCCAGACTGGATAGGGCGTTGAGCAACCTGGTCTAATGGAAGGTGGTTCCAACCACCAATGGCAGGGAGGTTGGAACTAGATAATCTTTATGGTCATGTTCAACCAAAACAATTCTGTGATTCTACAAATTGTGTATAATTAATTTAATTAAAGTTCTCATGAATATTACTCTAAACTAAACAATGTAATATCTCTATGAATCTATATATATGCAGTATCAGAGGCATATCGTAGAAAAATCATTGAGAATAGAATAGAATAGAATAGAATAGAATAGAATAGAATAGAATAGAATAGAATAGAATAGAATAGAATAGACCAGGTTGGAAAAGACCTTTGAGATCATTGACTCCAGCCTATCATTTAACACATTTAACAGCTAAACCATGTCACCAAGCACCCCATCCAGTCTCTTCTTAAACACCTCCAGTGATGGTGACTCCACCACTTCCCTGGGCAGCCCATTCCAATGGCTACTCACTCTTCTTCACAGAGAAGTTTTTCCTAACATCCAGCCTAAACCTCCCCTGGTGCGGCTTGAGACTGTGTCCTCTTATTCTGGTGCTGGTTGCCTGGGAGAAGAGACCAACCCCCACCTGGCTACAACCTCCCTTCAGGTAGCTGTAGACAGCAATAAGGTCTCCCCTGAGCCTCCTCTTCTCCAGGCTAAGCAACCCCAGCTCCCTCAGCCTCTCCTCACAGGGCTTGTGCTCCAAACCCCTCACCAACTTTGTCGCCCTTCTCTGGTCACGTTCCAGCAAGTCAACATCCTTCCTAAACTGAGGGACCCAGAACTGGACACAGGACTCAAGGTGTGGCCTAACCAGTGCAGAGTACAGGAGAAGAATGACCTCCCTGCTCCTGCTGGCCACACTATTCCTGATGCAGGCCAGGATGCCATTGGTCTTCTTGGCCACCTAGGCACACTGCTGGCTCATGTTCAGCCAGTCAACAAGTACCCCCAGATTCCTCTCTGTCTGGCCACTCTCCAGCCACTCTGACCTCAGCCTGTAGTGCTGCATGGGGTTATTGTGTCCAATGTGTAGAACCCAACACTTAGAACAATGAAGAGTCATAGAAATCTTATAAGTATAAATTAGGCCACTTGCACTTTCATCAGCAGTAACCCTACACTAAGTCTATTAAAGATTCAACCTTTGGATATGAATATGACATAGTTTCACTGTTTTTAAACCCAGGAATATATTTTCCTGAAATGTTAATCCCAAAAGAATCAAAACAGTTCCATGATGCAAATGAGTGAATGAATGTTTCTGTACTTATATGCAGGTCATGACAATTTAAAGGTGGCCTGTCTCTTCCAGTTTGTCCCTCCCTTCCTTTTTATTCTTTAAACTATTATTGACAGAGGTGTTCGGTGTCCTGCCAGCTACGAGAACAAGGCAGCTTGATTGAGAGTTACACTGTAGGAACTAAATATGTCCTCCTAAGTCTAGAAAATCAATTTACACATAGTGCAGTACTAAAGGAAATCATGAGGCTTGGCAGAAATAAATAGCAGAAATAAAACTTTCCTTTTTGAAATGTACTTCATTTAAGAGATATTGTCTGTGCTAACTTTGTCATAACAATTACAATATGATTTAAAATAATAAACTAAATAATTTTACAATAGATTTAGATGGAATTACTATGTTTTACTTCTGTGCTGTAATGATTTTTTTTTTCACGCAGCAGAAGAGAAACCATAAATAAATGTTGTTTAGATTTAAACCCAAAAACATATACAACAGAAGCAGTGGCAGTAAAGAAAAATACCATGTATTCATTCTGTAAAATAGTTTTTAAATTGATGTTAACATAAATCTGAGGATACTTTTGCAATGCAAAAGTACTATGTGCCACCAATTCTTTTCAAAAAATCCAGAAGTGTACTTAAATTACAATGTAGAATTCAATTACCTTGGATATAGCTTCCAATCAGAAGACAAAACTGAAAATGAAGTTGCATCTCACCTACAAAGTCTGACAAAGCACACCCTCATTTAGCATCTAAGCTGAAATAAGGACTATATCAAACAACTCCTGGGATTGCAAGCTTCTGACTGGTCTAGTGTGGGCTGCGGGTGCCAGAGAACTGAATGTGGTGAAGCAAAATAAAAGGAAATAACACATAAAACACAACTATACAATAGCAGAGCTGAGATGACATTTCCAACTAAGACTGCTGCCAAAATACTCTTCAGGAGGTTGGATACTTTGCTAGAACCATCACAATCTACTTTTACAATCCAAAAAAAAGGCACATCGACATACAGTATAAATCTGTATTATGCATGCAATTCCCATCATTAAAAAAGTTAAGTGGACTGACTTCTGCAGTGAGTGAGAAATAATTACCTATATGGACAGGCTTCTCTTTACTGCTGGTTTGCCTAGTTTAGGCCTGATGCACTTGAGAACTACAGTGATTAAGTGTCACATATAAAATATCTCTTTTTCTTCTCCGGTAGAGAAGCTCTTTCTCTTCAAAGTCCAGCTACTAGCACAAGCACTCCTGAGCAGTCTAATGTATAAGGCAATTGAAGAAGCAAATAAAGAGCCTACTTCAAATATCCAAAAGAACACATCACTCATTTTAAATCCCCAACAACAGCTTGTCTAAATATCAGAGATGTAAGAAGCTTCTACCTAACCTGTGTGATTCAAGGTCCATAGTGACATTTTGTCAGTACAGTTTCTTTTTTTTTTTTAATAGCTACATCAATTAGATACCCCTCATCCTGACTGGCACCGACCTTTAACTCTTCAGGATCTGTGATTTTCTTTCTCGCAAAATCTTTCATCTAAATCAAGGTTCTATGTGTGCATGGTTAATAGCTTCCTTCATTGTTACTACACTTTCATGTAGTCTCTTTTTGTGAACAAAAGAATAATTTCTTTACTTAAACTAGTTCCCATAATCAACTTCTCAATATTCCAGATTTACACAATCCCAAGGCTAGCAAGAAGACAGAGTTGTGAAGGCTGTGATTATATGCCTTCTCAAACAGAAGGAATATATCAGATAGTACGGTTACAAAATATTTCTACTTGAGAAATTAGACACTTTACAGCAGTAGGATTAATTTCAGAACTATGAAACCATGTTATTTAAAAGGGGCTTAATGAGCGGTTCAGAAACTTTATCCACGTGAGTTTGGCATTGTTTGAATTACATTTCTTTCAATAAAAAATACTTGCAAAAGGTGAGGAAACTTCTTTCGCCATGTAGTCAGCTTAGGCAAACCTGTCTGCAATTTACATCATTGTAAGGATATACTTAAACCCTGGAGATATATGGAAATCTACTCCACATCCGAAAAATCAGCTTTTTGTGGACAGAACTAAAAGTTTATTTCTCTTAAAAGATGTCTGCACCTGTCTCTCTGTCATGATATCTATATCATGCTCTGAAACTCATCACACTACCCTTTTTCTTGTTTATAACCTGAAAAGCCTCAGAAAGCAAACCACATCCTTTTGATTGCCGAGGCAGCGTGGAATATTTTTCTGTCTCTCAGTCCTGTGCAAAATCTCAGCATGTCCCAGTTTCTTTCTGGTAGTGAGGGTATGCAGGGAAGACTGAAGCCTACACTCTTCTCATGCCACCAAACCTGCACTTTTGAAAGCCAGCTCTGTGTGTGAAGAACATCATGACAAGTCCTGTTTATATCTGCTTTCTATACAGACGATTCTGTATCTGGACGTCTGCTTAGTTCACTGCTTTAGTTGCCATTTCCATCTTAATACAATTCGTCCTCTGAGCTTCAAAATCTAATTGCAGGTCTGTGATCTAGACTGGAAACTGGCCTGAGGTTTATGCCTAGCGTAAGTGACTAGACAACCACCAGAGGTCCCTTCCAATCATTCTGTGATTCTGTGATAAGGACTATGTTTTTCAGCACTGATTCAGAATAATCTGTATGATAATTTCAGATGACCACCACACAGAAAAAATGTCAGTGTAAGAAGCATTCATCATATTTGAAACTAGGATATTGTGCATTATATCTGGGTATTTAGTAAACAGTGTATTGACACTCCCCTGGTGTCTGTCACAGTTCATGTCGATACAAAGGTGCTTTTGCCATTTTAGGTTATGCTATGCAGGGAAGATAGTGTTGCTATGACAGCTGAAAAGGTTCTCCTGTCAGCCTATGCTGCATTTTCAGCAGGAGCTATGCCAACGTTGCTATGCTAACATTGGCTTTGTAATGCAAATGTGTTCTGAAGTATCAATGGAGCATGATGCCTGGAAATGGAGAGTCTCTGAAAGCTGGTACCATTGCTGGTATAAAAGGGATATTTTGTTTTGTAAATAAAACTAATTCTTTCTCAGAAAATGTATGCAGAATATGCTGGTGCAAGCCCTTTGGATACTCTGTGTAATGCCATGCCTTGCTGCAGGATGAGTTCATTTTGGAAGATAGGTATGGAGGTATATATGCATTTAACTACCTACTGCTTTGAACTCCAAGGCAGACCTATTTGCACCAGGTGGCCTTCTTCCAAAGTCCTCAAGAAGGCTGTAATTTGTCAGCTGTTTGCACTGCCAGCTGTTTCACATCTCCAGACCTCTTTAAAAACCGGAAGGCATTCCAATAATATATTTTCAGTTTGTGATGAAAAAAAAACAACATAAAAATAAGGAAACAACTCTAATTCATCAAATTGCATCATAAGCATGGGGAAATCAAGTCTAAAATGATGTTCATTAGAAAAAAAAAATCACACTTAAAACTAGCTATGAGTACACAGCAAATGACATATAACCTTTACAGCTCTGGGATGAAACACATGCATACTGGGAAAAAAAAGATTTGAAATGACAATACTTGTGAAGTTTTACCTCAGTCTTATGAAAGAGAGTCCTGGCAAATGGGCAGACAAACAGGTAGCATCGCAAATTCTTTGTTTCTTTTACAAAAGGAGTAATCTGAAGTTTCACCTGAAGCTTAAATTATGGCAAATAAGCATTAAAATTTCTGACTCAAGATGACAGGAGAGGAAAAATCTGTTTCTTTCAGCTAGACTACTTTACCATCCTCAACAAACAAGGCAAACCCACAATAATCTATGCTGTGTACTTCACACTACTGTGAGCCGGTTCTGTGTTCAAAGGATGTATAACAGACATGGAAAATTGGAGGCATGTTTCAATCTAAAGGCTTTTGAAAGTTGAAAGCTTGTAGAGTATACTTACACTGAAATGGAGCAGCAGGCTTAGGGCCTAGCCTCAGTATAGACAAAAGTGATGAAGTCTCAATGTCCCATATACAGGAAAGAAAACTTCATCTGAATATATTTTGGGGAATATACTCTGCATTATCTGACATACTTTCCTGTCTACAAATATGGAAATCATCTTGTTTTTGCAAACCTTATATCTTTCAATCACATACAAAAAATATTCAATACGGGAAGCAGCCTCAAGTCATAGCAAAAATGTTGCAACCTATGTACTTTATCTCACAAGTAATATATGGACTGTAAGAGAAAACTGATTCTTTTGAAAAGAGGTTTATTTCCACGGTGTGTGCTTTAATTGATATTATTTCCCCTCCTTCATTACGTTTCTGCATGTCTTCTTTTGCTACAGTATATTGTACATTCCTAAAGTACATGTGAAACAAATTGATGAGGGGGTGGGGGTCAGGTGGCAGAATATGAGCTGAGATTATCAAGATTTATGGAGTCCACAGACAAAGCAATTGAACCTGAAATCACTGAGTTCCCTGTCTGGTAACATACTTGTTTCTTTCAACTAATTACACAATGCTGGTAAATGAAACAAAGATAGAAACCTGTTTAAAGATAAAATTGTGTTCTAAATTCTGCTTACAGATGTGCAATAAAAATTAATTATTTCAGTCACTTCTCCATGACTACCCAATGCACCATACTTGTAATGAGCATACATAGCTTGTATGCTGCACATTGTGGTTAAGATCCTTTTCCTAGCAGCTGCTGCCATAGTTGTAGAAGCCCTAGAGGATGACATATGCCATAGCGTATAGCTGTGTGAAGATGGTAAGCTTTTCTAAGACAATTTAAATTGGGTCTTTTTATTAGGTTAATTTTTTTCTGAATGAATACTTAACATTTAGTACTTTATGGACTAGACATGCACAGTCCAAAGAAGTATACTTCTTCGCAAGACATTTCTATTCACTGTGCCAACGTCACTATTTTTTGAGTCTCCCTATAGTGCAATTGACAACCCTTCACAACTTATGGTCTTTTATATAAGGCAGAAAGCAAAAGGATGGGTGGTGCCCTGTTTGATCCTGTCTGTGTGCAGGGATAGCATGTTTTGCTCTTCATTCATACTATGCTATGGCTAACTGCAGAGAAATACAGTTATATAACTGTCCTTAGGCCACAGCAAGTATTTTCTTCTGTATGATCTCTATAATAGTAATTTAGCTTTTTAGTCACTGAGAAATCTCCTGAAATCCTGTATATTCTAGCTTCTGCTCTTTAAGCCAACCTTGTCCTCTGGGCACTACTGTCAGTATGCTGTTATTAGGCAATAATGTCTTATCTTAGCCAGACTGTATAATAACCTGGAAAAAATAATCAAATCAGATAAGAAACAAAGCTCAAAAATAGGTGACAATTGTATGAAATATAACACATAAAGGCACTGGCAATGCCAGTGTTGGCTGTGAATTTAATGCTAAATCTGGTTAAATGAAATACTGAAGTTTTTGCACAGAGAGAAAAAAACTATAGGAACCAAGGGAATAAAAGAAAATCCCCAACAGTGCCATTATGGTCTGAAATGCAGGTCAGGTTTGGAAACAATAATGAATTTTTTATTTTTTTTCTATTAAGCCAAAGACCTGTGACTAAGACAAGGAAATATTAAAAGGGGCTTTTTTACAGACAGGTACAGAAATCATAAAGCTGTGTTTTGCATGTATACATTAAGCTAAATCCTTGTCAAATTCCTCAAAGTTTAAGGAATTTTCATTATGAATGCACTGACATCAATAAATAAAAACTAATGGCCCATTTTACACATCCTTGAAAACTGAATCCTTGAAAAATGAAAGGTGTTAACCCTATAATGCCAATCTAGAAAACAAGTTCCAAGGAAAAGCAATTGTTACAGCAATTTCTGGAAGGACATTTCAAGCAAATACCAGCAGGAAAATTCTAAACACAAATCACCTCATACAATAATAATTCCTGGGTTTATTTGCTTGCAGTTTAAATATATATACATTTCCCAAGTCTTTTTTAAGTGTCAATTTTTGAAAGAAAGCCGTTGTAACCAAGTGGAACTGGTCAAATAGTCATATAGGGGCCCCTCAATTTGAGTCATAGAAGCTGGAATATTTTATTGGTTGGTTGGTTTATTTGTTTTAATCATATTTTTCTTAGTAAATAATTTGTCTTAAAAACCAGTGATTGCTTTATGGCCTGTCACTGTGACTCATATTGTTTCTACTGAACAAGCTAATTAATTAACATTTTAATTGTTTATCTGGTTAAGTGTTTTCAGCGTACAAAACAAGCAACTTAGCAAAAAGCAAACCAGGAATGTTTACATACATGTAGTATATGACTAGAGGCACCAACATCAGCATTTTGGGTATCACCTAATTTTTATGTACAAGCTACATGTACACAAGACATTTGTCTCTACTTTCAAAATCTCTCCTTACCTGGGCAATTGGGTGGCCAGAAATCCATTGTTTGATGCTTGAAAATTGCAGGGCAGTAAACTATTACTAAAAGAATTTACTTGCCCTTGAAAATAGGAAGACTGTCAATTCCTGTGCAGACAATAGTGACACATGGTGACACATCCCAAGTTTTTGATACTTGCAGAGCCATTTAATTTCGATTTAAATTGGCAGTACAAAGAAGACCTTCCCAAATTGCCCCAAGTCTGCCCAGCATGGGCTACTCATGTAGCAACCCTGCCTCTGCTAACTTCTATCAGGTTCTTAAGATTAGATGCTAAAAGCATCTCGGGGTGCTGCCATATTTCTGCTATTCTTATGGTATACTGTACATTCCAGCACATCCCTTAGGAATGACGGGTATATGGGTTACATTCACCTTTTGAGATACTGTACTTGTTACTGCAAAGCCACAGCTTTGAATAGAGGCACTGGAAGCTACCAAATGTTAAATAGAAAACAATTATAGATTACAGTCTGAATCTGGGTATACACATTTGTAATCTCACAAATGGAAACTGACATGATTCAATGTCCGCATGATGTATGAAAAACAGGAAGCAAAGGAATATCTGAATCAAATCACAACACTGCTTTGTCTAAACACAGATACAGATCTTAGCATTAGATCAGCTAAAGACACAATATCTGCATTTAAAGTTAGCAGTTGATGCTTTCCATATAATACACGTCTTCCACAAAGCATTTCATAAAAATGCTGTATGACCTTTGAGATGCTAATAATTTTTATTCCACTGATCCTTCTTTTTTTTTTTTTTTTCCTGAACACAAAGCATTTAGATTAAAAAGATAACTTGGCAGTCCGTTCTTCAAGGCATTGTGGGTATGTATAATTCTCTTTTTCTAATCTAGTCAAGAAAACAGTTTTGCAAGTATAAAGTGCTTAATAGGAACCTTGAAAACTGATACTTTGCTCATGTGCATCAACACAAACTGAGAAGAGCCAAGCAAATGACAAGGCACAACTGACATCCAGTGACAGCTCAGGCTTCCACTTTCATCTTGACTTTGAGAGACTTAACAAAAATGACAGGAACTCATAAAATGAGACAACGTGGCTTTACTGAATGAGACTCGTCAGCAGAGAAGTCAAGTGGAACAAACTTCATTAGGTCAGCATGTAGTAGCAATGTTTATAAAACGGGATAACTGATAAGGTTGATGTCTCTGATGAAGGACTAGTGTCACCTTAGTCTCAGATAAACACTTTTATCTGAGAAGAAAAATAGCATCTCTGTTGGCAAAACCCGTGAACTAGACAGACTTGACCTGATGGCAGTTAAATAGAATCAGTATTGGTGATAGAAGTGGTCTAACTAAATTAATAAGAGAGTCATCTTTAAGTGAACACTCCGAATTGTACTGTGAAGCAGCTGAGCCACAACAAACTGTGCTGATTTATTCCATAAGAACAGTTAGTTACTTTCCTCAATGAGGCATTCACTTCATCAGGAACTATTTAGAGTGGGTGTTCCTGACACCTGAAAGTTTCTGGCTCAGAATTAAAACTCAAGTATTTAGTTTTATTTGATAAAAAAGGAACTGATAGACATCATGCTTGAATTGCTTCTTGATTTTGCTAATGGCAAATGTTTACATAGTGCTTTGTTTGATTTCTTTTTACAAGAGTTTGCTATACTTTTCATATTTATAGGAAGCAGTTTCACTGATGTCATTCTGCGTAATATGTCTTGGAGAACCATCTGCCCATCTACTTTAGCTGAAATTGACAGACAGAAATTTACCTAGGACTTCAAGACCATTAGTATGGTATGGTGAACTGACATTTTGCAAATCACTTTTGCATATAGGTGTTAATTAATTCGAATATGGAATCTACGTTTTGTCTACATTTTTACACATTTTGTGTTCTTGTGAACTTATACTGTGTTATTTCGGACAGAGGGAGGGAGAGAAAGACAGGACAGTTTTGATATACCTCCTTCAGTCTTATTCAGAAAAAAAAAAAAAAAAAGAAAAAAAGAAGAAAACATTACTGGGGGGAAAAAAAGAGTTCAGATTCTAGCAGAGAATATACTGTTCCATGACTCTGTTGTAGTGGCAAATAGAGATGGTGTCTTCTCTTCATCATTTTTTTCATCTCTTATGTTCCATATCTTTGATAACTGTCATACCAGTGCATGGATACAAGTGATCCTGGAGTACTCATCACAAACCACTTGGCGAGGGAAGAGCATTTGCTCAAAATGTGCATAACAAGGCTACCTCCAGATCTACCTAATGACAAACAGCATTTTGTTTCTTCCTCTCAGAGAGTGTTGCAGTAGCATTTGATTTAAAGAAACTGAACCTGTGTTGACTTTGTGGAGGTAAAACGCAGAAGCTGCACAAGCATAAATTGCCACAGTTTTTGTAGCATTTGAGAAAACTCAGCCTGGCTGTTTTGAGAATTAGACCAGGAAGGCAGAGGCCATGTGTTGGTTCTTATTATAGGGTAGGTGTAGAGAAGGTTAGACTCTGAGAGTGATGAAAAGGAAAGCAGAGTCAAGGTGAAAATGACCTTTTAAGAATCTGAGAGGGAAGCTGGGTTTGTAACACATTTGAAGATGGGAAGAAGAGGGAAATAAAATCCTGCTTTAGGATTTGCAAGGAAAATAGATGATCACTTAACACTACGCAATTTGTATTTGGTTCCTGCTGTCTGATTTATAAAACATCTTTTCAGTGTGATTCTCCTCCTTTTGGTAAAGAAATCAAAGCCTCTTTCATAACTCTAGGAGAGAAACACGGTGTTTCAATAAGCCAGATTCACTGCTGGAAGCTGTCCAAAGAACCTGTGATAATGCTCTGTAACAAAGACATGACTGAATCACTAAACACAATAAAGAGCAAGAAGAATCTTAGTATTCCTGGAAACAAATGGTCTGTTTTCTATTAATTCCATTTTTTCATTAACTTTTAGTGTATTGACAGATAAACAACCTTTGCTGTTCCTTTAAGATAAAAAAGCTTCTTTAAGTAGCTTCCTATTTCTAAACTATGACAGGCAGAAAACATCCTACTGAGTATTGATTTTATTCGATGGCAGGACTAAAACCTACTTTCGGATGAAAGTAAGGAATGTGAGCTTGGAGTCACATGCAGGGGCTGTTTGACAGAATGACGCGGTGGATACGTCTTTCGGTTGCTATGGTAATGGTTCATCTGCTTATATGTCCAAGAAATAGGGCTTTTCATTATTTCCTCTTAGAAGAAAACCTGCTAGCTCGTAATAACAAAGTGATTTGTTTTTGCACTAAAGCACAGCTAATGCAAATACCATCGCTCAGTTTTAATTTAGGCATGAAATTAATATCCTAAAGCAAATACTATGAACAAATAACTTCTCTATCCTCTACCCAGTTGCTCCCATAGTGGTTGGCATCACAGCAACTGTTTACCTCTTCAGTGAACCTCCAATGTTTCTGTAATAAATTTGGTTTCTGGAATAACTGACATGAGGTCTCAGAATACCGTGGTAACTTTAATAAATTTTATTTACTCCCTTATCAGAAAGCACTAACAGTGATCCACCTTGGTCCCTGGTTACTCAGAAAAGCAAGACCAAGCATCATTCCTCACCTCCCAGCATCAGTGTCAAGAAAAGATGTGGTGTTTTAATGTCTCTTGACACTCCTGAGCAAGTACAATATAGTCAAGCTCCAACAAAAATGCAGTGGTTATCACAAAAAGAAACAAAGGGTGCTTGTAGTGAGAGACTCTCTTAAAGGGCACCAAGGCACGCACCTGCTGACCCAATAAAGAATCACGAGAAGTTTGCTGCCTCCCAGGATCTAGAATCCACAACATTGTTGAAAGGATGCCTTAACTCGTGAAGACCATTGACTACTACCTGACGTTCCTCTTCCATGTGGGCATGAATGACACTGACGGCAAGAACCTGAGCAAAATAAAGGCAGGCTACTAAGCCCAGGGAGAACAAGTTTAAAACATTGGGGCCCAAGTTATGTTTTCTTCTGTCTTGCCAGTTAGAGGAAGAGGGGCAGCAAGTTATATAGCAATAATGCACATTAATTTCCAGCTATGTTGTTGTTGCCTTTTTTGAAGGTTTCGGCTTCTAAAAAACAGGACTTTCTGTGATGACTGCAACCTATGATGACTGCAACCTGCTAGAAGATGATGGAACACAGCTGTCCCAAAGAGGCAAGAAAATCTTTGGGAGTAGGCTAGCCAACTTAATCAGGAAGGCTTTAAACACAAGCTCTTTCTAGTTTGGGGTGTCCTTGCCCATGGCAGGGGGATTGGAACTAGATGATCCTTGTGGCCCCTTCCAACCCTGACTGATTCTATGATTCTATGATTCTTAGGGAGCAGGGTTCAGCACAGCAATATGAGTGCCATTACAACCAATGGGAAAAGAGAACAGACAAATAAGAATGGTAGCACATAAGACCATGGTGGTTCCTCTTACTCTTCTCCAAGGTCACATTCTTACTCCACTCACTAAGTCTCTGAAGTGTCTGTATACCAATGCAAGAAGCATGAGGAATAAACAGGATGAACTAGAAATCTGAGTGCAGATGAAGGGCTATCATCTCATCACAAATACAGAGACATGGGGAAGGACAGACCAACAGGATGAGGTGTTGGAGTTGCTCTCTATGTGAGTAAGCATGCTTAAGAATGCTTATCCCACAGTGGGGTAAAGAAAGTGTTGAAAGCTTATGGGTAAGAGTTAAAGGACATGTAAACATGGGTGACACTGCTGTGGGTGTCTACTACAGGCCACCAAACCAAGAGGAAGTTGTTGATGAGGCCTTTTATTGACAGCTGGAAGTGGCCTCAAAATCATGTGCTCATGGGTGACTTCAATCACCCTGATGTTAGTTAGAAAAATCACACAACCAGGCATACTCAGTCCAGAAAGTTCCTGTGATGCATTGGTAGTAAGTTTCTGATGCAGGTGGTTGAAGTGTGATGTTGGGCCTTTGTGTTAACAAATAAAGAAGGTCTGGTCAAGGACATTAAGGTAGGAGGCAGCCTTAGCTGTAGTAACCATGAAATTATAGGGTTTAATGCTGTTAGGAAAAGAAGCAAGGGAAATAGTAAACCTTTTACCCTGGACTTTAAGAAGGCTAACTTTGTCCTATTGAAACAACTACTTAAAAGTGTCCCATGGGCTAGGGCTCTAGATGGTAAGGGTGTCTAAGAGAGATGGTCAATATTCACACACCACCTCTTCCAAGGTAAAAAAAAAAATGTATAGCCTTTAAAAAAAAATCTAGTAGAGGAGGCAGGATGGATAAGAAACAAGCTGCTAGAAAAAATCAAACAGAAGAGCGATGTCCACAATAAGTAGAAAAAGGGTCTTGGAAGTTGGGAGGGTTACAGACATAGTGTCAAAGCATGTCAAGATGCAACAAGAAAGACCAAGGCTCTGTTGGAACTAAACCTGGCTAGGGAAGTGAAAGATAACACAAAGGGCTTCTTTAAATACATTAGTAGGAAAGGTAAGAACAGGGGAAGAAAGTGGGTCCATTGTTAAATGAGGTGGAAGACATGCAGACATGGTGGAGTTACTGAATACCTTCTGTTTCTCAGTCTTTACTGCTAAGACCAGTCTCAGACACTGGAGGTAAGAGAGCAAAACTGAAGAGAGAGAGAAAGACTCTCCAATGGTTAGTGTGGATTAGAGATCACATGGGCCCTGATGGAGTGCATCCATGAGTGCTGAGGGAGTGCTGAGAGCTGGCTGATGTTTTTGCTGTATCACTCTAGCATTTTTGAGAGATCGTGAACAGGGGAGGTGCCTGAGGACTGGAAGATGGGCAATGTCACTCCAGTCTTCAAAAAGGGCAAGAAAGAAGACCTGGTGAAGTGCAGATCAGTCAGCCTTATCTCCATCCCCGGAAACGTGACACAGCAGCTTGTTCTGGAGGCCATCTCTAACCGCATGAAATAAAAGAGTTATCAAGAGTAACCAGCATGTATTCACTAAGGGTAAATGCTGCTTTACTGACCTGATAGCTTTCTACAAAGGCATGCCAAATGGATAGATGAAGGGAGAGCAGTGGGTATTGTATATCTTGACTTCAGCCAGGCTTTTGATACCATCTCCTTCTCTGGAGACTTTCAAAACCTCCTGGATGAGTTCCTGTGCAGCCCACCCTAGATTATCCTGCTTTGGCAGGGGTGTGGGACTCAATGATCTCTAGAGGTCCATTTCAACCCCTAACATTCTGTGATTGTTATATTTCAAAGTAGCATTTAATGTGTTTTTTTGTTTGGGTTTTTTTTTTACCCAAGACATCCAGATGTTAGGACTGGGCAGCTTTTACCAGCACTTTCTTTTGATAGTTTCCTGAATATTTAAGTGAATTCTGGTTAGCTGTGGCCATATTCTATTTCTGTTTACTTTCTTCAAGTACACTCTGATCAGCCTCTACTAGTGGGAATATTTACAAGAATCTCATATGAAAAATGCACAGCTGAAGATCCTGAAAATATATTATTTGTGTGTGTGTGTGTGTGTGTGTGTGTGTACACAGGGAATACTTTTATTGAGATTACCTGCATTCACAACCTGGTAGTCCCAATACCAAGGTATCACAGAATCACAGAATCACCAAGATTGGAAGAGACCTCAAAGATCATCAAGTCCAACCTGTCGCTACAAACCCCATGAATAAACCATGGCACCAAGTGCCACATCCAATCTCCTGTTGAACATCTCCAGGGATGGTGACTCCACCACCTCCTTGGGCAGCACATTGCAATGGCTAACAACTCTCTCTGTGAAGAACTTTCTCCTCACCTCAAGCCTAAACTTCCTCTGGTGCAACTTGAGACTGTGTCCTCTTGTTCAACTTATCAGTTCAATGTTGTGTGTCAACCAGAAGTAACTATTTGGTAGCACTTGATATTTAAACAATTTAATTTGACATGCTGTACTATGTTTCCCTGAGCAATAGAAAAATCAGTAGAAGAATGTGTAAAAAAACAAAAATAGGGCCAGAGGGAATCATGTTTTCTCCACAAGTGTTCCAAAAGAAAAACCTAAATTCTCAGTTAAGATTCTTTGCAAATGCATCAGACATGCCATAATTAAACATAGTGATTTCTTCATTTTGATATTACTCCTGCTGTTTCAGAAATCCAAATAAAATAAATACCAAAACCCACATGATATGGAAAGTAGTGCAAAAATCACAGATATCTCCCCAAGGATTTGGAGTCATCCTCTCACTCAGCTCAGTCAAAATCAGAAATGCATGACTACATCATTATATCAAATGCAGTAAAGGATTCCATGGCCTCCTAATGGTGGTTTTCTTTTTAAGCTAGGCTATCAATAATTGCACTGTGACACTTGTTTCCAGATATCCCCTTGATAAGTACACCAGATAGAAAACCAGAGAATTCTAAAAATACATTTAAGTTGGCACACACTCCCGCATCTGGCGGTACCTGCTGTAGAATAAGCCTGTTTGCTTTAAATCAATTATATTTGTTTTGAATTATTTGCCCCTCTGATATATAGCAGTACACAGCATATTATAAATAACCTTTAATATTAGAGTAATGCACATCTGTATGTTTTGAGTGGCAACAGTCTTCCCTGATACAAGGGTGTATTGGGTTGGACTGAGCTGTTGTTAATTCTCCTCACACCATCTTTCTAGAGCTATGTTTTGCAGCAGTAGTTGATAACAGCAGTGGTTTAGCTACTGTTGAATGAATATCCAGTCTGTGTCTTTTCAATATTTTCCTGCCCCAAGAGTACATTAAGGTGTGGGCAAGTTCTTGGGAGGGGACATGGCTGAGCCAGCTGACCCAGACTGGCCAAAGGGGAATTCCATACCATATGACGTCAGCTCAGATACAAGAATGAAGTGAAAGAAGGAAGTGTGGGGATTCATCCATGGCATCTATCCTCCCAAGTAATCACCAAGCTTAGAGAGTCCTGCTTCCCGAGGCTGACCATCATCCTTCTGATGGGAAGTAGAGGCTAATACCTCTCTCTCTCTGCTTTTTGCTTCCATGTGGTCTATTGCTGTTTGCTTATTAGTGTTATTAAAATTGCTCCTATCCTATTACTAGCTTTTGTTATATTTTTTCCCCTCTCCACCGTCCACTTAAGAGAGGAAGTGATAGACAGGCTTTGGTGGGCCTCTGGCTTCCAGGCTATGGCCAAACCACCACAAAGGGGAATTACTTTTTTTGAAAGGAGAAGAAAATGTATGTATTTCAGTAAATGCTTGTGAACATGAACCTCCTCCTCATCATCTTAAATACAGAGATACATCCTTATTTCTACAGATGGTTCATTTTATTATCATGATAATTCTGAGCCTGCAAGAAATATGATGACAGCTTTATGCAAATATCAATGGTGATGAGGCAAGGATTTGTGGGAGTACATAAGGATATGCCCCCACTGCAAGGTGTCTGGGTGAATTCTGTGACATGGTAGGCTCTCTAAGATGCTGGACAGTGTCTCAATCTCTCCTCTTAGTTTAAAATTTATATTTAAAATAAGTAATAATAAGTAATAACAAGTAATCTATTTATAAATTTGGGGTATGTTTTCCTCAAAATTTTTTCACCCTAGATTTCTAAGTATTGGCATAAAGCTAATAATACAAGCATGCTGAGTGCATGGGTTTTTTCTGAAAAAAATGAAAATTAATCAAGATAAACCAGCCACCTGTTTTATTTGAGCAGTTTGTAGCTCCTACAAACTCACCCATATTCCCCCACAATAACTTAGAAACTAAATTGAGGTGAACAAATTCAAATATTTACAGATAGATCCTTTATCATCTAAAGTATCCCATGCAGATCAAGGACTCTGCCAATATAGCTCTAGGTCATGTCCAACCACCTTTTGTGTGTCATCAGTATCTAAATTTCACCTGATGGTCTGGCAGCAGAGCTGATGCGTCATGAAAGCTCTGCTAACGGCACAGAGTACTGACATGCTCACCTTGATGAAGTTAGCAGACACACACCAGGGAAACAAAGGCCACCTTGCCAGCGCTGAGACCTATGCCTGGTTCCTAGCAGTGAAATTTCTGTTTGTAACATACCCTCAGCTCCTGCTTTAGCCAAGGTGATGCTGCTTGCAGCTGGCTCCTCAGAGTGCTTTTGGGGGGCAGCAGGAGCAGGTCCTTTGCTTTGACTGCCATGGTATGTCTGAAAGAATGTGCTGGATTTTAACCAAAAATTCCCCTGTTTCTTTTCCCATAACAGACTGACCTTCACTTTTCTGTGATTCACATTCTTGTCAGGGAACCCCACATGCCAAATCACAGGAAATTTCCACAAATAATCCATTGACTCGCCTGTGGCTTGATCAAGCTGAAACCCACTGCTTCATGGGCTGCTTACCGTATTTACTGATTCTCTTCAGTAAATGCTCACTGCTCAGACTATACTTCAGCTTTTGGGTAGTACACCGTTAACTGACTAATGCTAAATGTCTGATCTCATCATGGAACACTGACCAAAGATTGTGATACTGAAGTAGAAAACAGAAAAATAAAGCAGCAAATGAGGCTGAAAGTGAACTCATGTTTAAGAATGTTCTTATATGGCTACAGACACTGGATTGGGTTTCCTTTTTTGTGAATTTCTACTATGAGCTGAACTTTGTTTCATTCCATCTGCCCACACTGTCATCATTCTGCCCTTAAGTATGGTTAGTTTGTAATACCTAATTGCCTTTAGATGTGACTCAACAATACCCTGCACAGTTATTTATTGAGAACATTCAACAGTCTCTTGGCTTGCCTTTCTGAGCATACAGAGGCATCTGTAAAAAACAGCAACAGCTGGTTTTTTGATCAGTGGATTCGTGTTTTTATGCAAGCAAATAAGAAGAGTATGAAAAATTATTCTCATTATTTGAAAGTCATTCTGGAGATCTGATCACATTTTTATTTCAAGTTTCAATACAAATGTTACTCAACTGTTTCTTTGAAACCCAGTTGGATTTTTATTCTGAATATTTCTACTTGCTGAGAATAATTCATTAGGTAGTATTATCTGGATTGTGAAAACACTTCTTCGACGTCAAGGAAACATTCTGAGAAGATGAATTAACTGGGAATAGAAAGAATTGTGATTTTCTATATTAATAAGGAAACTTACTGATTAGCTAATTTGTTCAAGATGCTGTCCTAATTGCTCTGAAAACACTTGATTTCTAAGTGAAGTAATTGCAGAAGCTGGTTTCTGGGTTTTGAGTACCATTTTCCCATGCAACAGTTTTCTAGCAATATGTGAGTCAAATGTGAAAACTGTTTTGAAGGACTAAACCAGAAATAATAAAGAAAATACATGGGAGAGCCTCATTCAGGGCTAGACTGACTGCCAAGGCCTTAGTTTCCCAACTAATAGCTGACATATGAGTGATAGATCTTTAAGCCAGTCACAGATGACAAATTGCCTACCCTGACACTTTCCTCAATGTCACATGACAAAAAAATGTAGCAATAAATATAAGTGTTTTCACCATGGGCTATTACTGTTGTGTTTCAAACCCTGTCTCCGCTGGGAAGAAGGGAGTGGCTATTCCCCTGCTCCTATCAGATGTACTCTTAAGAATCAGAACAAAGGAACATTATAAACAAATTTACACACAAAGAAAGTGCACCCATGTTGGTGGTTTCCTTCAGACTTGAAGGTTTCATTGGATTTATAGGTTGCAAAAAACAATATAGGCACTTTCATTTCAACAGATCACGTAAAACTGACTCAGACATATTGTGGAAGGGTGAGCACAAAAACAGGAAAAAGAGGTTATATGTATGTCCTGGGTTAGTCTGGGATATTTAATTTTCACAAGAAATTGTGGGTGGATGCATCCAGGACAGCTGACCCAAACTAGCCAAAAGGATATTTTATACCACATGAGGTCATACTCCTATAACTAGGGGAGCTGGCTGTAGGGAGGGAAGATTGAAGCTCTGGACGGATTTAGAAACAGGATCTAGGTGGTTAGCAATTGCATTGTACATCGCTCGCTTTGTATATTCTTTTATTAATACTGTTTTAACAATTTTTCTCTCTCTTTCCTTATGTTGTCCTATTAAGTTATATTTATCTCAGTCCATGAAGTTTTACCTTTTTCTTCAAATTCTTCTCCACATCCCACTTTGGGAAGGGGAGGGGTTAGGGAATGCCTGTATGGTACTTTGTTGACAGCTGGGTTTAAACAATGACAACTTATAAAACTATACTTAACAAATAGTCATATACATGACTTCAATCATATCATCAATAAGGATTTTCTATAATAGTTACATTATTTAGACCTGGAGTGTTAGTTTAATTGAAATTTGACTAAGAAGAACTTACTTTTTTAATTTCATTTTCATTAGAGCATTAAAACATTAATTAGATTAGCAATAAAATCTTGGCTTCATATACAAGATGGGCTCTCTTTTTCCTACTACAATCTTTTGATGATGACGTAGGTGATGATTTCTTACTAGCAGTTCCTGAAATGAGGTCTAATTTCTTTCTTTGAAATCTTTCTAACAGACACTTTTTTTTAATCAAATGCTTTATTACTTAGTAGTATCTACCCTGAGTTTGATTTCCCTTCTTGTCACAACTCATAGGAGGCTTCAATTGTAATCCTTCTTCTTCTGATGACTAATTCTTCCCTTAATACAGAAGCTGCGTTCCTGACATGTGGAGAAAAAGTTGGGGCAATAATGAGATTTGTGAACATTTAAAAGAAATAAAACTATTTTGAAGATTATTAAGCAAGGTGTATATTTAGAGAACAGAGTCCCTTTGAATTTTACTCATGTTGTAAATTCTTGTGCTAAATCATAGATTCTTGAGGGTGAGTAGCACTTAAATTATTGTATTTAATATGCCTGTAAGATGGTCTTTGATTGACATGAAAAAATGGAACTCCTCTTAGTAAACACAAGTGGTCATAATACATCATGATGTGATGGGGATATTTCAGAATCAGGAACATTACAGCATACATTCACTGCTACGGACAGATGGAGTAGGAACAGTCAAGCTGATAGCATGGCAAGAAGAGAGAAACAAAAACTCGTCATATGGGCTTGGAGAAGGAGATGTATTTCTAGCTGTAGACCTGGTAAATTGCATTAACATCAAAACTATTTGGGAAAGATGATGAAGAAGAATGATAATGAAGCAATTAATACTTCTGCTTTCAAGCTAAGTAAGATTTATGCTGAGAGAGAAAACAAATTATAGTCATATTAGCATTTTAGCCAGTCTACCCTACTTTCCTAGGATCTGACTATGCTAACTTTTAAACATATAGTTCTTACTGGATTAGTTACTAGTAATTAATCATAGTTATTGGGTAGTAGGGGCCAGTATCTATACCAAGGATGAGGATAAGAGCAATAATATAGTGGTACTTCTTCCATGTTTCACTCCAGTAATCCTTGTCTTAGGGATTTCCTGATGCTGAAGCTGTATTTTTGTGCTTTTCAGCTCTAGGCAATCTTCTTTCTATGAATCAGTGTGATTGGTGTTTGTGTACCTGTTTAGGGCTTGTATAAGTAGTGCTTTCTGGCAGAAATTCCACATCTTCAGTTGTACAGAAAAATGTTTTGGTGCGAATCACACACCTGATAATCTCATTGTATTGCATATGCATTGTGAAAAATGGAATATTTGTACATATTAAAGAAGAGTGAACAATATTTATTTATGTGCACTTCTAGAATCTGGAAACAAGCATGCAAAGTAAAATTCCGATGAGATGAAATCAAACCCTTGTGTACGTATATAAGCAGAAAGAATAACAGTGAATTGACTTCTTGCCTCTGGATTAACAAAATCCCTGTGTTGGTAAAATTTTCTGTAAAATAGATACTATTGATGCAGTTAAGAACTAAGTGAAATAAAAGACTGCTGTCTTATTTACTTATAAAAATGCCAAATCCCAGAGTTCCAGTGGATGAGATTAATTTTATCGATAATTAGCAGGCAAACACATTCTCAGATAACAGTTGATGAGTTCCTTAGAAATAAAATACATATTGCTTGTGTAATAATATAAAATTTTAAAATACATGAAACTGAAAAGACCAAAATCTTCAGCTGGCACAAATCAGTAATGCTGCACTGGTTTATGTGAGCTGAAAATGAGACACTGTGTCTGAAATACTATTTAGGCATAACTATAGGAAGGCTTGGTATATACATTTATGAGTAATGTGCTTCTCCAAATGTGCATATGTGGGTGAGTGTTTGATGAGTATTTTATTGAATTGGGAAAATATTTTCTGTGATCATTATTAATTTATGTACTTCTTTACTGAATTTACTTTTCCATTAAAAACTGTAATGTCTAATGACTTGTGCTTGCAAGTCTTTTTCTACCCTATTCTTTATTGCAATCTCTCAGACACGCTTGAGATAGGAATAATATTTTTAATGAGTAAATTCATTAAACCACAGGATGGAATTCCTTCTTAACACAGGCAAAGATTAGAGATACAGGATATGGTCCATAAGCCAGGCCATAATTTATTTTTATTTTTTTTCTTCTAAGAAATCCAACTTTAGCACATGTGATTTCCCAAGCCTCAGTGAGACGACAGACATTTCTAATTGTTAATTATTTGTAAACCACATTAATGATACTTAGAAAGTGCAGGTATTAGAAAAGAATTTAAGACTAACAGTCCATCTGTATTATTACAGTTTGTGAACAAAATGCTCACATAGAAGAGTTTCTGCAATGCTATTTTAAATTTGGTGACCACCTATACTCATTATGTCCTTGTGTATTACATTTGTAGGAGCTTTTTTATCAGGTTTTTTTTTCAGTGCAGTTTAAGGGAAATAACAGTTCCTTTCAGTATGTCATAATTAATCAGATTTAACGTGATAGCATTCCAAAAGTGGTCCAAAAGGAAAAGGTGCAATTTTAACTGATTATAGAAGGATGCACTATACACTGAAATACAGATTGATTATAATAATATGTTTATTATGGACGATTCAAAGAGTTGCCTTCTAAAACAGGTAAGACAAAAAAGAAAAATAGTAAAATTGCTGCTATATATTGTTCCTATCGAAATAACATGTATTTGCTTCATATCTATGCACTCCCACTGGCTCAGTGGAAGAAGAAAATGTGCAAAACACTCTTAATGGAGCTATTCCAAATAAAATTACATCGTTGCATACAGTTACAGTTCAACTACAATAAATACCCTGTTAATTTATATTAATATATTTATTAATATTGTCTTTGCTGGTAAATATGAAATAGTGCCAGGCTTCCTTCTTAATGTGAAATTTGCAATGAAGATAACAATCAACAAAACTATCTGTAAGGGTTCAAGATATGTTAACATAAGTTCATATTCAGATTGTCAGCATAACCAAGACTAAGAAAGAAATTATTGTAGGATAAGGTGGGAGTCAGTTAGGCTATGTCTTCAAAGTGTTGCACACTAGGGGATCAGTGCTCCATCACAGATGTCCTTCCGTTTCACTGGGGCTCAAACCGAACAATGGATAGGAAACTACAATAAGGATGGGTCCCTGCAGGTGTGGTAGACTGCTGAGACTTGTATTTTAGAATTATATCTATCCAGGGTGGATGACTGCTACAGGACGAGTACATTATCTAAAATGTCCAGACAGAACTCTAAAAAATGCATTTGTGCTATGCTAGCCTTTCATACAGAGGAAAATTTAATGACTGTGAACGTAAAATACATGTCACTTGCACAGAAGCAACTAATTTTGGCTAAGTTTCCATCCCTGTCTCCTCGGAATGGACAGAAGTCACAGTTATTTTCATCAGTCATTTTTATGTTGGCCATAAAGAATCTGATCTTGTGAGGTGCTGACTTACATTGTCATGCTCATTGACAATGAGACACTGACGAGACTGCTGATTGTCTTACATGAATCACTTTGACTCCTTTGAAGCAACAGAATCTGATTAAAAGAAATCATTGCTGCATAGTTAAACATCATTATTATTATTTCAATTTTACAAACTGTACCTAAATCATACTTCAGAACGGCAGTAAATGCAAAATTAATTTGAAGAGAGCAATAGATATTGCCCCTTTTTTTTTTCATCACCGTTAATTTAAATTAAATTCTAAAGACTAATATTTTTCCTTCCCCCCAAAGAAGAAGAGATTAGTTTCTTAAAATTATTGCTCTATTTAGCAGATCGTAACATCACTTGCATGCACATTTCTGTGATTTAGATTTAATACAAATATTTCAAAATATCAGATCTGAAAAAATGCTCTCCATTTTTTTATTACAGGCCTACTCAATAAAATATATACCTTTGGTATAATATGTTCTATTGCATATAGCAAACCATTTTCATTATCATCAAAAATATATTTTAGCACATGTGAATTACAGGGGACTTGAATTCCTCAGATAACCCACAATATCGCATACAGTATCTTGAACCGGCTCGTTAATATGTAGAATGATAGACATGAACATTTTCTGCTGGAAATGGCAAGTGAGAGGTCTTCAAGAAGTCTAACTTCACTAATGATTAAGCTACTTAAACTACCTCTATGCTACTTTATTAGATGCATCATAAGACATTATTTTCATTGAAAATATGCTTTAAATAAGGCAGGTTTGTAAGAATTTAAATAACGTGGGTTTTTTTACATTAAAAAAATTATTTTCTTATAAACTGGTCATGCCTCCTTTGATATTCTGAAATCACTACACACAAAGCAATAAAATTACAGAGCTAAGCATCCTCCAAGGATGAAATCACAGTGAAGAAAGCTGTGAAATTCTTTATTATATTAATCATGTTGTATCATACCGCATCATATGATGATACCACAATAGAAGAGAGCTGGTTATATACACAGTGGTTCTGACTGGCAAATGTAAACAAAGATGAGTCAAGCACCTCAGCAATGCATTGACTTGCTAGTTCATCTCCAGGGTTTTATAATGTTACTCATTAGTTCCACTGTCTGCTTGATATGAGGCACCTATTTTTAAGTTAAAAAACTGGTCAGTTGGTGAATCGTCAGTGGGGTTTTCAAGTAAACATGATTTTGTTCCCTTGTAGTTCGTTATTACTTCAAGGGCACACTAATCTGTGATCCAAGAGAGATGAAATGCCGTTTTATCTGTATGCCATTTTAAAAGGATTATATGACAAAGAGCAACTGTGATTTTCTAAGACGTATAAGCTCAAGAAAATCTCCATTACAGCAAGTAAAAGTTTAAATTAACTGTTTAGGTAAAGTCCTCATTTTAATACAGGTTAACAGAAGTCTGAAGGCCATTCAGAAACTCTGAATCAGTTGAAATGATTGGAATTGGCTTGGAAAAGCTCAAGTGTACTCGAACATTATTGTAGGTATGAACACTTGAGTATTAAAAGGTATAACAGTTGGAGAATCTTTCCTGAACTAAATGCTTTTTCTTTTTAAGGTCAGTTTTAAGGTGAACCCTATTGTTATGAATTACTCTTCTCCATCAGAGGACTTCCATTATAAACAGAGGTGCACTGTTGCAGGAGACAGTCTGTCTAGCTTTTCTTCCTCACTTCACAGTATGCTTCCCATCACTGAAGAGGTGCCTGCTATCTGTATAAAGTCCATATAGCAGGTCCTGTCCTGAGAATCCTGTGTTCCTCCATGCACCAGGGTTATAAGTAGCATTTTCCTTTTTTATTATTTAAAGATGTCTAATTGTTCTAGGTATTACACTATGTTCATCATTGCAGCAAACACCTGATTATTATCTTGAAAAGCTTATCTGTGGCAAATTACAAAATAACCTACTGCCTCAGGCTATTCTCAGGAGAGCACTTTGAGAAAGGCATTAAATTCTTACTCCATTTCCCAGTGTTTCATGAGGTTAAGATTTCACTAACCAGACAAAACTGTCATCCTCACCCACTGCTTCTCTTAAATTCATTAATCATCTTCTCACAGAGCTTTAGAACTTCTGTAATGTACACAAGTGAGAAATAATGGCCCTTCCTTGCTTATGTTTCTACAAGGTGTTTCCCCGGAATCTCCTCTGGGACACCTCCTAATTTCATGAATTACTCTCTCTTCAGAAAGAATGGTGGTTTATATATCTCTTCCCAATCCTCCTGTACCATTTTTCATGCCCAGATGGCTTGAGCTGATAAATCATGGCTTTCTTCTTTCTTTGCTGTTTATCCTCCTGCCCTTGTAGCTTTGAAGATAATGAGTCAGGTATATTTCTCCTCCTGAAAGCTATTTTAAAATTGAGAAGTCAATTGAGAATGTCATTCCTAGGAGGGCTGGTGAGGTTTAATTTCCAAAAGATGAATAATTCTGTCCATGTTACAAGCAAAGCAATATAGATAGATGCATTTATAGAAAACACACCAAAACAAAAACTAATGAATTTTCAATTAACTTCATTTTTTCTGTTCACATTTCCTGCTATATCTCATAAAGGTCTGATTTAATCATTTAAAAGAAGTTCTCAGAGGTTTTAGAATCAGGACTATAACCTGGCCAAAAGAAGCTAGCAAAAAAGTGGTGGGAATAGTTCTATGATTTCCCTTACACAGTAAGGCAAGGTGGATACTTCTGTTTCAATCCCTTTTTAGTCATTTTAATCTCTTTCTAGTTGTTTATCTCCATTGAAGGAAAAAGTATCCATGCATAACTTTGATACTCTCTCAAGGATATCACCGTGTTGTTGTATGAGAGATACACCAATGTATAGCAGGATCTGTATGTCAAGGCTGTGTAACTTGAGCTCCCAAGTACCATGCATCAAAGTGCTTTCAGTGTAGAAGAGATATTTCACTATAATATTTAACAGTAGGTCTAATAAAACAGATACTTTATTTGGATGCTGTTGAGTGACAATAGAAAGATTTTAATTTTCAGACAGAGTCCACCTTCACTTGATTGTTGTTTGTAATCAAAGGAGAAGGTTTACTTTTCATCCTGTCTCCCACATCATTAGAACTGTCCTGGAAAAAAACCTTTGTTGTACAAAAAGTGACAATAATTCTCTTATATTCTCTTCTGAAGTTCTGGTTCAGGAGACCATATATGATAGCATTAAGGCAGCTGTTGAAATACGCCATGTAATAACTACACACAAACAACCACTCTGGAATCCTAGGGATTATAGTTTTTGGGTTGACGGCCACAGCCAGGCCTATAAAGTTCAAGGGAGCCCAGCAGACTGCAAACAGTACAAACACAACAAACATGGTTACAAAGTTTCTGAAGTCATGTGGTTTCAGTCTGGGGTTGTTATCTGGTTTAACCCTTCGCCTTACCTGAATAACGAGGATCCATATTCTCAAGTAACAGAAAGTAACTATGGCTATGGGAAGCAGGAAATGGAAAAATACAACTGCTATTGTATATGCTGAGCTCACAGATTGTGCAAATGTACACGAGTAAATCCTAGGGTCATACTGTAGTGATCCCACAAACAGGTTGGGCACAATAGCCACAAACGTTAGGACCCAGATAAGAACAACATAGCACAATGAATTCCTCTCGCTGTACAGCTTGTCATATTTGAGACTGTGGCAGATGTAGCAGTACCGATTGATAGCGATGCCTGTAATATTGAAGATTGATCCAATGACACTTAGGCCCATCAAGAAGCCACTAATTTGGCAGTGAAGGTATCCCAGATTCCATCCGTTGTGAAACACAGATGTGAGGACCAGTGGGTACGGGTAGATTGCTACAACCAAGTCTGCAACTGCCAGGCTTACAACAAACACATTTCCTGTAAAATAAATATAAAAAGGCAAGTATTAGTTTTTCTTTTGCTCTTTTCTGTTACTTCTGCTCTCAATATGTTAGTGAGCAGCCTTAGTGGAACCCTTTCAATCTAATTAGTTTTTACTATCTAGATCAAAATTGATTGTCATCTGTCACAAATAAGACAGTCGGTTTTAATCTAAAAAGAAAGTAGCTAAAGATGTAACTTTTTAAAGAAGACTATCTTTGAGTTTAAATATCATCTCATTGATTTGGATTCTTCCAATTACACTGACTAAGAACTCATGTAAAATTAAAATATTCATAACTTTAAGCCTTGCTTTGGTTTTAAATAGTCTCTCTTGAAAAATCAGCATAAATAATATGATTGCTAATAAATTTCAAAACTTGCAGTTATCTTCTGTATTTAATTCTTTACATCACTCCTTAACTTTTCCAGGCCCGAAATGAAAATCTGTTTTCTACATTTCTATTTCAAGGTGACTGTGTTTGAATCTGCTGGCCAGCACTTAACTATACTCAACTTCTAAGAGTCTAGCTGAACACAAGCTTAGATGTCTTTCCTAAACTGAGAGACATATTCTTTAGTAAGAGAAGTGGTGATGGTCAGTGACCTAGACAGTTCCCATACACTATTGATGCCAGGTTCTTCTCTGCCTCCAAACTGGAAAACTAAGCAATGATAAATTCTCTTGTTTCATTTTTTAAAATAACACAAAGAGAGATTATTTTAGGCTTGTGTTAGTTCTTGATAAAACCCCTCTCTGTTCTTCAAAGATAATGGAACCCATCATAACTAAAAGTTTTGGATTAATCTGTTGTGCATCGATTATATATATATTTTTAGTTGCTTAAATAAATCATCTGAACGCCTTGCAGCCATTCTAGTTTCTAAGGAGAAGATCACAAGGTACACTGATATAACTCTTATTTATTTATTTATTTAAAAAGCTACCACATGTATTGCTCTAGTTGTTCATGTCTGTATTTATAGAAAGCAATAAATGAATATCTACACATGCGTGCATGTAGGCATGGAAGTGCATATGTGCACAGAAATACATAGACATGTGTGTGTTTGAGATTATATTTTGGAATTCTGATGAGATTATATTTTAGAATTCTGAGATTATTCACTGAAGATGAAATACAAGGACCTTGTGACAGTTTAGGCTGTGCCTTTAAGAAAGGATAGCTGCAGAATTCTCCAGCTGAACATTTGGGTGTAAAAAGGAAAACAAAAGGAAGATAGTTCTAAATGAATTTCATTGGTAGATGAGTGGGATGTAGTTTTACGATATCACATTCTGTGCTCACTTCAGCTTCTGTCTTTCTCTTGGCATGCACGCTGACCCTGGACAGAAACTGATAAGATAAGCAGCTAACTTCTTAACAACTGCTTTGAGCTAACTGGAATTTCCCTAATATTTGTCTTCTTTTTTCTTCTAATTAACTAGAGGGAAAGGGGGGAGAGAGAGATTTGGGAGGAACACGAGGTGGGATCCTCTGAAGAGGAGGATTTCCGTGTTGCTAGCTTTCCTCTAAATTCCTGTATAATATTGTAAATACTGTATATTTTGTATATATTCATTGTATTTCATTATTGCTTGTAAGACACAGCTTTCACTCGCTTCTCCGGCTGAGTTCAGCTGTGATTTTTGTTGGTGCAGTTGGGCTAAACCATTACACCACAACACACCTATTGCAACTCATAAGAGAACATATTGCTACTTTTAGACCATGTAGAATTTTATTATTATTCCAGTGTGGGCTTGGTGAATTGCTTTATGAATTTATTTTGAGCAGGCAAAATGCAAATATGTAAAAAAGTGTTAAAAAAATAAGTAAGTAAAAGTATCTATGGACCAATAGAGCATTTTAACTGCACTAATTCCCCAAACTAATTTTTAAATCTATAATTTCAGACATTTAAGGATCCATATTCTCTTGATGATCTTGTGCTTTAAATGGCCTGGTGAAAATGTTAAATCTGAAAACACCCACAAATCAAAACATAGAAATTTTCTGGCTCAGGATGCTACTTATTATCTTTTGTTTACATTTTAATGCATGCACAAAGTACCACATTTGATATTTATAGTAATGTCAGCTGGGTAAAATATCCTCAGTTAAAACATTACTACACTGTTTTTTGTATTTGCATTTATAAATAACTTTCTCTTGATACTGTCTGTAGTTTCGTTTTATTTTGCCCAGGATTTCACTGCCACTGAAAACAGGCTTGTCCTGAAGGCTTTGGCAGAATTTCAGGTCACTTCAGCACAAACAGCAGAGCTCCTTTAAGCAGCAGAAGAGAAAGTTGAAAAACATTGCTTTCAGAATTTACCCTTGACATAGTGTCAAGCGATACAAGAATGGATAAGGAGAGCTCTGTGTTTATTTTATGAATCAAGAATTGGAAAATGAATGAAAAGTTGCTGCTGGCAATTTTTTTTTTCTCCTGGAATATTGCAGGCTTTATGAAATGGTACCATATAAACTTTGGATGAGACAAAGGACCAGACACGTATTTAAATGTAATACATTAAAGAATACTATTTATATTTGCTTACACATTTTTTTCCTACCTGATGCCTACCGATCACAAGCTTCTCTCTCTGTCATCCGCAGAAACTTCTGCTGCTGTTCTCCATTAATATTGCTAATATTATCATGATTTTCCCACTTGAGTCAAAAGACAATTGTAAGAACTGTTCTCCATTAATATTGCTTATATTATCTTGATTTTCACACTTGAGTCAAAAGACAACTGTAAGAACAGCGCTAAAAATGTGTGGGGTTTTTCCCTTTGTTAAAAGAAGACTGGACTGGGGTAAACATTTCTATGAATAGTTTTAGCAACCCTGTGCTTTGGAAACAGCTAAGTCTAGGAAGAGTAGGCACCCTTTCTCTGAACCAGCCAAATTTCAGGCTTCCCTAAACTGGTACGCTGTGATTGTCCTGGCGTAACTTCTCAGTCAGCTGCTGTAGAGTGACAAACTGAAAGTCTTGGATGCGCAGATTGTTTCATATGGACACTGGAGGCAAACAGGAGATCCTGGGAACTTTAAGATAAGTAAGGTCTGTCTATCACCTTTCCAGGATTAATTTAATATTGGGGAACTGCTGTAACTGGCAGAACTGTTTGGGATTTCACAAAGGTCACAGGCAATTAAAACTATCACAAAATACCTGTAAGTGGGTTCAGTGACCGCTGTTTCTTAGGCAAAATCCCAAAGCCAAGTAAGGTTACCAAGGAAGCAAGCATTCAGACAGTCCCAGCTTCACTGAAGAAAGATTTGAAAGGTTTAAGAAACTAACAGTCCTTGCAGCTCACCATCAAAATGGCACAAAACAGCTGAGCAAAAATGTTGGAATAAATATTGCATAAGCTCCAGTTACTCCTGGGAGCTTCATTCACTTTACAGATCATAATATCAACTCCCCCAGATCTGAAAACTCTATTTTTAAACCAAAGGTACTATTTATAAACTTGCCCTGAATCAAAAAGTCCACGTGTACATTAAATTTGAATAGCATAATGGGCCTGTGGGTTTGCTTCTCATTAGCAAATTAACCCTGATGCTGCAGGTGGTGATGCAGGGAAATGTGAACGGCTTAAAGCCCACAATGAACCTTTTAGCTTTAAGCACATGTCAGAAAACCTTTCTCTTTCCTTTTAAGCTGAAAAGAAAAGATCTTGTATTATTCAGCGAATTTCTTAAAACCTCATTCACATGTACATAATAGAAGGGATTTTCAGAACCTCTGTCATCTAGTTGGGACACTAATGAAGCCAGCTGTGTAATTACAGGCATAGTAACTGCCTAGAGCTGTAGTGATGTCAGTCAGGTAGCTTGTTAGTATGAAGGACAGAGAGTTAAATACTCATTTATAATCTTACCAAGGTAAAAATTCTGAGTGTCACAGACAAGTTCAGACATTGCAATGACCCAAGTAATCTCAACTTTTAACTGCACTTGATAGAAATTCAGGGTGCTAAATCTCACAGGTCTAGGCAGATGGAGAACTAAGTAACAGTATATTTGAGAGATGTGGAAGAATAGACTTGTAAAGGACCATGTTATCAGAATATTCCATATTGTATTTCTTTATTCTAATGTGCTGCAAGTTGAAGAAAATTTTACATAATCAGCACAGCATAAATGAAAAATTATACTGATGTACTCTGAAAATAAAATGTTGCACTGTGTGTAGATTATAATAACTATGGGACAGAAACTTCCAGGGAAGCTCCAGCAACAGTTTAATTTGAAATACCTATGCCATCTTCTGGCCAAGAAAATTAGATGCATGAAAGTCTAATTGTCAGAAAATGGCAGTGAGAAATTATATAATACTCAGAATAAAGAAATGGAGGATTTTGGTGGCATGTCCAAGCTGGCTGTAGCTGAGGAGTATGTACATGTGGTTAAGTAGTTTTGCATGTATGTCACATGCCATACAATCTTCTGTGACTTTATCACCTGCCATTTTTTTCTTAAGTCCTGTGGCACATTTGTGAGACAGTTGCAGTTCTCCTTACAGTCTAAAAATATTTTTCAGTGCTATTCTAGGTAGTTCAATCATGAAAGGAAAGTGATGTGAGTTTTACTCTCAGGCACAGAAAGAAATTGAATCTGTATGCTGGATGAGTGCTACAGACTTGGGGATGTACCTTGCTTCTGGCAGTTTTGTATGACATGTCAGGGCTGCTTTGAAAATGTCTCTTGTACTGGACCTTTCACATGATAGGAGTACTTAGTTTGTACTAGGCATTAGATTTAGTAGTTGCATGGGATGTTGAATATCTCAGTACTGGCAAGACTGGGGTATTTATGGGTATGCCAAGAAGGGTGCTATCTACTGGATGAATTTATGTGACATAAATATAAATCAGCCCAGAAAGGCAGCAGTAAAGAAAAAGCCTAGACTATCACTGCAAATTTAGCCACCTAATGTAAGAGTAGAAAGGAGTTGACTGAAAATATTTTCTGGCCCCAAACTTAAAAATCTAGAGGTGGTCAGGGTTTGGGTGTTCTGTTGTTTTTTTTCAGAAGTACAGGTTTTGAAAGGACATTAAAGGACAGCAGTTGTAACGACCAGTGAAACTCAACACTCATCTTTCATAGAATCAAGGGTTGGAAAGGACATTAAAGGCATCTATTTCCAAACCCCCTGCCATGGACAGGGACACCTTCCACTAGACCAGGTTGTTCAAGGCCCCATCCAACCTGGGCTTGGACGCTTCCAGGGAGGGAGGCATCCACAACTTCCCTGGGAAACCTGTTCCAGTATCTTAGCACCCTCACTGTAAAGAATTGTTTCCTAATATCTAGTCTAAATCTACCCTTTCCCAGCTTAAAGCTGTTTGTCCTCATCCTGTTACGACAGGCCCTTGTGAAAAGTCCCTTCCTGACTTTCTTGTAGGCCCCCTTCAGGTACTGGAAGGCTGCTACAAGGTTTCCCTGAAGCCTTGTCTTCTCCAGGCTGAACAGCCCCAAGTCTTGCAGCCTGTCCCTATAAGGGAGGTGCTCCAGCCCTCTGACCATCTTTGTGGCCCTCCTCTGGACCCCTTCCAACAGGTCAATGTCCTTCTTGTGTTGGAGGCATTTGAACTGGACGCAATCTTTCTGTTACGTTGTGCAGTGCCATGAAATATTGTGCTTTGAGACTCTACATAGTAGGGTCATATCAAAGATACTGTATTGTAGAAGCAGCAGCAAATTGAACAAGATATCTGTTCTTTTATGGAAACTATTTAACTGTATCAGAGTACTATCTACCTAATATATATTTAATTTGGTGACAAGACTACATGAAACTGTCACTGTCATACAGTTTTGTAGCTTTACAATACAAAAATAAAAGATGAAAGTGGCTATGAAATAAGTAGTCTTGAAATGGAACAGTTTCATTTTAAAAAAACTTCATTGACAAATCTCCAGCAGATGTTGACAAAATAAACAGTTTAATTGCTGTCTGAAAAAAAAAATTATGTGCCATATACATATTTCCTTATACTCAGAATGAATATCCATAGAATCACAGAAAGCCAGGTTGGAAGGCACCTCAAGGATCGTCTGGTCTCTTGAATGTGTCCAGAGAAGGGCAGTGAGGCTGGTGAGAGGCCTCAAGCACAAGCCATATGAGAGGAGAGGCTGAGGAAGCTAGGGTTGTTTAGCCTGGAGAAGAGGAAGCTCAGAGGAGACCTTATTTCTCTCTACAACTACCTGAAGGGTGGTTGTAGCCAGGAGGGGGTTGGTCTCTTTTCCCAGGCAACCAGCACCAGAACAAGAGGACACAGTCTCAAGCTGCGCCAGGGGAAGTTTAGGCTCAAGGTGAGGAGAAAGTTCTTCACAGAGAGAGTTGTTAGCCATTGGAATGGGCTGCCCAGGGAGGTGGTTGAGTCACCATCCCTGGAGGTGTTCAAGAGGGGATTGGACGTGGCACTTGGTGCCATAGTTTAGTAGTCATGAGGTCTTCGGTGACAGGTTGGACTTAATGATCTTTGAGGCCTTTTCCAACCTTATTGATTCTATGATTCTATGATTCTGTGGTCCAGCCTTTCTAGGTGATAGCACAGTTTGAATGAGATGGGCCAGCATCCTGTCAAGCTGAATGAATCACAGAATCATCAAGGTTGGAAGAGACCTCAAAGATCATCAAGTCCAACCCATCACTGTGGGTTGCTGTAGTTATGTGTCTCATTCAGTGTGTAAATACGTGGGTTTTTTCAGTTCTGTGGATATTTTTCACCAAAACACAAAGTCATGACAAGTAATGCAGTCAGATGTAATATTGTTTAAATAATTTTTGACTTAGGCTTTATTAGTACACCCAGACAAGGATGAACTAAAATGTCAAAAAGGCTTATAATGACATTGAAGGGACTCAACAAACCTTTCGGTGTCACAGGTGAAAGTTAGAAATTAAGGCAGGCAGAGGTAGTGGTGTATGTCTTGAGTTCTGTGACCCTAGTTTTGGCTCTGGTATTTACCTGGACTGTTCTTTCTACAGTTTATTGGGCTGGTGTGTTTTCAAGGTTAGGATATCTATTCCCTTTGAACATCAGCACTTCTACCATGATGACAATATTTCAGAAACCAAATAGATATGCCTGAATAACTTATCCACTTTTACAGAAGGGAATTATATTATCACTTCTGATATGATCTTTCCTATCTCTAATTTCTGTGATTCATTTGGGAGAAAAAAATAAATGCTGGGGAACAGCCTGTTTTCCAACAAGGTATTGCCTAGATGTTACAGAACACTAAGGTTTTCATCACAGTTCAGCAGGCTGTGTGAAACCGATTAGAATAACAATGCTGCTGATGTCAGAGGACCACTCTGCTGAACTGCATCACAACAGAATCAGTGCAAGTGTGCTTTTCCCCCTTCAACTGTATTTGCATTAGAGACTGGAAATAAATGGAAGGACAAAAATGGTACTATAACAGTAATAGCACAGCTCAGGTAATTAATAATACAGTTTCAAGAGTAAAACAAATGAGAAAAGCAGCAAAAGGCAGAGAGGATTGCTTGTGAAATATAATTATGTTTTGTATTTCAACAAAATCTCACAGATCAGTCAGAAAATGGGAAGATACAGTCTATTCTTTTTCAGGTTCTTGAGAAAAGAAGTATAGGAGAGTGAAGGTGCCACAACAGAACTGACAGCAGACTTCTATACTGTGTCTTATATTACAAACATGAAATCCCTCTCCTCAGTCTCTTTGAAAGTCACAGGATTTTCTGTCTGAATTTGTCAATAGAATTATTCATGGGAAAGAAAGTTTAGATGACTCAAGAGTGAAAAAATAACCCATTTTCCTTCTATTAGGAGCAGTACAGTATAGGTGGTATTTCAGCCAATCCCACGTGTAACTACAGAGTCCACAGTATACAGCAAAGCTAATGAAATGAGTTCTTAAAACAGTATTCTCAGTTTGTTCTAAAATCAGTAATTGTAGGACATCTGCCAGGAAACTGGAAAATAGCACTATAGAAAATATCACTTATAAACTTGTATAACGCGTGTATTAGCTCTCCCTTCCTCTATCCATTTCCTATTTATGTATTCCTTTTCTTCCTTCACTTCTTTATTATATCTCCACCTCTTCTCTCTCCTTATTGCCTGCCCAAAATCTTTCACATTTATGACAGAAGCTTTTTTCTTTCCCCTCTTTTGCTCTTTGTTTGTCCCATGATCCTTAAAAAGAGGTGATTATCATATTACACTCCCATCTTAGCAGTTTGATGATTTTTAGGAGGTATTCCATCATGTAATTATCAAGGAATAAGGTTCCTCCAGCTCTTACTTCCTCCCTTTCATTTCTTCATGTGCTACAGCAAAAATGTAGAAGTTGAATGGTCCCAGATCAGAGGGCAAGTGAAATATTATCAAGCATCATGGGGAATTCACTTGAAAAATGTGTATTTTAATTGCAGTATTAGAGGGGTTTGTTGATGAAAGAACTGATGGTATCAAGAGCTCTTGCTTTTCTTCAGCCTCAGAAATGCATTTAGCAGTGGAAACTAGAAGATGATGTATAGTTCCTTTCCTCCACAAAAAGTTTTATAAACCCAGACATATTTACTCCAGCTACCAGACCAGAATAGACTGTTCCAGTCCAACTGTAGAACACCTACACTATTCTGTGCATGTGTACACCTGCAGCCTGCCAGGAGAATCCCTTTCACGGCACGTGCCTTTGTAATTTGGTGAGCACCCACACAAATTGCAGGTTTATGCCTCTGCCACACTGCAGTCAAAACATGGTAAGAAATACAAACAAAACCTAAACTGGTTACACTTAGTGTCAAGCTAAAAATATGCCAAAGCAAAAACTAATTTTCAAGTAACTTTCTTAGAGCATGTGCAAGAAACCTATTCAGGATTAGTAAAAAACAAAACAAAAAAAAACAACCAACAAAAAAAATCCCAACAACAACAAAAACCCCAACAAAACAAACTGACAAAGTCAACCAACCAAACAAAACCTGGGGTGCTAGTGGATGAGAAGCTCAACATGAGCCACCAGTGTGCAGTTGCAGCCCAGAAAGCCAGCCAGAGCCTGGTCTGCAGCAAGAGAAGCATAACCAGCAGGTCGAGGGAGATGATTCTTCCCCTCTACTCGGCTCTTGTGAGACCCCACCTGGAGTACTGCATCCATTTCTGGAGCCCCCATTACAGGAAGGGTCTGGAGGTGCTGGAATGTGTCCAGAGAAGGGCCATGAGGATGATCAGAGGGCTGGAGCACCTCTCCTGTGAGGACAGACTGAGGGAGTTGGGGCTGTTCAGTCTGGAGAAGGGAAGGCTCCGAGGAGACCTTATTGTGGCCTTCCAGGATCTGAAGGGAGCTACAAGAAAGATGGTGAGGGACTTTTTAGGGTGTCAGGTAATGATAGGACAAGGGGGATTGGAAAAAAAATAGAAATGGGTAGATTCAGATTGGATGTTAGGAAGAAGTTCTTCACCATGAGGGTGGTGAGATGCTGGAACAGGATGCCCAGGGAGGTGGTGTCTAAGGCCAGGTTGGATGTGGCTCTGAACAACCTGATCTAGTGTGAAGGGTCCCTGCCCATGGCAGGAGGATTGGAACTAGATGATCCTTGAGGTCCTTTCCAACCCTAAGAATTCTATGATTCTATGAATACCAATACCTTTACAGTACACAGCATATGAGAAGTAATAATGCACATGTACAACAGCTAGTTTTCTGCAGCGTTTCATGATGGTGGTTAAAAGCATTAAAATTATTTAAAGAATTTAAAATATATTTATTTGAATTATAATCCCACCTAAGACTGGAATATCCTTTTGTTTGGAATATCCTCCAGGCACCATGACAAATGGGTCAACTAATAGTTACTGCTTACAACAGAACAGGAAAGAAGATGGCTTAAATATGGTGTTATATTTGTAATTCATTAACATATCTCCACTTAAGTCTTAACTGAATAATCTGAGGGGGGGTTTTCCCCAACAGTCTGAATGATGAAACTTCCACAGGTGTTTGCTTTAGCTCAACAAGGCTCTAGATAGAATTATTCACAGAGTACATAATAAAACTTCCAAGCAATAATAATTTGAAAGGAAGTGGTAAGAGAAACTGTCAAGTATGATTGCGCTTTGACACCATAGATGACTTCAGGTATTTCCACAATGTATTATGATGAGCTTACATAAGTGAGGCAACTCAAAGAATTTTCCTTTAGTAAATGTTTACATACAACTACAAAAATTTTCAATACCCTCTTGGTTATTTAACTACCAAATACATTACTTTTATATTTAATGCTTATTAGAAATGAAAAGGGGTTGGATTTTTACCTTTTATCTTAGCAGTATTAAATGAAGTTCTTTTCCATGAGCTCACTTAGATTGAATCATGTAATCTAGGATGTTCATCAAATGGTTAGACCAATATGTCCTTAGAAGCAGGCTTTCAACCAGAAGCAATTGGCTAAAATAATAATTTAGCTAGCTCCACTGACTTCAGACAAGTTGTAAGTACTGTAAGTAAGCCAATGAGTGGCTGTCTGTATGGAATACATTGCATAATTTTATTATTGAATTATTATTCCTCTTCATCTTATTTTAGTTACCTGTTTGCTGGGTTTTTCTCTCATGAAGAGTGCTGTGGAATTTTTCAGAAAGTATTTATTTTTCTGTTGGTTAAGTCTAAACTTTCCACAAATGTAGTCAAAGTATAATGAGGCTATGGGGACTAGGTAATAGCAAAGAAATGCATAAATGCTGTTGATTTTCAGTATATGCAGATGTCTTCAGAAATTATCAGTCCAGGTTCTTACTTAACTTGAAGCACAGCAAAATCTGTCCAGTACAATGAAACAAAATGCAGAAACCAATTCTTGCTGTCAAAAGTATTGGATTTTGTATTATGGTAATTTCAGTATGGTAGTATTTAAAAGTTGTGCTATGATCTCTCATCTGAAGCATTTGTACTCATTGATTTCTGTTATGACTCAGAAATACCCTAACTGCTCATCCCTAGAATCCAAATACAATTTGTAAAATCAAGTTCAGTACCTCCAGTGTGAAAAATATTAACCTTTTCCCTGTGTGAAAATAATACATTTGGAAAGCTACACAACCAGTCTTAGTCTCATAATATTATGTATGCAAAATCTTGGTTGTTTAAGGTCCTTTACTTTTTTGTGCCTTTTTTTCCCCCTCTTATAGTAGTTTCTATCTTTATTTAAATGTTAAGAGAAAATCTTACAAGAAAGCTTTTAAGCAAGCTGGCAAGCTAAATATAGACAGCTAAAGATAGTATCCTTTTAAATATTCAGCTAAAATTTTGCCTGTGCTCCCTCTGAACCTTACTCCTGAGTTCTTCATCTTTTTTTAGGCACAGGTTTTTAGTGTGCCAACATATTTCATTATTTAATAAAATTTAACAAGCTAGAAGTCAACACTTCTATTTTGAAAGCTAAAAATAAAGAAGGCACCCAAAGAAAGGCAGTATAATTATCAGAGTTAACATTAAAAGAAATATTCCTATGCTGAAAGGATGCCAGCAAGAAGAGGTTCTGTACAATCAGCGTATGTCAAAGATGCAATATATTTATACTGTACTGCAAAACCTGACATGAAGTTTACTATGAAGAGGATGGCATGGTGAGCAAGTGGCAAGATAGACATAGCTTCAGACAGCACTGAATGGTCAGCTTGCTTTACTTTGATCTATGAGGAAAGAATCACCTCATTTTTAAAACATTATTCTTCTAAAATGTTCTACAGGTCACTGAATGATTAAAAAAGGGAGAGGGGGAGAATGTGTCTTCCAAACCTCAATTAAAGCCTCCTAAATTTCCTTATTTTAGCCTCAGAAACCTCTGTATTTAGCTTAATAGGTGAGAAGATTCAATAATTTTGGAAGTGAAAGACAGCTTGAGGTCCTCAGAAAGCCACTGTAGCTGTTTCTATGTATGACCACAATATCTGCCTTAGCAGATTAATGCAGTTTGTATAACAACAGAAGGGTGTCCCCAAAAGACCTGAAAATTCTTCACTCTTTCAAAAAATATGTAAACCCAGAGTAATAGCTTTCATTTGCGTGAAGGAAAACCAGTCAGTCCATGATACAGTACTATTTTGGTAACATGCAAAAAATCTCTCTCAAATTTTTAATGAAATAGTGTGTTTCAGCTGCAACCACTGATGCTTATCACAGAAAGCAAAGCTGTTACACCCTTTCTAAGCTGAACATGGAGTACCAGAGAAATGGATAATGGAGACCTGTCCCTCATTCTGGAAGATGTTTCAGAAAAGTTGCAGCTTAAATGCTTATTTATAGTGTTTCTTAAACACAATATACTGTTTGCTGATGGGTGGTGATTTGCCTTGCTATACCATAAAGTCAGTGCTTGATGTAGAATTTCTTCTAGCTTCCACAGTTCAGGCTGAACACAAGCCTGCAGTGTGCCCAGGTGGCCAAGGCCAATGGCATCCTGGCCTGTATCAGGAACAGTGTGGCCAGCAGGAGCAGGGAGGTCATTCTGCCCCTGTACACTGCACTGGTTAGGCCACACCTTGAGTACTGTGTCCAGTTCCGGGTCCCTCAGTTTAGGAAAGATGCTGAGTTGCTGGAACGTGTCCAGAGAAGGGCAATGAAGTTGGTGAGGGGTTTGGAGCACAAGCCCTGTGAGGATAAGCTGAGGGAGCTGGGGTTGCTAGCCTGGAGAAGAGGAGGCTCAGGGGAGACCTTCTTGCTCTCTACAACTACCTGAAGGGAGGTTGTAGACAGGTGGGGGCTGGTCTCTTCTCCCAGGCAACCAGCACCAGAACAAGAGGACACAGTCTCAAGTTGCACCAAGAGAGGTTTAGACTGGATGTTAGGAAGAAATTCTTCATAGAGAGAGTGACTGGTCATTGGAATGGGCCGCCTGGGGAGGTGGTGGAGTCGCCATCACTGGAGGTGTTTAGGAGGAGACTTGATAGGGTGCTTGGTGCCATGGTTTAGTTGATTAGGTGGTGTTGAATGATGGCTTGGACATGATGATCTTGAAGGTATCTTCCAACCTGGTCTATTCTATTCTATTCTATTCTATTCTATTCTATTCTATTCTATTCTATGCAAAAGCATCATTTTCCTAAAACCCCCTGATTACTAGACTGGATCATGAGGTTAATTAAAAAGACCCTAGCATTCAGTACATCCAACTTTGTGTCTTTCAGATTTTGCAAAAAGAAGATCAGAAAATGAAAACTTTTATTTTCAAAAGAATAGTGGTATTCACAAGGAGAGAGCTGTAACAAAATGTGAGCTTCCAGTAATCTTAAGAGAGCTGCAGCGTGGTTATGTCCAGCCTGACCTGGGTCAGAAGAAAATATTGAATATATATTATTAGATGGTAAACTAATGCATTTCTTCCATGAGTGTGCTGGCTTTTCTCATTCTTCTGCTTCCTTGTCTATTCTTTGATTGCTTCTCCCCTTCTTCCTGTAGTTTGAGGTACAAGTAGCAGAAAACCTGCTAGCTCAAGAAGATGAGCTCTGCTTCCAGAGCACAGATGTTTCAAAACCTCAAGGAACGAGGCATTTGTAAACAACCTTAATCACACTTATCATAGAATCAACTAGGTTGTAAAAGACCTCAGAGATCAAGACCAACCCATTACCTCATACCTAACACCTCATGACAACTAAACCATGGCTTCATGTGCTACGTTTAATTCTTTTTTGAACACCTCCAGAGATGGGGACTCCACCACCTCCCTGGGCAGCACATTCCACTGGCTAATCACCCTTTCTCTGAAGAACTCTTTTGATTCCTTTGTTTCTCTTACTGATAAATTGTGGCAGATGGTAGATGTGAGAAGACACCAGAGTCCATCACTCAGTGATGAACACCTTTTTGTGCTGAAGTTTTTATGTCATGCAATTAAAGGAAAAATAGGTGCCTTTGCCAATGGCATGTGTGAAGCCAAAGTGAGTTTGATTGCATTTCTTAGCTGCTGGAAATCTTCAGAAACTCTAATATATTAAATACCCTATACTGGTGCCCTTGACATTGTAAGCACATGGCAGTATCTCATGGAGGTTGTACTGGAAATACTATAAAAAAGTTATAATTGCTAAGATGTGAAAAAGCAAAAAAATCCATATGTTCTTTAGGAAGAGTTTACTGTTAAGCCTAGATCCAACCTTTCAGGTGATTATTTATTATAAGTGGCAAATACTTTGTATGTCAGGTAACGTTGGTGCAGTCACTGAAGTTAAATCTGTCAAGCCTGGCATCTTCATTTGTAGCTGTTCCATGAATAGAATTGACTTATTTGCTCTCAATTGTGTTTAAGAATGAATGCAATTAGAGCCATCAGCCTGAGTGATTTTTATGGTACAGACAGCCATAAAACAAAAAGATAGAGCCATTGTTTGGGCTAGTATGTATTCATGTTACCGTCTCTAAAAAGGGCTGCGTGTCAGAATGGAATTCTAACTGTCATGATCACTGAAAGGAAAGTATTGCTATTGGATATTTATCCACCCTTTGGTACATTCAAGACAAAAAGAGATAATTCTGTTAAACACCATTTCTATGTATTTTCCTACTGTTGCACTGGAGGAAAACTTTCAGGTCCAATTAGTTTTGCTTGAGTTAATCAACATAATCAGTAACTTTAAGGAAACCACAGGTTCAAAGCCACTGAAAATGAAATTGTTCTGTGGTTTCTGGAATTGAAAGTTGCATGCATTTGACAGCATGTTCTTATCAAGGCCTCAGATCAAACACTACTATTCTCCCACAGACTTGCCAAATACAGACAGATGTGTTTTATTATACAGTATCCTATTATTTCAGAATAATGCCTGGGTGGAAATTGAAACTCTGACTAAAAATTATGTTCACATCCTTGAGAAGTTAAAAATAAAACACCAGGAGCATTTTTATATCCATGTGTGCTGCTTGTTCAGAAATTCAAGATAATACAATAATCCAATGGTTCTATAGCTTGTTTCTCAACTGTATTGTTCTTTGTATGTGCAGACAATGAGTGAGAATGTTCTTTATTCACCTCACCTCATCCATCATGAAATGAGGACATGACACTTGAATGTGTCCAGAGAAGAGCAACAAGGCTGGGGAGAGGCCTTGAGCACAACCCCTACGAGGAGAGGCTGAGGGAGCTGGGATTGTTTAGCCTGGAGAAGAGAAGGATCAGGGGTGACCTCCTTGCCCTCTACAACTACCTGAAAGGTGGTGGTAGCCAGGAGGGGGGTTGGTCTCTTCTCTCAAGTAACCAGCACCAGAACAAGAGGACACAGTCTCAAGCTGCACCAGGGTAAGTTTAGGCTCGAGGTGAGGAGAAAGTTCTTCACAGAGAGAGCCGTTAGCCATTGGAATGTGCTGCCCAGGGAGGTGGTGGAGTCACCATCCCTGGAGGTGTTTGATTGGACATGGCACTTGGTGCCATGGTTTAGTAGTCATGAGGTCTTCGGTGACAGGTTGGACTTGACGATCTTTGAGGTCTCTTCCAACCTTGGTGATTCTGTGATTCTGTGAAATAGCCATTTTTCTTGGACTTTGGCTATTTAGAAGAATATCCACAACCAAAAAAAGAACTAAAAAATTAAGCATGTATAATTCTCAATTCATAGTGATATATGCTATCTGCTGAAATAAGCAAAAACTCAAAGGTCACAGATTTTTGCCAGAGTAACAGCTCTCAGTTCTATAATCTGAACAGCTGTGCATTTTATGAAACACTGAGATTTTAGAGGTCTATTCATTTCTGTTACTCACAAATCCTCTGCTATTGGGAACAGAAGCAGTTCAACACATACGAAATTTCTGGCCAGTTTGAGCTACAGGTGTGTGAAATACAGAATCACAGACCTCATAACTAAACCATGGCACCAAACGCCACATCCAATCCCCTCTTGAACACCTCCAGGGATGGTGACGCCATCACCTCCCTGGACAGCACATTCCAATGACTGACAACTCTCTCAGTGAAGAACTTTCTCCTCACCTCGAGCCTAAACTTTCCCTGGCACAGATTGAGACTGTGTCCTCTTGTTCTGGTGCTGGGTGCCTGGGATAGGAGACCAACCCCCTCCTGGCTACAACCACCCTTCAGGTTGTTGTAGACAGCAATAAGGTCTCCCCTGAGCCTTCTCTTCTCCAGGCTATTTATGTTATGCACATACAAATACTACAGTACTTCAGAGGATGTTGTAATTATATCAACAGCTGGAATCCTGTTCTTCAGCAATAATTTTGGCTCAGATCTTGCTCCATGTATTTAAACAAAGATAATTATTATTTTTTTAATAGGGAGATAGCTTATGTTATAATTCAGGAAAAAAAGTATTTTCTTAGCTGGTATTGCTAATCCATAATGCTTTTCTTGGTAGACAACTGTGAACTGGAACCAAGAGTTATACACTGAAAAAAATAAACAGTCCTTGTAGTCAGCTAAATCAGAATGAGTGTAAGAAGATCTGTACAGAAGGAAGAGATATGTAGTAGAGGTAAGGCAAAGGAAGTCTATTAACCACAATATGCCTAAATATTTGATATAGGCAGGGATCAAGGTTGGAGGAATTGTACTTAAGCTTCTAAAACCCTTTCATTCTCCACTAAGCTAGAAAGTGTACAGATAAAGGCTTTGGTTCAGATCCAGGTTGTATCTATATGCAAAACATGAATCTGGAATTAGTCACATCCCAGGGAGACAAACTTCAGGATCCTCACTCATTTTCAAGTTTTTCTGAGACAAAATGATCAAATCAGTCTAAATGTGTATATTTGACAGCAGAATTCTGATTTATATATTTTTTTTTAATGTAGTATCCTAGTAGTTATGAGAGACTGCAATGAGCCAGCCAGAGCCATCATTAGAAACTTCTTTTGTTTAGTTAAGGATGTCACCATTTCAGTGAAAAACTTTGCCATAAAGAAGTTTTCTGTTGCTTCATGAAGTTTACACTTACATTTGTAAAATGTTCTTTAAAAATACTAGAGAGCTTTCAAGTGTGGGTTAAAATATATAGAAAGAGTTTATTCTAGGCACTTTTTATCTTGTGCAATAATCTACACCTAATATTTACACAGCTGTCAAGCTCATTTCAAGTGAGACTAATGACCAATGTGCTCTCAAAATTCAGTGCTCAAAGAAAAGTCAAGTATAGTAACGACATCTCTAAAACAAAACTGTCCAAGCTGAAGTCAGAAATCTTTTCTGAGGCAATGTTCTTTAAATTTAACAATTTAAATGTGCATCCATGAATGAGACCACACAAAATAATACAGCAGTAATTTAGTAGTAATTTAATGACTTGAACACGGTGCAACCCTCTCACGTCTGCATCTTCAGTTTAAATGCATTCCATCTTCAAAAGAGATGACTTCAGTATGCAGGTAACTGAATGGTTTCAGTTTTTAATAAGAGAAATTCTATACTGGATACCAGTTGATCAAGTAGTAGTAGTATGTTTCTTTTATCTAAGAAATCATTATGGAAAAGTCTTTAATAGTATGCCATTATTCCAGACCTGACCAAACAGGTATACAAGCAGTAAAACAGTGGATGGCACCACTGAATCTTTACTTTTACTTTTTAAACTAGGGTATTGTGAAAACTGTGTGTAATATTTGACAGTGCTCACTGTGCTGTTCTAAGGAGCAAGTCAATGTGCTTCTTGTGCCATGAGATGCAGTGGAAAGATGACTATATAGTGTCATAAAAGAAGTACTTTCCAGCCTATTTGCTAGCCAGGACACAATCATCACTACGATTCTAGTATCTGAAGGGGGCCTAGAAGAAAGCTGGTCAGGGACTTTTTTAGGACTAGGGAGAATGTATACAAACCAGAGGAGGGTAGATTCAGATTGGATGTTAGGAAGAAGCTCTTCACCATGAGGGTGGTGAGACACTGGAACAGGTTGCCCAGGGAGGTGGTGGAAGCCTCATCCCCAGATGTCTTTAAGACCAGGCTGGATGTGGGTCTGGGCAATCTGATCTAGTGGAAAGTGTCCTTGCCCAGGGCAGGGGGGTTGGAACTAGATGATCCCTGGGGTCCCTTCCAACCCTGATAATTCTGTGATTTTATGATTCTTACTACTCTGTGGGGAACTGTTTGAAGCAGTCTGCAGGCAATTCAGCTGCATGAAATGGCACTTACAAACAATACAGACCTCAGAAAGGACCATCCAGATGTGCTAGAACTAAGCATAATGTAGGCTTTAAGTTTGTACATAAAAAGCCAGATATTTAGGCTGGCTACAGAGCCAACATAAAACATTTGTACAGTGTGTTTACTAGTGATTTAACAGTAGAGGCAACAGCAATAAGAAGTTGAGGAAGATTAAAACATAGCACTCTTTTGTAACTTCAGTTCAGATTTTTAAAGCTGCATTTAATGTTTTGACTGACATTGCCCATCAGTTTTCACTGGAATTGTTCATCTAGCATCTTGAAGTGGCTTTACACATATTACCCAGTTACTATTTTGCTCTACCAGTAGCTTCTATTAAACTGTCCTAGCTGTTATATCAGATACTACCCTGAGGCTGTTGGATTAGAACCAAAATGACAGCACAAGAAATAAGAAGAGGGAAAAGTATTTTCCCCATCTATATGAAGAAAGCAAAGCAAAAAAATTACTGGAGAGATATATATATATATATATACAGTCTTTTGATGTACAGACATTGAAGGAAAACAAGAGGAGATAAAAAATATTGACAAATACATTTGCTAGCAGAAAATTCAGTTTCTAAATATTAAGAAAGGTAAGATCTTTAGGTATCATAAAAACTGGAGAATAAAAATGCTTTAAAGACACTCCTATCTGGATGTCCCCCTTTTCCAATGTTTGAAACTTTTCAATCAAATTTGAAAGAGGGTCTCTAAGGCACTTGTAGCTGGCTAAAAGAATGAAAAAAAAAAGGCCAAGTGCCCAATGTCACAGAAACACAAGGGACACAACAGTCAACAAGGCTGGAGTGGAATCCCTTTGAGGACAGGCACATGAAGAAAGAATGCCTGCAGCAAATCCTTGAGGGATAAGTTCTCAAGCCTGTCTGGGGGAACTACAACACCTAGGTTCCTCTCTGAAATGCCTCTGTGGTAATGCACAAAGCATGGAGAATACACAAGAGGAGCTGGAAGCCTCACTTGCATAATGGAGATGTGGTGGGACAGCTCTCAGGGCTGGGGTGCTGCAGTGGAGGTATACAGGCTCTTTAGGAGAGACAAGCAGGGAAGGCAAGGAGTGGGAGCTCCCTTTTAGGTAACAGAACAGTTGGAATGATTGGAGCCTTCACTCATAATAGGGGAAGATTACTGGACAGACCAACATGGTTGGCAGAGCCCTGGAGCAGGCTGCCCAGAGATGTTGTGGAGCCTTCTTTTCTGGAGAGCTTCCAAACCCACCTGGATGTGTTCCTATGTGACCTGTCCTAGGTGACCCTGTTCTGGCAGTGGGGTTGGACAGGATGATCTTTCAAGGTTCCTTCCAACCCTTACCATTTTGTGACTCTGTAATGGAGATCCATCAGCCTTGAACAAACCTTCTTTGTGTCTTTGAATTTATTGGCCAAGTGCATTTTTTTGGTGCTCTTTTTTAAGGTTTATTATTTTTTTATTTCCTTGGAAGGAATTTGCATGCTCATCTTTGTGTGAATAATGCTGCCTTCCATCTGATTCTCATTTAGTAGCAGGGAAGGGAAACGCCAGAATCTTTGAATGTTTATCTCTGCTGTTTGAAAGCGCTCTGCAAAAGAAGCCACCCTGGCTCTTGTGGCCTTTGATCGGAGTTATGATGAAGTTAATGTAGCACAGAGATCCTTGGGAAGCCCCCAGCAAGTGGGCTGTGATGTGTCAAGCAGTCAAATCATTCCATCTGTAGGCCAAGATGCTACTGGAAGCATTTATCAACCTCCCAGGTGTTTAATTGAGGATCCTGCTGCTCCCACACTCTATCTGGATTTTGTAGTTTACTAGAGCAACACTCTGGTTAGGTTTGGGAAGGAAAGCAAAACCATCCAAGTGTCTCAGATGCTTTCAGATGCCTTCTTCAGAAACCAGGAATAGTTCCATAGTCTCAACCTCCTTAGACCTTTCATCATATACTCAGATTTTTATTTTTTTTTTTAGATCAATGATGGAGTTATGGGTGAAGGATTCTTTGGACACTTTGCTCTTCAGTAAACATTACTAACTCCATTCTAAGCCCAGCTCTGTACTAGAGGGACTCAAAGTAATGGGAGTTGTCCTCCCCTGAACTTGTAAAAATCCAAATCTGATGTTTATAGCCTCAGCCTTCTCCAACAGCTTAATCCAGCAGCCTCAGTCATCCTATTTAAAACTTTGTCCTCCTCTCCCTTGGCTTCACCAGCAGCTTTCTTCCAGCTCCACTGTGGACCTGTGGTAGCTCTGAAAGCATCCTGAGAATTCCTCCTCTCAGACCATTTCATAGAATCACAGAATCACCTGGTTGGAAAACACCTTCAGATCATCAGTTCCAGCCATCACCTAACAAAGTGGCTTTGTGTTATATCTACACAAAAGTGAGACATTCTTGGAAAAATGAGATGAACTAGACTCAAAATAAACTTTCCTAGAATATCATTAAATGGTCTTTGTAGAAGTGCTTCATTTTAGAAAGCATTTTAATTAGAAAAGGAGAAAAAAAAAAATGTTTCCATATAAACTATGTGTTATATATGCACACATTTCTGCATCAGGAAAGAAAGGAACGCTGTAGTAGCAACATGAAGAAACTAAGACTATGCCAAATCTTTCATTTACAGTTTTGTACTGATTCTCAGCTACTGTCCTACAAATTCGTGCCCTCAAGGACTTTCTGCAGTACTATGAAACAGGAGGCCTAAACCTGACTACAGCAGAGTTCAATTTTGTGGAATGCAGGTTAATCCATCTTGAATTGCACTTAATCTGTGTTAGCAGATTAACAAAATATATTTTCCTGTTTCTTCTAGATTACACAGAAATGTTTGTAGAGATTAATAACTGACATATCTTAGGGCTCAGTAACAAAAGCTTTATTGGTTATGACTTCAACACTGGAAAAACACTGCATTTGCAATTGACAGACTCTAGGAAATGACACAGAAAATCAGAAGTCACAGAGTAAAATTAAGGTTTCCAGGCATTTCCACAGTTGCCACTCTTTTGCCTTCTAGTGAAGTCTGTAGTTATACGTATATACACAATCATGTTTACATACACATATATAGTATTATACACCTCTACATAGTGCCAAATTGTGCCTGGTATAAAAACTGTGGAAGAAATAAAATGCAGGGAGCTGTGGCAGGTACCTCTGTGAACGTCAGAGAAGTTCAAGTCCATATCAAGTTTATGGCAGAGGCCTGAATCTATCACAAACTCAGCAGAACTCTTAATTATCTTAGGTACATTTATTTGATCATAACCCATAGTATAGCCAAAGTTGTTTAATAATGTTAGAAAACAATGTGCTAGCATAGCACAATTTTAAGCTATTTAATGTATTAGGAAAACTCATTGAGAAGTCTTATTCATGAGGGATATATTTTCCCCTTCCTGAGCATACTTCAGCCTCATTAATCACTTGAGTGATTTATGGATGTTCAAAACTGAGGATGACATTTAATAATTCCATCAACAATTGTGTTGTTCAGATGATCTGAATACTTGTTTCTGGAAATCATTATCTGGAACATTTCAACCTTGCTAATTAGTCATGTTTGCTATACATTATGTATAAAGCTGTCCTTCTGTATCATTACATTATAGATATATTGCTTTTAAATATGTGGTGCCTTGGTTTAGCTAATTAGTTACACATTTTGATTAATCATCCAGCTCTTACTCTGTAAGTGGGAATGGGATTTTGTGGAAAGAGAAAAATCTCTTCTAAAGTTACATTTGTCAAAGGATAAATAATCTTTTCAGTCTTTCCAAGGGTAATAAATCTTTCCAATTATTTAAAGGAGCTGTACACAATCCTGTCTAAACTCTTGTATTTGACTGTCACAATATTAAGTTATCTAATTCCAGACAACTAAACCAGATGAGCCTCTTCTTCCTTCTTTAGCCGCCATTTCAGGATGCTGTGAAGGGGATGTGGTGCAGCCCCGGTGGCTCTGCAGCCCTGCCATCGCCCGGGCCAGGCGATGACAGTGCCACACAGCCACCGGGATTGGAGCTACTCTGACCCCGGCAGGGCAATAGGGGCTGCCCTCCAGCCTGGGATCTGGATCTCTCCTCTGAATGCACACCTGGAGTTTGTAGGACAAACTCGTCACGGGGCACCCAGAGAGGACAAAATTAAGCTGGAGAGAGGAAAAAAAGGCACTTCTAGTCAGCGTAGGCTCCGGTATGGAACTAGAACACACGTTGTGGAGTTAATGCTTTGCTGAGATGTCAGTGAGGGGTTTTTTCCCCTCCCTCTGCCGTTATACTGCGGCTCCATGTAAGTACATCCTGAAAACTTAAGGGAAGAACCTTATTAAAGGTTCCACGAGTGCTACCAGTTGCTTACAGGTAACAGAATTTTTTATTGACTGATGAGAGCAGACTCAAGGGGTCTCCAGGTAAAAACAGTGTAATTAGCATAATATCCTATGACTAAACAGCTCCTGCTCTACCACTACCATTTCTGCACACATCCCAGAGCCAGGGGCAAGACCCTCAACCAGCCGAGATACCACACAGAGGAGCTCAGCCCCAGTAAGGAGGCCCAGCCAGCACCCGTGGATGATATTGGAGTAGTCAACAATCTTGGTCCTAACAACCGGGGGGCCACCAGGCCCCCCGGCCTTTGTTGTCACCACCACCATCACCCAGTGTGCACCATGGGCACTCACCAGTGATGAGAGGAGGATCCCTCAGCCCAGATGGGCTCAGCTTAGGGCTTCTGCCTTTCCTGATGGGGATTAAATAGGGGAGTGGGTGGGGAGGGCCAAGTGGCCACACCTGGGATGGGAGGAAACTCCAACAGAGCCCAGGTGCCCTGGGGTTTGAGGGGAAAAAGAGGAGAAATGGGGCAGGTGAGTGACTTCTAGGGTGTCTGGTAATGATAGGACTAGGGGGAATGGAACAGAAAAAATAGAAATGGGTAGATTCAGATTGGATGTTAGGAAGTTCTTCACCATGAGGGTGGTGAGACACTGGAACAGGTTGCTCTGGGAGTTTTTAAGGCCAGGCTAGATGTGGCTCTGGGCAACCTGATCTAGTGTGAGGGGTCCCTGCCCTTGGCAGGGGGGTTGGAACTGGATGATCCTTGAGGTCCCCTCCAACCACAATTACATGATCTGTTTGTAGAGCTCTTTTCCCTCACATTCAGATGTATTTGCACTTTAGAATAAAATCTCATCAATAATTTGTGGACTTCTGAAAATCTTGCCATTCTTACCATTTAATATTTCTTATTTTTAAAAAATCTAAACTAAACAAACCAAAACCATTTGGGGGAAAGGTTTCAGCCTTTTGCTTGCTATGATCACCTTTTTCTCCAGCCCCAGCACCTGAATGAAGTTTCATCCTTGGCTTCTCACCTACCAAATGAGTATCAAACAAAAGTTCATGCTATTCTTCACTTGTCGGTTCATCTTTTGTCACCTAGTAGAGCTAGCACAGCATAATCTCTCACTGTACTGCAGCACTCAGACAAGGGCCTTATAAGCAATTACATTGAGTGATTCTCCTGGCCAACACTTCCATGTGTCATTCCTCCCTTTAACTCCATTGCTTGTTATCTACTGATACAAAAAATAGATTAATATGAATCTCTGTCCCACATGAAGCATTCCTACACCTTTGCCTGAAACTAATCTACTGAGATTTGGTCAATCTAAGATAAGAAATGAAACTAATAATGTGGCAGATGTCTTCACAGGTGGATCTTGGACTGAGGTTGTAAAATGTACCTCAGGCATATGGGTGTCCAGACCTTCACTGAAGTTCATCAGGAACCAGAAATGTAGTTTCTTTGGGCTTCTTTGAGAATCTCAGTTACATTTTTCAGCAGTAAAACACTGCAGCAGTTGTAATAGAACCAACCATAAGGACAGTTTATAAAACTGTAGCAATTAAAAGGAATAAGAAAAAAAAAATAACTAGCATCTATGATTAAAAAGTTCTGGTTCTGTAAACTCTGGAGATAACTGACCTATAACTTACAGTACAGAGAGAGAAGCTAACATCTCACTGATTCTAACAGTGTCATAATGCCATGTGACTTTCAGTATTGGAGACATTCTAACATCTGGGTTAGGATGGGTTTTGGCTTAGTTTGAGGAGTGCACTTGTGCTCCTCGTTACCCATGACTGTTACATACTTCTGTATAGAGAAAACAACACTGATTTTTCTAAAATGTCTAGATTATTGCAAATAAAATTTCAAATCTGGGCATATATTTTTAGATATACATCCAAAATATTTGGATTCTGCAAAGGTCTAAGTATGTCAAATTTATTTGTGTGTGTTTGTGGTGGCTTTGTTGTTCTTGTTGGCTGGTCGGTTTTGGTTGGTTGGTCTTGGGTTTTTGTGGAAAAGCAGAACACAGAGAGTAAGCAATTAATTTAAAAAGCTGGGGGTTCACATGGAGAGAAACAATCACAAGCATAAAAGAATCCTTTGTGCTTATAAAAATTAAACTATGTTTCCTAGCAAAAATGAACCACAGTTTCTGTGAATGAACATGCACCTAGAAAATGCTTGTGAGAATTTCATCTGCAGATGGCACTGAAATGAATCAGCTGCCATTAACTGGACAAAATTGTTACTGTATTTTAACATATTTTCAACTTCTCTAAGGTTTTAGTCACCAGACTGTATCACATCTCAATACCAGCTGTTTAGTAAAGAATGATGCTCTTCTGTGTTCTCTCAGATCTGAGAGTTAATTCAATGACTCAATAACAACACTACTACAGTATAATTAATCACTTCCTGATACAACCAGAAAATCTTTGACAAAGGTTATTTTAGGCAATTGCATTCTTATTCTGAGAAGTGATGCATAAAATGGAATACATTACAGTTTGGTTTGCATCTTGGTGGTCTGAAAAAAACGAAACATTTTTCCCCTCTAGTGTCTGGTAGTGGAAATTACAACTGATTGAGTGCATTTTTAAAATAATTACAACATTTCAGTTCATTTACAAGAGTGTTCTGGTTTTGTTGGTTTGTTTGTTTTAATTATGAGGGTGTTAAAGTGTTAGTCAGACCTAATGGGTTATTTTGAAATTCTTTCCTAGTTAAGAATTAGTATCAGACAGAATTCTCCTACTGAAATCAAGGGAACTGTTACTGTTGATGTCAATGGGCTTTAAATTCCTTACTAAAGTCAGAAACATATCTTCAGAAATTCCAGATGAGTTAAGGTAACATCATACTACTGAGTAGAAGCAATTATAGCAAATATAGCTTGGAACTCATAATCAAAATGTGGGTGGTGGAGTCCCTGTCCTTGGAGGTGTTCAAGAGGGGATTGGATGTGGCACTTGGAGCCATGGTTTAATAGTCAGGAGGTGTTGGGTGACAGATTGGACTTGATGATCTTTGAGGTCTTTTCCAACCTTATTGATTCTATGGTTCTATATTTTAACTTTTGGAAGTTCTACACCTTCAATTGTATCAATATTATCTGCAGTACAAAGCAATGGTATCTGGGAATAGCTAACACATTAAGTTGCAGTCAGAGCCTGTCTGCCCCATTGGAGCTTGCCTCTGTAGGCTTTAGAATTTTCATACAGTGGAGCCATAGATCGGTACTGGCATTTATCAGAGCAGCTAAATTCAAGAAATCAAGAGCAATTCAAAGTGACTGCTACCAGTATCTGTTGTATTTGAGTCCTATACAGTCAATAAAGAGAAAAGCAGGCATGTAATCTAGGGACCCATAGTAGATATTTTGCATATGACATTTTCCTATTTGTGTAGGGCACTTGGAGAACTGACAGCCAGAACCATTAAATGCTGCTTTGAATGTCAAAATAGACCAGAATTTTTCATGGGCCTGAGATCCTGTTCTCTGAATACTTCCAGTAAGTGGTATATATTACTAAAATGAAATCAGACTAAGCAATGGAATATTTCTAATCTTCTGCATGGAGCATACACACCCACAGACTTACAATCTATTGTATAACTACATTAAAGTAAAAGCCTTTGTGTGTGAAGGAGACTTAGCCTGGATTTTGGCCTTTCTTGTTAGATCTCATGAGAGCAGTGTACGCTTGTAAGTCTTTCTGTTTTCTCCAGCCGTTTAGTGGAATGGATTATCCCTTTTCATAAATCTTACCTCAGCTAACCAAATTTCTGTAACTTCTCCAAATTGGTGTTAATAGCAACTAGTAAACATTGTTTCTCCTGTTGGGTTTCTTGGAGTTTGTTTGTTTGTTTGTTGTTGTTGGCTTTTTTGCTAAAGATGTGCTGACTATCAAGGAAATCAAGCTCATTCTTACATACTCACACCCTTCAGCTGACCTGAAGAGTATTAATATGCATTTCTTCATTGAATATGAGTACACACACACATTTCTCAGACTGATGAAAGGACTAAGACAATATAAAGCTCTTTTGGGCTATGCAGTAGTGAGTTAAAATCACATACAGAACTTGTACTTCTCCTTGATGAACTTCATGAGGGTCTTATCAGGCTGCTCCTCTAGCTAAATTATCAATACCTTGTTACTTATCTCCTTTCACTTTTCTGCTTTTAAGTGGAGGAAAAGATCAATATAATTGATCATCTATAAAGAGGGAGGGAAAAAAGTGTTCATATTATTTAAGGGGTATTAATATTTATTTCATATTATTTGAGGGGAACATTGTCAAAACCAATTATTTTTTTTTTAAAATATATATTTTGCAGTCAAAAATGTTTCTTTATAATGGGAAAAGGTCTGAAAAGTCTTTATCCTGACTCCAAAGTTGCGTGCGTAATTTCAGAGGTGAAAAACAAGAGTGTCAGCTTAAATTATTTTATTTTCTGATTCATTTTGCAAAAAGAGAAGCAATAAGTGATATCTTCCTCTCTTTCTTCCCACTGCTCCAACGTGCAAGTCTAACATTTATTGTTCTGGCTTCTGATATCATGGTAATTGTGCCTCATATTGCCATGTTTAGTGGGAAAAATGAAATTTCATACCTTTCTAATGAAACCTCTCACCTTCTTCCTTCTCTGTTATGATTAACAGGCCTTTCTCTTCCTCTCAGTGATTCAGGCATGAATGAGTAGTTACCCACTAACAATACTAAAAACCAGAAATAATTACTAGTGGTATGGAGTAAACAGCAGCCAGACATTTGTTTAATGAGAAAGAGAGCTCTTAGAAAAGTCGTAATAGTGCTCATTATTATCAGTCACTCTTATGAATCTCTTAGGCCTTATGCAAAATCAGGATGGAGAATTCTGTCTCTGGTGACCAGCTTTCTTGAGGCATTTTCACTGATTTTATAGAGGCCTCTGATGCTGTACTCTTAACTGAGGTACTTGTGTTGGTACTATATAGCAGAAGACTTAAATGATGCTCGAGAAAAAAGGAAACTATGATGTAAATCACAGATACAAGAAAATAAGAATGCCAAATACTACCCATTATTGTTTAAGAAGCAGAGATACAGAAGAATTATTTTTTAAGAAATGGAGATACAGAAGTATGAAATTAAATAAACAAAACCACTATACAGGTCTAAGGTAATATTTCTACACTGCTGTTTAATCTCCTAAACATATTACTCAAATTTCAAAAGTCCATATATGCCACAGACCTGTAGACTTTTTTGTGCCTAGTCCTTTGCTAATCCTTTGATACAACACTGTATTTTCCCTGTTCAGGCTACTGCCTAAACATTTTTTGGAATTAAAAATATTCATGGAAGATGATACATTCAGGAAAAAGAACACCTCTGTATGATTGATTGATTGATTGCTGTATTATGAGTCTCCTACGAAGGCATGTGGTGGTTTGAGCCTTACCTGGGGCTTAAAAGCTCAGATAGAGGCAAGGCTGAGAATCCCTCCCCTGCTTCCCCCCATCCACTTTCCCAATAGAGAGAGAAAAAAAATGGGAGGGAGCAAATCCACCAAGAAATAATTTGGGTTCAACTTGGAAGTAGAGAGGCAAAGAACTTTCTTTACACAGTGTGTGTGTGTGTATATATATATATATTTATGTAACAATGACAGGCAGGGTTCACAAGGGTAAGGAACAAGGATGGATGGGAAAAGGAAAAGAAATATGAGATAAAGAACCAGTCCTTTGCAAAGTGTGGAAGCAGCAGGAAGGACCACTTGGCAGGGAAGCAGCAACCCAGCAGCAACTCTCTTTCATCCCCACGAAGCAGAAGGAAGAGAGAGAGCAATAGCTGCAATGTCCTCCCTTTTACACCCCTGCTGGACAAGGAGGTGGGGAGGGAGTGGAAGAGACCAAGTCAGTTTCCCAGGGGGCAAAACACCCTCCAGGGAGGGCAAAAAACTCTCACAAGCCCTTCCCCCCCCTGTTTTCAGGATGGGCATAGCCCACCACAAGGCAACAAGCAAAGGTGTGAGATTTTAAAAGAAATTTTATATATAAGCTTAAATACAATACTGAAGTCCATTGCTCTTTAAAGTGTTTAGCATTCCAGTATAAGAATGAAATAAAATAGCTGGTTATCAGTTAAAGTGAATGTTGGTAATTCTGATGGAAACATTCTTACAACAATGCATCAGGCTGAACAAAACTGAAGAAAAGGTCTTCCCAGAGAAGAAAGTTTCAATGCCCTCTAGCAATCTCAAAAGAATGTGCTTTATATACATCAAGTAATTAATGTCCCTTATGGAATTACAAATTGAAAGACACTGCAACTTACTATTTTTAGTGTCCTCCAATGAAAATAATTTCCCTACAGAGAGAATATTTCTAAACAGTTTAATGCAATAACACACAAGATTTTTGCTGTGGCATTTGCCCATTGCCAAAATCACTGCTAACAGATTACTTTCAAAACCTCAAGAAGAAAAAAAATCTTACCAAGCTTGAGTGATCTGTAAAAACCTGATGAGTGCTGAACCTTTGGATAAATAGTGCCAAAGGAAGTATAAATCAAATTCTTTGCCTAAAATGGCTCTTTAACAAAATCCCTCAGAGTTTGCTGTAGATGAATTAACAAGTGATTGGTTGCAGAGGGAATTCTCTGTAGATGGCAAGCTAATGAATTCTGACAGGTTGAATGGTGCAAAGATAATGGGCTGAGCTGTCCACTGACTGTAAAGCAGAAGCTGATTAAGGTAAAAGACTTCAGGAAAACACCCCAACAAGACTGGATCAAAAGGAATGATTTATTTGATTTAGGGCCTGAACTGCAGGGGAGAAGTTTCTTTAGTGAAGATTGATGTGTTAGTCCAATTCAAGCATCTGAAGTTTTACACTGGTATCATGACTTCCTACGTAATTCATGATTATTTAATAGTGCCACTCACTCCTTCTTCCCAAATATGAAGGGTCACACAAAATTAGCTTCATCATCTTAACACTGTCTTTGAAATAATTTCTGATTCAGTTAGACACAAAGAGATATTGCACAATTTGTTGGAAAACTTTTTCTAAAACAGAGTACCTGAAATCAGATTCCAGGAGATAAAGCAAGTTATATAGCAGTAAGAGGTATCTGACAAAGTACTTTTATACAGTTTTCCTTCCAGAAGGAAGGAATTGTATATTTAAAATCAAGGCTGATGAAAGTAAGACTTGTAAGCAGACCTATGTGAAAAGGGTGGATAACTTTTGTTGGGCCCAGAATCAGTGAAAAAAATGTAAGGCCTGTTAGGTAGAAAAGAAAGTTTTGCTTCTAAAGGTATTCATATTTCAAAGCCCAGCAACAGAAGAAAAACCATTCACCCCTTCTATCATTATCAAAATGAAAAGCAATTAAAAAGATACTTATTTTCTTTCCTTTTTTTAATGTCATGTTTTTAGATGTCATTTGCAAATAGCACACTGAATTGTTCTAGACAGTGACTTCTATAATCAGCCAAAGCTGGATTCTACCATCACTACTGAAGTATCAACAGACCAAGGTGTTTTTCTTGTCATCGTTACAAAGACTGGGAAAAAAAAATATAATTCACAGACCTAAACCACAAGAAAGAAAAAAAAAAAAAAAAACCAAAACAGAATCTGAATCTGATGGTGAATTAGGCAAGATAGCAAACTTAGAAAGCTTTCCTAATGAGGTTCTGAAAATGGATCATTAATAACAGTAGGGTGCTGGAAACAACAAAGAAAACTTCAACCAAAAAGAAAAGAGATTATATCTTACCACTACCAAACTGTAGATTAAAAAAACCTTACTCTTCTAAAAAAATGATGTAATAACATTAAAAACCTTTGGAGGGGGTTGTGTTTTGTTTGGGGTTTTTTTGTTTGGTTGGTTTGGTTTGTTTGGGTTTTTTAATTAAATCCTAACCTACCTTGACGCACGTATTTTGAACTTCAAGATTTTGCCTTCCAAAACTGAGAACACTAACATGCAGGAAATTTTTGTCAGAAACCTCAGTAAGATGTTGAGCCAAAGAAAGTTTGTAATTGGTCAAACTCTGTTGAGAATTTTATTCCTAAAACCTTAAGTGAAGGATAAAGGGCAAGTGAATATTTATCTTATTATTTTCTTGGAAAAAATGATTATGTGTTTTTAATCTTTGTATATAACACAGATATGTGACAAAGACAGGCCACACAGAGACTGATGATAATACTTCTGAGCTCTCTTTATCAATTCCACATGCCATTAGAAGCAAAACACCTTCTGTTGAGAAAGCAGCTCCTTCTGTTGAGAATGAGAAAGCAGCTACTGCATGCATAGCTGCAAAATCAGTCTTTACTCCATAATCTTACTGCACAGGAAAAAAAGCAGGCAGATTTTGGAATACAATAATGAATTGACCTAGTAGATGCTTTTCGGGGTAACTTTGGTAAAGCTGATGCTGTGTTAGGTAGGATAGGAAGCTGAGTGGATGACCCCTTGAAATTGATACAACAGCTATTTCCCCTCACATCTTTAGAATTTGACATATTTAGTATTTTGATAGCTGCTAATAGTCCACTCTGAGTGCATAAAAGAGGCTCAAGGGAGATAGAGTAGAACAGATCAAAAATTTTAACTAGAAAAAAAAAAATGACATCTATTTTAAGTTCTCAAGCACCTTAAATTATTTAAGATCATACATGCATGTCCCATTCAAAATCCAAGTGACATTATAATGCCACAGAATGTTTTTCAGCCACTGCAATCTGCAGGTAGAAGTCAAAGAGCAGTCACTGTGGCTATATAGTTTCCAAATTGTTGAAATACTGATAGGAGACATTTTTCCATTCTGGATAACTACTGTAGAAATGGAGTCTAAAAAGACTTCCTGCTTTGTGCAAGGTGTTAATGTTATCATTGGCAAAGCATACATGTCAGGCAGATTTGGCTTGACAGTCCAACAGGTAATCTCATCTCTCTTCTGAAGAGAGATGTTCTCTTACGACAGCCATGCTCTTGAAAATTTTGGCAGGGAAAAATCTGCAAAAAAAAGTGCCATTTAGCTTAAAAGACATGGTTAGTGAAAGAAAGCACTGGTACAAAACAGTGAAGGTCACATTTGTCTTTGGTAAACTGTTCATTTGCCTTTAGAATCCAGAAACAAACAAACAAACAAACCAACAACAAAACAAGGCTAGTTAACAACATCAATGAAAGCTCTCATATGAAAAACATTCAGTGCAGTAAAATAGATGCTAAAGTTGTGGAATAAAATCACCTGGAAATGAACTTTAAAACAACAAAAACAAATAAACCCCAGAAAATTTAGCACTGAAAGCCCACTCTGAACTTTGGATTGCAATTGATGTGCACAGCTTTGGCCTGTCAGTACTCACAGAACAGCACCACAAAGTTGCCCTTGCGGCCAAGAGAGCAAATGGTACCCTGGGGTGCATCAGGAAAGTCTAAGGAGGTACTTCTCCCCCTTTACTCTGCCCTGGTGACACCACACCTGGAATACTGTTTCCAGTTTTGGACTCTCCAGTTAGAGACAGGAACCTGCTGGACAGAATCCAACAGAGAACCACAAGGATGATTAGGGGACTTGAGCACCTCCCCTGTGAAGAGAGACTGAGACACCTGGGGCTGTTTAGTCTTGAGAAGACTGAGAGGGGATCTCATCAATGTGTATAAATATCTGAGGGGTGGGTGTCAAGTGGAGGGGGCCAAGCTCTTTTTGGTGCTGCACAATAATAAGACAAGAAACAACAGGTTCAAGGTTGAACACAGAAGATTTCACCTCGAGGAGAAACTTCTTTACAGTGAGGGTGATGGAGCACTGGAACAGGCTGCCCAGAGAGCTTGTGGAGTCTCCTTCTCTGGACACATTCAAAACCCACCTGGATACATTCCTGTGTGGACTACCTTAGGTGATCCTGCTTTGGCATGGGGGTTGGACCTGATGATCTCTGGAGGTCCCTTCCAATCTCTAATGTACTGTGATACCGTGATGGAAAGCAGCTGCCTCTATTAATATGACTTTTGTGACAATTCAAGCAGCTAAGGATAAGCCAAAGGGGAATGCAGTGTGTTGGAACTGATTTTGATTTTAGATAAACCCATGGATTTGAGTGACTGGAACATACTAGGCACGTAAATACAGTGACATAAGAAATCTTCCAGTTACCATTACTAAAAACATGTCCTAAGAACTTTATTTTAAATACTTTGTTTACCAGAAGAGTCAGCTCATTTGAGCAGAAAGTGCCTTGAGCATCTGGATACAAAATAAAATACATTTGTCTCTTCTTCTCAAGTGTAACTGGCACTGAAGCCAATTTTTTCCCCCTAGATGTTTAATACATCAATCATACTTGGCTTTTGTGGAGGTGTTGCAATAAAACGAAGACAGAACTATCTGAAGTAACTGAAGTATTTGTGGGACTTGTTGCAAATTCAGAAGCAGGATTTTGAGTGTCCTGTATAGTTTCTGCTCTCAAAAATATTTGAATCTGAAATTCAGGTTAGACAAAGAAAACAAAAGGAAGGCAGAAAAAAAAAAAATCTATAATGGCTTTTAATTTCAGACATTACAGTAGTGACATACACAGTTGAGCCCCTAGACCTGCAAAACATTTAATCATAAGTCAGCTTCAAGGATAAGCATTGCCTGATTGGGGCATTTGCATCCTGAAAATGTTTGTGTTGCAATGGAAATGCACAGAAAAAGAACACAGAAAAAGAAAAACCCACACAACAACAAAACCAGACCAAACTAAAACAAAAAGCAAGCAAGCAACCAACAAAAAACAGCAATGACCACCCTCCCCCTTATTCAACTGTACAGAAAAGGTCATGTGAAAAAGAAAAAGAAACTTCAGTGGAGCCCTCTGTGAGATGACTATATTTGAAAGACAGCAGGAACCAAGTTTCTAAAAAGGTCCTTAGCAAACTATAAAGTCTTCCTAACCTACCCAGGTTTTCCTGAAGTGGACAGAATGGACTGTTCCCCCATTAGCAATTCCCATAACACAAAAATTCTCTCCATCTTAGGGAGACAAAAAGAAGACAGTAATAATGACAGAGGTCCAGACTTCTATGCATGCTCATAACAGTACAGGCGGTACATGCATCCTACACCTTTGAGCTGAAACGTTTATCTCATTATTCCTGCAGAGTTCAACTCTCCTGCTGTTTGCTCTGATCTGCAGTTAGGGTAGGGAAGCTGGTACTTCCTTTCCAGCTCTCAGTTGTTCTGAACTGCAGAGTCCTGATGCATCAAGGACTTTGATAAGTGGATGGGGAGAATGAAAAGTGATGCAGAACATGCACATGGATAACCCACATTGCAAAGTTCCAGCTTCTGGTATGAAACTTAGTCTTTTACCTCTAAAAGTTTCTCATGTGCATATTTTATCACAGGTGATTCTCATCCACCCTACACAGTTTGCAACTGTAAACAAAGATGCCTAGAGGACTGCCAATCCCAGTGTGCTATTGGAAGCCCCTCCAACGATGTAAAGCACAATGAAAGTATGTAAGGAGTTTTAAATGACATTATATGGAAAGACTAGAAATAAAGACTTTTTGAAGAGAGACATTTAATCTACCAGATAGTATCCAATGAAGTTCTGTTTTGGCTTGACTAGGCAGATGTATTGAATAAGAAAGTACCACAGCTTCTTATGGCTTGAAATGGAATTTAAGCAGGCAAAGATAACATCAGGGAGGAGGGCCAGAAGCAACATCAGCTGCATCTCACTGTCACAGAAGTAGGAGCTGAGAACATTAACATCAGTTAAGGATCTGTTTGCTTGATTTAAAGCAGATTAAGGAGGAAACTACAAAACTCTCTGGTGGCACAGACACCCCAATTTCACAAAACAAAACATGGGCAATGCTACCGCTATTAAAATCTACTGTTAAACTCTCAATTCAATGTAAAAAATCAGACAGCTCCTATACATGAAATAGGACACTGAAAAGAACATTTTGAGATACTTTATGCATTTGAAGTTAAGTTTGAAGATAAATATATCAGTATTCTAACAAATGTATCATCACTACTGAGAGGTCCAAAACCCTAAACATCTGCAGCCAGGTGTTAATGCTAATTAAACAGATGCTAATTAAAATTTAAATTATTATTGTAAGGAGTGCTGTTCTGAGCAATATCAAAGATATTGTCATGTAACAGGGGATACATATTTCTGTCAGTATATGATATACATAGTGCACTAAACAGCCTTTTGGTCTGTCATTTCTCTTACCCAACTGTAATACGGGACACAGCTGTGGCACACATCTGGAATGAATAATCTGCAAAGAGTTCCAGAAAACTGCTGTGATCAGACCTCAAATAACAAATAATGGCATGAACCCAATTCATAATTACTTGATTGCCATCCTTTTAATAGGGCCATCTTTTCTGGTGCTTTTGCAATGTTTACTGCATGGAAGTTCAATCGATGACAGAGGCAGTGTAGATAAGCATGAAACCAGTAAATATGATTCCTATTGCTGTGTAATTTCATTTCTGTTGTCATAAACATAAGTCTCCTTCATCTTTTTCCTATACATTTTCAAATTAGGCTCATGGAAATGCAAACAAGAGACTGTTTCCAAATCTGTTCTTTCCTCTTATATTAGGAGTGATGTTTTCAATATTTAAACCGCTGCCTATCAACAAAGGGACCACTCCAACGCTTTGTAGAAAATCTGTTTACAGTTTACAGCTGTCTTAACAAATCCCTGAGTCACACTAGCAGCTCAATTTGTGGCTTACTCTATGCAACCTCACTTTGCTATTTAGTTTCTTCAAGGACAAGATTTTTTTCAGGGATCTGTCTGATTTGCTGTTCCTTTGTCATAGCAAATATTTGGCTGCTAATCCTGAACTTTAATGTAAAATGTCTTTAATACTTTAATGTAAAAAGCATGTTAATTCTATGATGATAATACTTTGACTTAAGTCAAAGTCACTCATTGTCTCTTAAAATCAATGGGATAAATGTGCATCAGCAGAACAGAAACTTTCTGGAAAGTTTTGATGACTGCAGTTTATGTAGCAAAGGCTTTAAGTGTATTAGAAGGCATTACTGTCTTCTCTTGTAATGATTTTTAAATTGTCTCATGCCTGTATTTTGTGACTGCTCTATTATTCTGCTCTCAGTAGAATTTTCACACAGGGATATTCACCATTGACTGGTATTTCAACTTGTTTACAAGGACATAAACAATTTTATTAGAAGTTTTAAAATTTACAAGCTAAAAGTGGCCTGAATGTCTTGCTGTAAATCCAGTCACAGATGATAACCTGCAGGTTTTTCTGAACATGAGCATGGCTACTAGACATGCTTGTCTTCAGAGAAAACAGACAAAGCTGAAAGTAAATAAAAAGCACTGTAGGCTTTCCCAGCAGTTACAGTGAAGTGGTTCCTGGCCAGACTGAGGGGTTCATCACCAATTACACATATATATTAGCTTTATTTATATGAGTCATATTAGCAAGAAGAAAAATGCAACTCAAGCCCATCTTCTGCTTTCAGCAGAGCCTAGTATCTTCTCTGAATTTTGTGATTTCAACAGTATGGTAAGCTATGCAAATGTGGTAGAAGAGATGACACCACTTCACAGAGAATTTAGGGCCAGCTCTCTAAGAAACATCATGAACTGCAGAAACTAGTACAAGAAATAAGGACATATGCACTCTGGGACATTTTAGACATTACTTGCACTATCAGGGGAGACATGAAAAGCAGAAATATCCAAAAGGTGTATTTTCACTGACGCTAGCCGATACGAGGCAGAAAAATCAATTAAATGGCATGGCTAAAGGGGTGGACAGCAATCTAAAAGTATTCACATTGGCTTTTGAACTTTGTATCACTAGTTACCACCTTACATGTTTAATTCAATGACCTTCATGATGTACTTACCTCAAAAAGTTTTAAATGCCACTATAAGAAAATGCTGTAAATAAAGACTTTTTGAAGGGAGGACACCTCATACCTGTAATACCTGTAATCCAGTAAGAAATGTTTAGTTACACTGATACTGAAATGACCATACTGTAGTGGAACCCAGCAATCAGAGACTCATGAACTCCACTAGATACGCCATCTAACTGATGCCTCTCAAAATTGTAACTTTTGAAACCATTCCTGAGAAAACAACCCCAAATTTTTCCAATGTTCATTTTTATTGTATCATCTCATCCAAAAACAGCTGGGCAGACATAAGTAGGAAATTGCCCCAATGTGTGAGTATGAAAGAACATCCAGCTACACAGTTCATTTCAAGGCAATTTTTTGAAGGTGCATTCGACATATATTCTCTGAATAAAACACTTCTGTGAGCAAAATACATTTATAAGAATGGGTATTTTGGGAGGGAAAATTGAAATATTTCCTTTTAAAGTTATAATCCTGCAATAGGCAGGGTCCATTTCCAGAATTTCACAAACAGCATGGCAAGTGCTTTTAAAATGTTTAGGAAGATTGAGACTGAGTTACATACCGACAGACTCACAGATTACTCACAAAAGTGCAGGAAGAGTACCAAATTTGAAATTCAGAAATTAATATATGTAATTATATATACAAGAGTCTGAACAACCAAGTCTATAAACAGACTATATAAGTAATGGGTCATGAATATGGGAAGGGGGGGCAGGGGATCACAATCTGCTATAATTAGAATTACTTACTTACCCAAAAGATAAATTCACATCTTTCTACCCCATCTTTAAAGTGTTACAGAATAAATCATATATAACATAACTTAGTATTCTTCAGTGTATTTAGAGAATGTATTTCTAAAGATTTAAGGGACTTAAGCTAATGTGTTTCATTATTAGGAATACTCACTTTATAGAGATAATAGGTGCCCCTCAGATAAGGTAATCTGACATTTTGCCTTTAAGACGTAAAGGGATCCTAAAAGCCTGAGGTCAGATGACCTTAGTGGAAGCAACAGTCCAGAATAAGGACAGTTCTTAATACTTGTTCTTAAAAAGTTCTGCAGTGCTAGCAAAGCTGAAAAGCTAAATATGCCAAATTAGGCATTCACTGAAAAAATGCATCCATCACTGAAAAGAAATAAAATCAATCTAACTGTGCAGTGCCTGAAATTGTTTGAGGGGATTGGGGCATTCCTGAGCACTGCACATTTGTAATGATTCAAAATGCACAAGTTTCAGAAGAAGTAATTTTGGTCAATAGATTCAGAGATACACCTAAAAAGGGAAGAACCGTAATTAGTATGAGTTGGCATTATAGCACAGACTTAAGGCAGCCTTCAGCTACAATTTGTATTGATCTTGAAGGTCCTAACGTAGATATCAATAAATAAGAAGAGTTTATGCACTTAGCCACAAATATTTAAATCAAATAGTCAAACAGGTGGTGAAAACAAACCAACTATTCTGGATAAGTAAGATGCATTCTGACAACAAAAATGCTGAAGAGTCAGCAAAACCGGGCACACTAGATACATGGCATTAACTCCTCTCCCTCCCCCCCTTTTTTTTTTTTAATATATTCTTTTAGGGACAAAGTCAACTGTGAAATAGTGGAGTACTTTGACAGAAGAACTAAGAGACTAATTTAGGGACATCACAGGCATCTGTGCAACAGCTGAGGCCACGGTACAAACCCAGAGGCTGAGGAAGCACTGAAGTAGTGATAGAAAATAGTAAGTTGGATTAGGTAACATCAAGGACACAACAAAAGAAATCAAATGCATTAACTGTATGTTCTCTCCATGGGAAACCGAGCTGATGACAAAAAAGCCGCAGTCATAGTCTGGCACAGGGCTTCTATATGGCACAGAGGTGCTGTGGAAAATTATATTCCCTGCCCAGTTATTTTAGATAAAGAATTACTTACTGCCCTGCTGAGACAAAAACACTGTTCCGGAATGAAGCTGGAAAATGTTCATGGGGACAAAAAGTATTGGAACAAGTAAATTCAATATCAGAACTGGGATACTACACCCAAACCAGTATCACTGAAACAGTGAAGTTCAAAATGGCTTGGGAACTGGGCTTTGAAATACTACAGTAGGTGCAATAGGACATTGACAGTTGTAATATGAAAACGAAATATATTCTCAGATGAGAAGAAATTACTTACCATTGCATATGACTCAAAAGTCATCAAATCAACAACAAATACATAAACTATATGGGTCAAAAAAGACCATAAAGCAGTTTGTGTAAGAGGGAGTAAAAAGAGGTCACCATAGTTCCTTTTCTTCTTCAAATATCTGATTAACCCTGCCTATGGCATTCCTATACATAAATGCCTATTCCATCTGTATCTTAGATCAGCATGTGATCTAACAGGTTTCTTGTCCTGGACTAATTTTTGACACCGAGTTTCTTTTACAAAGCATTACAGACGCCTACAAAACTTGCCAAGCTCTGAAAGCTGAGTATTTACAAGACCCTTTGGCATCTGTAGCATCTTCAGTTCCAAAGTGAGAGGCCTCATGTTCAATTAGGTTAGGACAGAATCATCTCCATGAAATACACAGGTGCTTTAAAGAGAGTCATTACTTTTAACTATAGATATGTCCAGATTTTTCTAACACCAGAATTTTGGAAAACACGTTTGGAATTTTTTCTTCCACACTTAGAAAAGCCTAAATCTTACTTCATTATATACTTCTGGCATCTTTTGTCATTGTAAATAGTTTGCATAATGTATACACTACTGCTCAAAAAGCTTTCCAGTGTATCAAAGAAAACAGCTGGGAACCAAACAATAGTCAGATGTGTAAGTAAAAGTCCATGGTGACAGAAGAAACTGTCAGCAACTTTTCTTCTTTTCTAGATTCACAAAAATACCAAATGGGAATTTCAGGTGCAAAGAGGCAGGTTCGGATTTATTCTACCATTTGCTCCACTTAACTAAGACTTATTTCTAGACTCATTAATTGTGTGTGGTGGTGGTGGGGGGGTTGGGTATTTTTTTTTTTCCAGTAGCCAAATCCAAACTAGAACTTGAAACAGCAAAAAGGAAAGAACATTTTCCCTCAAATTCTTGTCAGACACTTGCAGAGCAGTACTGATATTTTTTTTTTCAATTTACTATAAAATACTTGTGTTTTGAAAATTTTTTTTACTAAAGTTACCTTATTGTTATTTCTTTCAGACACTATTGGTAGCAGTTATTAACTGGAATGCTATCAAACCTATCTATCCATGTAGAAAACCCCTTCACAGCTGAACATTCCTAGCATTTCACAATGATTTTCAAATGGAAGGGATTTGATGTAGAGGCAGAATAAACATGAAATGCTAACATGTAATTTTTTTTTTAATCATTGTTTCCTAAGTGTTGTCACAGTTTAAAATTATGCAGATTTGTGAGATTTGATGTAGAGGATACATGCAGAAAAAATTGGCCAAGCACTGCAAAAAAGTGATAGGAGCCAATGGATTTAGCTATTTTCTGCACTGACAGTACAAAAATTGTAACAATAAAGCATGATCTATAAAGGAATCTAATGAAATTTAAGGAATTACAAGCTTTGGCTAGGAACAAATATGGAAGGAAACTCATGAAAGATAGAAGGACATTAAAGAGTAGTAAAAGGGAAAAGTCCCAAGGAAACCAAGAAATAGAGGTCATGTACACAAATGTTCAGAAATTCGATGTATTGACACAGACTGGAAGAAAAGGTCACTTCTGAACATTGAGTACAAATATAGTCAATGAAGTCTATAGAGGACTGGGAAGATTGTTCTGGAAGACAATAAGGAAAGGGAATCAATGTCCTTTTGTTAAAGCTTGGGTAGATGTTTTAAGTCTGATCTTCTGAAGAAGCACAAATAACAACACTGGAGAGCTTGCTACCATTTGTTGTCAATGAGCTGTAAAACAACCTAAAACTGCTTGAAAACTCCAGATAAATAAAGGGCAAGAGAAAATGGCAAAATGAGCTGTGCCCACCTGCATTTATTATTCAGCACTTTAAGTATGCTGGATAAAATATAGTTTAGTTTTATTTATGGGCAACAAAATGTAACACCATTATTAATGAACAGGTAAGAGAATTTAATCAAATGTATTCTCTTAATACTGCAACCTAACACGGTCAGAATCCTGGTGGAATTAAGATGTTCCTAAGAGAGGAGGTCCTTCTAGAAAGTCTCCTTGTGACAAGTATTATGATGGGGTCTCGTACCACACACATCCATCTCAGAGATGGTAAAGAAGTATCCTTGAAGTAGTGGCAGTGTCCTATATGGTTGACAGATATTATTTCAAATAGAAGTTAAAAAACAACTGAAAACTAAGTTGGAAACTAAAATAAGTCAGGGTACTTACCAAATTCAGGATATTTATCATACGATAGTAACTGCAAAAAAACTCAACCCAAAATGTTCTGGGCTCAAATGTCTTTTTTCAGGAGCAAGAGAAATAAAAGGAAGTAAGAAAGTATGAGAGAGCAGCACCATTTTGAGGCTGCTAACTGAATGACACCCTGTTGATAAAAATCCCTTTGAATGCCAAAGTTTGCAGTGAGGTCCTTTCCACCATGAGTGACTTACTGCAGCTGTCACCACTGGGTGGGGTGTGCAGCTTCCAATCCTGAGAACAGTCTCCAGCAGGACAGACTGACTCCAGACCTAAGTAACCATGCAGGTACACATATATAGAGAAGTAGCTTACTTCTAGTAACTAATTCCACACGGACACCTGTGAGAGGAAGGTGGATCTCAAGATTACTGCCTAGTTAGTGTCTTATTATAACTGACATAAATCTAACTTTTCCAGTTATTCCTAACTTATTGGCTCATTTGATATTTTTCTTACCTCAGCAGAGGCTCAGAGTTTCTGAATAGAGAGGGAGTATTTGTTAACTCACAGATGATCATTACAGAGTCCTTGATTTCCAGTAACATTCCCATGCACTGAAAATGTCAATTTTTTAGCGTTTCAAGAAAAAGCAGTTGGTCACATGCTCCATTTGCACTTACCACATGAGTATGTAGAAATGTTCCTACAAACTAAACTCTTTATAAATAAACATGTTTTCAGAATGTTTTTCAAGTTAAATTAAACACATACTGAAGCTGCCACCCAGTGTTACTACTGGAAATTCCATTTACTTCATTGGCACACCTGTATGAGAGAGCAGACCGGAAAAAAACCAACACAAGCAAGTTCAGTATTTGGAGATTTATTTGCAAGACTAGCAAGTTTCATGCTTTTGAGTAAAGTAAGCAAACATTTTCTTCAGTCATCACAAGGAATGGTCAGCAGCTCAAAAGAGAGAAACAGGTGAAATCTCTGTGAAATTTGAAACTGGTGAAGAAAGTTTTCTGAGGACAGGAGATAATATGAATATCCAAATATAAGGAAAGGATCTTAGAAATCCATTCCCTGCTTTGGTGGTAATCCATGCTGTTTTCACTGCATAATAAAGATGTGTTCAGGGAGCTATACTCCAATAAGCATTCTAGCAGGGAAGTCCTGTCAATGCAAGAGCTTTAGGAAAGTACAAGAGAAAACCTGCTAGAAAAGTTTACCACAAAGGGATGAATCACTGTTGCGACAAAGGTACAAAATAAGCACCAACAAGCAGATTGCAAATTCTACATTCACTATGTTCCTTCAACTTCAGGTATTTTCTTCCTTTTTTCCCCCTATTCGTACCTGTGCATTTACATGTTCATCAGACCCAGCCACATATTCACAGCACATTTTAGGTAATTACTGCTGCAAACAGTATTAACAAGGTGCAAATGCAATCTTTGTGTAACTGTATAATCTTCCCTAGATTATCACTAAATATGCATAATAAATTCTTACCAGGAATAATTGCAAAACCAGCACTCAATATTCCTTTTAAAATGCGAGCATTCATAATACCCCTCACTATTCTATTATTACAGAGTATATGAAAAACCGCCTTACAGAATGTGTAATGGACCCCAGAAGGGAGAGACTCAAGTCAGTAGCAACTCTAAAACAAGATCCTTTCAGGCAAAACCTGACATATCCACCCTCAATGAAAAAATGCAGGGAGGGTGGGGGGTGTAAAAACACAAAAAAACCCAAACCAACCCAAAATACCACCAAAACCCCCAAAATTTCAGCAGCAAAGAATACAGAAGTAGTCACTTTCACCTATACTCAGCATAATATTTGATGAACAGAAGTATAACAGAATTCTAGGAATGTCCAAAAATAATTGAACAAAAATTATGTGGGAGAAGACAATATATTGACAAGACAAATATTATGCCATAAAAACTAGGAGAATAAAGGCAGATTTCTGGCCACCAACAAAATGTTGAGAGTTCACAATCGTACCAGGCACTGCAGAGATTCTCAGTAGTGGGATATGCTGAACAAGCAAGAGAAAAAGGAATCAGAAGGGCTGCAAAAAAACAGGAGCAGAATGTACACAAATTTGTAAAAGAAGCTGCAAAAGAAATGCCCAATTATTTGCTAAAAAGAATGTTCAAAACCCTGCGTTTTTTTCTGCTCTACATTAGGTGTTTAACATATGCTAACACACAAACTTGGTTCTATCTTCTCTGTACTTACCAGTACACAGAGATGAAAAGCTGTTCTACCCAGTCTGATGAAGATTTCTGGGTTAACTCTGAAGTCCTGGACACTTGCATGCAGAAAGGTTAGAATGGCATGAGCACAGCCAGTGAAAGCTATGTTTACATGACACTCATTGATACAAAGATTACAAACTACAGGAACATGGAAGCTGTTCTAATTTATACCACCAACTAAACCCACCGCATGTAGCTAGGAGGAAAGCTAAGGAAAGACTACTGTCTCTCCTTCCTGTCAGACATGCTGAGTATTTTTCTCCTTCACACAAGAGATCCTCATTTCCAGAGAGTGTGTTTATCCACAAGCAATATAGAAAAATACAGGTTACAGCGTGCCAATGGATGCTGCTTTAGGGGGAAAAAAAGACGAAAAAAGGAAAACGGAAAAACATGTCCTGAAAAAATACCCAAATAATTAGAGGAAATATTTCTAGATGCAGCTGTATCTGTAAATTCATAAACTCAAAGTATACCACAAAATGAAACAAAATTTGATGAGTACCTTCTGCAACATGCTAAAATCCAGTAGGATTTACATATGCTTTAACATAAATGTGTTACCGTATATCCCCTAAATAAGAAACAGCCAATGCTAAGAAAATCCTTAGCAACAGGTATTGAAATGCATCACATCATCAGGATGGGAGAATAAGATGGGTTTGTGAGGCACTGCAGGGAATCTCAACAGACAGGAGCTGCTTGTTATTGATTTCAGTAAAACCCTATTTCTCTTTTAGGGAAGGTATTTCCAGAGATGAGGCATACTCCTAGGGGTAGTGCTCTCTCACAGAAGTGGAAAGGTTATTTGCTAAATAACTTAATAGAATTTTATATCCACCTTTTATGGACTAGCCTAATGACAGCCAAGAGGTGATGGTTTTATTCTAATTACATGACTAGAGAGATGTTAAGCAATATTGAGTAACATTGGTACAATAGCAAAAGTACATAAACTGACAGACAGTGCATTTAGGCAGTATGAACACCCTCCTGGAGATGGAATAAGGAGAAAAAGCTGTAGCTTAGGGTGAAAGGTGATTCTGAAAGGATTTGTATGAACACTAGACCTGGAAATTGGATTTGATGATAGAGAAGCTCCCTCTTAATTCTTTGCTCGAAGTGAGAAAAAATACAGAGATTCAGGGAAGGTTCAAAGATGTAATGTGGCATAACAGAAAAGAGGGGAAGAACATAGGTTTTGTGAAGTTACAATATGTGAACCTGCATTACAATACATTACAATACTCCAATTACAGAAGACAGACCCCAGAATTACAAACAGATATGGAAACATACCTTTGATGTAAATAATTATTATGATTAAGACAGAACATATTAATGTGAAATATACAAACTGGTGATAAAAACAGGTGAGGTTTTGTATTTACATCCCATTGATACTTCTTCCAAAATGGAACACAAATGCAACTGAAGAAACAGATTAATTTGCAATTATGCAGGTTGGAAAAGACCTTTATAGAATCATAGAATCAATAAGGTTGGAAAAGACCTCAAAGATCAAGTCCAACTTGTCACCTAAGACCTCATGACTACTAAACCATGGCATCAAGTACCACGTCCAATCCCCTCTCATAGGAGAGGTGCTGCAGCCCTCTAATCATCCTCATGGCCCTTCTCTTGCTAATTTGTCCTTGGCTGAGCTGGCCTGGGGGGAGGTTTTTCAAGCTTTACATCACAGTATCACTAAGGTTGGAAGAGAGATCTCGAGATTCATCGAGTCCAACCTGTCACCACAGACCTCACGACTAAACCATGGCACCAAGTGCCACGTTCAATCTCCTCTTGAATACCTCCAGGGATGGTGACTCCACCACCTCCCTGGGCAGCCCATTCCAATGATGAATGACTCTCTTGGTGAAGAACTTTGTCCTCACCTTGAGCCTAAACTTCCCCTGGCACAGCTTGAGACTGTGTCCCCTTGTTCTGGTGCTGGTTGCCTGGGAGAAGAGACCAACCCCTTCCTGGCTACAACCACCTTTCAGGTAGTTGTAGAGGGCAATGAGGTCACCCCTGAGCCTCCTCTTCTCTAGGCTAAACAATCCCAGCTCCTTCAGCCTCTCCTCATAGGGCTTGTGCTCAAGACCTCTCACCAGCCTTGTTGCCCTTGCAGATCCCTTTAAGATCCAACCGTTATGATGATCACCATATCTAGATAGCTTTTAAATACATCCAGGGATGGCAATTCAATCACTTCCCTGAGCAGCCTGTTCCAGTCTTTGATAACCCTTTCTAGTACAAAATTCTTTCCTAATGTCTAACCTAAACCTCCCCTGCCATAACTTGATTCCATTTCCTCATCCTATCAGTTATGACTTGTGAGAAAAGATCAACACCCACCTCTCTACAACATCCTTTCAGGTAGTTGTAGAGAGCAATAAGGTCTCTCCTCAGCCTCCTTTTCTTCAGATTAAACAACCCCACTTGCTTCAGCTGCTTCTCATGAGACATATTCTCAAGACCCTTCTGTGGACCTGCTCCAATACCTCAATGACTCTCTTATACTGCAGTGCCCAAAACTGAACACTGTACTCAAGGTGTGGCCTCACAGTGCTGAGCAGAGTGGGACAATCAACATTCCGGTCCTGCTGGCTACACAGCAGTTCCTCTATTTTCAACAAAATCTAGTCTCAAAATAAGTCTGTGGATGTTTTCACTTAAGAAAAATAAAACAAAGGCATCTCAAAGAGTTCTGAATGAGTATAAAAAGGTATTGCAATTCTCCATTTTATGAGTGGCACTGTCATGTCTCAGGGGAGACCTTATTGCTGTCTACAGCTGCCTGAAGAGAGGTTGTAGCCGGGGGGGGGTTGATCTCTTCTCCCAGGCGACCAGCACCAGAACAAGAGGACACAGTCTCAAACTGCACCAGGGGAAGTTTAGGCTCAAGGTGAGGAGAAAGCTCTTCACTGAGAGAGTTGTTAGCCATTGGAATGGGCTGCCCAGGGAGGTGGTGGAGTCACCGTCCCTTGAGGTGTTCAAGAGGGGATTGGACGTCGCACCATGGTGCCATGGTTTAGTAGTCATGAGGTCTATGTTGACAGGTTGGACTTGATGATCTTTGAGGTCTTTTCCAACCTTATTGATTTTATGATTCTATGTTTGACTGAAGGGGCAAATAATGGCTGTTAATAAATAAAGTTCACATAAAGAGTTAGGCACTTTTCAATACTTGTAACACAGAAATACCCATACCCTAACTGTATTGGGGTAAGAATATTCTTTTATCTCTAAAAATGAAATAGTTTCTTTTCTCCCAGACACAGATAGGAAGCTGAATGTGTCCTTAAAAACAAGACTAAGGAGAAGAAAATTGCTCATCCCTCAGTCTGGGAAACAGAAACATCAAATGGGATACATAGCTACTACCAGGGAGGAAAGAACATTCATAATTCTTACCCAAAACACACACAAAGATAAGTATCTGCTGAAACTTCTGTATGGTGTGACTGGATACCTGTCTGCAAGGCTGATGCCCATTCATTACTTTGGCCAACAGATATAGAGACGGCCACCTCACCTGTCTAAATAACATGGTACTAACAGGCACACCATAGCCACACTAAGCTAATGCTCAGGTAAAGATTAAATGGCCAAGAAACAAAAATAATATCACTGACTCACCTCAGACAATACCAAGCACCCTGGAAGAAGCCAGCCTTTGTCAACACAAAGCAGAGTACTTTTGCTTGGTAAACTCCCCCTGAAGACCCATTAGTTTTACTAACCTTGCACCCCCACCCCAAAAGAAATGTCAAAGTGCTACAAAATAAATAGATCTTGTATTTTAGCATCACACATAGAATCACATGTACACTTCGTGCAAATTAGTGTTTTTCTAAGCCTAAATGGAGAAGTTACATATTCTGCCCAACTTGCACACCAGAAGTAGCTAGTCTCTTTAAAGGTGCAGACAGAAAAACAAAATATAATTAACATAAAACCATCCATGTAACTGCTTAGTATGTACTTGAATAGAGAATTACCGTGCTTTAGCAAACATAGCGGGATTTGAAATCAGCTGTTTCTGTTCTCTCTTTCTTAGAGGGCAGGGAACCTTAGGAGTTAAGAGTTGATTGGAGTGCTTGGTAAAGCATTGAAGAATTTTCTTGGAACTTGAGCAACAGAAAAGATGGAGCCCTCCATGGTCAAAAAACCCAACCTACTTCCCCTCCTCAAAAACCAGACAACCTAATTTGAGCCACTTACTCAAGTATAGGACCCTGTGCAACAATCAAGACCTGCATTTTTAGGATGACTGATAAAGTAGTAACAATTTTTCAAAAGTCTTATCTAACTATATGACTTAGTACTATATTAGATAATTTATAAGGTGAAAAAAATAAGCTGAAAGTCTTTCACATCTGGTTCAAGGTGCTTCTTCAAAGAAGGGGTATACATTTACCTTCTCTACATGGATAACAAACTTCATATAAAAAGAACAATAGGCCATAAAACTTTCTACCCTTACCTTACCCCAAAATTATTTAGATGCTACAGAAGTCACTATCTCAAAGTTGTAAATAGACTTACTGATTATACTTTAGTTTCTGCTTCACCTGAAAAAGATTAAGAAGTTTGCAGCAGGCTTATCTGAATGTAAGTGTATTGGTAAAAAATTTGTGTATATTTTATCTGTTCTTGAATTTAGGAAGGTAATCAGATCTCTTTTTCAGTCACACAAGGTAGCAATGTTGATTATCCTGCTGAACTATAACACTGCCCATTTTGTGACTTCAGGAAGGCTAGATTTTGAAGTAACACTTCTTTAGTAGCAGCATTTTTATTACAGTTCCAAGCACTATTTCACTACACATAAATACAATCTTACTTGTTCATTAAATAAGTAAACATTAGAGCATTAACAAATTGTTTTCAGTTATCCCAAAGAATTCTTAGTAACCGTTGTTTTCCTGAAACAGAAATGTGGAAAACGTGGAGTGTGAGTGGAAAACGTGGAGTGTGAGTGGAAAACGTGGAGTGTGAGTGGAAAACGTGGAGTGTGAGTGGAAAACGTGGAGTGTGAGTGGAAAACGTGGAGTGTGAGTGGAAAACGTGGAGTGTGAGTGGAAAACGTGGAGTGTGAGTGAGGTCACAGATGTGAGTATAAGGAAAAAACTGCCAACAGCAAGGGTAATAAGGTTCTTAAAGAGGTTGCAAAATTAAACTGTGATACATAGCGTTGAACTGGCACTGCAACATTTTTATTGCCCTAGGAAAACAATTCTCATTGTACAGATAGAATGAACATTGCCACATCAGCAATGGATGCTTACTGTTGGTAGTGTTTTCTGTCACTAAACTAGACTTGCTGTTGATGTCTTATGCTAGTACATGAAAGTAGCTATAACAAGACAGAAAAGTGGATAGTGTAAAGAAGAAATAGTAAGGAGGTAAAAGAAGCAGATGAGAAATTGCTAATGAAAAAATTAAAGATAAATTAAGGAGACAAGGGACAGCCCCTCAAAGAATAGCCTGAAAGAGACAGCATCTAGTGTACAGTTGTCTGCTTGTAAAAGTAAACTATAAAAAGCAGTGCCTCTAAAAACTTCAGAATGCAGAATCTTGCAGAAATAAGTAGGTGAGTTTGGCAGACATCAGTACGAAGAGTATTCACTTGAAATACTCATCCTACCTTTGCTCACTGACAGTGCCATTTAAGCAGGTTTTTGAAGTAAACCTTCAATTCAGTAAAGTATTCAATCAAAACCAGTCTGAGGAACAGGTTTATTTAAACTATATTTTTATGCTCAGTTCTATTCAACAATTGGAAAAGCTCAGCATCTCCACTAGACATTTTCACTTCTCCCAAACAGCTTACCATTTTAATACTGGAAGTTATTCATGTTTGAAATAATGTTCAGTCATCAACACCTCAGTTTTCATCAGAGCCCTGAATTTGTGCTACAACTTGGGTCTTCTACACGTTATCTCTCTTGAGTCAAATATTTGTTGGGCTACTCATCTCTCAGGGCACAAAAAGGCATCCAAGGTTCACCTGTAATAAAAACAATGATTCCATTAGTCTGAATTCACTACAGGAGCTTCATTCATTAGATAAATACTCTATTAAAGATTGCTTTAACAATAAAATTTTAAAACTAAACAAAAACAAAACATCATCAAGAACAATCATATTCTGAAAAGGCTGATGAGCCCCCCAGTCTGATTATCAAAAGATAGTCCCATTCTTATATTTAAAATTTATTTTCTAGGAAATGCACTAAGAGAAGAACACCCTCCAATCAGATCCTTATACTGCTCAAAGCAAATCCCAGGGTCAATTTGAAAAGTCTCTAAAATAAGATTCTTACTGATAGATCTCATCCCTCAATTCTGCAATGTCTGTACTATTTAACAAAGAGTGAATTAAAAAAAAAAAGAAGTTAGTAGCTGTGCTCCTTAGATCTTGCAGACCTAATGCAGCCAAGGCAGATTTAGCATACAAAGATTGGGTTTTCCATTTTCCATTGCCATCTTGTTGAGAAAATTAGATAACACATAGGTAAGTTTAAGCACATGTGCAGTCCTAGTGAAGTTAACTGCATCTTGCTGCTGAGGACCCTGGCACCTCAAGAATGTTAGGCTTCCTTTCTGCCTTCTTCACTAGGGACAAAACCACAAGTTTTAGTGGCAAAACATTTGGGTGAAAGGCAGGGGGAAACTGGTAAAAAGTACAAAAACTCAAACGCATCCAGCACAGAACAGAGATGGGTGAGAAGGGAGTGAATGCAGCTTTCTGCCCTGATGTGGCACGTGCTTGGTTACCAGCTTGGCACAAGTCCCTGTGTTATCCCAATTTGTGTCAGGTGTTAGCAGACAGGACAGGCAGAGAAGAATGAATGTGAGACTGCTGGGGCTCCCTTTTTGCCTGCTTCAGGCTCCCTTCTAACACGGGGCTGTTGGAGCTGTAGTCAGGGCACCTTTGGACCTCTGCACACAAAGCACCCAGGAAAAAGCAACTCATCATGCCAAAGAGAACAGTTTCAAAAGGAAGAGAAAGAAGAGCAAGAAGTGTAATAGCACCTAGAGAACTTTCCTTATTGACCTGAAGAATGGTCCAGTCCAGCAATCACCAAGTTCCCAAATCCCTCTCATCACCAAAATGACAGGTGCACATTAACTGACATTTTAATGTAGCAAGTGGTAAACTAATCTCCACAAAGACCTGCAACTGCTCCCTCATCTTGTTCTTGATGCATTGTTTTTTTTCTTGGTGTGGGTAACAACAAAGGCATAAGGACACTAGCAGTCACTGAATTTCTGTATATTACATAAATCACTTCAAATGATGTCTTCAGTTTACTGAGATGCTTTAATGCAATATTTCAACTAAAAATTCCACTTGTTGCAAAAAGTATTACTAGTTCTTTAATATGTCTTCCCTAAGGCTAGTTGTTTCATGTTTCAGGGTAGAACTGCTGAATGACCTGTTCTGATATGGAAAATTAGACATATTAGGATGGTTTACATCAAATTTCATTTTAAAATGAGCTATTCTCATTCTTTAAATTAATTATTCAGGAAAGCACATCAGTTTAAAATTCAAGCTGTGTGAATGTGCTATCAAGATATGGGCATTAAAATCCTTATGCCTTGAATGTTTCCCTTGAACTTTGTTTCAAAGTTAAAAGATCACAGACATCATAAACCAAATTCAGTCTTTGTGAAGGCCAGCATTAAATTGCAGCTGCTCCCATCAGGACTGAATTGTGTCAGGCGCCTGTTAGATTACAAAGCCACCATTGAATGAATGAAACAAACAAAAAATGAACAAAAAAAAACAAACAGCAAAAAAAACCCCCAAACAACGCCCCCCAAAATAAAACCCCCAAACCAGACCAGAATTATGAAACTCATTATAAGTCAAGTACATTAAATAAAAGAGAATCCTACCAGTTGCATCATCAGCTTCTGTGTCTAGAAGAGCATCTACTGAAGCCATGCTTGTGACTATGAAGGAGTCTGTATCAGACACTCCTCGCTTGCTGAGACAAACTTCTTTGAGATACTGACATCTCTGCTTTGATCAGTGGCTTTTACTAACCTTCTGACTGCCAGGAAGGTTTGTTGAGAAGGATTTTCTAGGCCTTCCTACTGTTCCCCAGAGCACTTTTTAAAATCATAGGTCCACGGGTTCAATTTGTAGTTATCTTCGAAAAATATGTATATAATACAGAGTGTGACAGAGATGAAAGGTGTTTTCCCCCACCAAATCCACCTTTTTGGTAAAGTGTTACATACTCCTTATTTCTGTTAGGCCTTTCTTGCAAAGAAGAATATCTTCAGTGAGATACATTTTCTTCAGGAGGTATCTTCTGTTCCTCCCTGACCTTATTTTCCAGTGGAATTTTCATCCTGCGTTCTTTTTTCTCAATAAATGTGCCAGCAAAAGGCTTATTAGTATCAGTTGTTGTATAATCATAAGTGTTTTTTCTCTTATTACAGATCAGTAAATAGTTGTAATTGTCTTCATAACTATCAAGTTACATATTAGTTGTAAGTATAAATCAGTTTATTTTCAACATAATCTCTTCCTCAATAATCTGAATTGGTCTCAACAAGATTTAGGAAACTTTCTTCTTCACACTTACAAATACTAGGCCAGAGTTTTCTATATACTTATGCCTTGTCATAAATTTACACACCTGAGTAGGCCCACCCTAATTCAATGCCAAGCTTAATAGTGATGTTCATAAGTAAAGTTATACCCAGGCATAGGTTTCTGCAGGATTAGTCAGAAAACACTTCACACGCCTCTGAAGCATATTAATTACGTTCTTTCCAAATTTGCCTTTTATCTATATACTGGAAGTAAAACCCAAAGATCTTTACTTGGAAGAAAAAAAAACTACTTTACAACTTTTAGAAACTGTAACTATTTTTTTTTTCCTTAAAATGGAATATCAGCTATTTCCTGTCCTTTAGAAAGTACCTACTTGTTCTAATTAATCCTTAACTTCGGAGGCTAAACCAGTATCTAGCTCAAGTTACAGTCTAAAATAAATAATGTTCAGAAGAATGCTCTATTCTCCTAGCTGTGGGAGGTAACTGTTGCCAGTTTGCTGCAGCTCTTAACAACCACTATGACAGAAAAGGCAAGAACAAGAAATGCAGTAAGTGTGAGCAAGTGAGCACGTGTTGGGGTTCAAGAGGGATTATGTGAGATCTACAGCAGAGAATATGCACACATATATAGAGTCCAATGATTCAGTTATGTTTCCTGAAAACAGGCACCATGTTTATTTCAGGCTTATTACCAGACATGTCTATATTGCAAACTCCCCACAGAAGTGCTGAAGCATTTATTTAGTAGTTAAGGGGGAGCACAGTATCATCCTTTCCCCTGGAGTAACCCCAGTAATATGCCTACATCAACCCTTCCTCCCTCCATCTGAAAACCTCCCAGGGAACAGGGGTAGTGAAACGCTGACTTGGACTTCTGGAGTCTGATTCTCTTCTCAAACACACAGTGTTGTAGTGTGTAACCCTGCCAGCTCCAGTGAATGAAATTTTTTGTCAATGAAAGCAAGAAGAGAATATAGGTTTTAGACTTCACATGAGTGGCAATTGTAAGGAGAAGAGAAATCAAGTTGTTAGTCTTTGTTTTGATCCTGGTGCTGGCATTCCACTGTGGCTGAAACGTACAAAACATCTGAATAACCTGACTTAACCTTAGAAAGTTACAAGAGCCACTGTTTGCCAGAGTCCAACAAAAGATATCTTTATTAGGCTAGATTATAACCAGCCTTGGATTCAGGTTCCCTCTCAGATTATTTTTAAACCATTAGCCAACGAACTTAGTGGAATTATAGTAAAGAAGCTGACAGACAGTTGTGGGGGGCGAAAAAAACAACCAAAAGCAGGATCTCAGTCTCCATGGAGTGAAACCCTGCTTTCATTAACAACACAGCTCCCTTCACATGCTCCTGTATTTTTTTCAATGAAAGATGCATTGGGTTTTGAGTGCACAGATTTGGTACACGTGCGCAGCAGCTGGTCTAACACGATAAAGCAGAATGAATCTGAAGAACTTCCTGCCTGCCTGACCAATAATCCATGAACTAAGAGGGATTTACTCAACAGACCATCACAGGTTATAGCCTGTCAATAATTCAAGATTTTTATTTATTTCTTTTAAAGAATGTGCCTAAATCGTGTTTTCTGACAGCTGTTTCCCATTCCGCAAAGATGGGAAGGAGGTGAACAAAGAAAATAAACCAGCTGCCTTGGATGTCTGTTTTTTTCTGACTCCTGCAAAGTCTATTACTTAGCATTTGCTTGATTTGAAGCTCCATCCATAACAGACGTTATTTGAAGCATTTCTTTAACTCAAAGAAAATCAATGAGAAAAACATCATCCGGCATGCACAGGCACACACTGTGTGTCACAGCAGCATCGCCAGAACCACGTTTAAATTTCATTCTTAATTAAGGTTTACTTGCCTTTCATTTTTGCTAGGTGGGGACTGTCTAGAGCTAAAAATAGCACCACGGTTCGGTAGCAGGCGCTAAAAATACCCTTACCCGCTCGATCACCGACTCGGAAGGAAAGACGAAGCCCTTGGCATCTGTCACAGCCTATAACCGCTGGCTAGGGATGAAGGCAGAGCGCGCCCAGCCCTGGAGTTGCGCGCCCCGGCAAAGTTTCGTCGGCAGACGAAGTGGGTCCGGCACTAAGCGCCGCGGGCCCCCTCCCTCGCTCCGGGTGATCCCCTCGGGCTTCCCCGCCGCCCCTTACCCGCGTTCCGCAGTTTCTTGTTGCGGTAGACGGAGAGGATGACCAGGAAGTTGCCCAGCAGGTCCACCACGATGGTGAAGATTAGGACGGCGGCAAGGGTGGAGGTCACCCACGGGGGGCGACGCGGGGAGTCCTCGGACGGTGGGTCCCGCGGGAGGTCGGAGCTGTTCAGCTCACTCCCGTTCACTCTCATCCTGCCGCCACAGCCTCTCCAGGGCAGAGCCAGGTGCTGGCGAAGGAGGCACGCCTTCCAGCACCGCCTAACGCGGGGACAGGTCGGGGCGGGGGTCCCGGCTGCAGCCGCCCCTCCGCCGCGGGGCTACCCGCCTTAGGGCGGAGCGGGGCTGGCGGGAGCGAGCGCTTCTCCCATGGCCGCCGCGGCTCTCCAGCGAGGAAGTTTCCCCGAAGTGTGCATGTGCAGCGGCGGGACACTCTTATAGCCTGCCCCGCGCCAGCCGCCCCGCCCGCCGCCGCCGCCACCGCTGCCGCCAGGTGACACCGAGACGCCCCCGCGCCGGCACGTGCACGGCCGGGGCTTCCAGCTGCCGCGCGGCGGCGGCGGCGCGGCGCCACAGCGCCCCCGGGCGGCGTCCGACCGCGCCCCGCTTCTTCCATTCATGCGCCCGGGCTCTCCGCTCCATTCAGTGGCGGCCGCTCCATTCAGCGGCAGAGGAGCGAGCGGGATCAATGGGGGTTTGCTGTCTGCGGCTATGCGGTTTGCTGCGCTCGGGGCTATTTTTAGCTCTCCTGGTTAACGCCGTCTCTTAATTAGGCGTTCGCTGAACTTCCTCCCCCTCCTCCTCCTCCATCCCCCGTTTTTATTTAGCATCGCACTCGCTCGGTAACGTGAGCGCGGCGAGAAAACCCCCATCGGGGAGCGGGTCGGTGTTGCTATAAAAAGCTCTCGCTGCGGGCGGGGGGGGGGCGTCTGAGGACCCGCGCCCCGGGAGCACCACGTGCCGCCGCTGCACGGGGGTGGCGACGGTGGTGGCGGGGAAGGGGGGAGACACACCGCCCCAGCAGCTTCCCTGCTTTCCCCGCCTCCGCCTCGGCAGCGCGGGCCAGCCACACGCCACAGCTATGAGGACGGTGGGGTTTGGCTCTGCTGTTCCCAAAAAGCAGCTCAGAGGGAACAGGCAGCCATTGCCCAGCCCGGCAGAGGAACCGTTGGGGTGAATGGGGTTCTCTTCAGCCTATCGTACGGTGTCGTACGGGAGAGAAGGAGAAAAGGCACTTTCCTCGGAGTGTAATGACAGCAGCAAATCCCCTCCGCCCGCGTGGTGTAAAGCTGTTTAAAATATCTGACTTGGGCGTGGGAATCACTCTCCCGCTCGGGATCCCGGGCTGGAGCAGGGAAGACAATTCACGCCCTGCTTCGCTGAGCGCAGGACTGTGAGCGGCGCTGGCGGCCGCGGGTAACCCCGCGCACTGCCATCCCACCCGAAACGGTGGGGTACAGCAATTTAGGGGTACCCGAAGCCTTAGCGGGCGGGGGGGGGGCGGGGGAGGAGGGGGAAATAGAGTAGGGAGTGGACGGGGAGTACGCAGTAGGGGCGCAGGGCTCCTCCCGGAATGGCACCGGCTCTGCTTGCGCTGCGGGGCGAGGGCAGCGGCACTGCGCGGCTCTGCGCGGAGCGGGGAGGCTCTGGCTGCTGCTGTAACCAGGTCAGTCACCGCGACCTCCGCTCAGTTGGCTGCTGGGCTGTACCTGTAATGGCAGTCCTTGGTAACGAGTAACTAAACCCACCGTTATCAACAGTTACAAACCATTGTGGCCAACGGGAGTTCCGACTTCCATGTTACGTAACAGCGGCGGGTGTGAGAAGAAAACTGGCGGTCGCTGGTAAGAGGGGCCGTGGTCGGTCCTTGCCCCAGGGACCTCGGCTAAAGCACCAGCCTCTATTCGTACCCCCATGCGGTATCAACGGTCGCGTTCATACCCCCAGGACTGAACGCCCGTCTAGGGGCCCGTCGGGAACAGAACCCGCAGTCGCCTCCAGTGCAGCCACGGATAAAAGCGTACGGGCCCCCAATCCGGACAGCTCCGTAGCCCCAGCCACACGGGTCGATGCACCCGGAGCTTTCCCGCCCCAACGCTGCCAGCGGAGTAGGCGGCACCGCGAGCAGCCTGCCTTGCTGCTGAGCATTTTGGGGGGGGGGGGGACAGGGCTGGTTTATTTAATCACTTACTAACTTAAAAAATGATCAATATTCCAGCAGCGTGATTCTCCCCCCGCGTCTCGGTGAAGAGCAGAGCTGGGGAGATGTGTCGGCACTGCAGAGCAGTCCCTCCAGCTGCTGCCTCGAGGAGAGCAAAGCCCATCACTGGGCACGCAGCTCTCATTCGAGAGGGGGGTTACAGTCGATCCCTCCCTCACCGCGGCGCCGCAGCCCCTAGCATAAGGAACTGGCGAGCGCACTCTGCCACACACAGCGACCCTCGCCCTCCTCCCTCATCCCCGCCCCCATCCCCCGAGCTGATGTTGCAGAGAGAGAAAGACGAGAAAGTCCTTGTAGGTGCATAACAAATGCATTATCAGTCTGTTGGACAAGGTTAAAATTAAGGGGAGCAGCATCAGCAGGCCGTGAGATCAAGGGTAGGAACACGTGTAGCCAGTCAGAACTGCCTGGTCCTCAGTAGACCTCATGGGGTGTTTCACTGGACAGGGAGGTGCTGCTGAGAGAGACTTGTGAAGTCTTACAAGGTCAGATATTTTTAACCAGAAGGTAGAATGGCAATGAGGATCAGCCCAGGATTTTACTTCAAAGAAAGGGAATCTGGTCCACCGGGGAACTGCTGTCATTTGTCTCATTCAGCCACATGTTTGCAATTTATGCCCACAGGGCAATGGAGATGTCACTCAGTCCCATGTTAGTCTTGTGACAAGAGTATATCCTGGGCACAAAGGCTGCTTGCGGTGGTGAAAGCAATGCTTAGGAAAAGGAATGATTCCTGAGAAAGAAACTGGAGAGGTCCTGTCAGAAAACTCTACAAGAGCTGAGGGAGACCCAAGCACCAACAAGGGCCAAAGTATGTTGTGAAGCCTTATGCTATTGCTTCATGTGCCAATGTTGCCTCCTGGTGAATGGGGACTGAGCATCAATACATGGGTCAGGCTCCAGCTAGGACTACCTTCCTGTTCCCCTGGGCTGTCATTCTCTCACCTTGACAGAGATACCTCTTCTTACAAAACATGATGCATTTTAAGGTGTGGTGGGTTGAAATTCTATTACCACCACCCTCAACATTACATCAAAGTACCACATAAGATTAAAAAGCTGTTGACTCCTGTTTTGGAGACTTTAAGATGCCACCCTGTCTGGTACTGTCTGTTAGATCTCTGGGGCTGGTCTCTCCACACATTTTCTACATTTTTTTTCTAGATAGGCATTTTCAAAGAGTAAGTAAAGTTAAATCATGCTTTGCATGAGACTGGCATAGAGGTGATTAAAGCATGACAACAAGCAAATCACTAGGGCCAGTCACCCCTTATTATAATTGTTTCAATCAGGATTGACTTCACTGTAATCAGTAAAGTTAGTGGAGATCTGAATCAGCTTGTGGTGAATGTAGAAGAAACAAAGGAACCTGTCTGGGTTGTCTTAGAAGAGCCATGATTTGTCTTTGCTTGAGTGCCTGTTGCCAGTCCTATTTCTAGCCTTGATTTCTGGCTGACATTGGACTGATGTTGCAGTCTTGATTTTAGTCCTGGCTCCTGTTGATCCTATTGTGGACTCTCTGGATGGGTGCTGGGCCTGACTCATCTCTCTCCACTGTCTAAGGCTGCTGATTGATCCTGTTGCCAGCATCTAGGTCTGCCTGCTGCTCTCATGTCCTGTGGGACTGTGCTGGGGTTTCCATTGGCTCCTGGCTTGCCTTACTTTGTGGAGAAGCTGTTACTGCTACCAAGCAGATGAGTGGGGGGAAGTAATGGATCCAATCCATCCATCTTAAAAGTGGAAGAGTAGAAAGCATGAGAAGAAATCAATGAGAAGAAATCTCTCTGTAAGAGAATAGAGCCTGTCTGGCAGGTGGGACTAGAATATGTGATGGTCAATAACAGGACCATGTACTGAGAGTGTGCTGGTATGGGTGCCAGGCAGAGAATGGAGTGGGAGGGCAAAATTTGTAACACTTGTCTCCATCTGGAGAAGTCTTCATCAGGGTACTGCATGTTTTTCATCCATCAGAGTGAGCAGCTGGGGAGGTTGATGACACAGCATACCTGGGAAGGGACTGATTTGGACACAAATACAGGAGGAAGCCTGGACAAGAAGGTAGGTAAGCTGTGGTGTCTGTGGCAGTGAACCAGCAGCTTCTGAAATTCTCTATGTTATGGTACCTTCTGCAGAGCAGCCTAGCAGCTGCATACTCCATTCTGGTCAGTCCTAATAAGCATTTCAGTAGTAAAATGTACAAACTATCTGAGAGTTGAATCAGAAACGATGAGGTAAACAACGTAGCAGTGTGTTTCTGTTGTAAGCAGTAGTGAGAATGCTCAGCATCAAATTATGTGGATACAGATCCTGTTTGGTGCTGCTCTTTATAGTAAAGCGTATTATTTTGAGACTCAGATGTCCCACATTATCCTGAAGAACAATTTTGGTGCTGTTGGTTCTTGGACACTAGCTAAAAAAAATCATAGTTCTGCCAGGCTCTCAGGCTGCTCTCACAGAGTGCTGGCAGAATCGTTATACTGGTTAGCAAGGGTTTAGTACCAGTGGGGACTACAGGAATGGCTTCTGTGAGAAGCTGCTAGGAGGTTCTGCTATGTCTGATAAAGCCAGTGCCAGCTGGCTCCAAGATAGACTGATGGCTGGTCAAGGCCAAGCCCATCTGTGATGGTGTTAGCACTTCTGTGATAATGTATTTAACAAGTGGGGAAAAAACTGTGCAATCGCAATTTCAGCCAGAGAGAGGAGCGTGAATATACTGGAGAAACTACTGAGCAGGCACCAAGGTCTGTGAAGAAGGAGGGGGGGAGAAGGTAGTGCAGGTGCACATGGTGAAGACCATGGTGATGCAAACTGTCCCCTTGCAGTCCATGGAGGTTAATGGCGGAGCAGATATCCACCTGTAGCCTCCTGCAGGAGGACCACATGTAGGAGCACGAGGATGCCCAAAGGAGGCTGCGACACTGTGGAAAGCTTGCAGTAGCACAGACACCTGAGCCTACAAACCTGTGGAGAGAGGAGCCCACGCTGAAGCAGGATTGTTGGCAGGACTTGTGATTCTGTGGGGGACGCATAGTGGAGTAGTCTGTTCCTCAAGGAATGCATCCTGTTGAAAGGACCCATGTTTGAAGTTCATGAAGAACTGTAGTCCCAGATCATGGAAGATTGTCTCCCATGGGAGGGACTGCCTGTTGGAGCACAAGGTGACTGTGAGAAGTCCTCTTCCTGAGGAGGAAGAATCAGCAAAATCAATGTCTGATGAACTGACCACAATCCCCATTCCTTATCCCCCTGCACTGCTGAGGAAGGAGGAGGTAGAGAAAATAAAAAAGTTAAGCCTGGGAAGAAGGAAAGGGTGGAGGGAAGATATTTTAAGATTTTATTTTATTTATTATCCTACCATGATTTGATTAGCAATAAATTTGTTTTGCCAAGATGAGTCTGTTTTGCCCATTATGGTAATTAGTGAGTGATCTCTCCCTGTCCTTATCTTGACCCATAAGCCTTCTGTTATATTTTCTCCCCCCTGTCCAGCTTAGTAGGAAGACTGATAGAACAGTTGGGTGGCCACCTGGCATTCATCCAGGGTCAACCATAATCTTTTAGTTCTCCCCATAAACTTGCCTTGACAGCTGATATTCCTTACACAGCTCTTGCTGATGTAACTATGGGTAAATATGGGAAACAGTTCCATTTCTCTTACAGTAAAACTCGTGTGTCAATAAGTATGTTGTATCTCATTCCATAGTGGGAGATGGCTGCTCCTCAATACACCAGATCATTGGGTGTGATGCTGCATTGCAAATGAACTTGACTGTTGTTCCTCTGGTCTTTTATAGAGGAATGATTTTGAATGCTGAAATTTCATCATGTTGTATTTTGTGATCTGTAGCTCTCTCTGCTGCACCTGTGTGTCAAGTCTTTTATTTCACTGGGGTTTTTTTGTTTGTTTTTTTTTTTTCTCACTTGCAATCTGTGGCTTCTTCTACCTTCATGTTGTAAGTCCTAAAATAACTGTGTAAATTGCATCCTGTCTACGAGTACTGTTTTGGGGCAGGTGATGTAAGAGATTGATGGGAACTGTGCCAGCTCTTTAGTTCCTCATTCAGCACTGCCTTAGTGCACACTGTCTGCTTTCAGAGAGAGCTGTTACAATAGTTCCTGTGCAGTATGGGCTTCAGGGTTTCTAAGGTGAGATGCCATTCACCACATGGTTACAAGGGGGTTAGAAACACCCCATAGAAATGAAAATGTGTCCTAGGACTCCTCTATATTAAGACTCTCTTATCCTGCAACATACAATGGTGATAGTAGCTTCTCACTGTTGAGCAGTATATTATCTAATGGTTTTCACAGTATCAGTGTCACCAAGGTTGGAAGAGACCTCAAAGATCATCGAGTCCAACCTGTCTCCACAGACCTCATGACTAGACCATGGCACCAAGTTCCATGTCCAATCCCCTCTTGAACACCTCCAGGGATGGTGACTCCACCACCTCCCTGGGCAGCACATCCCAATGACGAATGACTCTCTCGGTGAAGAACTTTCTCCTCACCTTGAGCCTAAACTTCCCCTGGTGCAGCTTGAGACTGTGTCCCTTTGTTCTGGTGCTGGTTGCTAGAGATGTTTTAAATGTTTTAAAACATTCTGCAGGATGGTTAGAAAATTATTTTTGAAACTTTGAAAGCAGAAGAGAGAGTTAACCTTGGCTCATCTGTGTTTTATGGTAGGAATGTGCAATGTTCGATAGTGTAGCTAATGGTTTTAAGCATTAGCTACCTCTTGATTTTAAGGATTAGTTGGGAGCTGATTAATTAATTGAAGGGATAGGTGTGAGTAAGATTTTTGAGGGTTGATTGATAAATGAGGTTTAACAAGGATAAATGCAGAGTCCTGCATCTGGCAAGAAATAATAAATTGCACCAGTACAGGTTAGGAGGTGATCTGCTGGAGAGCAGCCCCATGGAGAAGGACCTTGGAGTCCCGGTTGACAAGAAGTTATTCATGGGACAGCAATCTGCCCTGGTGGCCAAGAAGGCCAATGGGATCCTGGGATGCATTAAGAAGAGTGTGTCCAGCAGATGGAGGGAGATTCTCCTCCCCCTCTACTCTGCCCTAGTGAGACCTCACTTGGAATATTGTGCCCAGTTCTGGGCTCCTTAGTTCCAGAGGGACAGGGGTCTGCTTGAGAGAGTCCAGTGGAGGGCTATTGTAATAAAAATGTGTATTTTTATTTATTTTACTACTTAGTATCTTGGCCAGTGGCTTCTTCAAACATCACTGTAACTTATTTACAAAATGTATTCACAGCTTGAATTACCCAGTTGTGGATTGTGCACTGCACATATAAAGACAGTTAAATGATTTAAGCACAGATCTAACATTTCCAATACATCGATTCAGATTCGAAATACAGGTTCTATGATCTGTGGGTTTCCCACAAATGGGATTCTGTGGCAGATTAGCCAGGTACTCACAGCTTGCTCCTCTATCTGGTATCTTCCCAGTTGTGGCTATAATTTGAGCAGTCCTTGGCTCAGAGAGGGCTAGGGGCCTCTCTCTTGTCATGCCCAGCCACTGGGCTCTAGCCTCTTTTGAGATTCAGTTCCCTTGGAGCTTTTCCCCCTTTCTGCCTTGGTCCAAGTGCAAGGTCTGGGTGAAATTGTCAGTCTGCTAGAGCAGGTTCTTCAGCTGCTACTCAGGCAGCATTTGTCTCTTGTTGCTGTCTGGGTGAGAACAAGGCAAATTGCCTGACTTCTTGGCTGGTTTAAATACTGTCCTAAGACAGTAGCACAGAACCCTGATAACTGGACCTATGGGATGGGGCATACCCAAACATGGCCAGGGGCACACACAGTTCACAGCTGTGTTACAAAGGTAACACTGTGTTACACATGATACATGTTTATCTGGACCCCAGGAAGTATCCAGGTTTACACATTCATGGGTGCTTACAATGTTAATCACATGTGCTATGCATTTACCTTAACCATCTGGACCCCAGGAACTGTCCAAGTAAGCACATTCAGAGGTGCTTAGCCCATTGCCATGGCTAGGGCATGTTTGGGGGTTTGACACTTCAGGACAGCTACGTGGATGATTAAGGGACTGGAGCACATGCCCTATGAGGAAAGGCTGAGAGACCTGGGGCTTTTTAGTCTGGAGAAGAGAAGACTGAGAAGGGATTTAATAAATGTTTATAAATACATGAGGGCTTGGGTGTCAAGAAGGAAGGGATAGCCTCTGCTCACTTGTGCCCTGTGGTAGGACAAGTGGCAACAGATATAAACTACAGCACAGAAAGTTCCACCTCAACATGAGGAAGACCTTCTTTACTGTAAAGTTCACTGAGCACTGGAACAGGCTGTCCAGAGAGGTTTTGGAGTCTTCTTCTCTGGAGACTTTCAAGACCTGTCTGGATGCATTCCTGTGCACTCTGTGCTAGATTCTATGGTCCTGCTCTGGCAGGGGGGTTGGACTCAATGATCTCCAGCGGTCCCTTCCAACCCCAATCCTGTGATCCTGTGATTGATGTAGATTGTCCCAAATTATTAGCAGTGTAGTGAGTGACAAGCAAAGCTGCTAGACAGCTCACTCTGTGTTTACTGCATAGTTGTGTACTGAGGGGACAGAACTGTGACTGTCTTCTGCTTCCTCCAAGTCTGTGTTTAAAATGTTAATAGAGTAGAGATTTTCATGGCACTAGCATTTTATAGTGTTCTGACAACACATCAGAACTGCCATACATTCTGGACACAGTTCTAGACCCTGCCTTGTACATACCATTTACTTCCATTAACTGTAGAAGCTGAGAGAGTCTTGAAATTAAAATTCTGTTAAAAAAACCCAAACCTATCTGCACATTCAGATAGTCAATTGTTATTCGTTTCTCGTGAGGCTATTTCCTGTTTATATATGCTGTTACAGTGCTTCGTTACTTAGCAATCTCTGAAGTTCATACTGCTTCCAGTTTACCCATTACTCTAGCATCCTTGCTGTGCTAACCAAATGCAAGCTGTGTGCTTAATACTTCAGTCTGTATTACAATGAAGGAAACACCATATTCCTTTAACAGAATATGCAAAATGGTCAAAAATATGAGGGATTGTCTTCCTGGTTATATATATATTTTTATAGTCTTTGAATATTCTGCAGTCATGTTTATTTTAGTTTTTTTCTCAGAAGCAACTTTAGCACCTTTCAATATTCCTTTGTATTCTCTTCCATGACCGTTTTCTCAGAATGAATGAATGTTTTCTTTGGCTTTCCTTTTGTTTAAATATGGAGAAGAGAGGGAACATGTTTTGAATTGAAATCTCTGAACTGGAAAAGGACTACACAAAGACCTGAGTGCAGTAAAGCTTCAGGTATTAAAATCCAGTCAGTATGGTTCTTACCAAGTGTAGAAAGACAGAAAAATGCATACGAGCTCAAAGAGTGCACAGAGGAAGCTAACATGGAAATGATTGAAATGAATGGGAAGAACTGAGATTGATTGGCATGAAGCTAGATGAGAATGAGCCAGGAGTTGAGTAAGGTAGGGTAGGGTGATGAGTGTGAGGAAGAGAAGAGGTTAAAATACTTAGAGTGGGAAAACATAAGATCATTGTGTGTAGTCAATATTCTAGTTTTAGGCTGTTAATATTCTACCCAAGTCAGTGGAATATAACTTGACTGAAACAGTGATGACACAATTCCATGATGTAGTGCTTTGGACCACTTGACAATCAGCCCTTTTAGAAACGTGGAAACAGGCAATTAGAATTGATGTGAAAAGACTGAGACTTAATCTGACTTAAAATCATCCAGGGCAGTAGCAAGCATTGAGTGTTTTTTGATAATATAGAACCTCACAACAAAAAGAATCTGTAACATAATTGCTCTTAAAATTTATTCAGCAAATACAGACATTTTCTTCATCGAGAATATTTTCAGTAAAGCAAGAAAGAGACCTTTAAACAGTCTCATCTGTCTGCAGTGTTTCCTAAAACCTTTTCAGTCTTGCATCTACAAATAACAATTTATTTTCTTTTGGGTTGTTTTTTTTTCTCCTTTCTTTTGGGTCTTATTGTTCATTTGTTTCTGTTTGCCCTGACAAAGCTTTCTCAGTATTCTCAGTGATCCCAAAGTCCACAAATATGATGTTTTCCTCAAATGACTAAATGATAATCAGATCAGAGTTCCTTTAGAAAGGATTCAACATATTTAGTACGATTCAGTAATCAAACAGTGATTTCCTTTTTCAAGAGAATCCATTGCTCTTCAAAGAGACAAGTAACAGCTCTGAGGAATGTTTCCTGTGTGTGGAAAAGATGTGATACATGCAGGGGACAGAAGTGCTCTCTCTATTGTTGTTGTACCTGAATGTATACTTAGGAGACAAGGATGCATGAGGGGACATTTCTGCCTTCACAGCAAGGGCTTGGCATCTTTTCTCAAACTTCTAATCATGGCTGTATGGAAGTAGTTAATACTATTCTGGACATTTAAGAGGAGACTGTCTCATTGCGGGGTGGGGTGGGTGTATTTGGATAAAAGCTGTAGTGGTGATGTGAGCCCTCAAGAGTTTACTGGAGTCAATGGTCAGCACTACATCACTCTGTCATACGACAGGTAACATGAACTGCATCTTGTGATTCCACACATCCTATTCAGGGTCAATGATATTCATTGGGTCTGCTGATTTATGCATCCTCACAGCAAGATATGTGCATGGGTCTGTGCTTATCTAACAGGTAACATCTTGCAGCTTTATTTAGTATTTATGTTATCTCCCTGAACACATCCCCATTCTCCTGCTGAGAAATCCAGTTTGTTTGCCCAACTTTACCCCAGTCCTTGTGCTTAGCCAAGGAAGTTCTCTTCAGTTTTTAACCAGTCTCACCCTGAAATATAATTTCTGCACTTGCAGTTTTTCATTTCACTTCCATCCTTAAATCCTTAGCCTATGATGATAAGACAGAGGTGTTTATTAACTTGTGATCTCTGCTTCTTCAGAGGATACTGTTTCATGGTAATTATTCTCCTCTTCCAACAAATCTCTAGCTTTTGTACAGAAAAGATGAAAAAAAACCCAAACCCAAAACTCAACAATGTGTTGATCAGTGAGTCAATAAACAACACTCATGGTACACACAGTCACTAAGGGGATGCCATTTAAATGTATTTGCTTAGAAATTTCACACCAGTGATCCACAATTAACGCTTGAAAAAATATTTCTGGTTTTACTGAAACTGTTTTGTGTTCTAAAACAAAAGAATAAAGTGACAATATGCAAATCAAAACTGCCTGCAAAGACAGTATGTGTGGTAATGAAAGTGTCAAAAGTAATCTGAATATCTTTGCCCCTTGGGAATTGTGGTAGTTACCACAACCTGTATTTATTCTCACTATTTTTTTCTTAAGTACCCAATTAGTGTCTATTCATGAATGTGCTGCAGACTATTCACATGAGTATAATTACTTACAAAGCTTCCAGGCTAAGTTCTTATAAACTATTTTATTTAACATAAGAATTCATAATATTTGTAACTCAACCTGTGATATAATACTTAGTGATTCTTTTTATAGCTATAAAATTCTTTCAGAGCTCTTGAAAATATGCATGAACATTTCCTTCTCTCTCTGTGGAAAACCTCAAGTCAAAGATGGAAAAAAAAATAAGGAATTATGTAAATTGAGGAGACATAAACTGTTAACAGATATTTTCTTAATTGTTGTGGGTTTCAGCAAGTTAGGAGGTTTTCTCAGCTATGGGAGTTGCACGCCACTCATGCAGCTTCTTTGTTGAATACAATTGTAAAGAAATATCTAGATTACGATTTCACATAATCTTTGAGTAATTTACTTTACAACCCACTCCTCTTTTCTTTTTCCCTTTTTTTTTTATCCTTTTTTTTTTTTTTTTCCCTCCTGTCTAGTGTTCAGGATACCTGAATAAGTTTGGGCTTTGAAACTAAAATTCTGCAGTTTGCACTACTTTACTATTGTTACTGGACTCATTACACCTTGCTTGCTCTAATATACTTTAAATGCAAACTGTTGGGATTTGATTAACTTTAAGGCAGCCTTCTTAATTTTCCTTGTAATGCCATTCCATTTTCTTGGTTTTAATTTCATATTTTCATTTCATATTTTCTCACATTTGGAACGATACCCTTTTATTTCTAGATCTATAGCAAGAGAGAGATAATCATCTTTGGAAGTTATAACCAGAAAAAAAGAGGTGACAAATCTAGAAAGACACTCTCTCTAATCTCTGGATAATCTTCTAAACTGCAGTCCCAGCTTGACTGTATTCTGTTGAAGTCACTGACTTCAGAAAAACAGGCCTTCAGAAACATGTTTCATCTACTGCACGTTATACAGCCTGCACATCGTGCCACAAATAGTGGAGAGCAAACAATCTTATCTCCATATGTAACATGAAAGTTACAAGTCTTCATCACTTGCATTAGCCAAGGACATGGAAATAGCAACAGCAGAAAGTCAAAGTCATTAAGCATGGCAATATGTAAATTCTAGCAATAATTAAAGCCAAATTGAGCAATTAACACCTAAGTTTTGTCCAATAATTGATATTTTGCCTCAGACCTAATAATCTTTTGTTGACTTAGCTTTTGATTAACTGTAGTTTGACTGATTTTGTTCACTTCTATTAAGCCCATTTTCCATGGCAGCTTTTTAAAAATTAAGCATTATCATTTTTTTGTTTATTTAGAATCCTATTAGATGCAATTATTTTCAGGTTTTACTGATAACAATTACTACAAGTAAGTATTAAAATATTTTAAATTAAAATAGCTTTAGTTGCTTGGGGATTATAACAAAGAATGACGGCAGGCAAAATGTAATATGGGTAATTACGACTGACATGTAGATTATGCAGTATCACAGTAGATGCTGGCTCTGCCCTGTGTCACTGAGGAAAATAAACAGGCATCTCATGGTACAGTCTGAGAAATAAAATTAGTTCAAGCTTGGCACATATATAAACTTAGACGTAGAAAAGTCTAAGTCTAAGAAGAAAAGCCATGCTACTATATTTTTTTTACAGAGTAATAACAGAAGCAATAGGACAGGATAAGTGGAGAACATTTTGACCAGGCAGAGAATCCAAATGAGAGAGAAATGCCTTAGATGGAACTTATTTTAGAAGTAGAGGCCCACTTGACAAGGTATATAAGAAGTCCCTTGTTGTTGCCTGTGAAGTCACCGATGCACCCTTGAGTAAAAACAATATAGTAACAATTTAGAGAAAACAACTCCATCAAAGCTGTATTTTTTTTTTTCAGCAGCTAACCTGTTAATAAAGCACCTATCTATTTTTTTTACCAGAAAAGTTTGTTTGCTTTTTTTTCCATCATAGATAACAGACTTAGGAGAAATGCTAAGAAATTATCTGATTATCCTGTGAAGGATTCAGTCAGATTGATTCCTGACTTATTTTCTAACTTACTCTTCCTTTCAGGGATGGATGGATTTATTTCTCACACTATCCACAGGATGTTGATTATAATATTCCATTATCCTATAGCTGTGAAGATTTTCCTAAGATTTATGTTTGGTTTTGTTTGAAATTAAATGCAGACTCTGTTCAGAGCTAGTATTAAAAAATCAAGCCATTACATGAGCCATGAAACCTTAAGTGATCGTGGTTCCCCACAGATATGTTTTACTTCCCTGTGAGCTGTTCCCATCTTCCTTCTGTACCCCATGACACTCCAGGCAGGTCAAAGGCAGTGGAGTTTGTGGCTAAGCTACACATACAACTGTAGGGAAAGCAGGTATATTACAGTGAGCTGAGTGTCTTTATGTCTGCTGATACCATTCTAGCTTCTCTGTTGCTTAAAACTCATAGAACATGCCATTTTAATTGAAATTGGTCAATCAAGGAAGGGAGGTCATATCTGAGAGAGATGTAATGCAGAATTCCTTATTTTATAAGGAAATCAGGAGAAAAATTATCTGCAAGACCAGCTCCTTAATTACAGCATCTTATTATGATACAGAAACCAGGTCTGTGATACAGAAAGTTCAGGTCTTACTTCTAGCTTAAGGCACTCTCCATTGCTCGAGACAAATCATTTAGTGTCTGCATACCTTAGTTCTCTATCTGTAAAACTGAGATAATTATGAATTCTGTCTCACATTTCATATCTATTTTAGTTGTCAGCTTTTTAGGATAGACACAATCTCTTGCATTGTACTTAAATTGCAATTCAATGTAACTGGATCCTCTAAGCAATGCTTAGGTGCTCAGCAGGTGCCTTAGGCCTTTTTTAGGGCAATTTGGCAAAAGGGTGGGCAAATAGTGTAGCACATTCACTTTTTTCCTTTGGTCTACACAAATCACACCTGCATACCTTATGTTTTGGGGATATTTCTCAAATGGGCTGAGTGGTTGTGACTACTAACATTTAATTTTGACAAATAAGCTGGTCTGTAGCACTACACTGTAAGAGGTGAATGCCAGTGATTAGGAGTTGTAGTTATCGTTTGTGTGAAAGATAAGGAAACCATGCAGCTGTTAACAAGAAAGGAGATTTCCAAAGCTGCATTATGTTTTGTTTCTTTTTAATAATAAAGCATCAAACAAAAGAGACTAATGCATAACAAAACTTCAGTGGTATTGAACACCGAAGTTGATGCTAAACTCCAGGAGCCGTGACATCATACAAACATATCAGCCCCTAAACCCTTGTTTTTCTTATGTCTGTTCCACCTGAGTTATTTGATAAATGTTTACCATTCAGTCTTCTATATGAAATAAACTGGTGCTTTTCATCTGGTTGATGGATCAAAGCAATGTTCAAAGAAAAAAAACAACCCTTTTATTAGCTTTTTGTAGTTAATTCAGCTGACACAATAGGAAAGTAATAGAGCTGGAAAATGGCTTGCCCTTTCATCTTTGAGGTTACAGCTAGTGTGTGTGAGTGGTGGAATTATTACTAGTTTTAATTGGTCTGCAGAGAGATTTTCTTTTATGTATCTGGTGACCTAGCAATTTATTTGTGGACTAAATCCACTTAAATTAAACTTTGGAGACCAACTACCTGACTAATAAAGAAGTCAGACATAATAGTACTTAAAATGTTTTGAGACAATTGAATTTGCAGATATTTCATTATAACTGGAGAACTCTTGTGATTTTATGGGAGAACAAGTTATCTGAAAGCAAACACCACTTTCTTGCTCTTCCAATGGTATGGAATAAGTTGAGCACAATGCCTTTTTTTGTTTGTTTTATTTGGTTTTTTTGGGGGGGCAAAATATACTTAGTGGTTCATTTTGGTCAACTAAATTACCTTTTCTTGCTAATATATCTTGAGGAAATTGCCCAAACTACAGAAGGTAAAAATCTGGTTGCTGGGTAAGTCAAAGCTAAATAAAAACTTACAAAAGGACAAAACATTTGGAGATTTGTGTGGGGATTTTGGTTTGCCTTTTTTTTGGGAGGGGCGGGGGGGAGGTTGTGGTTGTGTGTGTGGTTTTGGTTGGAGTTTCTTTTTTGTGTCTTTTTTGTGTGTGTTTGTTTGGGTTTGAGTTTTTGTTGGTTTTGTTTGTTTGTTTTTCTGGGTGTGCCTTTTTCTGACAGCAGTTTGAAGAAGGTTATTTTGTTTGAGTCACAATTTTGAAGTAGTTTGTTACATTTTCATACGTGTTTGTATGTAATCTCTATGAAGTTCTTTCAGTGCAATTAACCAGCCCTTCTATTGATCTTAGAGGTCTTTTCCAGCCCAAATGATTCTATCATTCTCTGACTTTATTTTTGTCTTCAAGGTTTCTGGTGCTGGGGGCTTTTTCTTACATGAGGAAATGGATTGGCAGGTTGAACTCCCCTACAGAAATATATCCATCGCTGTGCCTGACATATAGATTTGTTACTTATGAAGAACCTGCTCTCCTACTATACAAGATGGATTATTTGTTTGTATCTCTTGCTTTGAGTCTTTTCAGAGTTAATCATTCAGGCCCTGGTCTCAGTAGTATTACTTGGGGTCAACATACACTTTATGATGATTTTTTTTTTTGGCAGTCACAAATTAACCCAGGTAAGAAAATGAACAACAAAAAAATGTTGTCTGTTATTATTACCTGTAACTGTCATAGAATCATAGAATCAATAAGGTTGGAAAAGACCTCAGAGATCATCAAGTGCAACCTGTCACCCAACACCTCATGCCTACTAGACCATGGCACCAAGTGCCACGTCCAATCCCCTCTTGAACACCTCCAGGGATGGCAACTCCACCACCTCCCTGGGCAGCATATTCCAACAGCTAACAACTCTCTCTGTGACGAACTTTCTCCTCACCTCAAGCCTAAACTTCCCATGGTACAGCTTGAGACTGTGTCCTCTCGTTCTGTCACTGGTTGCCTGGAAGAAGAGACCAAACCCCTCCTAGCTGCAACCACCTTTCAGGTAGTTGTAGACAGCAATAAGGTCTCCCCTGAGCTTCCTCTTCTCCAGGCTAAACAATCCCAGCTCCCTCAGCCTCTCCTTGTAGCGCTTGTGCTCAAGTCCTCTCCCCAGCCTCGTTGCCCTTCTCTGGACACGTTCAAGTGTCTCAATGTCTTTCTTAAATTAAGGGGCCCAGAACTGGACACAGTACTCAAGGCGTGGCATAACCAGTGCGGAGTACAGGGGCACAATGACTTCCCTGTTCCTGCTGGCCACACTATTCTTGATGCAGGCCAGGATGCCACTGGCCTTCTTGACCACCTGGGCACACTGTTGATACAGAGAAAAGATCTATTGTTAGTAAAAAGATATTAATTTTTGTCTTATCACTGAAATGAATTATTACCAGTTGAAGGGAGACATTTTTTTTATGTATATTCATGCTAAGGTATAACAACATTCAGTAAGTCAGGAGCTGAGATTTTCCTATTATTTATTATTATATCTTAATTTGGTATAGCTCTGTGGCATCTAAGTAAAACAAGTGTCAGGCTTAGTTCACTGTGCATTTGTCTTATGCACTGTTAGTAATCTTTTTGTCAGTGCTACTAATGCCTCAGGAATCCCTAAGAAAGTTCAGCATGTAGCACTGGACTACCTTAGTTTAGGGGCTGTCAGATTTTGTGATATTTAGAAAATTTTAAGGAGGAAAACAAAGAAACAGTGGAAATAGATTTGTAATTAGAATGGGTGGCTCATAAAATCCTTGGCACATTTATGAAAACCCTTATTTAATTGGTGTGCCTTTTTTGTGATTACAGGTATTTTTAGAGTAACAGAAAATTAAGTGCCGTTGATGTCACAGTGTTTATTCTTATCAGTGATTTTCATCCACTCTAATGTGATTTGTTCAAATGAAAATTCCTTCCCAAATTTGGCTGTCACCCTTTCAGTGATTACTAGAATAATTTTCAGATCTGTCTCACCCATTGCCACACTTTTACTTACAGAAAAATAAAGCTGTGAGCAGTAGCAGAAGAAAGAACATTTTTCTTATTTAAATATGTTTAAATCTGGAAGCCTGGGGTAAGTATAGTCTCCGTTCCCAATCTATCAAAGTCACAAAATACCAATAAATCTGATGGAATTGATCACTGCATCACAGAACTGGGGCTAAAACATGGGCGGCTCTTAAGGAAGAGAACAGCGACTTTCTCCTCCACTTCCTTCTCCCCATGTGGTTTTTGCAGACGTGGCAATCACTGTATGTAGGGTGCACTCCTACTGTGCAGTGCAGAAAGAGCAAATGGAAAACCGCCGAGAGAACAGTCAGGGCAAAATTGCTGTATTTTCCTTATAGACATACCCATTACTGATGAGTCCAGAGAGTATCTCTGCCTTATTTTGCTCTGTACGTAGGGGAGACAACCTAGATTTTTAGAGGACTGCCTAGGGGTGTCATGAACATATTTTCCCAGTATTTTAAGGCATATTCTGATGCTTGTTGATGAAATTTCACAGTTGGGGAAAACAACAACAAGAACAAGAAGAAGTAGTTAGTTTTTCTCATTGGGTCACCAGCTGCCTAATACCGCTGTGTGACTTTGTTCAGGTTAACCTGCATTTGCATGACCATGTTGGATGTGTGTCATTTCCTTTAACGAGCATGCATTGTGTGCTTCTGTTGCACAAATGGCTTGTTTCAGAGACAAGTTGGAGGAAGCAGCCTAGAAAATATGTTGTCGCTGAAGCGCAAGGTGAACTTCAGTGTAGCGGAATCAAAACTTATCATAAAGATGATAATATGTGTTTGCAGTCTGCTGAAAAAAAAAATAATAAAGAGTATGTAACATACTGTCTGCAGTGGGTAATACAGAAGACAGGGGGAGGAAGGGATATTTATTGATTTCTATATGTTCATTTTCTCCAAATTCCACTCTGAATTTAGGTAAAAAGAATAAAGCATGCATCCAAATATTGGAAGTATGCGTAGACTGAAGAGAAAGGGACCCTTAGGATTACACAGAGCAGTGTATGGAACCTGTCATTTGGAGACCTGGGTAAGAGGAGTCATTGTGGGAAAGGAGGTGGGAAGAGATCATACAAGCTGAGCTTGTTACTCCATGCACTAGAAGTGAATCAAATAATATGGGGGTTAGTTTTTCAAAGCAAAAGTTGGCACCTACTGCTGGTTTTCCTGTGCTGTAGAGTACATTTTGCCTTGCCTTGCCTTCCTTTTCCTTTTCCTTTTCCTTTTCCTTTTCCTTTTCCTTTTCCTTTTCCTTTTCCTTTTCCTTTTCCTTTTCCTTTTCCATTATATTATATTATATTATATTATATTATATTATATTATATTATATTATATTATATTATATTATATTATATTATATTATATTATATTATATTATATTATACGTGTCCAGAAAAGGGCAACAAGGTTGGTGAGGGGCTTGGAGCACAAGCCCTATGAGGAGAGATTGAGGGAGCTGGGGTTGCTTAGTCTGGAGAAGAGGAGACTGAGGGGTGACCTTATTGCTCTCTACAACTACCTGAAGGGGGGTTGTAGTGAGACGGAGGTTGGTCTCTTCTCCCAGGCAACCAGTACCAGAACAAGGGGACACAGTCTCAAGCTGTTTTACACAGAGAGAGTGATTGCCCACTGGAATGGGCTGCCTGAGGAGGTGGTGGGGTCGCCGTCGCTGGGGGTGTTCAGGGCGAGGCTTGACAGGATGCTTGGTCGTATGGTTTAGTTGATTGGGTAGTGTTGGATGATAGGTTGGACACGATGATCTCGAAGGTCTCTTCCAACCTGGTTAATTCTATTCTATATTATATTATATTATATTATATTATATTATATTATATTATATTATATTATATTATATTATATTATATTATATTATATTATATTATATTATATTATATTATTGCTCTTTACTTCAGAACTGGAAACTCTTGCCTTGCCTTGCTGTTCCTTCCTTTTCCTTCCCTTCTGGAAATTATTATGGAGACACTTTTCAAGGGTGACTCATGGTTTTTTTCTGTGTAATCCTCAAAGGGCAGCCATGGCTTCAAAACTGTCCTTTGGGAGATCAAGCAACATGAATGCACAGTATCTTCTTTGAGTATGACATTGGAAGTGAGAACTGAGTACAGTACACTGGGAGTAATATAGTGTATAGAGAATATTAAATGGGATTTGAAAGCACATTTTGGATATTAGACTCTAAATGTTAGGGGGTGGGGGGAAGGAAGAGGGAAGATTGCATATACATGGAGCCAAAAGTGTTTGCCCCTCTGATCAAAATCTTAACAATCTGGTCAAGTACAACAAAGATGTTATTAATCCAGCAAAATAGCTTAGTAGAATAATGAACTCTTGACTACATTAAGTTAAAGAGGTCTCCTTAATAGCAACTGTTATGCTAGAAAATTTACTAATATCAGCCCCTTGTCTCTGGTGGTATACTCATCTTTTTGATGGCCATTTGTATCTTACTGTTGATGGTGCAAGCATCTCTGAAGTAGAGGGGGTAGGGATGTCAGAGCAAATAATTTTTGCTGAAGTTCATTGTGTGAAGGACATGGGATGCAGGGAATTACCTCTTTTTAAGTCTTGGAGTCTGGCCTCTCACACTGATCTCACACAGTATTTCTGGTTCTCAAGCCAAAATGAGTCAGGCAACAAGCACTGATTACTGCACAACTGTGAAACCAAGATACAACCAGCTCAGCTCAAGGTACAGGAAAACCTGAGACCTTGCATTGAGTGTAAAGCCTGGGACCTTCCCTGGGTAATGGAGAGAACTGTTTTTGTGGAGCTGCAAAGGGGAGTTGTGGGATTTCATGTGAGCTCTGCAAGACCCCAAATTCCACACTCATATCCATGATATGATAGGTGTCTCCGAGCTCACACTGAAGCAGAATTTATTGTGCCCATGTTTGGTAAGGCCATCTGAGTTCTATATCAAGTTTTCTTGATCAATGCATGTTTTGCTCTTAAGAGACAAGCATAATTTTGATTCAAATCAGAGAACCTGTGTTGCCAGACACTTTGCTTGTGCTTCTGGGGAAGGTCTGTTCCTGTGGAAAACCTAGCTGCCAGAGCCTGACAGTTTTGCTGGAGTCATCTTGTTTTGCTGTATGGAGCTGATGGACAGATGAAATAGCCCAAGGGAGGTAAGTTCTCTTTTTATGGTACTTTCTGGTTGTCTAAGTTGGAGTGGCAGGTTGAAAAATCTGGAAAAGCTTTTTTCTCACATGCCATATCTCTTTATCAGGTGTCTTCTGTTTCCATTTGAAATCATTTTGACATGTAGTAATTTTCTTTTAAGAGGCAAATACCCTTTTCAAATTAGTATGGAAGAAGTAGTACTCAATGACTTAACAAAAGCTTCTTTCTCACTGCCTAGGCAAGATCCAGCTTTTCCTTTTCTCTTTTACTAATTTATGATTACTGCAGCATCTTCAGACTTGCCAGCTGTGGTATAAGTTTCTGCTGTGTTTGAATGAGCTCTGCAGACCTGCATAAAAATATGCTCAATAAAAGCAGGTACAAAAAAACCCTCAAAAGTAAGATGATTTTGGTAACTAGACTTTAAGGTGACCTTTTTGTGGATACTACTGCTGGGAGGATCTACTTGAGAGAGAATGGAAGCAGATGTGCTTTCAGAAATGTGCAATTCCTGTCATGCTGGAAGGGGTCAAATCTGCTGGGGCTGAAGATGTCTTAGAGACCCTGCCACAGCTTCATCAGGAGGACAGTTGTACTGATGTCAATATTGCAAGAGATGAGGTAGAAGAGGAGGGATATGCCTTGGACAGGTGCCATGTTCCCTTTGATCTTACTGCCTTTTCTGTTGTATTATTCCTGACATCTCTCATGTTGCTTTTGGTAATAGCAAATGAAGTAACAATACAGTTATTAGTTAATCTTCTGTTTGGATATTCATGACTTTAAGAGAAAGTAAATGTTCTTGGTATTAGTGTGAGAACCGTATTATGGCTTAATGGACACATTAAATGGACACACTGGGAACATGTGTCTTGCAACCTTGTATTCTAAATCCCTTCTTGCACTCTGGGAACTGAACAAGAAAGAAGTAGATTGCTGAGCTAGGAAAGAAAATCCAATGCTGTATAGGAGACAGTTTGAATTAGACACATTTATGTGTCTAATTGTTATAGTTATACATTTCTGAAATCCGGAAAGAGGAAAAAAGAGAAAAAGCAAACAAACAAACCCAAACAAAACCAAAATGAAACTCCCAAACAAACAAAAACCCAAACCAAATAAACAAATAAACAAAAACCAAGTGGCTGAATCAAGGGAAAAGACTTGGCTGCTTAAACTCAAGTAAACAGTAGAATCAGGGAAATAAACCTAGTATAAATATATATTTAATCAATAAGCCAGGCATTTTCCATCTCTTATTACTCTATATGTTATTACCCTTCCTTTTCCTCCAGTGCTCTAGAGGAAATTCTAAAGCATGACAGATGACCCTTAAAGCTTAGATCAATATGTACAACATCAGGCTCAAGAAAAATCTTTAAACTAGGCCCTAGCTTTATTGTGACATGTGCTATAAGAAACACAATTTCTATTGGAAAGGCTCTTTGTATGTTTCTCTCAAATTACCTTTTGTGTAACACAGTGTATGTGGTTATAGGCTACATGAATACTTTGAGGATATAGGTGTGTTTTTAAATGGACTATACCAGTACATATTTATTTTCAGATTGTGTGAAGTGCAAGAGCAGTCTTAACATTTATGAATGGCAGCTTGTAGTTACAAGAGTCCAAAACAACAAATAACTTGTGTCACCTTGTTTTTTAAATCCTGTTACCAAGGAAGTAAGGTTTTGTCCTCTGCTGAAATCGCTTGCCATGTAATAATTAGGTCTTGTAAGAAATAACCCAAACCCTATAAATATTTATAAAACATTGTGCCATTTAATTTATCTTGTAATACACTGAGTTCCTCCTGATAACTTGCAGAATTTCTAACACTCTGCAAAGCAGACATAAGCTAATTTGACTGCAGAATGAGAGGTGTCAATGTTCAGGTAACAGAGTGGTAGTGAGAACTGGGAGGGAAGGTTATCCAGGCCAGGTGCTCCTCAGTGAGAGGTATCAAACATAGCAAGTACAAACCTGAACCCTGTGAGGTTGATGTTGTTATTGTAACTGCTGCTCAGGTGGAGGATCTGCATGTCTAAAAAGATGGGCTACGTAGGCAGCAGCAGAAGTGAAAAGAGTCGGGTGAGGAAGGAAAAGATGTGGATGAATATGTTTGTGTGCTGGAAGGAATGAAGCCTGTGGGAGGCATCCAGATTATTTGTCTAGAGTACTTTAATGTCTTACTGTAGTTAAGTTTCTGCGTTAATGGAGCCTCATGTCACAGGACATGCATCTGTTAGCTTGCAAAGAGAATAGAAGTCCAATTTGACTATGGTGAAGCAACTGAGTTAAATACATAGAATAGAATAAACCAGGTTGGAAGAGACCTTCAAGATCATCGCGTCCAACCCATCAACCAATCCAACACCACCCAAGCAACTAACCCACGGCACCAGTCTAGATGGTGTGGTGAGCAGAGATAAATGTGATTGGCTTCCAGTCACAAGCAGTGTTCTGGGGGTTCAGTACTGCAACCTGTTCTCTTTAATATCTTTATTAATGATCTGGATGAGGATATTGAGTGCACCCTCACTAAGTTTGCAGATGACACCAAGCTGGGTGGCTGTGTTGATCTGCTGGAAGGTAGGGAAACTTCACAGTTGATCTGGACAGAAACAAGGTTAATTATATGAGGGTCAACAAGGCAATGTGCCAGGTGTTTAAGACAAGACTGGATGAGGCACTTAGTGCCATGGTCTAGTTGATTAGTTAGGGTTGGATGATCAGTTGGACTTGATGATCTTGGAGGTCTCTTCCAACCTGGTGGACTCTGTGAATTTTTTTTTTTCTTTTGTCCTGCACCTGGGTCACAACAACCCCATGACACTCTACAGACTTGGGGAATTGTGGTTGGAAAACCGCTACTTGGAAAGGGACGTGGGTGTTTTCGTTGATTGTCAACTGAATATGAGTCAGCAGTGTGCCTACGTGGCCAAGAAAGCCAGTGGCATCCTAACTTGTATTAGAACACTGTAGCCAGCAGGAACAGGGAGGTGATCATCTCCCTGTACTCAGCAGTGGTGAGACCACACCTCAAGTATTGTGTTCAGTTCTGGGCCCCTCACTATAGGAAGGATATTGAGGTGCTGGAGCATGTCCAGAGAAAGGCAACAAGGCCCAGAGAACTAGATCTATGAGGAATGTCTGAGGGAGCTGGGGTTGTTCATTTTAGAGAAGAGGAGGCTGAGGGGAGACCTCATCACTCTCTACAACTGCCTGAAGGGAGGTTGGAGTGAGGAAGGCGTCAAGCAACAGGACTACAGGAACGGTTTCAAGCTGTGCCAGGAGAGGTTTAGGCTGGATATTAGGAAGTAATTCTTGGCTCAAATGGTTGTCAAACATTGGAATGGTCTGCCCAGGGCAGTGGTGAATTCATTCTCCCTGGATTTGTGTGGATGTGGTGCTCGGGGACATGGTTTAGTGTTGACCTTGCAGTGCTGGGTTGAAGAATGGACTAGATGATCTTGAAGGTCTTTTCCAACCAAAGATATTTTGTGATTCTGTGATTTGAAGATGTTATGTCCAAGGAGGAAGAATGTCACAATGATCTCTCATTGGTCACAAATTAGAAGGAGGAAGGTGTGTTTGAAATAAGGTAGATGTAGCCTGGAAAAGAGAATACAATTTTTCTAAGCAGATATCTATGAAAAGTAAGAAAACAATTCCAAAACCTTTTTGAGTGAGTTACAGGGTGATAGCAATGTCTCACTGGTTTGTAGAGTGACACAAAACCAATGGTGATCTTTTTCAGGAAAAAATGTGAATTCTCTTTTTTTGCCCTCTAAACACCCTTGTTCATTTAGCCATTTCTACTCTTCTGCAGGTAACTCACAATCTGGCTTTGGGATATGGAGTGCTTGCTTTTTGTTGGTAAGCTCAACTGTCGTCTCACATGTACTCCTTGGTTTGATGTTGCAATGCTGAATGCTGTACAAGCACAAGGTAATGGAGAGGTGAGGGCAGCAGAGCCATTTTGTATTGGCTGGGACTGACTGTGTTACTCTAAATAGTGCAATATGTCACTATATTTGGCATCAGGAGGTCCCATGTGTTCTTGGTTGCACTTCCAGCCACATGCAGAGCTGGTTTTTTCTTTTGGGTTTTTTTGTTTGGTGGGTTGGTTTGGGATTTGGTGGGGCTTTTTTGTTTGGTTTGGTTTTGTGGTTGGTTTTTGTGTGTGTGTGTGTTGTGTTTGTTTAGGATTTTTGTTTGGTCCCTTAGAGGATTTTGTTGGTGGATTTGAGGAGTCCCTGAAAATGTAGCATCCATTTATCTTGTGCTCTCCTAGCATAGTGCTGTATCCTAGCATAGCTCTGTATCCTTTCATATAGAGGAGACCTTCTGGACACAATTTGACTGTAAGGAAGCTATATAACAACCAAAAGTTTAAGAAAAGGATGTTTTTCTGTACTTAATGTAGTTGTCCCTTGAAACTACATGCTATAAAGAGTGGGTCCTGCAGAAATGTCTCATATTTATGTCTTTATCAATTTAACTTTCAATATCAAAGTACCACAGTACATTAGAGGTTGGAAGGGACCTGAAGAGATCATCGGGTCCAACCCCCCTGCCAAAGCAGGATCACTTATGGTAGTCTGCACAGGAATGCATCCAGGTAGGTTTTGAAAGTCTCCAGAGAAGGAGATTCCACAACCTCTCTGGGCAGCCTGTTCCAGTGCTCTGTCACCCTCACTTGTCTTATTACTGTGCACCACCAAAAAGAGCTTGACACCCACTCCTCAGATATTTATACACATTTATTAAATCCCCTCTCAGCCTTCTCTTCTCGAGAATAAACAGCCCCAGGGATCTCAGTCTCTCTTCATTTGCCTGTATCTTACTACTGTAGCTTTTTCTCCACCTCCACTTTTGCATATACTTTTCAGGGTAATTTTTTCTGTGGATGTATTTGTTGTGCACTCTTAAGGTTGCTGTTTTGCCATACAGTAGTAACCAAATATTCTTTGCAACAGTACAGAGCATTAGGAATTACAGCAAAGAGTCAAAGAAACCCTGAGATGGCTTTCACCTCTCACTGAGCAATGCAGGGTATTTAAAACCCAACATGGACAAAGAAGCTATTACAGACCAAAAAAGAAAGACATCATACACACACACACACACACACAAAAGGCACGTATGGGGAGGAAAGAAAGCTCACAAATATTTCATGTGATATTTTATGTCTTCTAAATGAAGCAACAACTTCAGAGCATGTACTATAAAAATACTATGTTGTTTGCAACCATTAGATTTCTATTTCAGGGAAGCTGTTCAGCGTTTGATGTCATGTAGAACTGTAAAACTTATCTGGTGTGAAAGAAAATTTGTTGTTAAAACCAATGAACTGTGTGTTTTAGAAGATGAATCAGTCACAAGAGAGCAGATGTTAACACTTGTGAGGGTTATTTGCTGCCTGGCAGAGCTGGAAAGTAGTGAACTTTCAACTTGATTCTAAAAGTTGGCATACATGGCAATGAGCAAACAAGGACAAAGGGGAACAGTTCAAGATGGGGCACAATAAACAAGTAAACCTGTACATTGAAAAATATTATTACTGTTGACCTAAATTCATCTGAAGTAAATACAGGAATAGAATTTCTTTAACAAGCTAGATGATCCTAACAAGGGTATCTGCCAAAGGGAAAAAGGATGAATATTCGAGGACAATGTGGTGCTGTTTATTTTTCTGTGAAGACAGCAAATACATGGAAATCATAGAATCAGCAAGGTTGGAGAAGACCTCAAAGATCTTCAAGTCCAACCTGTCACCCAACACCTCATGCCTACTAGACCATGGCACCAAGTGCCACGTCCAATCCCCTCTTGAACACCTCCAGGGATGGCAACTCCACCACCTCCCTGGGCAGCATATTCCAACAGCTAACAACTCTCTCTGTGACGAACTTTCTCCTCACCTCGAGCCTAAACTTCCCATGGTACAGCTTGAGACTGTGTCCTCTCGTTCTGTCACTGGTTGCCTGGAAGAAGAGACCAAACCCCTCCTAGCTGCAACCACCTTTCAGGTAGTTGTAGACAGCAAAAAGGTCTCCCCTGAGCCTCCTCTTCTCCAGGCTAAACAATCCCAGCTCCCTCAGCCTCTCCTTGTAGCGCTTGTGCTCGAGTCCTCTCCCCAGCCTCGTTGCCCTTCTCTGGACACATTCAAGAGTCTCAATGTCTTTCTTAAATTGAGGGGCCCAGAACTGGACACAGGACTCAAGGTGTGGCCGGGCCAGTGCTGAGTACAGGGGCACAATGACTTCCCTGTTCCTGCTGGCCACACTATTCTCGATGCAGGCCACAGTGGTGAGAAGGATGTGTTCAACCTGGAGATTAACCAGGGTGGCAATTCAAACCCGTTCTCATGGTTGAAAGAAATATATAGAGGCTTTAGGCGAACTACAGGACATATATTTGGAAAGGAATTAATCTGTCTTATTCCAATATCAACTTTTGTTTCATTGTATGATTAATAAGGCAGAGAACTACATCTATGAGTTGCTTGTACAGAATCTGCTTCTTCACTTTTAAACCCTTCTAAGTGAAGCAACAAATCTAGTCCAACCCCCTTGCAGTGTGCAAGGAGATCCTCTACTAGATCAGGTTGCTCAGAACCCTGTCAAGCCTGACCTTGAATATCTTCAAGGATGGGGCCTCAACTACCTCCCTGGGCAACCTGTTCCAGTATTCCACTACCCTCATGGTAAAGAACTTCCTCCTAATGTTCAACCTGAATCTGTTCTTCTCTAAGTTTGAAGCCATTGTCCCTTGTCCTATCACTACAGGTCTTTGTAAATAGAATACATAGAATACATAGAATACATAGAATAAACCAGGTTGGAAGAGACCTTCAAGATCATCACATCCAACCCATCAACCAATCCAACACCACCTAAACAACTAATCCACGGCACCAAGCACCCCATCAAGTCTCCTCCTAAACACCTCCAATGACGGTGACTCCATCACCTCCCCCCGGCAGCCCATTCCAAAGGGCAATCACTCTCTCTGTATAGAACCTTTTCCTAACATCCAACCTAAACCTCCCCTGGTGGTTTCTCTCCATCCTTCTTGTAAGCCCCTTCAGGTACTGGAAGGCTGCTGTTAGGTCTCCCTGGAGTCAAGTCTTCTCCAGGCTGAACAACCCCAGTTCCCTCAGCCTGTCCTCCTAGGAGAGGTGTTCCAGCCCTCTGATCATTTCCATGGTCCTCCTCTAAACCTGCTCCATCAGGTCCATGTCCATCTTATGCTGAGCTGGACACACACAACTCCAGGTGAAGTCTCACCAGAGCAGAGCAAAGTGGCAGAATTCTCTCTCTCTATCTGCTGGCCACACTTCTTTTGATGCAGCCTAGCATGCAATTGGCCTTCTGGGCTGCAAGTGCACACTGTCTGCTCATGTCCAGCTTCTCATCCACCAAAACTCCCAAGTCGTTTTCCACAGGGCTGCTTCCTAATTCTAATTCCATTACTGAGAGTTTTCACTGGCTCAAATAAATCTAACTCAACAGCTGTTTGGTGTCAGTTTGCTTTTAATTTACTCCAAGAGAATTTTTGAATTTTAGCATGACCTCCCCTGCTGCTCAGGGTTGGCTTAGGATACCAGCTTGTGACAAAAAGCCTTTATTAATATGCTTTCCTGTTTAAGTCCTTGTTACCTCAGAGCAATAAGCACTAAGCACTAAGCACTGCCTCAGCTCTGCTGATGTCCAGTTCTCTAAAATGGGAGCAGGACTTCCTCTCTATAGCTGCACCGACATTGTATTGTTGTGTAAACAGCAAAATGAACTGAGGTTCAAACATAACAATGATCTGTAACTCTAGCTCTGGTAGTGTGTTGGGTATTTAGCTCATCTAAGCAACACTGAACACAGCCAGATGTATAAACCAAAAGGCTGTGTGCAGCTCCTTCAATCTGAGAGGCTGATAGCTCAGCTGTTCCTTAGCTGATAGTAAAAAGAGAATAGTATAGATATTTTTGAACTGATAGGTTCAACACAAGGAACCAGTCTGGTGTTGTGATCACACATTGAATGAGAAATCACAGTCATCTTGAAATCCATTCATATTTTAATTCTAGCTAGGAATAAATACATTTTAGATGTTTCAGAGAATATTTACAAATCAGCTTCAGACTGCAGTTCTCTCACTGTCATGCTGGTTTTGGTAAGATAAATAAAGGGAGCATAGCTCTAGGTGTGTCAGACCAGATCTATGCAGTGCTGGGTGATGAGCTCTCAGCTGTGCAGTCTGATGTCATCCTAAGATTTGAAACAGAGTTTTCCCTTGGGTGCCTTTCATCTGTCCAGTGTCATTCAGGTCAGATCCTGACTATGACTGCAACTGTCATGCACATTACTTTTAAGTCTTTATGTATTTGTTTTCCCTAGGGAAGAGTTTTCCTTGGTAATTTGTATACCAGGCAACCATGACAGTCTTGCTGTGTAATATCCAGTTTCACTAATTCAGGCTGGCATGCCATCTGCACTATTTAAAGGTCAGTTCAAGTGTTGTAATTCTGTGGCTTCTTAATAAGCAGCGTAGTAGCGCTGCACTGATCCTTGTTCCCCGGTAGCAGGAACTGTAATCCAAATCCTGTACCTAAAAAAAAGAAGGCATCCTCACCTGGAAGAAACCAAGATGTCTTATAGCTCAGGAGCTGCTACTACATTTCTCAACACTCAATTTCGTCTCTCTGATCTCATGAATTTTGCTTCATTGAGATGCATGCAGCGCTTTGCCAACTCGCTTGTCTTGTTTATAAGGGTTAACAGCGGCCCCTTGTGATCATAAAGGAAAGCTTTTGCCATTGAGGGTTTCCAAGTAAGCAGAGCAGGTTAAACAGGCTCCCAAGCTGCTGCTGTGGCATATGGCTAAATATGAACTCTGAAGGACAGCTCTGTTTGCTACCTGTAAGGTCTACATCTGATTTAGGGGCAACAGCTTTGGTCACAGTGAACAGCAAAAGGAACGACCAAATGATAGAGGAAACCTTGCAAATCTGTCTGAATGCAATGTCAGACCTCTAGCTTCTCCCCAGCATGCCGAGCACTTGCTGGGATGTACCCTGGAAAATAGCCTAGAGATAGAGTTAGGGAAGTGACAACAGACATAACTGGACTTCCAAAGGCCAGAAATGTGAGCAGAGGTATTACCTAGTGTCACAGAGAAAAGGCTGGGGAAGAAGTGACTGGCCAACAGTGAGTACTGTACTAGGGCACTGGCCTCCATGGTGTCTCAGCAAGAACTGAATTCTTAAAAAAAACTCTGAGACTCTTGCTGTGTTTTTTTATTGTTAGTTTTACCAGTCCAGTAGTGCACTTTGAAGGAGGGATATTTTTGTAGTGGTGAGATCAAAGGAAGATGATGTTGGAGAAAGGGTCCATCTTGCCAAGTGTGATAAATATTTCTCCATATACCATTCCTACGCCTGTGTGTTCTGAGCTGTATGAGATGCTTCTGAAATTTTCAGGAGGAAGCACCAGCAATCAATCGTGAAAGAACTGGAATTTGAAGGTAGGAAGGCCTCTGGGCTTGAGCATCAGTGTTAGAGTTGCCAATGTTTTCCAAACCTTTAGTGCCAGTACCATTGCATTGCCCTCTTTTGTGGCTGAATGGTGATCTGAATTTGTCACATCTTTCCTTTGAATGAACATGGAGATGAAAGGGAAAACTATTGGTGGAGGAAATCTTGTCATAACTGTATCTAACATAATATTTGTTGTTAGTTGAATAGGATTTATGCCTGGCTTTGCAAATCCTAATGACAAGAGACTTCACTGAAATAAGATTCATTTCTACTATGTAGTAATCCAAGTGCTCAGAAAGAATCTTGGGAGGGAGCAAACACTTCCTTTAACCTATAATATCCCCTGAAAGGGAAAACAACCATAATTCATCTTTATTTTATGCATTCTTCTAGTCTATATACTTTCAGATGCTGAATTGCTAACTTCAGGCTGTAGTGATGGATATCATCTTTATCTATTTTATTGGCCTTCTTAATGGTAACATTTAAAGTTAGTTGAAGGAAGGATACAAGAAGGAATAATTAGAGCTAACACTTGAAGTAGTAACAGATTTTAAATTACAACTAATACTTTGTTGCCTGCGACTTAAGGCACTTAAGAGTTGTCACTGCAAATTAACTGTCATAGTTTAAGCCTACCCAGTCAGCATTAAACAGCATGAAGCTGCTTGCTCAGTCCAACCCCCTCCAATGGGATGGGGAGGAAAAAATACAACAAAAGGCTCAGCCCTTGAGACAAAGGAGAGGGAGGGCTCACTTGCCAGTTATAGTCTCAGGCAGAAGACAGACTTGGGGAAACAAAATCAAATTAAACAAACCCACCACCAATTCACCCATTGAATCAGACCTGGACAGTGATAAGTAGAGGTAGATCTTAGATACACCTTCCCCCAACCACTCCTTTCTTCTTAGCCCAGCTCAGCTACCTCCTCCCTGCTAGTGGTGTGTAGGGGTTGGGGTCAGTCCCAGTCCATTTGTGTTGTGTCTACAGCTCCTTTCTCTTAAGTGGGAAAACGTCTCATGGTCCTCTGCTGTGGCAATGTAGCATCCATCCCTTGAGAGACAGTCCTGCACAAGCGTCTCCAAGCCGGCAGGGGTGCCTTCTCTGGGCTGCAATCCTCCCAGTGATGTATTGCTCCAGTGTGGGCCTCCCTCAGTCATGGCCTCCTTTGGGAACAATCATCTTCTTTAGCATGGGGTTCTTCATGAGCTGCAGGTGGAATTCTGCTCTAGTGTTCATCTTTAAGGGCAGCAAGGGGTCACCACAGGTTGAAGGAGAACAGCTGGTTCAATTCACCTCCTCCGCTCTTTCCTCACTAATCTCTGTATCCTCATAGTTGTATCTCCTGCTCCTGCCCCTCTACAAAACAAAAGAACTCACCCAACAGGTTTTTCTCCTCTTAAATATGTTATTTGCAGAGGTGCTGACTGGCTTAGCTGTGGCCAGACAGGACTCTAAATCATGGGGACTGGGGAGCTTAGGGGCTTGATTTGATAGGGGCTGAATTAATGAGGCGGGAATTACAAAAATACAGTTATCTTTACTTTCCTGACAACCCTGACCCAAAATTAGGTATAAAATTTATTTGATTATTTACAGGTTCTATTTGGTCATGAATTCTACCAGGATGCTTCTGGGCAACTTTAGTACAATTTAGAGAATTCAGAAAATGGAAAAGGCTAAGCCACAAAATAGCTTCATCCCACTTATAATCAGATGCAAGCCAGGACCTTGGGAAAGCTGATGAGAATGCCAGGTTGGACTCACGAGGATGGAGCCGGAATTTGGCTTTGGTCCCTAGATCTCTCATCAGTGGCAAGCTCCAGGAACTGCAGGTTTTATAATCCAATTTGTGGATAAGGCAGCACAATCCAAAGGGAAAGGACCCGCCAGAATCAAAGTGTCTGTAGACACGGCTGCCACAAGGAGAAACTCGTGAGCAGTGGCACTGCAAGAAAGCTGCAGGTTCCATGGCAGGCAGGGTTGCTCCACAGCAGGTAGGGTCTGGGGAGAAGCCAGGTCCAAGTGGAGCAAGCAAGATGAAGACAAGAGCAAGAGCAAGAGCAGGATCAAGATGATGGTGAGAGCCCCGACTGCTTTCTGGCCACTCTGTTTAAGGCATTTCTAGACAATGTGTCCAAGGCCAATGTATACTGGGTGTGAAGCACCCAACTTAATCATAGCTCCCAGACCCAGTGGACTCACCCCATGGGGAAGGAACCTCTGCCCTGGTGGGAAGAATGAGTGCTAATTACCTGTCCCCAGGAAATTTTGCACCTTGGAAGGCAATTTTGTGCCTTTGTCTTTCCCCATTCAAACCTGGGCTGATGGAGATGGGGTGAAGGGGTTTTGGAGCACACCATAACAGGGGCTTCTTGCAGGAGTCCCACCAATAGTGCCATACCCCTTCTAGACAAAACCCAAACACATTAACATATTGACAGATCTATGCAGGAATGTTCCTGTAGCAGTAGATATCTGCAAAGCTTTGTTCCTAGTGGAGGAAAACCCCCATATCTTCAATGTCATGTTGCCTCAGAAAAGTGTAGAGGGAATTTCATTACAGGACATAGCAGACAGTATTGCCATATAGTAACGTAAATGAAAAGCAATTTCAGAAATAGGGCAGTAAAAAATAACCTCCCTGGTTCAGCCACAAACTGAAAATTTCTTCCAGTACAGCTTCATGAAAGCTCCTGTATCTTGCCAAAATGAACACTAAGATAAACACAACCCCCAAACACCCTTGGGTCAAGAGAACTTTTAGTTCATCTTCAAAAGAAATAAGATGCCTTCCTTTATTCAACAACAACAACAAAAATAGTAAAGGAACAGAACTGAAATAATTCACAAAACCTGAGAAGGCACCAGTACAACTCCTCTACACCTTTACTCAGTGCTGCAAACCGCTAAAGCAATTTACCTTGGTAAAAGCTCTGCTTTACATAAAGGACTTTTTCCCCCCCTCCATTTTTCCCTGTCAAAGTCAGAGCTGGCTGCTGTGTCAACCTGTCTTTCAGAAAATACTCCTCTGGTTATCTTTGGGTGGTAATTTTAACATTTTTTTTTTTACCTGAACCTGAATTTCTGTCCCAGTTCCATAGCAATCTGGACGAAAGAAGGTTTTGTCCTCTGATGTTGACTACATTCCTAACGCCACAGTGCCCATGTGAGATCTGCTTTTACATTAGATAAGGCTGAGCCATTTGGATGAATGCTTTTGATTATGGTCATGTTGGCAGGTGCTCTTTTGTCTCTTACGTGTTGGAACAAAGGAAACATGAAAGGATTGCACAAAGAATTTAAAAATGCCCAGACTGGTGCTATATGATTCAACTCAGTTCTCATTTTACAAGCAGCAGACCAGGTTGTCTGGCTTGACAGTCCCAATTCACCTTCAGAAGTGTTGAGTCAGTGCTGTAGTGTCTGTGATACCATTTATGCTTATTCATTAAAATCACTCTGTTGTGTGATTTTCATGTTAAGACATTAGAAAGTGGTGGAACAACTTTTCCCACAGTGAACATAAATGCAGTGGGGAAAACATCTGTTAGTCTTGAACTCTTCAAGTTTTCTCTTATGTTCTGACCTTCCATTAGTTTTATAGAGTCTCTGGTGGAACTTTCTACTTTTAATGTGTTTTATGTGTGCAAACTATGTTTGTTGTGTGCAAGTTGTTCCTCAAACATTTTTTGGATAATCTTACTCTGCACTCCACTTGCCAGAGTTTGTTCCATCTTATTTTTCTCACTTCTGTACAATTTAAACCTTCTGCAGTTTATAGCCTTCCTTGTTTTGCTGTTGCATCATGCCAGTCTGTTTTGTCTTTCAAGTCTTATTGAGATAAATGGTGCAAGCTTGCCAATATGACATCTTGGTACAATCTGTGCTCCATGCTAAGGTTTGCCTTTTAGCTGCCTGCCTTAGCTCTCCATAAAAAGCTTGCTTGCTTTTGTGCCATTTGGATGTTTTTGATCATGGCAGTAAGATTCGGCTTTTGATGCTCCTACATCTTAAAATGAAACCCTTGTTAAATGCTATGTCTTCAACAGTGTTATTACTCACAGTGTACTGTGAAGGACAAGTTCAAGAGCTGCTTTTGCTGTTAGGGGTTCATGGTATGTTTTTATGTGGTGAAGGAGTCACTGGCAGGGCTGAGGTTGAAAGTTGTTATACGTCATGTGAGTGTGCATGAAATACCAACACAAATGGGGACTGGGCAGAGCATATGTACCCCACCCATTTTGAGGCAAGGTACTTACCTTATGGTAAATAAAGAGCACATTGGAAATGTGGACCAATTAAGATATTAATTGTTAATTACTCTGAAATGCTCTGATCATGAGAATGTTCCTTCTTAAATTGTCTCTTGTTCTTTGAGAATCTGTAGGTGTTTGGCTATTAATAGGTGCTGATGTGTCTAGCTATTCTGAATGACAAAGCCTGCTAAAGCACAGTATAGAAATGAGAGAAAAATCCTTTCCTGCTTAGGAAGGCTATCAAGGGGAGCCAAGAAAGGTTTGCTATCTCCAGAGTTAGATGAGACTAACTTGAGGAACACAGCTCTGCATCTAGGTCTTGGAAAAGCCTGCACACTGAGCAAGAATTAGCTCACACTAAATCAGAGGAAGCCTCTAGGCTACAAATTTAAGTGTCCAGAATACTTAAGATGTGACCTACTAAAAGACTTTTAAACCGTTATTAGAATTTATTTTCTTTGACTTAAAGCAGAACCTCTGTTTCATCTGCTCTCCAGTTTTAGTAGCTGTTTTCCCTCTGATTTTAAACATTTCTCACATTTTGCTTCTGTGCATGCCTGGCTCTGAGCTGATAAGTTGTTTTTTTTTGTGGTTGTTGTTGCTTGTGTGGGGTTGGTTTTGTTGCATTGTTTTTTCCTACTGATGCTGATTTGCTGTTCTTGTTTTTGTTTCTTTGTGCATCTTTTGTTTTAATCTTTTCCTGCTGCCCAGGTTAGTTGGCTCTCTGGCTTCCTCAGCATGAACTCTCTGGGTAATCGGTGAAAGATCTATGTTTGAACACTTAAAGCCTCTAATCTAACTCAGGCAAAGTAAGCTTTGTTCTCCCACTTTCTAGGTGTTTCTGAACAGCTACACTGAGTTTTTGGAACTCTGAAATTTCAGTGGGACAGAACAGTGTTTGGCTTTAAAACAAAAAAAGCTTGATACACACAATCAAGCTCCAATTATCAGGCTAATTATATTTTTAGCTTTTTCCTCTGTGAGTTGAGGTATTTTTCCCCTGCCATGAAACTCAAAGCAGAAGTTTTAATTACCTTCATGGTCATTGGAAAGTATTGTTTAAACAGGAGGAATTTACTGTCAGTACTTTGAGGTCACCAGAAAAAAAAGACAGAAAATTAGAAAAGAGAAACTTTTTGATGCAGGAGCACAGTTTTTCGATGTGTATTTCTGCAGAGCTAAAGGCAAGCTCTAAGAGCAATTCATCCTGCTTAGCATGTTTTCCAATTGGCACCCTGGGGATTAATGCTATCATGACTCATTCACATAATTGGGCTTCTCAGTGGTTATCCTCATACTGAAGATTTCTACTCCAAACATACAAGAAAAGAAACAGAGAAATGATCATTTGCAGCAAAAAGTTTAGAAAGGCATATGGCTCAGCTTTACCTCTAGATGAAATTCTTGTTAGAATGATCATACCTTGTTCTTGCTGACAAGGTTTACTGGCCTTGATTCTTGTGTGACTGCTGCAAATGCTCAACGTTGTGTGTGAAGTTTTGCATTCCTCTTGTGATTGGAATGCTTCCATAGATCAGATTTAGCAGTGGATGTTGGACATTGTTAATCAATAAGCTTCTGTTTATCAGCAAGTTCAGAAATTTACTTATGTAAGGGAAAAAGCTTTCTCTTAAAATTTTGTCTCTAAGATCAAAGCAGAGAGCTTTGCAGCTGTACTCGGTATTGTGCTGGACTCCAGATTTTTCTCCCCCAGTCCAGCTCTGGCAGACTGAGTAATGTTGCCAAAATTAATGTCTGCTTCAATGGTTTAATGGGGACTTCATATTTTTAAGTTTTATGAAGGCTTGCATGGGCTTGAAAGCTGTTTAATGATAAAAATTGGCAAGAGCTATGAAAAGAAACTGAGGCACCCATCTCTTGGCTATCTTGACTTTGGTGCATGAAGTGTGTGTAAAGCTTTGTAGTGAAGTGTGTAGAACCCTTGTGTGGAGGCTTCATGCACCTTAGTGCTGCAGTTAGATGCTAATGTATGGTGTGCAGAGCTGTGATCTGCCCAGAGCTTGTGAATACTAAGTCAGGAGCCAGTCTGGGCACCTTGGTGAGCTGTGCTTATTTGGCACGGGTCTTTGCCTGCAGGCAGACGTCAGCCATCTGACCCCTGACAGAGCATGAACTAATCTCTGCAACTTCTTTACAGAGAGATTCAAGGTGGAGCATTCCTTCTTCCTCCTCTACCCCAATAAAATGGTGGATGTCATGTCTTACAGGTAGAGACTGCTTTGGAAATAATTCCTCTAGCAAGTTGCTTTCCAGCAGCATCAACCAGGACCCCTGCTCCTCCAGATCCACATAATCTCACTTCCTCTTCTTCCCTTAGTTACATGAGTTGATCAGAGCTTCTCAGACCTCTACAAGGAGTCATAGGAGGCACAATCACAACAGACCCAGAACAAACATCTGGATATTCCCCAACTGACCACCCAGCACAGGAGCTCCAGACCTGGAGGTGTTCAAAGCCAGGCTGGATGAGGTCTTGTGCAAGCTGGTCCAGGGGGAAGGTTTCCCTGCCTATTGCAGGATTGGACCTAGTTATCTTTATGGTCCCTTCCAACCAAAACCATTCAGTGATTCAGATATATATCCCTAGGGCAGTACAGCAGCTCTCCTCAGTCTTGGTTGCCTGGGACAGTCTTTGTTTTGTGGAGACAAGGGGTAAAGTAGGGAAAAGTGGAAAAAAGATCTAAATAAATATCCTTAAAGGAGAGGCCAAACCCTGGTACTCTCTGGCCATGTTCCTTCTTGCAAGTCTATGCCTCTAACCTGGCTGGAGTAAATACTGACCAAAAGGTTTATAGGATTACCTGTTGTTGTTTGTACCTCAAATACTATTAACCAGATAGAACTGCAGTTTGTTCTCTGCTCCAAGGCAAAATTATGTTTCATATGCTCCAAAGAAAATGTAGGCAGGACAGAACAGCAATGAGCTTGACTCAAATCTACTCAATAAAACTTAAAATTCTACTAGCTCCTATGTAGTTTGATACAGAAAGAAAATAATCACTTTCACATTCTCATGGATGAGTAAGACAAGGAGTTAGCTAGAGTCCAGCAGAGGAACCTCTTTCATATGCGAGGCTGACAGAACTGAGACTATTCAGTCTGGGAGAGAAAGCTCAGTGGGGAACTTTCTGATGTTGATAAATACCTTGTGTAGATGTAAAGAAGACAGGCTTTGCTCAGTGGTGCCCTGTAGCAGGACAAGAAGCAAAGGGCACAAATCAAACTACATGAAACTACACCAGAACATAAAACTCTTACTGTGCACACTGGAACAGGTTGCCCAGAGAGGTTTTAGTCTTTGAAGACAGTCACGAGACGCCTTCCAACCTTAAGTGTTCTGTGAATCACAACACATATACCAGGTCCTCAAAAGCTGAGAAATGAAGTTTGTCTTTATCTTTAGCCACTTAAAAATCTGAACAAGGAGCTAGGTAAAGAATTAACTGTCATTGTGAGGACCTGCATGCATGACTTCTCTGAAATTCCCTATTTTAAAATCCATGGCTCAATGCAAGTCCTCTGAGCAATGCTTTTGAATTTCTTGGACTACTACTGAATCAAAGGGAGTATTACCAGAGTATTAACTGAATTAAAAATGTCACCAACTTGCTCGTGTGTTGTTGTAGCTCATTGTAGGTAATCAGGTTTAACTGCACTTACTGGACTCGAATTAGGTGATAATAGCTCCCCGTGCTTCTACAAAGGGAGCATTTGTTTAACAGGATCTTCATTTACCCACCAACTGCAAGGCTGTTGCAGAGTTGAAACTGCATGTTGTTTCCCTAAGAAACTGCTATGATGCCCTCTTCTGCTGTGAAGTACAACCTGGGTATTGCACTCTACCTAGCAGCACAGTTCTTGAGAGGAACAAAAAAAAGAAAGGCTATTCTGATACTTTTGCCATACGGTTTTCTTAAGCTGACTTGGGAGTCTGTTTGCAAAACATCCTTTTCAGGATGATGTTCTGTGTTAGACTTCAGGTCACATAGTACAAGTAAATGTATACTTAAGTGTTGGTATTACTGTCCCTCACACTTCTCCTTTTTAAAATGTTTTCAGACCTTTCTGCTGTAAATCAGTGAAGTAAGAAAATAAGTTTGTAGGGCAGGCTTTCATCTCTACCCAGAGTTCTTACCAACTGAGAAATGATGCAAGTCTGTGCAGCATCTTTTACTTGATGAATTCTGATGTTCATTCCTACTGAGAAGCAGATATTAAGAAATGTTGAGAAGAACTGTCACTAAGCTTAACCCTCAGAGCTCAAGATGGATTTTATTAGGATCACTGCTTAGAGTGCATGATAACCTTTCCTCAGAGTTCTGTAAAATTCTTTTAAAGCTATTAAATATGATGTTAACCTGGGCCCAAGGTACAAAAGGCACTTCATTATCAGAATGAACATTGCAGCTTACAGCCAGAACATGGTTTTAAACCAATTGATTTTAGCTGTTTAACATACGTAATGAGATTCTGTATGTAGGCAAGTTAACACAGAGGAATGTCTCTTGGCTCTGTCCTGTAATTCATCTATTTCTATTATACAGCTGCCAGGCTGAGAGTTGCTCCATTTTGTGCACTCCAAGTACAGGTGAGAAAGCCTGGGCTTAGCTCTCATGCCTGAGAGAACCTAGTATTGTACCTTTCCAGGCTACATTAACAATTCACTAGGGTGAGAGGAAATCCATTCTGAACTCATGTCCCTCATGCAACAGGCAGATGACAGCTACCTTATTCCTTCAGCTTACCATCAGGGCAAACATATGCTCAAGAACTTTGTTAGAGGCTTTATTCTTTACTATCCAGAAAAGCAGCTGTGTAATACACAGGCAAGCTGTATTCTACCCTAACTTCTTCAAGGTAAACGAGTGTGAACTTCATGCAAAGAACTGTAACTGAAATACAACTGCGTAAAACCCCACTGTAGTCATCACAAACTCAGAAAGTGGCACAGAAATTGCGTGATGGAAGTGCACAATCAAGGGACATCTCTTCATATAAAAACAACTGTTCAGGTGATTAAGAAAGGAAGAAACTACTTTAAAGATCTTGGGGATTTTCTGTATATATTTGGGGGACTTCAGAAAAAGTACTCAGTAATTTACATAGCTGATATTAGATGGTTAAAGAAAAATGCAAACTACCGAGAAGGCTACTGAAGTTTGATACCCATCAATCTTTATTCATACTGGCCCAATTAACTTTTTAAAACACCATTAAGTAGACACACACTGCCATCTAGTTGAGCATCTCTAACATAGCTGCAGTTTGATTTCTGAGGAGAGGAAAATGTGTTGCTTGGAGCAAGTAACTTAATACAGTACAAAACATATACAGATTTAAAAATGCTGCACTGAATGCTTTGTCAATTGTATATTATATAATAGAGATACACAGAGCAAAGCTAAGGTATTTTATTAATAATTTATTGTCAGTAAGAAAGACTGGCTAATGGTAATTCTCAGTAAAAACCTTTACAAGACCATTGGATCACAAATATACAGACACTATAAAAACTGTGTCATGGTGGTTTTGGTTCTAAACTGGTATGTAGAGGGTCCCCAACACACTTTCCAAGAAGGGAAAAATGTTTACAGTTCTAAAATACAGCAACCCATTTAAGACATTTCCATGTAGCTGACCCAGAAAAACATTAGACCTAACCTATGTACAACTGGAACTGTGAGAGCATGTTGTTGTTTTCTTTTTAATAATGAAATGTCAAACCTTAGTTTCTGGGGGAATACATACAGTGAGGCCCTGATTATAAGAAGTCAGGGTGCTAGTTTTTAATGGCACACTAACATCACTAGTTTCAGTGGAAAACAAACTCACAAAATATCTACAAAATCTAATTAAAACTATTAAAATCAAAACTGTACATAAAATTTACAAAAAGTAGCAGAAAATTAATGGCATTAGAACTATATAAATATATGCATCATGCTAACATGGAGAAGTGGTGCGTGATTTCTTTTTTAACATAGACAATGTAAGTACAAAAAGGATGCTCAGAAATGGCACAGCCAATGGAAGTCTTGGAACTGTCCAATTACAGTAGGTCAGGAAATGGAAATAGGCTGATTGAGTGGAAAGGAACTGCATGATCCAATGCTGCCATGCCAGTTTAGCTCACTGAAAAAAAAACCCCACTCCCTGTGGCTGAGGAAATAAAAGAAAAATAAAATAAAAAAGCTCTTGAAAGTTGTTCTAGAATTTTGATAAAGTTTGTTAGAGTCCAGGCACTTTTGTTGCGTGTGTCAGACTTCTGTATGTTGCTGAGAATCAAGTGGAGGAATTTTCACATGGGCATCAAAGTGACCATCATCTCCACTCTCGTAGTCGCTCATCATGACTTCAGACTCCATTTCACAGCATGCTGACACATCAGAGCATGAAGCTGTGGAAGCATACACAGACATGGACATGTTGTCTACAGTGGGTGCTTCAAAGTCTCTATTATACCCTAATGTGTAAGGAGCGTAAGGTTCTCTGTAGCTGCTGTTGACACCACTGGTTGTGGTTTGAGGTTCTGACATATCTGCAGGATAGTGATGGGGAAGATACTGATTAAGATTGAATCTCTGCCTGCTTCTTGTAGAAGAACCCAAGCTACCTACGGCTGGCATGTCTCTGGGTGGCTGTATTGACTCAAACTGGTCGCTGTATTCTGGTGGTAATGGTGGAAGCTCATCAGGTGCAGGGAAGTCATCAGGTGGAGGTGGGAAATCACTTTCTATGTCATAACCGCCAGGGTAATAGTCTGTATCAATGGCATTTGGATCGGTGTAGAGGGGAGCTGACTCCTCAACCACTTCATAATTTGGATACTCTTGGATACCTGGCAACTGAACGCTTGGCATCCAGTCTGATGTATCCCAGTGATAACCTGAAAAGGTATTGTTAAAAAAAAAAAGAGTAGTATTAGTATCTTGTCTTCAAGTCAGTCTGAACTGAAAAGTCAACACAGATATTAAGACAATGCAACCATTGTGATTAGGACACTACTTGTTAATTGGAAAGCAGTTTGTCCCAGTTCCACAAAAGACATTCAACACAACTTTACGTTATGCCATGCATTAGATATTGCATCATTCACACTTGAACTTCTAACATTTTCTCAGACATCTCACCTAACATGGGAACAGCTGTAGGTCACCTATGGAGTGTGCTGTCACAATACATAATGGTATAGAATTGCACAGAATAGTATAGAATGCAAAGAACCAACAGCCTCCCTGGTGCTGCTAAATTATTAATCTCAATTAATTGCAGTTAGGGTGGTAACAGCTGCCTGTTTTCCTTAAGAATATATTTGGCCTATACAGACTGCGCTTTTCTTACATAAAAGGAGTAATTTCTAATTGGCAAAGTATCCAAACCACTTAAAGTGACTTTACCCCTTCAATGAAATACAAAGTTAATTTCAAAGTTAATTTCACAAAATGCTGTTAGCTCTACAGGCACTGCCACACCTCTGATAAAAATGTTTCACTATTAGTAGAGACATTCCACATTCAAACACAAGAACAAACCAGGAAAATCAAACTCAATCATGCAAAAAATGACCGAACTCGATCTGCTCTTGCAAACTCCCCTTGAATAAGTTTGCATTTATCTGCTGGAAACTAGATGCAAGCCTAACCTCATTAAAAAAAAAAACCAACCCAAACTGTTTTTCCTCATCTGAACATCAAAAAATAAAATAATACAGAATTGTAATAAGGTGCAAATCTAGTAAAGAATAATCACTGCAGACAAATGCACAGCAAGCAACAGTGAGTCTGTGTTAAAACCAAGTATTAACAGAAATATTTTGGTGAACACCAATGAACTGCATGCAGAAGTCACCTCTTGAATTGCTGAGGTCAGGAACAGCAAAAGATTCTTTAGGTGGCAGAATGAGAAGAAAAAGGAGAAAACATCTGTAGTTAGGAATCAAACAGTAGAACCAATGTGAAGACAAACAATGACTGTGACTATGATGGTGATGCTGCCTTTGTCCAGTTTACTTAGCAGTACTGAAGTTGGTATTTTTTCTCGTGGGCTGGTCTTTTGTTAGACTTGAACTGTCAAATAGCTACTGTGTTAAAGTAGCTTGGGACATGGCAGTGTAATGGCAAAATCTTTACTAATTTGCCAAAATCCTCCTATCAGTACATTTAGGATTTCTGCTTAAAAAGGTAAGAAGACTTGGTCTGATTTTTTTCTTTCCCTGTATCCCCCCTCCCCTTGTTTTTCAATACAGGGCTGCATCTATTAGGACCTATACTTTCAAGTATCGCATGCAAAGATGGGAATTCTCCCTTTAGTATCCAGCTTCCATGCACTAAGAAACCTGCTTCCCTTTGAACAGCAGTTCCAACAACTCATCAGCTCAGCAGAGAACTGCTCTGTATTATCTGACAAATTTTAACCCTTTTTCTCTTCAGGAATCTGTATTTCCTATTCAGGTCTGCTTGGACAGGTGATACCTATTCTAATACTGGAATCTTCTCTTAAGTATATTTACTTTTACCTATTCTCGGAAGACTGGAGGGATACAGGTTGAGTCTCAGGGAGGATTTCTACCCCCCCTTGTATTTTATTTTTTTTTTAAGCTTGCCTAGCCCAGACAAGAAAAATACTGTTCATGCTAAAAGAGATATCAAATCTGAGACTCTCAAAATATTGCTGGCCTTATCTCCAGGAGAAGGTTCTGATGACCAATATACTCAGAAGATGGCATTCTTCATTTTTCTAGGGAAACTGCGTGCAAGACTAAAACTAATAGGCAGACTGTGGTCTTACGACTTAGAGCACTTTTACCAAGGAATAGGGACATCTCAGTCCTGGCCTCTTATGAGGAAAAAAAGGATCCTTTAACATAAAATATTATCACAAAATAGACAGGGATGTTTCCATCTCTCCATATGACAATCTCCTAGACTGAAGCTGTATTTCTTCTTGCACTTGATCTGTACAGAGCTACAACCTTCCCTGAGGACCAATGCAGAGAACACAGGCCTACAACTGTCCTGGGATGAGACTAGTTACAGTTCATACTTCAGGATACCTGTTGGACAGAAACTCTTTGAGAGACTAAAGGGAAAGACCATCTGTCCCAGAACTTGACTTTGCTGACAGCTTGAGTAAGGATCTCTGCTGTGCTTGAAATGGCACTTCCCTGAGTGTGCTCAGAAGCAGAACTCTTTACCTAAGATGCCTTCAAAGAAGGAATGATTAAGAGTAGAAACTTCCAAGTGTTATGAAGTAGCTGAGCAAGACATCTTTCATCTTCCTACAAATCTTCTGCAATCTGTGAAACATTTGTATTTACCTTACAGCGATACTAAACCATCAAGCACGACTTTCAACTTTGACTTGAGAGCTACACATATAATTTCTAGCTTCTACCAGTTAGTATCTCAGAGAAAAACTGAACTGAGTTATTAAATACTTCCTCTTATAGATTTTGCCTTCTAGTCTCATAACTCTCCCTTTCCAAAGCACTGTGCATTAGTTTTTTAGCACTGAGGACTACAGTCTATAGGTGCACATTAATGAAATACTCTCATGTAATTAGAAGTCTCTTAATTTGTCTACTTTTTCTGGTGTGTCTGCATACATTAGACTTTAAATATTTATTTATTTTGTTTGGTTACTATAATTAATTTTATAGTCTTAATTACTTGCATCTAACTGGAACTTTAAGGATTAAATAAATTAAGAGCAATTTGAGATTTTTCAATAGCTGCAAAAGAATATAAATATCTATTTAGATGTGGCACTTGGTGCCATGGTTTAGCAGTCATGAGGTGTTGGGTGACAGGTTGGACTTGATGATCTTTGAGGTCTCTTCCAACCTTATTGATTCTGTGATTCTGTGAATTAGAATTTGTATAGACTCACTGGCACCTTTATTACTAGTATTATTTTGCCACGAGTTTGTGTTCTCCAGCGAGCCAGTTTTTAAATGTTAGCAGAAAAGAAATTAATTTCCATTTCAAATGTCTACTTCACCTCTTGTTAACTTCCAAATACCACACATATTAATCTATGCACGTGTGTGTATATACATCCAAAACACACTTTTTAGATACTGATGTAAGGCTGAGTAGTAACTTACTACTTAAACTGATAGAGATGCGTATGCCTGTACCCCTCAGCTGCACACTAGAAATCATTTTTGTTCTGTTAAAAAGACAGACTGATCTGAAGATCAAGGAAGTGAGTACTGGTATCAGACTACCTCTATTCTGTGCATCTGGGCAAGACGACAACAGATGTGGGTGGCAGAAGAAGAAAAAGTGAGGGCTGCTGTTTTTTCCATCTACAGTAGTATGTATAATTGCCTTTGATGCTGTCCCAGTTCTGCTGGAAGCTTTAGTGTAAATATTTTCAGAAGAGTAAGCACCATGATTAATTGTTTACAGCAAGAATTTTTTTGGCACCTGTCCACAGCGTAGCTACAGCATACACATGAAAATATGAACAGATATACAATACGAATTTATTCTTCGCTAAAACTTATCACAAAGTCCAAGTAAGTAATTTTACAACTCCCATCTGCTAAGGCTATATGACTAGCAGGAAAACGTGCATTATTCTGCTAAAGCAGTAAGTAAGTATGAAAATGTGTATATATACCTTCGTTTTCCACCGAGTCAACAACAGCATTGACAAGGTGTATTACAGTCACTACGGAAGCTTGTAAAAGGTATAAAAGGAGCAAATTAAAACAAACCTATAGTTAGTATCACTTTAAACAGCACACAGATATAAAAAAAACCAAGCAAACACAACACTATAAAAATGCAGTTCATTAATATTTTATAAAGCAAGATTATTAGTGTGTATATACACACACATTTAATCTCCATCTAGAAAGCGACTGAATGCAATACATAAAATACATCTTTAAGCCTGAATTTTAGTCTTGATAAACATGGAAAACATCCCTGAAGCAAATACTGCATGAGCACAAAGATGCTGTAGTTGTGCTAGAATTTCTGATGTTACCTAAACATACCATTTGGATAATACTTCATGTAGACAGCAATAATCTCGGCTTTTCTAAAAGCTTGTGTTGGGTGAATTAAGCAGTATTGCATTAGGCTTCCCCTTTTAAGCTGCATGCTACTTTTTATTTTCCCTCTCAGTGAGGAAAAAAAAAAAAAAAATCACTGAAATGGGCTACAATATTAGAATATAAAAAGTATCTACTGAAAACTTCTGTTGACCTACTTAAGTTGTGTGTGAACAGTGGTATGACAGTAGGAACACCAAATTAAAGTTGTGACATTCTCGTTTATAAAGAACCAAAATTAATATGCAGTTATGTCTTCCCTCTCCCAAGATACTTTTGGAAGAGAGAAGGATTACTCTTGTAGGGTAGGATGAAGTAAGCACATGCAACTTGCTTGCATGGCTCAGGGATTAAATACCAAACTAATAAATTCGAAATCTGCCAAAAAGGAAGGGAGGAAACAACAATATCTGTGATGCTACAGCTACTTCTCTTAAAACAATGTATTAGCGAGTAATCAATACATGACATGAAATGTGAGTTAAGAATATATGAAACATATAGGGTGGAGAGAGGGGAGAACATTTACTGCACAACACTTAATGCCACAAGAAGAAACTTGAAAGTTGATAAAAGGTCTACTGATAAATTAATGAGTACTGTACGCATACCATTTTACTTTCACCAATAATTAACACAGATTTTTCTTTTCATACTGTTAAGAACAGACCACTCCACTTCATTTAGAAGTAGAATATTCTTTATTCCTATGCTAAAGGAATTTAAAATTTTTACCACACAGAGACAGAAGCAGAAGTTGGAATAAAGAGTTAAAACATCGTAGGTGAGTGAATTGAGATAACTGTCCAATCAGTTTGAAATGTTTCTGAATAAACAGATGCATTTGTATCAACTATAAAAGCATCTCTCATCAGAATGGAAAAGCAGAAGACTTCCAATTAGTAATAATAAACTTCACAAATACGTATGTTCATTATATTTTGATGGACTGGAGTCACGATCAAAGTATTTCTATATTGGCTTTTTTCAACATATGATTTTTTTTATTAATTCATTTTAATCATGGTGAAAGCCAAATATACTCTTCTACTATAGCAAAATTCCTTTTTGTGCAGCTTCCTTCTTTACTAAAGTAATCAAACTTACAAGCAGTCCCTTAAACTCTGCTTTCACTCAGAACTGATCTGATCCATATGGGGGCTGAGGTCGCAGCAAGAAAAAGAGAAGGAAACAAATGAAACTGTAATACCATAAAGATTTTTTTACCGAGAGCTAAATGTCAAAGTGAAAGTCATATTTGTGCAGAGGCCATTAAAAAAATTCACTCTATTTTTGTATAAGGTGATAACTAGTGATTACCGAGAAGAGTTTCTCAAATATGAACACACTTTCAACAGTTTTTAAACACAAGGCTATGAACACCTCACGCTGCGTTTTTATGGTTGATATTCTAACAGAATGATTATGTAATTTTGAAGTAACTAACACAAGGTGTAAGACAAGCAAAACACTTAACATATCTGGGTCTTTACATAAGCAAATACAGATATATATTAAATAACCTATTATTTAATATATATTTGATATATCTAAGTCCTATATTTGAGAAATTTAGATGCAGAGACTGAAAAAATGAATGTAAGTGGCAACACAAAATTACTGTATTTTACATACCATTGTCATCACATGATTCAGACTGGAAGGAGCTGAGAGACTGGACCTCAGACATGCTTTCTCTAGCACTATAAGGATGGGAGTTCTTTTCATCCAGAGGCTTTTTTGAAAGGCAGGGGTCAAGATCTACTACTTTGGCTAAAAGAGAAAGTTTCAAGTGAGACGATTAATAGATTCTAGATTAAAGAATCAATTAAATCTGAAGCTGAGATCTACGTGGTTTTACAAAACTTAATAAAGCACGAAGCCTGATCAGACTCATAACTCAGCAAAGTCATAATGCCTTCTGTATCCTAAAAGGCACAGACAGAAGCTTTGTACTCATATTAAAATTGTACCAGCACACACATTTAATAGAAAGGTAATAAAATAAGAACATTTCTTACTGTCATAGTCAAAATCCCAGCTGGGTTTTTGTATTGAATCGCTGTCTGAGGGAGAGTTGGAGGGAGGTGGAGGTGGCAAATTTGGTGCTACACTGCAAACAGCTACAGCTTTCCGGTGACCATGTACAGAATCTGGGTTAAAAGTGCTGAACTCTGGGTGCTCGGGAATAGCAGACCCCTCAAAAGAATTCCTGTCAAGGTTGTTCCTAGAGTCACTTGGAATGCTTGGAGTGTATGAAATGGGACGAACGGGAACCTGTGGTGGAATGTCAGAATAGATGTTCTTGTTCAGTTTTGCATCAAAATACGGTCTTTGCAGGAAAGCTGTTGTGGCTCCCAGCTGCTTGTCTTCAGGTTCTGGTTGCTGCTTCTTTTTTCTATTTATCACTTTGCGGCAAACAACAAAAATCACAACTAACAAAAATATTCCTGCGATGAAAACAATAATCCCAATCACTTCAGCTAAGCCAATATTCCAAGATGTTGAAACGTATTTGTTAAGAACAATGTCTGTGCAGTGTTTTCCTCCAAATCCATGGCTACAATTGCAGTGATATGAACCGTAAGTATTTTCACAAAGGGCACCGTTAAGACATGGGTTTTCTATGCATTCATCAACATCAGCCAGGCACCTACCAGAAACAGAGCAGAGCAATGATGGTTACTTTTACATCAGTAGTCTTTCTTGTAGTCTTGTTTCCAACAGCTCTAGTTATGTTTAATATACAGTACTGTGTACTACCAGGCAATTTGCTATTTTATCGACATTCCAGATTTCAACCAGTTTGAACTGTTAAATGTTAGTTAAGAAAACAAAACAAAACAAACAATCACTATGTGTGCAACACTGCCTACCTTTCTCCACGAAAACCTGCTTCACACTCACAAACAGGTCCATCCAAACTGTCAATACATTTGCCACTGTTTTTACAAGGATTGTCTTTGCAATATGGACCCAGCTGGCACCTGCAAAGACAAAAAAGTGGGGGAGAAGGGAAGCATGAACGAACCGTACTGCAAGTGAGTACATAGTGTGGGGATTCAGGGCTGTAACATAAGGGGCTGGCATTAACTTCAACTAACCCCTGTAGTTTTCAGAATCTAAGCTTCAAGTAGAAAACAGATAAAGAAAGAAAACTGTTACACTTATTGCTTATTCTCTCAGGGCTTCATTAGTACGATAAACCACACAAACCTACCTTTGTCCTGTGTATTGTCCTCGGCACTGGCAGATAAAATCGTCACTGACAGGGATGCAAGTTCCACCATAAAGGCAGGGGTTGGAAGCACAGGGGTTGACACTTACATCACAGTGAGTTCCCATAAACAAAGGTGCACACTTGCAGTAGTAACCTGAAATCAAATATACAGTCTCTAAAATACATACATGGCTTTACTGAATTTAAGATAAAATCCTGCCTGCCCACCTCTGGATATAAGATAAAATCCTCCCTCCCCACCTACCTGTTTGAAAAGAAATGATGGGAAAAAATAGAAATATTCTTATTGCAAGATGAATAATAAGTTTTTTTCCTGAATATGACTGAAGGACAACTTCCATTTCTCTCACAAAACTCAAGCTTGTCACAGTAATTTCAGAATTTTTGAAGGAAGGTTAAAGGAGGCAAATAAGAGGATGGACCCCAGCTGCAGACAGTATAGACCTTTCCTGGTGGATTTTGTCTACTCCATACTAGAAGGAACTAAGTCTAGAACACAGCCTTCCTATCTGCTCAACAATTAGCCTTGTACAGCTCTCTGGGAAAGCAAGACTTATTCACTGAGTTGTTTTGTCCTTTGAGGCAGGGAAGTGGAAAAGCAGTTTTGAAACCTGAAAGAAGAAGAATATAGTATGGCTTACCTCCATTCGACAGTGCATTGCAGATGCCTCCATTCTGACATGGGCTGCTTGAACAACCTTCTGTGGTAGTCAGCAAGCATCCAGGGGTCACATCTACAGATTCTTCCATGTGTGCATAATTTCGTGGCTTACTATTTAGAGGCAGCTCTTGTCCATTAAGTACAATAGAATCCATACAGCCTCTAAAACCATTGCTAACTTGAGGACTTCTACCATGTCTCGTACCTTGCTGCCGAATATGGCCACCAAAAAACACATGATTATCTAGGTTTAGTGTCCTAAGCGTACCAGGAGCAGTACCAGATGCAGTATGTACCCTATCCAGAACAAGTCGTGCATAATTTCCATCCACTTCAAGAGATACTGAATGCCACTGGCCATCGTTTATCTGAATGCTCTGCACAGAGACGATCCCAGGTCCACTGCCACAATCAAATTTATATTGCAGCCTTCCATGGTGAATCTACAGGGGAAAGACACAATGTCAACAAACGGTCTGCCCTTTCATCTTGTGCTTTAAGGGACTTTTCCTGTATGGACTTGATGAATATTACAAACAAATGAATTTAAAGTTGTTATTGAAAAGATAATTCAGGTGGGTTTGGTGTGTTTGTGGTTTTTAATTTTAACTAATTAATCTAATTCCTTCTACACATTAAAAAAAAAAATCCTGTACACATTTCATCACCCAAGGGTATGGCAAAACATACTCTGAGGTCAATTCTCAATTCTAGTAATTCTACAAAGATGTTATGATTCAATCTTTTATTCTGACATAAAAAAATGAGGGGAGAGAGATGCACTAGACTTTAACATACCTCTAAGATACTGTAGTCTGTTCCTCGAGCATACATAACAACTGCATGAGCAGAGTAAGTTCTAAGCCTCATTGTCAGTTTCATTTCCTCTTTGTTCTCATTTTCCATGAGACGGTATTTCACATAGCTGCTCCCAGTAAATGTCACAGCAGAGCTAGCTGATGCTGAGGAATATAGAAAAGCATAAAATGTGTTAAACACAGGACTGGAATCAAATTAGTATGTAGAAAGTCATATAGTTTTATGCAGAGATTTTAATTTCTTACCAGGACACTGTCCAGTTTTACTGTCTTGGCAAACACAGGTGTATTTTCCTTCCTTTGGATCTCCTAAACATTTGGTACCCTCAGGACACGGGTTTCCTTCACACACATTATTCACCAGGGGGCACTTCCCTTCTGTAAACCAAAATACATTATGGTGGTAAGGGACACTTCAGTACAGTAGTTGAAAGTAACCTAAATTATGTTCCTAACAAACATACAAGGAAGTGAGGTAGTTATGGGACATGACTGGCACAAACACAGACCAGGCAAACGGCACATATAGTGCGTGATATTCATAGCTATCTAACTCAATCCAATTGGTAAAATTTGAAAACTCATGTTGTAGTTCAGAGTTTACCATTACTATCATACACCATAAAACCCAACATGTAGATATTAAACATGGATGAAGTAGAGAGCAGGAGAAGAGTGCATCAAATACAGACTGGAACAAGAATTAAATATTTCCTTAAGAAGTGCAAGTTTACTCAACAATCTCAGCAGTGTTTGTTTTCCTCAGAGCTAAAGATAAATCAGTCTTCTGTTATAAATCTGTATGCTTGAATGTGTCTTACTGATTATTCATTTCCCACTTCACCCTGTCATTCCCAGCAAAGTATGGGGACTATCTGGGCTATTACTCTAAGCAGAAACAAGTATTCTGGTACTTTGGAAGAACCCACCTTTGTGCACACAGGACTGAAAATGGCTAGCAATTTAGAGCAGGCAACAACAAAAAGAACTTTTTTCATAAAATGGAAAATGAAGGTGTAAAAAAACCCAAATGAACAACACCCCTGCCCCCCATCCATATATACATTAAAAAAACCAAAGTCTCCTCCATAAGCTTGTACAATGTGATCTCTTACAATGAGATAATAATTACTCCTTACTCTGATTAGACAAATGGTGCAGTGAGGACAGGACATTCTTAAACTTGTCTTACAGTATGATATTTGTTCCCTATGAATTATGGCTGTTCAAAACTAGAACAATCTTTTCAAGAATGTAATTTTCCTTACTGCTTTTCTTACCTTTACAAAGACAAACTGCTGTTCTGTGATGACGAGGAGTGACGAAACTCAACCTGGCTGTGCTGTGGGTTGACATGATGTTCTCATCCACTGTTACTTTTTCTTCACAAAACTTCAAAGGGCAATCTAGGCCTGCACAAAGCTTATGGAAAACATCGATTATCTGGACACCTAAAATCTCCTCTAGGTCAGGCACAGAAGAGTTTATCTTGTGGAGCAAAATTCTCATTGGCTGCTGAGAGCTACTAGACTTTTCGATATTCAGGAGGACATCAAGATTTGAAGGAGGATCAGAAGGCTGCAAACTAATAATCTGGATGTCGTTTCTCCTCACGCCCAAGATGTTTCTTAACGCTCTCTGGAAATTGCGCCAGTAATCACCGATGAATTCTTCAGGGGCAAGGTTTGCAAAGCGTATAGCAATGCTGTGATTTAGCATATCTTGTGTGATTTGTCTGATGTGCACGGTAATGTCAGCTGCAGCTGTAAATTTTCCATCTGTAACACTGACATTTAGGAGGTACTGACCTACATCTAACCTTTTATGTGCTATAAGTTTGCCACCTGTACTGGAAACAGAGAATAAGGATTCCATTTTGGGGTCCAGACTGTATGTCAAAGTATCATAAACGTCTTGATCAGTTGCATGAATTTTTCCGATGACACCACCTGAATATTCTTCCCCGAAGGCTGTGATAAAGATTTCAAGAGGCAGAATTGCTGGAGAATAAATGCTTTCCTCAATAACTCTAATATCAATGTAAGTCAAAGATGACAATGGTGGTTTTCCATTATCTGCCACCTAAAGGAAGGTGAAGATAAGAGTTAGACTTTTGCTTTATCTCAAATTCTATTGTAGATACTTGTACTTTATAAAGCAGTTGTATTAAAAAAAAAAAAAGTGTCTACAGGAAGATTCTTTATGTAGATTTCATAACACAGGTACTGACATGACAATTGTCCTGACATGACAATTAAAAAGGCTTTTTTGTAAGAGCAGGTAAACACCAACATGTTTTCACTTCTAAGAAGAAATGGTTACAGTGTTTTTAATACCTGGCAATGCAAAGAAGTTACTAACACTTCTAGCAAATACAGAGGAAAGGCACAATAGCTGATTTCAGACAGCAGATGGTGCTTGAAGCTTTTGTATTTCAACTATAAAAACATTACAAACTTGAAATGAGTCATGCGCTAGAAATTTACAACATGCTTCACCGCAGTGATTAGGAAGTGGTCTTGCAGGCAGTCTAAATGCAATATGCCAGACAATACTTCCAAAAGAAAACAATATACATAAAAAAATTACAATTATGTTGTCTTTCAAGATTTGTTATCATGGAGACAAAAATAGCCCACCTGTAGTGGTGTTTGCTTCAGATAATTGAGGGAACTATCTTTTACAGAATCAGCATAGCTCAATTTTAAAGCTTTTCTAAACACCACACACCCTGTCCTCCATCCCTCTTTGACAAAAGCATACAGTGTTGTTGTATGAAGAAGAGATAAAAAGAGTAGAAAAGGGAGAAATGACAATTGCCTTGGGTTTTCTCATTCTGTTCCTCCATTCTTGTTTCCCATGTAACTTTTACCCAGACCTGGAAGTTTCCCAGTTACTGAAAGTGAGACTAAAGAACTGGAGAGATGTGAAAGGACAGAGAGTATACACAGGGCTCCAACAGTAGAAGATAACCTGCATTGTTTAGAAGATTTCACAATAGTTTTACAGTGACTACAGGTAGTTAGTACATTTTGAAGACCTGTGCAGAGAAGCAGCTTTTGATTTTTCATACAAATTAAAGCACAAGAGGAAAATCTTATCTGTGGGTGAGCACACAATTGTAGCATTTTTAAAGGGTAACGTGTGTCTCAAAGCATGTCTTCAACAGTTAACTCCAAAATAAAGGCATGGCTAGAAACTTGCCCTCTAGTTACCCGAACATAAATAACAAGGCAGAGAGCTGAAGTTGGCAAAGTTTTGTTTTGCCTAGATTTCTGCCCAGAAACAAGACAGGCAGTTTAGCTATAGAAGAAATACCCACAGGAAACAAGAAAGGCCTTAAAACAGGCAGGCAAGCAAAATTGTAACAAATGGGCAGCAACCAGGAAAGAAGAGCCCCAGGAGAAATGATTTTTCAATAGTGCAGATATTTAAAAATCTGCTGTGGTTTTAAACTAAAGCATGCAGAGTGTGGCACAAAAAATCTCCATGACTCATAGCTGAAGATTTCAAACACTAATGCTGGGAGACATTTGTTAATGGATAATCTATTTCCTCTGGAGAGAGGGAAAGCAAATGTGAGTGGCATGCACACACAGGCTGCTGTTGGGGGCAAAAAGAATTCCTTTATTTCTATTAAAACCACAAAAGTAAAAGTTTCACGGTGGTAGTGGGTGTGGGGTGTGTATGGGAGAGGTTGTATGTGGGTGTTTTGGTTTGTTTTGTTTTTTTTTCCATTTGAACTGTGCTTGTAACATCAGAAGATCTCTGCCTCAGCAATACATTCAGAAAGCAACCAAGGTAAAAGCTGTAAATGCTGACAAGCATACCAGTAAAGGTCAGTTAAATGAAAATTATTATCAAGAGCTCATACACAGCCATTAACTTGAGCTGTGACACAGAAGTGCAGAAACTGTAGTCAGGTATCTGAAGTACAGACTGCCTGTCCACAAGCATCCTACAGCTTCAAAAATGGAAGAACTGCATGATTCCACCCAGGAGTCTCATGCTTAAGGAAATGAAGGCACATTAGGAAGGGCCAAAGGTACAGCTAAATCACGAAATGTGACAGACTGTACAGTGCACATAGAACACGCATGACTGCCTGTGTATACATTGATAGGAATATACACAATGTCAACAAGCTGTGCTGACAGGTCTCTGTTGCCTGATTTTCCAGCATCCCACATGAAAGGCAAAGGGCTTATCAAGTCCACTTAATCAGTTAACATTTCACTTACACCTTACCCTTACTGTGAATTTCATTAAGCTGACTGTTAAACCTGCGTAGATTTCCACTTAAGCCAACAGACTATCTCTGAGGATGTTAATGACTACTTGGTGTGTCAGGATCTTGTCACAAAAGTAAGAAGTTAAAAATGATGGATTTGTCACACTAATAATGCAAGACAATGAGAGATAGCACATCCTACCTTAACATGAAGTAAATAGTGATCCCTCACTTTGCGCTTCAGACTAGCAGTTGTGGTCAGTACTCCCTGCTGGTTAATTTGGAAAGTGTTCTCTTCATTTCCACTCAGGATGGTGAAGACAAAAGGAGGGCCATTGTGAGAAGAATCCTTGTCTGTTACCACTAGCTGGAGCACACTAAATCCAATAGGCTTATTTTCCTACAAACACATAATAAAATGACTTCTGTGTTGTTATAATTGAGGCTGTAACCTGATGATTTATTTTTTCACAATAGAAAAAAAAAATCAAATTACTGTCAAACCATTTACTTGATATGAGAGAAATCAGAATGACAATATTGTTAAAGGAAAAATACCACCTTCTGAGAATAATGAAAAGAGTAAAAGGAGAAAGGCAGTACATTTTAAAACTGTCATATTTTTGAAAGTAGCTCAGCCTTGAACCTTTACATTTTCCACTTTTGGTCTGAATTAACATTACTGTAGATTAATAACCAAGTCATCAAAGATTTCAAATTTAGCTAAAACATCTGTCTTTGTTGAGACTACTAGAGAAACACACCACCCCATCTGACTCTGTGTCCCTAATTAGTGCTCTCACTACAGTTGTGGTTGCTACAGCCAGAGTCTGGTCAAAATATGAAATCCAGATTTTAAAATTTGCCTTATAAAATCCCTCCAAGTTTGCATCATGTAGATGCCTGAGGTTTCACAGACACTTAAACACTGTGCTTTATCATGTATCTGATACACAAACACCTTGTCTAATGCTTGTAGCAACTCCCCCAGAATACTCATGCTATACTGTATTGAACAGATATATATACCAAAGTGCAAAAAAACCCAAACCTAAGTATAAGTGTTACTATGAAGTATAAAAAATATAAAATTCTATCCTTTCACAGCTGCAAAAGCTCCTAAAAACAAGCATAAAATTTGTCCTTGAAAGAGTAGGTCAGTTATCAGATATAGCCCCTGAAGCTTTTCTGCCCCCCTTCAGAGAAACAGACAAGGATCGTCACTTAAAAATACAAATATTTACACTGGGAGATCTAAAGTAATTTGATTTTCATTACAGCTAAGCACATTTCTAACTGTCCCCTAATATGTCTATTTTAAATACATCAGCAAATGCACACCAGCATTCTTGGGCAACTCCTCCAACCTCTTCTCTGCTACCCTTAATACTGGGACAGACTGATATAAATGACTATAAGACACAAGGTCTTCATTTTTAATTTAGAGAAACATTACAGGCCTTGTCTATATAGTCTGTCATTTTAGGGGATACATTAATAACATTCATTCCAAGAAAGAATGTACCTGGGGAGCAAAATACCTTTAACAGAACACACACACAAAAAAAATTGTTGGAGAACAAAAGAAGAGGAAGAAAAAGTTAGATCAAGGACTTGCATACTCTGTATATGTTGGGTAGAGACAAATGACTTTGTCCTCTTTCAGAAGGCTACTTCTACAAATCATATACATGGCCTCCAAACAGAAGTGGTATGTTAGGATGGCACAGTGCACCAGATAACACTGCCTAATCCCCACTTGTCGATTGTACAAGGCTAGGCATCATCAACAGCAAAACAATCCATTTATGCTACCCAACAGGCTTTTACACAGTTCCTTTATTTCCTTTCATTTGTTCTCCGCTGGATAAGGAAGATGCTGCCTCCCTCTTTGCTTTAGCAAAGTTTTACGAATCAGGCAAGTACATGCCACCCATTTAAGAATCTGGCCCACTACTACCATCTTAAGGTGCAAAATGAATTAAAAGATTGGTATGCAGCAACATGAAATATTACTCTTGTTTGAACTGCTTCTGATCCCAAAGGAGGCCAATAGGAATTAAGTGTTGCACATGTCACACTACTTCACAGTAGTAAGTACCTAAAGTATCTTTTCCTAAGCAGTACTCCTAAGATTAAAAAGAAATAGCAAAATTTTTATGTATTTTAACCTATCTATGTGATGGTAAGAATGCTATAAACAAACATAAATGCTCTGTATAATATATACGCACATGCACACACACGAAGGATGTGAAAAAGGAACACAGTCAACTTGCAATCTAAATTTCTAAACAGGCTGCATAATAGGAGTTTTGTAGCCCTTAACACTTATTCAGGTAAGCAGTCTTACTGACAACCTTAATAACTACAAATACAGGAAAACAGAACTGAAGCATTAAGGTTATCACAGCTTGCAGAATTTTTTCAAGACACAAGTTAACACTCCAATAATGTTACTGATTTGACTACTTCACTCTCTGTATTTACCTGGATGATAACACTATAGTTTCCTTTTGAGAATACTGGAGGATTGTCATTTACATCAGAGATATCAATATTAACTGTGGTTGTGTTAACTCTAGGTGAATTTCCATTATCTGAAGCTTGAACTGTCAAGGTATATCCTGAAATCTAAGAAATAATAAAACCAAAAATAAGTTTCAAACATTCACTAGGGAGCAAAAAGTAATAAATTCAGGTTTCAAGGCAGACACATTTTAATGCAAACACCTAGTAAAGCTTGCCTTCCTATATTGAATCCTTTCTCTCCTTTCCCACCCCCCACAAGCACTAACATAAATAGATGCTTTTACTTTATTGCAGCTTTATTAATTTTGAAACACAACATGGAGATTTACAAATATAGTTTAAAACAGTGGCCATCAATTACATATATCTAAATTAATCCCAACTGCATCAAAAACTTACCTTTTCTCTGTCTAGAAGTTTAGTCACTTTAATTTCACCCTTTGTAGGGTCAATTGTAAAAGGGTTTCCCTGATTGCCATCAACAATTGTGTAGTGAATGCGATTGTTTGAAGGTCCATCAACATCATCTGCCATAACCTAAGGGACATTACAGTCTCATTTAATACAAGTTGAAATAGACTTATCATACTTCAGATACCTTCAGGATGAGTTTAGGTACAGTAGCTTTGGTTTAACATATCCAAGTTCTCAGGAAAAATGTCATTCAAATAGAAAATACCAAACAGCACTTAAGTTCTTAAATTTCTTCGGAAAAAGAAGCCATGCTCTTGTAAGGGTAGCACAAATACATCACAAAATATCATCCACTCACTATCTCAAGTACCTAGGTCTGAAACTTCTTCAAAATAAATTTTCAATTCACTCAATGGCAAACTCATCTACTCATTTATGTCCTGTTTTTGACTTCAACACCAAAAGCACGATTGTCATGAGAGAGTATTTCAAAGTAAAAAAATCACCATACATACTGTAATGACTGATTGTTCAAGCACAGCATCTTCACTGATTACTGCAGTGTAAGTGTCCTGGCTAAACACTGGAGTATTGTCATTGATATCTGTTACATTAATATTCACTGTTACAACATCACTTAATGAAGGTGTGCCTCCATCTGTGGCTTCCACTGTCAAGTAGTACTCATGAGAACTTTCATAATCCAAGCTCTCAATGACAAAAATGGCTCCTAGGGAAGAAAAAAACCAACACAGCACATCATACAGGCTCTGCTATTACTGTAGCATAGTGAAACTTTTGATTTTGGTCTGACAAATATTCAGCTTTTTAAGAGCTTGATTTGTGGAGCTGCAGCTACATAGTGAAATGGTCAGGTTTTACACATAGAAGTTAAAAGTTGAGAAGTTCCTGCTATTATTACAGAAGACTCCTGCTTTAAAAAATTCCCTTTTCCTAATTTGCAATTAAAATCAACCAAAACTATGACATGACCTTTAACTTGGCTTTCCTCACAACCAGCATTAATGTGAGGCATGGAGTATTCAGAAGTTGTAAAGGAAGTATTGGACCATGGATTTTTGACTGATAGCTATATCTGAGTTAAAGTTTCTAACCAACCAGTTAAGATAGAGCAGTCCCTAACATCCACACTGACTTGCTGCTAGGAGAGTGTTTTCCTCGAACCTTTTTCCTCCTTTCAAGCATATGAAGAAGTTAAACTGACAAAGTACTTCTATGCCATAGTACCAGCATGCAAACTGGAAAAAGCAGCTGGAGGAATTATCATTTCAATTACACTAGTGTAATTAATTACTATGAACTTCTGAGTAGAAATCTCAAACTTTACCAGAAATTAACTCTAGGAAAAGAACTACATAAGAACACAAAACTAGAATTGTGGTGTACATTGACTTTTAAACAAAGAATAAGGAAAAATCACTCCACATAACCTAAATGCTTCCATAGACTAAACCTGACTAATACACAGGTCTAAAGCCTCCACTGTCATGCTAGATATGTAACTAAACAGAATATTTCAACTTCTCTTTAATGCCACATTAAAACTCCTCTAGACTTACAGTCTCTGTGGACCAATGAGTAGTTTTCTCAATTAGTTTAATTTCTGATTTTTCTTTTACCAAGTCTGGCCACTCAGCTTTTGTAAAAAGCCTACTATATTTCAATCATTACAGATCTGTATCCTTGCAGCCCCTCTTTCTGTAAGGCAATGAATATTCCAGCTAGGAAACTCTTGCTTTCACCAGCTAAATGAATCTAACCAAACAGTAATAAATAGCAGCAACAAATAAAGATCTCATTCTACATTGTACTGCATTCTGCTGGCAAGCACGTTGGTTAAAAAAAAAATAAAAATAGGTGAACAAGTAGTAGCACTGGCTTTACAACCAGGATGATGCAAACAGATTATACATAACCTGTTTGGTTGAATTCCTGTAGAACACAGCATAGTACTGTGCTCGTTTTGCCTGAGGTATATTCACAGTTGTAATCTGTTACCTGTTGTTGAGTCGATGCTGAATTTTCCATGTTCATTCCCACTGACTATTGAGTATGTGATTTCAGCATTGGCTTCTATGTCCCTGCTTGCAGCGTAGATCTGGAGGACTTCCGTTCCAACCAAAATGTCCTCTGATACACTTGCACTATACTCCCTATGCTCAAATACAGGTGGATTGTCATTTATATCCAAAACAGAAACTATAAGACTACTTGTTGAAGACAATCTTCTAGGTAAACCTTCATCTACAGCCTTCAAAGTTAGAGTGTACACAGCTTGTAATTCCCGATCCAAAGGCTTCTCCAAACGAATGATTCCAGAGAATTCATCAACAGAGAACTGGCCCTCGGCAGAGCTCACCAGTGAATAATGGATTTTACGGTTCATTCCTGCATTTTGAAACAATTGCAAAGTATGAAGATGATGTTAAAACACATCAATGGAGTAAGGGATCTGATAGCTATAGAAATAAAACATGCATGCTAAATATTGTCATTCATGCTAAATTTCAGCAGGAGTTAAGGGTTCCTGTAAAGGGCAGGATGATTTCCCAAAAGATGCAATCTTATTCAAAAATAAAGCTAACACTTAACTGCACCAATTTTCTGCCAGATGAAAAACATGAAGCATGGTCCTGCTTCAGTCACAGTAGTAGCTAATATGAAACAATTAGTAATACAGCTCTAACTTTAGAGTATCTGCTTAGCAGACTTAGAAATAACACTGGAGAACATAGGAGAGTTAGGCTGCATTAAATAACTACACCAAATACTAGTAAGTTTGTATAAGAACCATGTCCAAAAACTACCAGAACATAATTTCTGGCAACCTTTCTGTTATAAAACAAACCAAGCCACCTAATTTTGTGGCCAAGTATATTCGCTCCTCCTGAACCTCAGACTAGTGAAGTATGAAAACATCTGTTTTGTTACCTTTCAATTTAGCAACCTAGCTTTATCACAGCAGAAAGCAGCTTGGTTATTTCATGAGACAGGGTAACTATTAGTTAATACCATTTGTTTAATAATTGATGACATATGGAAATTGTAATTTTAAAAAAACTTATGCTGTTTTCCATACAACAAAGTCTAAGAACACTTTCTAATATAATTTTCAGTTTGTGTTCACTTGAATACCTGTAACTGAAGAGTGTAAATAAAGAGACAGCAAAAAATCTTAACAGGATAGCATATATAGAAAGGTACAATCAACCAGGGTTTTCTTTATGGTGTGGTCATTGATGGCTAGTCTAAGAAGCACACATTCAAAGTCTATGAATACACATTTACTCGAGTTGACATGGCTTGATATTCCCTTTACTTACACCAGAAGTAAAAGGATGGCCCTAACACATCACAACATGAATAGCCGATCATGCTAAAAATATCCTGGACTTTGCCTCACTGCCCTCCTCTTTTTAGCTGATACACAAAGGGGCTATCTTCCAAGCTACTCAAGTAAACATGGAAGTCAGGTGTTACATGATTTAGTAGACCTAAATATATCTTTCAGGAGTGCAATCCTGAGTGGTATTGAACACCTGTCAGCTCTACTGAAAGACTTAACACCTCTCAGGATAAGACTACATAAACATTACTGTAACTTTGAGACCTCTGTGAAAGTATCAGTCAAACAATGCATACCTGCATCTGCATCTGTTGCCTGCACTCTTGTCAAAAGGGTTTTAGGCTCTGTGTTTTCAAATACTGTAATGGTGTAAGGATCAGCTGTAAACTCTGGGGCATTATCATTCACATCTTCCAGAGTTAGAATAATATTAGCTTGGCAGAATCTTCCTCCTCCATCTGTGGCCTTCACTAGCAGATAATACACTGCTTGCTGCTCACGATCAAGTGGCATTAATGTTTTCAGTTCACCTACAGACCAAATAGCATAAGAAAGTTAATCCAAGTTGCAAGACTCTTAATGTGTTTTCCTCCAAAATACTTGTACACAGAGAACCTAAACAACAACCTTGTTTTTGATGACAATTTCATCAGTGGCTAATTCAAAAGCTGCACTGGACTAACGAGCTCCCCTTCAGATAAAACATGTCAGTGGCCTGTCTTTTCTGCTTTAAATACTAAAATTCTCTGCCCCCGCCCTTTTTTTTAAGCCTCTGAAACAGAAATGGGCTGAAGAAAAACTACCAGATGGTGCAGAAAGACAGAGGGTGTATACGTATGCACAAATCCACACGGTGTTCTGTAAAGAAAATTAAACCATCAGTACTCTGGCTTTAAAGAAATGTAAAGTAAAATCCATGTATGGACTCCTGGACTATTTATGTTCCTTCCACAACTACTGAGCTCTAACATTTCATGAACGAACACAGCTATTTACACTGTCAAATAGAACTTGCTTCTACAGACAAACTAACACATACTTTCTTTCCAACATCAAAAAAATCATGACAGGCACAATGTATAGTCACTGTCTCCTTTTAACCAATTCAAAAAAGCACACAGGTGACATCCAAGAAAGAAAATCCTTCTCTTTTATTTTGCTGATGAAGTATTTTATTCTTCTTCTCCATATTTCCACTATAAGCTTGTATTTATCTTAATGTTTTCCTATATTGTTTATTATTCCATACATACTGCTTGTCCATTGCAATCCATAAAGCACAGGATTCTGGCATCTGCTTTACACTCTATTATAATCCAAAACACAGCAATGCCATGAAAACCTAAAAGTCAGGCAAGTGCACTGTGTTTATATAATGCTTCAAATAAACCTGAGCACACTTCTAGTGTTTACTACAGAAAGGAAATTTTAGCCCCATCTAACCTCATGCTATTTAATATGCTAAACCAAATAGTGGCAAAGAGAATTTGAATAATGAATTTTTCTGTTATAAACCATTATTGCTGCGACTACAACAATGAATATAAAATGTACAAAATTTATAGCATACTTTTACTCCAGCCAGTTCAGTGTGGAAGCTTCTGGCTCCAGGACAATTACCCTATTTACTCCTTAGTTCTTTATATATTAAAATACTTTTTACCTGAGTTCTATTCAGCAAATTATTTGTGTAGTAGAAAATCACAGTTATATAATAAACCAACCCTTAATGGAAAGTTTAAAATACTGACATTTATGTATATCTTAATGCAGCAGTAAAATACTGTTAGAAAATGAGATGATGACTGGCATTTTACGGAAGTATTATCACCTGTGTCTGGAGAGAGTCTGAATTTTTCTGCTCCTGTGCCATGCAGCGTGTAAGTGATCTCTGCATTGGAACGAATATCTGCATCTGTAGCAGATACCTGCGTTATCAGCTTGCCAGGAAGGGCATCCTCGGGAACAGAATCAGTGTATAAAACCTGCAAGATTTTAAAGTTAAATCGAAAATCTAAACACGTGAAGAAAGCAGAACTTGGGAGAGGGGAAAGGAAGAAGAAATGGCAGGTAAGGTAATATCCTCTTTGAATTTTTGGTTACATATGAAGTGAACCAGAGGATGAAATACCTGAAAAGTACTCGTGATTTTCTAATTTGTTATTCAAAAACATAATTAATAGCGAAAACATAGGGACTGCCTAGGTAAGAACTCCAAACACTTGTAATTGATTTACTGATAATTAAATGCAATCCCAAAATCCAAGTTACAAATTTGTGGTAATTGGGAGTTTTAATTCCTTTAGTAACTCTTGTTTTCTATGTCTTAATCAGCTGAGAAAAAACAATACCCACTTTTATATCATGCCATTACAAAAAAAAAGTTTCTATTTTAAATTAAAAACTAGGACAAAAGCCCCCTGAATTTAAAGCTTATGCATGACAGACATGCAAAAAAACCCCACACCCTGATGCTGGGAGTTTTGTACGATTCTTTTTCATGGTGGGTTTTTTTTTTTTTTTTCCAGACTATCAAATCTAGTAAGGTAAATGGCTTTGTAACAACAAAATATTTAGGGATTACGGATTTCTGGTGCTATTGCGTGCACCTGCACAATAATATTCCAGTCGTTTCAACTCTTTGATCACAGGAAATGCATAAATACATCAACTACGGGATGGTGTACTGTCTTCTTGAAGATTTTGTTTCTTTCAGAAAATAGATCATATAAACTATTATGGCTGCAGCTTAAACCAGTTCCTTTTGGAAAAGTATACATTAACACAGAAGAAATGTACTACAATTCTTCTCATACTCTTCAAATATCCATTGAGTGTTAAAATTACATCAATGAATTGTCTTTGGATTTTGATTTAAGAAAACTGTTCATGAAATAACTTTTCTTCAACAGCATTCTATCTTAATAGGAGTATCTATCTCCTGAGAAGTAATTTCAGAGAAAATTTAGATTTTATATATAGAAGAGGCTAGACATGGAAGACACAAGATTATGCTAACCTTTTCGCAAACAGGGCTGTTATCATTAGCATCAAGGACTTTAACTTCCACCACAGCTTTAGTTGCAAAGGTCCCATCAGTAGCTGTAATATTTAGAAAGTAATTATCCTTTTCTTCCCTGTCCAGAGGTTTTTTGACATAGACCTTCCATTCATTCTGTATATTTTCAATTGCAAACTGTCCCAAGGGATCACCTCCTGAAATAGAAAAAGAAACATTTAAAGATAAAATTTAAAGACAAGAAAGAGACTGCTAGTATCACTCTATCAATATTATGTTATAGCTAAGTGAAAAAAAAAATGTAAATGCAAGTAAGCAGACATCCACTATGGCTTTACTTGAAAATAACTTCATTTTTCAGGTATAAATAGTAAGTAGATGTCATACAACAAATTTAGCTGCAGCCAATAGAAGCTATAAAAATCAGTGTATAAATCCATGTAGCATTACTGATAACATCACGTCAAGACATGCTAAGTAACAAGAAACAATGATATACTCTGTTGAAAATTAATAAGCCTTCTTTTGTGAAATTTGTTTGTTCTTTGACTGTATCACTAATTGAAGTGTAAGTATATATTTAAAATAAAATTTGAAGTATAAGCAACAAAACTTAGGAAAACATTTTAAGTGAGCCACGCAGGAGACAAAGACTTGTTTTCTTAAATTAATTTTTTCCCCCTTGTGCTTTTAAGACACACAAATTCTCTCTTTGTAACTCTACAGTTTTCAAGTACTTCTCAATAATTTGAAAGATGAAGCTCTGCCTCACATAATTCCAGGAACACTCAAATGACTACACTGACATTAGTCAAATAAGATTTACCTGTAATGTAATACAAGACTTGTCTATTGGCTTCCTCTGTATCAGCATCAGTTGTACTCAAGATAGCAATTACTCCACCAGGAGGGTCATCTTCACTGACTGTTCCTTTATAGATCTCTGCAGTAAAGCGTGGAGGATTGTCATTCACATCTGTAACTCTAACTTCAACCACAGCTGTAGAAGACAGTTGAAGTTTTTCGCCCCGATCAGATGCAACCACGGTGATTGTGTATTTGTCACGTTTCTCATGATCGAGTTCTTTGAGAGTGGTAATCCAGCCGCTTTCCAAGTTTATGGCAAAAGACTCTAGAACATCCAGTTCTTGAGAGGGATCCAAGCTGTAACCAACCTGCCCATTGAGTCCTGAATCTAAGTCAGCTCCTTTAACCTGGATGACTCTTGTTCCAGATGGCATGTTTTCTACAATAAATGCTTCATATGGATTGGACTCAAAAACTGGTTTGTTATCATTTGCATCTTTTACCTGAATGCTTACCTCTACTGAGGAAACAACATTATAATCTTCATTTGCGTACTGTGCCTGAACTGAAAACTGGTACCATTTAGTTGTTTCATGATCAAGATTCTTCCCAAGTTTCAACTGCCCAGTCTGTTGGTCAATCACAAAAAAATCATCTCTGTTGCTTTCAGGAGTGTTCCCTTTAATCAGGCTATATACTAAAGTCTGATTATGCTCTGCTTTGATAACATCTATCTCAGTTCCAATTGGAATGTCCTCAGAAACTGTGTAAGAATAAAATGGCTCTGGAAATTTTGGAAGAGTCACTTCTGGAGGGAGTATTCTAGCATAGACAGGAACAACTGACTGCTTTTTGGGAGAGCCACCATCTACTGCTCTAACAAAAAAGCTCAGAAACTCATTTTCTAAACCAATCAAGCTTTCTTTTGTAGTAATTATACCAGATGATGAATCAATTTCTAAATTCTCTTTAACATTTTCAGACTCTGCTTCAATAGCATAGGTGATGTCTGCATTGGTACCCTCATCAGCATCAGATGCCCAGACTTTAATGACAGAAGTACCTCGTGGAACATCAGATCCAATATTTACTTTATACTCTGTTGCTCGGAACTGAGGAGCATTATCATTGTCATCTGTAAGGATAACGTTAACAGTACAGAAAGCAACTTTTCCTCCTGAGTCTTTTGCCATTAAACTAACGGCAATGACTTTTTCTGCATGTGTTTCGCGGTCAAGGTTTTCGGAGGTAAATATCTGCCCTCTCTCATTAGTATAAAATCTGTCTTTGGCGAAGTCATTCACAATGTGGTAAGTGACGTGGCCATATGTACCAGAATCTTCATCTGTTGCCTTAACTTCAGTCACTAAAGTATGCAATGGAGCATTTTCAGCGAGTTCAACCTCATATTCATTCTGGCTGAAAACAGGACTGTGCATATTGGCACTGGTCACAGTAATATGAACTTGGGCTGAGCTTCTGAAGACCCCATCAGAAACAGAGACATTAAGATTATAATGTGACTTTAGTGTCTGTCTCCGTAGGTTTGAGGTGGAGATAATGCCAGTTTTGCTATTAATTACAAAATTCTTTTGGTCATTGCCAGTCAAAATGGAGTACTCCAGCTTGTCAACATCTGAACTATCTGCATCTGAGGCTTGCAAACACGTTACAAAGTGCCCTCGGGGAGCCAGTTCACTAATTTTAGCTTCATAAAGCAATTGGTTAAAAATAGGAGGGTTATCATTGAGATCAGTTACATCAACAGTTACAGTAGTATCACTGCTCAAGGGCAGCATGCCACCATCTATAGCCCTTATTAATAACTGGTGTTGTTTAATTTGTTCGTAATCTAAAGTTCTTGCTGTAGTAACAAGTCCAGTGCTGCTATCTATGTGGAAGTAGTCATGACTTCCACTATCATCCTCAACCAAGTGGTAGGAAATCCCCCTGTTTGTTCCAGAGTCAGCATCTGTAGCGCTCACTTGTACAACAGATGTCCCAACAACAGATGCCTCAGAAAGGGTTGCAGCGTAAGACTGCTCTGAAAACACAGGAGGATTGTCATTGATGTCTTCCACTATTATGTCTACAAACACGTCAGCATGTGCCCCAGTTAAGGAATCTGTTGCTCTAATACTCAGTTTGTAGGCTGGATGAGACTCAAAGTCAAGAGGGGCAACAACATTTAAAACTCCAGTGTTGAAGTTGACAGTGAACTGATTGAAAGGATCTCCATCTATGATGCTGTAAAACACCTTAAGTCCTTCTGGGCTGTTGGCTTGTATGTGGACCACAGGGCTATGGAGCTGAATGTTTTCTGGAATCTCTGCACTGTAGAAAGGCTTTTCAAAAATGGGCATAACTTTACTCATTACTGTAATTGGGACTACAACTTCAGCAGAGAAAGCAGGGTCTCCTCCATCTCTTGCCACTACTGTGACCAGATAGTCCTTATTTAAAGTGTCTGGTTCGAACGATTTCTTCAGTGAGATTTCACCAGTGGGATCAATTTGGAAATGTTCATAATGTTCTTTGAGATAGTAATGGACCTCTCCATTTCTGCCTGTATCTTTATCTACTGCAGTGACACGCTGAATAACCTGGCCAACTTCAGAGTCTACTTTAACAACAGCATAATATGGAAGATGGACAAAAAAAGGAGCATTATCATTTACATCTTCCACTGTGACTTTAACTACGATGTGAGCAACAACTGAAGGTTTGTATTCCTCTGTCACTTCTATGACCACATCAAAAGATTCTTGCTGTTCACGATCAAATGGTATTCCTGTTGTTGAAAGGACTCCTGAAGTTGGGCTTATTTTAAATCTGTTGTCTGGATTTAGAATATGGTAAAACAATGGCTCATTTATTTGATTCCCTATAGCAGTAACAACAGCTATTGTTTTTGCCTCTGTGGAATTCTCCTGCACTGTTGCAGAGTAAGAACTCTGTGTGAACTTCAGCTGGCTTGCTTTGCTTTCTTTCACATTAATTTTCACAGATGTGGTGCTTGCAAATCTGCCATCAGATGCTCTCACTGTTAATTCATACCTGCTTCTTAGCTGAGTTGTATTTTGTACCGTTATATCTCCAGTCTTGGGATCTATGGAAAATTTTTCTCCGATGTTGCCTTCAATAATGGAATAAATTAATTGTGAAAAAACACCTGAATCAGCATCAGTGGCATTTACGCTGACGACTTTCACACCTTTATAGGTTGGAACCAAAACAGATGCCTCATACAACTCTCTTGAAAACACCGGAGGGCAGTCATTGATGTCAACTACATAAATAGTAACATTAGCTGCATATTCTGCATATAAACGTGGGATCCCTGCATCATGCACTTGCACTGAAAAGTGGAAAATATTTGTCTCCTCATAGTCGAGACTCATTACTGTCCAAATGGCACCAGTGCTCGAATCGATGGCAAAATACTTACGGACAGATGGTTCAACAATTTGATAAACAAGCAAAGCATTAGATTCTTTATCAGCATCTGTAGCTTGAATTACTAATGGGATATTCTTGTCAGTCAGAACCACACTGTTAATTGAAGCTGATTCACTGATGAGTCCTGTATATTCAGCCTGCACAAAAACTGGTGCATTGTCATTCTCATCCCGGAGATGTACCAAAACTGTTGTGTTAGTGGAAAAGCCAGCCATGTTTGTTCCTTGCACAGTTAGTGTGTAACTAGGCAAGGTTTCAAAATCAAGTATCTTCTGAGAAATAATGACACCTGAGTTTGGGTTGATAGCGAAGGCATCACCTGTATTACCATCTTTTATTTCATAAACTACAGAAGACTGACTGGATGCTGTAACCATTCCAACAAAACTGCCAATGCTAGCATTTTCACTGATTTCCGTAGAATACTCTTTGGCTGTGAATTTTGGTGAGGCGTTATCAGAAACTGTAACAAAAATATGCACAGAGGTCACTTCACTCATTGGAGGATCTCCTTTATCTGTAGCTTTCACCATCAGGTTATATTCTTCTTGGTTGCTACGATCTAATTCCTTTGCAATTTTAATCATACCCAAAACGGGATCTATAGAGAATGCATTTCCAATATTCCCTGAGAAGAAAAAGAGAAGTACTTAAGAAAGAGATATACAGAATTTAAAGGATGATTGCTGATTAAGATATATACTAAAAGAGAGCACATAGTGAGAACACAGGGAATATTAAAGTTTCTTAGTTTTGTTCAACAAACATTTGTTAGCCTCTCTGTAAAGTTTTCTGTAATCAAGAATTAGCACTACATCTGTTTACTTTTGGAAACACTACATAGAGCATACTTAGCAAAGCCATCCAATCCTTGAAATAAATGCAAAAAAACCCTGCTTAATTTTCCACTAAAAAAACCTTTAAGATAACAAGGATTTGGCAAGTTTCAACATTATAAGTTATGTATTTTCTTCAAATTATCTTTGTCACTGAACTCCTAAGTCAACTTAAATATTTACCAAAGCTGAAACAAAATTATATTCAGAAGGTAACAACTGTGCAATACAAGTTACATCTTATGATATAAAATAACCATGCTGCTCAGGGCAGGGGTAGGGGGGAAGTGTTTTAATCTTAATTGCTTATATGCAAGTACTGTTTAAATAAATCTCTGCTTCAAAATTTTATTTTATTTTTAATTAGACCAATAGTTGTCTCTCATAACTTCCTGTTAACACATAGCCAAGTCATTCCCTGTGATACTATTAAAAAATACTACCTGCTGAGGGTTACCAGCTAACATTAGATAAGCTCGTTTTCTTTATATTTTCAAATATATAGCTGAACTCACTATATACAGTATTTGTACACACACTAAATACCCTAAGATACAACATTTTACTTCCTTAGTAAACTACACTACTAAAGCCATGTTCTCACCATGGAAAAAATTCATTAAAAACTTCTGAGTTATGCACACAAGTAGGCAAGAGGGTTGTTTTTTTTTGTGGATTTTTTTTTTTCCAATGGAGGCTCTAAACACAGCGGCATTCTTAGAATATCCCATTACAAATCTAAGCAGCCATTACAAACATTTAAGGAATGTTCCTTCCATATACTTAGAACATTAGTTATAATGCTTTAACCACCCAGTACATCACAGTCCTGTAAAACAAACCTAAGAAAGTTTTAGATTTACTCCTACAAAATCTAGGGGAACAGGGTGTAAATTCATTCTAGACACCAGACAAACATTTTTTTCTTGCCATGCTTTGGCACTCATAAAACAGGCACTACTGAAATAGGAAAGACATTAGTGTACTGCTTAGTAAGAAAGTCCTATTTCTACAAATAACAGAGAATACATATATATAGTTATGAGACACTTAAATACATTCTTCCTCTTTAGTAATCAGTTTCACTTGAATACAGCATTAAAAGTATGGTATTGTATCAAAACAACACTTTGTAGTGTGGGAAGCACAGCAAAATATTTACAGTAAATTCCTATGCTTCACAAGGCAACTTAGGTCAAATAAAAAGCAGCATTTCCATGTATCACCTTGCATGCAACACTAACTGAATAACATTTTGCCTGCTATTCTCTTTAGCATACAGTTTCTTCTGATTGTTACTGTGCTATTTATTTTAAATTACTTTCTCCGTTGAAAGTAGTATTGTACAGAGGTAATGACATCTAAATATTTTTTTCTCGTCATAGTGTCTAAATAGTGCAGGACCTTGGTAATGGCAGAGTTGCATCTAGAATTAATGGAATTTTGGTTCAAAACTCACTTCCATCATATATACTTGCAACAATATACCTTGTTTTTTTTCCACATGTCTACAGTTGAAATAAGGTTTCAAAACAAATGGAAGATGTAAGAAAGTCAATATACCTGATTCAATAGAGTACACAATTTCTGCATTTTTTCCTTTATCCTTATCTAATGCTGTAACCTGGAGCACTGCTGATCCAACAGCTGCTGACTCATACACCCGTCCCTCATAGGAAGAGCTGGTGAACCATGGAGCATGATCGTTTGTGTCACTGACATTAATGATGATTCTAGCATAGTTGCGCTTTACAGGGACATCTTGATCTCGAACCTGAAACAGTTAGCATATTACTAGGACTAGCACTGTTATTTCATTAGTTCATTAAATATTAGTAATAATTCAGGGTTCAATCTGTTCTAGTCACAGACAAACACTGAATACAAATTAAACATACAAATAAATGTTTGAATTAAGGGGACATATTAAAAAGACATTAAAAATACATGTTTGTTATTGACCGCAGAAGAAATGTTGTGTTTATTTACCATTACTGTGAGAATGTGCTGGTTCATGCTTTCATGATCCAGTTTTTCTGTAGTATAAAGAGAGCCAGTTCCAGGGTCCAGGCGAAATTTTTTAAGACTGATGGGATCAGTGCTGCCCTGCATAGTGTAAATCAGTTTGTTCTTCTCATCTCTGTCTGTGGCAGTGATTTGCAGAATTTCTGTCTCTGGCATGATGTCTTCAGGTATAACAACTTCGTATTTTGCAGCAGAAAACTGAGGCCTGTGATTATTTGTATCTATAACTTTGATATACACCTGAAATGATACAATGGGAAGAAAAAAGCATCTATTATATTTCGGAAACAGAGATGGAAAAGGGTATTTCATTAAATATCAGACTAAATACTGAAATAATGCCACATGAAGACAATTTTTTTCCCCCAAGCAGTGCAACAGATTTAAGAGGTGTAGAGAAAAATCTGACTAATCTCCAACCTGCCTCACCTTCCTCTAAAAAAAAAAATAATCATCTGGAACTAAAGAAAGTTGACTTAGTTTGCAAGGCTATACAAGAGCTCTCAGAGCTAAGTGAGAGCAATGCAACCTGTATAGACAGAAAACAAAGCAGCTCAGGATTATTAAGGGGAAAGACTTGAAACCTAATAATTTTTTGACATGTGAAAACTAAATTTGCATAGGAATGCGCTGATTCCTAAGAAGTTACAGAGGAGATGTATGCCATTAACAAAATAAACATGGTGATTCTATGGATTTTATTTGGAATTTAAAATCTTCTCCTCTCTCGCCTCTTGACATGCTTTTAGTCATTTTCATAAACAAAAAGTTGTATTATCCACAGGTAACTGAATCCCAGTTCTAAAATGTTTCTCTGGAGCAGTGTGCAGATCGCAAGGAGAAATGCATACTTAATCAGTGAAGAATATTCTATCCTTCATTCCCAAAGCATAACATCCACTTAAATTTTGCATAAACAAGATTAAATATTCTGCAACAGCACAACAATAGATAAAATACTGCAATTCACTTCAAAGCATCTTAAGTATTACTTCCAGTGAAAAAAATTTGACACAGGAATGACTGGAAGTGGCTACAGCTAGAAACAGGCATTTTATATTTCCTTTTTGCTTTCCTCCAAAAAGCAACTCAATAGTTCAACCATTGCTGCTTACAGCCTGTGAATAACCTTTTCTATTTCAAGCCAAGAACCACTATACAACAAAAGTGTAAGTACAGTGATTTGACTTTTTCCAGTGATATTCTTTCCTAGTGTGACACTGGTCATTTCTAGTATCATCCGTCAACCACCACCACTGTAGGCCTGGAATTTGTTTGTCCTTGTTTTGCATCATGCATTTGGCATTTAGATGTATGCAAAATTCTAATAGCCTCCACGCCTACTGCTGCTGTATTTTTCAAAAAAGCTATTTAACTGAAGTCCTGAAAGAGTCAAATACTCTACACATGTTAATGGCCTGAGGCCAGCAAATGCCTCCTAGTTTAAAGTCAGATTCATACGCTGCTTTTACACAATAAGATTTTAGTTTCTTGTCTCTCCTCCCCAGTGTCTTCAAAATGTAATTTCCCGTTTTAAATTAAACATAAAATTACTTAATCTGCTGCTCATCAAGGTCTGTTAAATTGTTTACTGTTATTTCCAATGTTTACAGTAATTGGTTTGTAAGCTAAAAGCTGTGTATGGCAAATTGTTGTTCCTAACGTATGTGCTCAGTATTCAGAATTTCCTTTGCCTGTGACTCCATTTCAACTGTTTACCAGCTTTTAGAACAACTCAACAACACAGCAACATTCAAACTTTAATCATTATTATTTCAGTGGTAACAGAATTTACATGCTGGCAGCACCTTCAATGTGGATTTAAGATCAACATTCTTAATTCCCCTGAAGTTAAGCCTCATCTGAAATGTATCTTCTTAATGACAGTCCTGAAGTATATCTTAACAGATCAGTCCACTTGGGTGGGCCAAGAATTATGGGGGAGATAGAGAATCAGTTAAAATCAGGAATTTGTTCATACACCAGCAGTTTCAGAGGTTGAACTAATCTATGCTCCCCGATCTATAGACCACAGTAACCCGAGACTCAATCAGCAACAGAATAATTTGGGCTTATCCCAGAAGCAGGGGAAAAAAAGAAGACAATGCAAAGGAAGTCTTTGTGTTCACTTGTAACAGAAACCATAACCTCTGCTCCTGCCAACTCTAGCTAAGAAGGGACAGAAAATCATACAAAAAGCAATCATAGAAATAAGAGAGAAATTTGAGACGGCTACTTCAACTCTCCTGCAGAAAATTGCTGTGGTACATGTTTGTAATGTTCCCTAAGCTTTAGAAAAAGCTAAAATAATGCATTAGAGAAACTGGACAAAAGCTAGACTGTACACGTTCAAGAAGAATGAATCGCATAACCCAGAGGAAGAGAAGGAGTGAGGGTTAAAGCATTTTTGTGACCTTCCAGTTCTTGGTTGTTCTAGAAGACAAAGCATATCATGGTTAAACTGTGACAGCTCAGGACGCCTGCATAAATTCAGCACTGGATAAAATATTTACAGTCGCTGAGAGCTCATATTCAGCCTTTACCAGTCCCCAGGCTATCCCAACAAACTCTGCATGGTGACATTTTTTACTGCATTCTTGGGGGTGGGGGAAGCGTGTGTGGAAAGCCTCTTGCTGTCTTTCTGAATTTCCTGGCAAAAGGAATTCTTTTTCAGTTGGATTTGTGTTTCTTCTAATTATTTTCAAACTATTTCACACCTTCTCTTTAGAATTCTGTAATTAGTAGAAATAAATCTGCTCAAAATTACAACTAGGCAATTAAATTAATAAGAAGATTCTCCAGACTTTTTATATGGTGGTTATCAGCACCAGAAGCAATAGCAACATGGCTATGACAGCAGCAAGTTCTGATGTGGGGACATGTCATGTTTGGAGATTCATGCTCTAGAATGTCACTCACAATGGTCACTGCTAAAGGAAAAGGGAGCTCTTCAAGAGAACTGCTAACCTTTCATTCTTCTGCTATTGATTTTAGTCTATTTGCCCTATCAAGCCCCCAGACATGCAGACAGGTCAATAAAGATTCCATCTCAAATATTAAACATTGACAAGAAACATTTTTCCCTCTGGCCAAAATGAGGAAGACAATATTTATGACATTAGAAAAGATGGTAGAAAAACATACATATTGCACAGAAGCTGAAGAAAAAATTGCATTTGTAACATAGATTTCCATGTACAGATGAAACTCAATTATTGCTCTTTGAGCTCCTGAGGGGCAGGGTCAATGACAGGGGTAGGTAACAGATATGTAACTGTCCCAATCATGTCCTTTCTATTTGAAAGAAAAGCAGAGTACCTCGAAGCTTACAGCTCCAATCACACTAACCTCAGCTAAACATTACTTCCAAATATATTCAGGTTCTGGGCTGGAGAAGGAAACTAGACAGGAAAAACTGGAGGACTATACATCATAACCTACTTTACTATGAGTTATTCCCAGTAGTTTCACAAAAGGCTTCTGCCTTGAAGAGAACTTACTAGATCAAATGCAAAGAATTGCCACCACCATTGAGCCTTAGTAAAGAGGTAATCTGAAAAAATGGGTTTGTCTGAGATTGTTGATTTGGAGAATGTTTGGCAATCTCTGCCACCACTGAGGGGAAAAGAAAGAACTTAAAAGGAAAGAAAATACACAGAGATGTTATCATCTAAACTTTTGTTTCTGCATGCATACCATGTAGAAGAAGCAGTTCAGTTTCATAAAACAATACTTGGACATTGTACAATTTGTCATTGACAGATCTTGGGGGACAACAACACGGACATACCAAGCAACCTTGCAGCGGTGGTCTTTCAAATTTAAAGCAAGGTAATCATATTACTCAGTGAATTGAGGGGAGCTGGATAAAGGATGGTAGTTCAGGTAAGCAGTATTTATGCTTTTCTTGTAAATCATGCATGGAAGTGCTTAGTTTGCTTTCATTTACTAATGTAGAAACATGATCTAACTTAAAAGTTGCTGATTCAGACACGCCATAGCATAGTAACCTTCCACGTGGACCAGCGAACAACATGGTTCTAAAAATATCAGAATCCACTTCCATTTTAGACAGAGTCTCTATGACCAGGACAAAAAAAAAAACAGTAAGGAAAAAAATGCAACACTCAACCCACCCCATAGCTACCATTTCTTTCTTCTGTAAGTGCTTCATTAGAATTCATTACCTGAGTACTGATAGATCGGGTTCCATCTGTTGCCTCTACTGTCAAGTTGTAATTTGATTTCTGTTCTGCATCCAGAGGTCTAGCAACAATGATAGTTCCAGTGCCCTTGTCCACATCAAATCGACTGTCATAGTTGCCACCTTGTTCAGGAAATTGGGAAAGGGAGAAGTTCACAAAACATAGCACTGCTCCAATGTTTTCATGTATGACCATGTTCTGTCTCCAGATGCTTAATGAGGGTGGAAATATATACACATATATATATATATATATACACACATTTATTTTAAACTCTTGTGTTTTGGTTTTTGTTGTTTGTTGGTTTTTTTCCTGGTAATGTGACATGCTGTTACTTACAGATATTTAAAACTGATTAGGTTTGAATGAAGCTGATTTGCCTGGCTCATGGAAAAGTCAGCAGGTTAGTTTTTAACAAGTTTCTCTAGATTTTTAAAATCAGAATTTGAAGATTCCAAATAGCAGGAAACTGAGAATTATGAGGTGAAATGTGCAAGTTTATTTTGTGCAGGCTAATTAGCAAAAATCGTACTTTCTATCAAAATAAACCTAAGTCCCAAATCAGACATACGGTCAAATTTTTGTCTTTTGGATCAGAGTACAAATTTATGTACTCTGATTTGTATGGTACAGGAAAGATTGAAAAAGTGCCTCCAGATGACTCTCATCTCAACACTATTTAAAAAATTCACTGTCTTACTCCTAATGAGATAAGCAAGACTGATCTGAGTGCTAAATGTTTAAATGCCCGTGTTTAAGTATGGCCAAACTCTCTTTCTGAAGCAAATTATCTTAAGTTCCCTTGAGAAACTTTCAAATTACTCTTTGAAGTATAGTAAAATAAATGTGTAGATCAATAGTTACATTTAGTCGTTTAAACATTTAATTTATCATCATCATGTCACCTCGAGCAGATTGTCATGAGAATACAAAGTCTATTAAGTTCAAATATTGTTAGCAGTGATAAATACTGCCATTTAACTACAATTGTTTTAGACCTCTCAATAAGCTGAGTAAAATGAAGGAATCAATTTTTATTTGGTCAAGCCAGTGAAATAGCAAACAAATTTCTCCTACCTACGTGCACGTGTTTTTCAAATTATATTTTACAAAGACAGCACTCGGAGATCATCTGAGTGCCTCTTTATCTTGCCTTTTTTTCTTTTAGAAGCATTTTGACATGCTGTTTTGGAAATCACTAAATGCCTTTCATGAGAAGCCAAGGCTAGAAGTGAGAGGGCAAAATTCAAAAAGTTGCGAATTCATACCGAATCAAAAAAAGAAGAGCGAATACCGAGATGGGGCCCCCTTCACATATCAAAAGGACTTCACCTTTAGAATGTTCCACTGCATGACAGACATATCAGTTCAGGAATGACAGGATGGATTCTGCTTCACTGGATTTCAGATATTTGATAATGACAAGGATAATGTAATTTTTCCAGTTTCACTGAAAATCAACAACTCTTACTGGCCCAGCAGCAGTTTCAGAATCATATGAATGAATGTATCCATTCATACTTTTTACCAGTGTCCATGGGGTTTTTGTTTATTTGGCTTTTTGTTATTTTTGTTTGGTTAATTGGTTTATTTGTTTAACAAATGTACAAGAAATTTTTTTAATGGGCTTTGTGTAGAGTGTCACTTTCAGAAGGTGAGTCTCCAGCTTTTCTTTTATAGCCAGTTACCTTTCTTTTACCTGGCATGCAATGCCATTTTCTCAGATGGCTCCATGAAGTCATTGCCATTTTAAGGTGTGTATGTACAAATCTGTTCACTTGGTTTCTCTGACACAAGGGTATACTCTAACCTCTCGGTTTCCCCCCCCCCCATTATCAAGGAACTCATAAGGACATTTTTTTTTTCCAAGTAGCGGCAATATCTGTAATCCACTGAAGCAGAACTCGACCCAAACTTCTGCAGCCGGTACACTGAAAGTGTAACAGCAACAGTTTTGGCCAAAGCCAAAACTGGATGCTCTGAATTGATGCTGTATAAATGTAATGATGACAAAACAAAACAAAAACGAACCTGTCACAAATGCAACTGTGAGCACTTTGATTTCCGAAGGGTTAATTAAATAAATATTTTATAAATGTACGCTTTCATTTCAGATCTCATAATCTGGTAATAAATTATGTGATCTCAGCAGATACCTTCTGCTGTACAGTTCAGGTCACAAGCCATCTGAAAGATGTAAAATACTTCACTAGCAAGCTTGTCTCCTGGCTCAGCCAAAAAGAAAGAAAGCATGGAAAGCAAGCACAGAACACAAAGGAAAGCTGTCAATCAAATTAATTCATGCTATTAGAAACAGTAAAAGAGGGCAGTAAAGTGACCACCTGTAAAAGTAGCTGCTAACTTCACAACATGATCACATATCAAACTTTCCAAAACACTTTTACTAGGAAATCAGTCAAAACAGAATTGCTCATTTTACAATACATGGATAAGTTCTGCTCTTTCCTCTTGGAGTTTTCTGTAAATGTCTTTCTAAAAATATCAGGAAAAGTTGGGGGGGTGGGTGGTGGTGTTAAGCATACAATAAAAATTCTGTAATTGTCCAAAAACTGTATTGCATGCTTGGAAAGAGCAAATCAAAATAATACTATCATCGGAATTCTATTCAGATGTAGACAGTGTTCAGAGTGCACAGCAGTTGAAGCAAACTCAAAAGGACAATAGAGAAGTACATCCCCAATCTAATAAATAAATTTTGCTCATAAAAGACCCCAGGAAACATTATTGTTGTACTCTGTGGAAACTTACAAGACCTCTGAGGCTTTTTCTATCTGCTCTCTTTCATCTCTATGAACCACTCACCTTGTCCTGACACTATCCTTTTCTTAACCTTAATAAATGTTTCTGTTTGCTGTTGACCGGATAACCCTGCTTGAATTGGAACACATGGAGCCTTCTATCCTGCTTACTTCACCTATTTTTACATTTTTTACTTTTCTACTCCCATGTCTATGTGTGTGTATGTTTGGCAGAACAGCAGAAGAGTAGCCTCAGCTCCAAAAGGTTTCTAAATGCAGAGCTCTGACCTTATGAACTCCACTTATTCTACACAGTTGCAAACATCTCTGGCTGCTTGGTTGTCTAAGTGTAAACTATGATCACTTTGGACAGGAAACAAATTCTTTCCCCCTCCCCCCAAATGTATTAGGAAGAACATTATATATATATAGTGATGTATTATAATGATTATCAATACCATCACATGTGAAGCATGTATTTAGGGAAGAATTGTATCTGTTCTCATGTGCTTGGAAGTTTTCTGAGACCACCTTCAAGTGGAATTTGTATATTCCTGTTGCATGTATTAGTTTTACAAACTTCAACTGTTGCTGTTCTCAGCATCCCTTAGGATACAGACTATAGCAAGCCAGACCTTTAAAATAATCACCTTTTAAAGAAATAATGCAAAAAATACTTTCCCCAACAACTCAACATCATAATAATGGAAAAATTTTCAGTAGTAACCAAGGTTAAAAGGGTCCTTCTCTCTCTCATGAATGTGGCAGAAAAATCCCAATCTGATAGGGCTATTTTAAGACCAGAAACAGTTCACTACACGGTACCTCTCCTGAAACAAGGCTGTGCTATTCTTCTTGACTAAATCTGGTAACCCATAACTTGCTTTTACTATTGGCTATACACTGAACACTGTGTATTTCCAGTGCTCATAGGTCTAATGAGTAGGTATAAAAAGTACTACTTGTTTTGTCACCACAGCACAGTCATATTAGTGAGCAGAATCCCCCTTTCAATGGTAGAGGCTAAGGTATGATATAGTACTAAGAACAGATACAGGAAGAAGGTTGCTGCAGTTAGGAATATTGCAAGCTTTTGTCTTAGTACTGAATCGAGGGACAGCAAACTAAGAAGCAGCCCACAGAACAAGAAATCAATGTGAACAACATCATCTCTTTGTGTGTACTATCCTGATTTGCAGAAAACTGGCATTTTATTTCTTTCCCTATCCTACAGTCTGAGATTGATTTGGTTAGCTTTAATGTCACTGACACAACATTTAGAAGTAATTTCTGAAACTTTAACACAAGCAGATATTTTGCAATGCCATTTTAATCTTTGGTATATGGTGGCATAGATAAAAAGATGTAATTCTGATTTATAATGAAATAAAGAAAAAAATACGCAGCTGCACAACACCAAAATCTTGCATTCTTTAGAAGAGCTACTAAGAAACCAAGCTGCAGTGAGTCCTCCACTATCTCAGACTGCATGCATTTGTTTCTAATAATAAAAGCCCTTAAGGTATCCTTACCCGTTATGTCAAACCAAAGTGGTGTTCCAAGAGGTTCAACAGCTATTACACCAATCATGTGAGCAACTGGGTCACTTTCCATCACCGTGAAAGAAAAAAATGATTCCTCAAAATAAATGGGCTCTGTGGGTGGGACAGGCTTTGGAATCCATTCAATGTGAAGTCGCGTAGTTGATGATTTTTGTGGACGGCCATTATCTACAGCTTTAATCTGTGAAACAGAGACATCTTTTAGGACACAGGACCACATAAATCATTATGTCACATAAAGGCAAAAGTAGCAATAAGCTCCAAGCGTGTTTGCTTGTGTGAGATACATTCAGAAAGGTTAAGTGTCTCTCAAAGTGCCACTTGCCCTTCATGGGCTACAAATGATCACAGCATAGACTGTTACCATAAACTCACTTTTATTTTGCTTTCTTCCTGAAAGAGAATCAAGCTAACTGCTCATGTTCCCTCATAATGCTCTGGAAACAACAGCAGTTTCTTGATTCAAACATCTGAAATCATCCTCAAAAAAACTCAACAAAACAAACTAAACCTACAAAACATCTTCTGGATTTGTTGAAGCTTTCTTCTTTCAGATACTGCACTCATCTGCCACCGACTGAATGAGAAGTGATGAAAACAGTGACAAAAGAACACTTCATGTATTAATGACATTAAAGAGTTTGACTCACTGAAAGGATATCGTAGTCCCTCGCTGCAGAAAATTTCTTTGATGAAACCACTCCAGTTTTTGGTTCAATAAAGAATTTGCCATGTTCATCGCCATCTTCAATGCTGTAAGAGATCTCTGCATTGGGGCCTTCATCTTTATCTGTAGCAATAACTCGATAGATTGGCTCTCTCCTAGCAGCTCTCTCTCGTTCTGGCTTACCACGCTCTGGAAGCTGGATTTTGTAGAACTTCTGCAGGAACTGAGGCTTATTGTCATTCTCATCTAAGACCTTCACGATCACCCGTGCAATTGTTGACTTTGCAGGGATACCGTTGTCTGTTACTGTTACCTGTTTGTATTAAAAAAAGATAGGGTTAGCACTCAACCCAAACAATCCTTCCAATGACACTCTTAAAAGCAGATTTTCTTGCAACTGCCTAGGACAACTGTAATTATCAGCTTGCTTTTCCATTTATTTGATTTTACACCTCTGAAGATGCAATTCATAATAATATAAGAATACCTTAATTCTTCCCTATTTAGTCACTCGTTGCATCTATAGCAAATTGAAAAACAGATGCTGATGATTCCTGCAACAGCTCAGTTAGCAGAAGAGCTAAAGAATCAGGCCTATTGTCTTCTGGTTGTACTCTACCATCCACAGAAAAGCTAATAGGCTCAGACAGATGCTAGGCATTTTCAAAGGAGACTTCAGTTGCTATTACATAAAACATTTAAATAAACACAAATTCCTTACTGATAACAGTATTACCTGACTTCTGCCAGTTTAGCTAAAGCTCCTTTTCTGAAGGGGATGTTTTCCAAAACACTGGCATTAAAGACACAAGGAATAATAATTGGTAAAGACACTTTTGTTGTTTGTCAGTCTTTCATGTTATTTTCATTACTTTCTCTTTGCTGTTGGTTTCAATCTTTGTCTCTCCCATTTTAGGGACAACTTTATGATAGAGAGCAGCACTGCTTCTCAGCCTTTCTATGATGTTCTTTTCTTTTTTTCATTCCTCCTTTTTTTTTTTTTCCTTCCCCATCCTACAATAATCTCTCTGTAAGTGTTCAGCGCCAGGCTGGGTGGGGATTTGAGCAACCTGATCTAGAGGAAGGTGTCCCTGCCAGTGGCACAGGAGTTGAAACGAGAAAATCTTTGAAGTCCCATCCAATCCAAATCACTCCATGATTTCATTCTGATCAGTACTTTTTTTTTCCTCATATATTTCAGGAAATAAGGAAATGAAAATGAAACATGGCATGAATTGAAAACATGAAAGAAATGAAATAATAAGATTAAACACAAAACACAGTAAATATAGCATTAAATTCAAATACTCATGTTCATCTCTACAGATGGTAGGATTTCCACATATATGACTATCTGTTCCCTTTAGAAGTTTTAGTGAAACATCAGCACATAACTTTCAGTTTGGGAAAAAAAAAATAAAATCTCCCCCAAAACACATCCCAAAACAGGAAATATCAAGGGGTACAGAACAACTTGTCTGGTAACAGAACTGGCACTGCTCCGAGCCAAGCAGAAAAAAAAAAGGCAATCTGAGGAAAATTTAGTCTGATTTTAATATAGTATCAGTTCTGATGGCATTACTGACATAACAAACAGAATACTGATATGAGAGAATAACATGAAGGTAACCTAAAATAATTGCATTTAAAAAGTGCCAGTTGGCACTCAAAATAGTTACAAGTTGGGGAAAAAAGAATGTGGCATATTAATTACTATTATGTAAGCAGGAGTGCAATCAAGGATCAAATTTAATAGAAAACAAGGAATAAACCCACCAACCCATCTGGTCAACATTTCAATGCTCGATTAATTAGCCAGATGCTCAGCACTTGGCTCATAACATTGCCTACCATTCTGTGCATTTCTGGGGTTTTTTCAAACCTATTTTAAGGTTGTAAACACAAAAATTAAAAAAAAAAACAACAAAAACACTACTACTTTGGGCAGTACTGTCTGTCACTATTGCTCTGTAGTTAAAAGAGTTTTTTCATTGAATACTTTGCATACTTTTATTTAAAAATGGGATTTGAACTGAAAGAAGAATGAAGAAGATAAACGATACCAGCAGGCAAAAGATGATATTCTAAAGAGCCATCAACTTGATCTTCATAGAGAATGCTGCAAGAAGAGGGTTTAAGTACCATCATGTGATACTGTAACCTTCTAAAAAAAAAAAACTTTCTGAATCCTGTGTGTTATCTAGCTGTAACTTAAGGTTAAATTAGCAGGCATGACTGCTAGCAAGGCAGCTCCCCGTAACATTACACTGCTAGCGTGATCTCTGGCATAAGTTTTGGCACATTACCTAGCTGCAGCCTTGAAGTTCACACTGATCAGACATCATTCTCAACAGACAACTTGGACACGGCCACCATGTTCCAGGGGTAAAATATAAGCAATGAAAGCTATTCTGTAACAAGTGACTTTGGGATCAGAGAATGATTCACATCTCATTTTATTTACTGCATAAATCTAGTACAAAAGGCAGCATAATATGCATAAAAATTATAAGATGCCCGTGTTAGCACCTTTACACAAAGCATGGATCAAGAAGTAAGATATAACTGACATGAAGAGCTTTAGAAAAATTACACAATCAGATTTAAGGGGGGAAATTTAAAAAGATAATAATGACTTTACAATTTAGAAGAATAATGTCTAGTACTAAATCACGTTTGCCACTTAATTAACTTTGCTGTTACTACTACTAAAAACACACTGCAGAGGATATTCCACTCTATTGCTACTTAGAGTTATTTCTAAAGCTGATACAGAAATTAAAATAATAAGACAACTTTGGTCCAACAGTTGCATTAATCCAGGTTGTAATGCACTAAAAAGACAGAAAAGGGCCAAGACTGCTCCAGGAAGACTGTATAGTGAAGTTGTGCAAGCCTTCAAGTCAGTGCAGTCCTTGCATTCCTATTAGAAAACCTCTCTACAGATTTCGCAAGTTCAGAGTTAAGTCCAGACTTGATTCTCTAGCTTTAGCTTTGCTCATTTTGCAGTCTTATCTATCATCCAGGAGCAGAGGCACAATAAACATTCCAGACAAATCTTAGTATGTAAATTATACCACTGTGAATATTCAGTCTTCATCACAGATAAGGTACAAAATTGTCACACTGCACAATGACATTGTGAAACTGGAAAACTTAGCTATCTATGTGGGGTTTTTCTCCATGTTGTTTGAGAGAGAATTAAAATATCCATTACATAAATTCCAGATGATGTAGTTAAATAACACAATAATGCCACAAATTTCATGCTTTTGGAATCCAACTCTGTAACATGTATATTGCAACCCATCTATTTATGTGATTGACAAATATGATATGCAGAAAAATCTACTCACAACTGTTTGCATTCTCAATGTTAAAAAGAGATTCTGCACTTCTTTTTCAGAGATCTGTGTTCAGTAAAAGGCAAGTAAAATAGCTATTTGAATATTTAAACAGGAAGACTCGAAAAACCAGAGAAATCTCACTCCTTTCAACAATCATGCCTTTGTACTTCTTGAAAGAAATCTTTATTTACAGATATAAAAACAAAAAGTTGCCTATCTTAACTCTTTTCTCAGAGTAAAGTCCAACACAGGTTTTATGAGAGAGAGAGTTTTCTGCATTGCAAAATAATGAACACAGAAGCCAATTACTTCCACAATACAGCACTCTATGAAATTCACTGCTCTAAGTTCTTCATAGAGCAATCAAGTATGGTAAAACTTAACTCTCTGTAAAAGAGCAATAAACAGAGTCACTCCTTTTCAGAGTACTAAAGATATTATTTACCTCCAGTATGTGTTCTCCCTGCTGCTCTCGATCTAGTTTTCTAGATGTGGTTGTAATTAGACCTGTAAACATAAAAGTATAATTAATCAGACTGTTCAAGAAAATAATATGAATTAAAATTTGGTTAAACCAGTGGTTACTGATATACTCAGTTTCTTCTTAGGCGGTCTCTTCTGTTTTTTTGCAGAACTTAAGCTTTCATGAAAGGGAGGGGTAAAGGGTTTCCAATCCTTAAGGGTCATGAATACAAGCTTTGCATTCTGAAGGTTAAGCTGTTGTAGCCCTTAAGACAGACACAGCTCAATTTCCCAACACATCTGTACATGTCCTGCTTCTGAGAAGGGATGTATATAATTCCCTCACATGAAGTAGTTTTCAAAGGGTTTACATATACCTTATTCAAAGGTGTTTACATGTTATTTGAATAATTATCAATCTCATCAGGAGAAATATCTCTTTGTATTTTTATTAATAGTAACAGAAAATGAATGGCCAGAAGAGATGCCACAGTGACGGCAACCAGAGCAGTTTGTATGTTGGGTTGATTTGGAAATGACAAGAAGTCAAACAATTGCTGCTGGCAATAGCAAAGAAAGAGCACAGGTCTTTGATGCGCAATGTTAGATTTTGTTGCAAGAGTTTAATACAACTTTGATGCAAGATTAGGAAAGCATAATGAGTTTTGCTTTAAATGAAGAATATCAAAGAGTAAGAGGTGACAAGACAACAGTGAAATCAAAACACAAAAGGATCTTACTTGGATTAATTCCCCCTAAGAGCAGATTCAAAATTTTAACTATTGAGTTTCATGAAAAGTGAACTCAGTCAATTCACAGTTATAGTTGAATGGCTTGGTATGTTGTGGGTTAACCATGCCATGGATTCAGACACAAGATTACTTGGTTTCTTTGTTCAGGTTGACCCACAAACACCATTGCTGTGTTCACATGACACTGAGCCTGTGCTCAATAGACCCAGCTCAGATTTTCCTGGAAAAAACCCAAGATTTGGATCTGTCCAACTTCAGACACTGGCCAAAGCCTCCCATATCCTCTGCATTAGAAATCTAGCATGTATTAGATACAGAAGACACTGCAATGTCCTCAGACCTTTTACCCAGTTTTTTACAGTGACAAGAAAGTACTGCCATTTTGATCCTTAATTGTCAAACTGAAAAACAGGGATGCAATTACCTAATCAAGGACAAAACAGCAATCAAAACACAGGCTGCACACTTCATGTATTTTTTTTTTAATTATAGTATAAGCTTTTTGTGAATAAGTCCTCTTATAGGCAAAATTAATATCCATTTATCAGGTTTCCAAGGTTAATCTGCTACAATAAAAAAGCCTTAAATTTCGTCTCAGTTCATAAAAAATAGAGCGTGAAAGTGAGAAGAGCAATAAGGATTTCAATTTTACTTCAAAGAGAAAGGCCAACTGAAATGGAATTGTATACTACCAGTGCATAGGTGCCCAGTACTGCTGTCAAAATAAAATTGTAGTCTATGTATACTAACAAAATAGCCTGTATTGAGGAACAAAACCTATATAACACAGTATTACAGCTGTCAAATGTTCAAATAACTGTTCTTCAAAAAATGAATTGTGGAAATAATGGCTGTTTCAATTACATTCAAATCTGCATTTGTTTTTCCAGCACTTTGGCTTGCCATTGTATCAAATCCATTGTATGCCTTGTATTCTAGACAAAGATCTATCATATTCTACCTACTTTACAGTTTTACAACATATAGAAGATAGGGGTATTATTGTTAGGATACATCTTTTGGTATTATGAAGTAATTGCCCTTAGTTACAAAGAAAATGGGAACAAAAGTAAAAACCAAACAAATAAAAAGAATGACAACTCTATTAATGTCCTTGAGGTAATGTACTCCCATAGAGATTACAGAGCTGTGAACAATGACAAGTGAAAATATTTACTGTCACATATTCTAAATAAAGCTTTCTCCTAATATCCTGGCTAAGGCTGGTCATGCCACACCTTTCTTTTCACATGCTCTATGGGGAATAGCATAGAGCTGTTAACTGGATGTGGACAAATGGCAGAGCTAATGCCTCACCTGCTTCCTCCTGAGCAAAGGGACTTGTAGGTGAATGCAAGAAACATAAGCTTTCCTAAATACCTCTTTCTACTGAGTACCTCCTGAGAAAGCCACCAATAGCCCTCACATGAAGCATTAATCCTCTGAGACTCACCACAGTTACAAGAAAAAACGGTAGGATTCAGCATAGCCACTAAAGGATTTAGGTGTTGTAACTAGCTTAAGGATGGGGAATATCCCAAAAAGCACAGGCAGAATAAAGTAATTCCAGTGGAAATATCTCATTATGCTTTTATTTTTCTGAATATTCAATACACAGTGTACACCCTCTGACAACAGTAGGCTACACTTCTCACAATATCTGCAAGTAGAGAATTGCTAATTCCTAAGAGCAGAAAGATGGCACCTTACAATAGTTTTCTATACACTTTTTCCTCATCAAGAACCATTAAGAATGGAGCAACCAGTAACAAATGCCAATTAATACCTGGGGGGGTGTGGGCTTAAGAAACAAACAAGCAAAAAAAAAAAAATCACAAATGCTTTCACCGCCAGCATTCCAGACAGAATTCTGCCATGGACTACTCTAGATACTACCTTTTGTTAAAAGAAGTCTAATTTCAGGTATTAGTTCTGTTAATGAAGCTGGTCAACAAAACTCAAATGGATAAGCAGAAAAATAACCAGTAAGAACAAAATATATATTCTTTGGTCTGTTAAAACTTCCATTCTTTTCAACCAATCATGCCACACTCCTGTTAAAACACTTCAGACCAATAACAGAAGGGTTTAGTTTTCACCATATATATCCTGTATATTCAGCAGAAACTAATGCCAACAAAGGAAATGTAACACTTCTGGATTTAGAATCACATACACATGCATGACATTCTTTTTATTTAACTCTTTACTGCTAGCCATGTTCCTAAGTGAAAATTTAGCTCCAGTGAAGTGTTTCACTACAACTGAAGACTGTAAAAAGTAAGATTACAGCAATTGTGAAGTTCTTCTGTGCTTGTTTTTTTTTTTTCTCTCAAGTTTATCTATATTATAATGCTTCATTATAGCATGCTTAATGATGCACTGACGGATTTTGTGAGTTGTAAAAGAGCTTCTCTGAATTAAGGTGGTGATAATAAACTCAAGAGTTCCTATGCAGAGTGGCTTTTGTGACTGCACATTAAGAAGGTTGTGGAGAATCTTTGGAGCTCATGTAAATCAGCTCCCTGCAGTAAGAGCCACCAGTCTGCTCTTTTATGGAAAATGCAAGTTCTCTAGCTTTTTAGACTGAGCTCCCTCTCTTTTCTGTAACAAGAGATCTCCTTGCTGTGCCTTTCCCTCTTCACAAATAAATGAATAACCACATTTCTGCACACGCCATGTCCAGATAGAAGTGGAAAGTAAAAGATTAATTAATTTCTGAAGAAGTCTATAACATAATCATAGTTTTCAAATCCTTATCATCAGGTGGGGAGAATCTTTTCACTAATGAATGAGAGAAATGACAGCTTGTGTGAGAAATTGAGTTCATTGTGACAATGAACTCATTTTTGAAGGGAAACTGGCTTATAGAGCATAATTTTGCAGTTACAATTTCATGTTTTCCTTCTGCTTCCTCTTATCAACCCCCTACTCACACACACAAAGAAAACAATAGGAATAATAAGTTGTAGTAATTCACAGCTCTGTTATTCCACCTGGAAATCAATGCACACTATGACTAGATGGGGTAAAGCATCCTTGAGAAAGCACAAATTTATAACAAACGTTTCTAAGCTAATCATGAGCAAATGGTATCTATAGCAAATTGGTGCAATTTTCCTATTCAGTAACGATTTTAAACTTCACCTCAGCAAAAATATTTTCATAACAGGAGCTTAATAATTTAGAAAGACTTTGGATAAACCACAGCTGTTCTGCCTCACTAGCTGGAGAGGTACTATAATGAACTGAAAGTAATTGTAAAAATCCATAACAAAATTAAAAGAAGCCAACCACACACCAGGTAACAAATACAATTGTATTCTCCCTTCCTTTCTCCTTTGAGTTACATCCTGGGGATATCTGCTGTCTATCTGAGGCCTACTGAAAAAACAAAATAGTTACAACTGTTTTCAAAGAAAATTTACTTCAGATTTCTATTTTAAACAGTATTAAAACAAACAGACAAAACCACAACTACAGAATTCAACTAGGTAAATATAAATAAACCTGCTACATTTGGAACAGAAAATAGCACAAGGGAGCTGACATTAGCAGAAATTTATTTTATCCCTTATAAGAGCTTTCATCTCTGTGCCCAGTTACACAATGTTATCTCCGTATCTGAAAAACAACACAACTATAACTTTGATTCAATTGAAATGGCTGTCTCTTTTAAAACACTAAGTGGGCACCATGTTAAGAAAGTTAATATTGATTCCATGCTGTTAGCTTTCTTTATGGCATGGGTGATCTCAGTGAAGAAAGAAATACTGTGAAGGCAGTTAGTGACAAGCCATGGAGCTTTTCCCCACCTCTACTCCCATGTCTACCCCACTGGAAGTCATCCTCCCCCATTCTCTCTGGCCTAAATTAGGACCCAGCATAACCTACACTCCACCAGTATTGCAGAAAAAGTAGTCTTTGCAAGAAGACAAGGAAGGGTCAAAATTTGTATCTTCCTGTGTATACATCATGCCTTCCCTACTGCAGGCATACCTATAAATAAGTTTAATCAGTTACAGTATTTTAAATCAACAACTTCAACAGATACAAGACACTGGAATTAAATGTAAGGGAGATAGCATTTTGTTGATGAGATTTTTGTTTTCTTTGTTAAACATAAAACATAACCAGTCCACAGAAATGGTTTCTCTGGACTGCATTAGTGCAACTCGATCAGTTTACTTAGAATGTATTATTAAGATCTCATTCCCCTACTTCAACCTCAGAAATTACTAATTAGTAATGAATTATCTTGTTACTTTCTTCACAAGGTCTTAATATAGGAAGAGATGAAGGAAGTATGGATTTTATATTCCCATGTGGCTATGCGGCTGTAATGATAATCCAGTTTGACTACTGCGTAACTCAACAGTGGGCAAATTACAGTATGCATTCTGTAAGGCAAAGACCAATTATGTCTCTCCAAGTGATAAAAATGCTGTCATACCTCAGGGGAGGATTTCCACATACTCATCGTCATTTAGAAAATATAAAGTAGTCTTCCCTTTTACATAAAATTATATGTATTTCTTTTGTCTGACTAAGAAGCCCACAGGAATCAGCAGTCCTCCTCATGAAAGTACTTAGTGTGATCAAGTCATGTCTCAGACATCTCTGACAATACAGTGAGCATAAAGTCTCACAGTCAGGAAGTTTCTTATTACACTGTTTTGAACTGCTTCCAGTTTCTCAATACTTTCTGGAATATGGACCAAATGACTGATAAGGACAATAATCCATGATTATTTCATCACTGCCACAGAAAAATTTATTTTGTTTTAGTCTCCCTTTCAACTGATTTTAAGTTAACTATCATTTACACCTAACTTATGTTATAATCAGTTACCACCAGAAAAGGCCCTCATTTACTTTCCAGCGAAGTTCAGATAATCTTTTTGACAAGACTGTAGTCAAATCTTGTCTTCTATATAAGCCAAGACAAGGCTTCACAACCAATGTAAATAAACAGATTAATTAAAACAGGTCAATGAAAAGTAATAGTAGAGGTATTCGAGAAGAGATTTCAGCTTTGCAGCTGACAAAATATAAACTCTCTGTCTTACCAGTCACATATAAATACTGACTATAAGCTTGACAGCGTGCCATTGTAATGTGTCACCATGAATGCAGACTGCTGAGTTAAACAAGTAAGATCATAGTCCTACCTATCATACTGCTTTCTGCATATCACAAAGGAACCGAACAGCTTTAGTTGACAGTCCTATAGAGTTCCTTAGCCATTTGACTTGCTTTTTCATTTCTAAACTCTTCCTTGCCCTGAACACCTTAACAGCTCTCCATAAAACCAGTAACAGAATTGTTATGAGTAATTTTTAAGTGCTGAAAATAAGATTGTAAACATGTAATCCCAAAAGAAACTAGCAATATCATTTAGAATCACATTAAATGGCTTCAAATGCCTCTTCTGCTCAAGTAAAACACTTTGATGCCATTTCTGTTTCTTTTCAATAAGGACTATAAAAAGGATACCACTTTTTAAGAAAAACCCGAGAGCCCAGGTTCCTCTTTCCACTCTCATAGCTGAATATTCTAACCATTAGCTACAGTTATGTTATTGCTCACTTGTTCACTCTGTCCTCTTGAATCTCACCTTTATTTGCCATACAGTTGTTAAAGTAGAGCAAACACCACTTCTGTCTAGCACAGCTTTCAGTCTGTGGCTTAACAGACTTTTCTAGGCAGTTTAACTCCACTTGTGTGGGAAGCAGTTCTCCACTTCATGTATGAACTTTTCAATCAGTGTATTCCACAAAAATGAGTTGCACTCTCCAATAAAGAGATAGTTCTAGAAAACTTGAAAGGGTATTGCAGTACAGTGTGCTGAAATCGGTGCTCCCTGTATGTTAAGTAGAGCATGGTTACACACATCCAGTGCAGTTTTTGCAGCTTTGGTGCCTTTCCCTATTCAATTCCCATGTGTAGCACTCAGGCAAAAGCTAGCAAGACATTTCCACAGTGAACAGGCACCTAGACGAACTCCACACTGAAAGATCTAAAATGCTTTACAGAACTGCATGCTCCACTTGCTTTTCAGATCATATTTTGCTTTTATTTATTTATTCCTGGTTTCAGATGCTGATGCATATGCTGTGGATCTCATCCACAAAAAAATAAAAACCACAACCATTTTTGGCACATTTATCTCAGCTGGGTAAATATCTTGCCCTTTGAATGGTACTTTATGAAAAGTAAAGCAGTAACTGAGATCTTAGTCCTACTCAAATCAGAACTGCCTCAAATAAGCGGTAACTGGCTTAATCCATAGGGACATGCTTTTGTCAGCACTTTAGAGATTTATTGGTACAGGAATATCAGTGTTTATGAATTTGTTACTTGTTGCCATGACAGACAGCTTTGTAATAAAGGGTCAAAAAGTAAGTTACTTAATCCTATGGCTGATATTTCATACCATCAGTCACTATGTTAATAACTAACCAGGCAATTTAACTACACAATCCCACTACTACAAAGTGTAAGTGCAAAGTGCACATCTGAAGTCAAGAGTCACTTTCCTGAACTATTTTAACAGCATCCAGATAAAGACCTGGAATTTGCAGTTCAGAGTACTCATGAATCATCATCGTTATTGCAAACCGGAAAAGAAAAAAGGCAAGTAACCCGCCAAAATCTATTTAAAGATATGGTACAGGGAAGAAATGCCACAAACAACTAAGTCACCCAATCCAATAAATACTGCAGAGCTTCAATTCCAAGCACAGTATAATTTGTGTTTAGTGATGGTATCATCATACAAAGCTGTTCAAATATATCTCACTCTAATTACTCACAGAATACATTATTTTCAGTCTGGATTTAAGGTGACAGCAGTATACCTGCTTCTGAGTAACTCTCTTACTAGTAAAACTATTTGGGGAATACTGAAAATAAATATATAAATAACACCCACCTACACTAGACAAAACAACCCTAAGTCTAACTGTAATTCATATGTAGAGAGATAAAATAATAAAAAATTGCTACTAATAATACAAATAGATCTAAAAATTTTGAATAGAAGTAAAACCCAAGTATGAATATTGAAAGGAAGCTAGTAAGTGAATGAACTTTAATCTTACTATCAACAGTACTCTATAAATTTTTGTTATCTCTTTGCTTACCATGCAAAAATACTCTTGCCTTCAGCACCACCTGGTATACTAAAGCCACACCAATTCAAAGCTCAAATGCCTTTAGCAATTAACTCTAAGTAACCTGATCTTTGTCACTCACCTTTATTATCCTATTTTGAGAAATATAATCCTTAATAATTAAGTACAAAATCATTGCCATAAAATCTCACATCATCTTGAAAGATGTTCATTATTTTAGCATATCTAAGACTTTATCTAGGCAAAGACAAATGAGACCACCCACTGGATCTAGAAGTGCACAGGTTACACCAGCACAAAACCAAAGCCTTTCATACTTAGACGTAGTTAGTAATTACTTTACACCACTGTACTAGTAACTGATGCCACCAAAAAAACAACAAAAGAAAGCAAAGGAGTAAGCAACCACACAAAATATATCTCAATACTAAAAATATTCATTTTATTCTGGATAGAATTATTAATTCATGAAAGAAAATCATCCGGGAAAGTCATGGTGTTTTATCTAGCTAATGTTACATTTTAATAACTTTTCACATTTTGACATTTTAACTGATTCTCAGATAATATATATGAACCTAGCTATCAGATTGTTGTGGACCAAATCCATTCACTCCAGCATTTAAAGATATGGCTTATAAAAGGGGGAAATTAACCTTCCAAACGTTAATCACTGAATTTTGTGTGTGTTTTTATGTGGTTTATTCATTTCACTATTTGTTTATTAATCTCAACAATGAAGATTCCCTTAAGAAAGCTGATCATTTGCAAGAGATGGTTGGTCTTTCTTTGTCACCTTCAGAACTGGCCATCCAATTTGAAAAGAGAGCTTTCTAAATTTGAAAACATAGAATTTATCTCCTTAAAAAGCCAAATGGAAGTGTATTGCTATTGTTGAAAGTTTTTTAAAGTCTTGAAAGAGATGAATTAAAAAAAGTGATTTGCCAGAGGATTTTTCAATATTTATCACAGCACTGACACGGGTTGTAGAAGTTTTTCTCTTCTGAAGGAAATGCTGCAAGAACTTAGAGTAGCATGCCAGAAAAAGCACCACATGATTGAGCACTATGAATAGAAACAACTCTTTCTTTTTTTTTTAAAGAACTGCCTTATTCTAGTGTTCTCTATATATGGATAAGCGAATTAGAGATTAGCACTTTGAGACATTTCTTGGAATTTTCTTTAGCTATTCAGTTATATCTTTCACATGAAAGTAAAGTCAAAGCAGCAGTGTAACAAATCTGTTAGATATAATTGTCCTTATTATCGTCTCTACTTTGATGTTAAGAATGGTTTGTGGATGATGTATGCATTTACACAAGTACAGAGACAGGTGATCAAATGACACTAAGAATATCAGGATATTTCCAATACAATTACATGCTTTCTTCTGAGGCCCTTTAGATGTACGGGGATACATCTAAATCCTAAAATATTAGCTTTTAAGTGAGAATTTGGAAATTTATACAATACTGTTGCCTTCCTCCCCCTTTTGTTTTAACTTTGTATTGTTTCCTACATTTACAAGGCAGAATACTACTAGAACAAGTCTTGAATGCACTTGTCTTTTATTTGCTAAATTAAAGGGAACTGCTTTTGTAACTGAACCAAACATAAAGACCTCCATGCAACACTAATGACAGAGATGATCACATAAACTGTTGCCAAAGGTCTTGTCTCAGCTGGAAAAGAATCTTATAGCCAAATCTTAGTTAGCCTTTAACTTTGACTCCACTGTGAATTTTCAGTTAGAAAAATTGTATTACATAGCAATGCTGTATTTTTTGCAGGGACTGCTCTTTTGTTTTCACCAGTCAAAATTCAAGCCAAGCTAGATGTTAATCAGGATGCTAATTCTAAGTAATCATCTCTTAATAGGAAATTAGCTAATGCTAATGTTATATACACAAACTCCATTAAATCACACTACTCAGAGAGCAGATCAAAGAAAGACCGGTATCTATGAAGGTGGTGCTATGCAAGCATCTCATAACAGTATCTGATCACGATTTCTTCCTTAGACAGAATTCTAATTTTGCACATTATAAATTCCATCTCAAAAAAAACATGATATAGAGGGAATCTGTCTCCCATCGCCACTGAAAATTGAAAGAAAACCACCCTTTCTTTTGAATTCCTGCCAATCAGCACAGATCATGCAGAGCAAGACCTGAAGTTAAGTAGTTCCAGGGACAGAAAAAACAAGGGAGTGACTGCTGTGCTTTCCATTCATTTTCCCAGTTCTTACCATTTCTCTTTTTCCAAAGAGATGTAAGAAAATAATTTTTAAAGCCCTTAATCTACCACCTTTTAAAAGAAATTATCTCTATAAAATGCTTGCAAATATTTTTTTTTTAAAATAGCTGTCTATATTATAGCAAATTACCTTTTCAAGTGCTAAATCTCTAACTACTATATAGAGAATGGATGTGAAGATGTTATTCAAAATTTCACCAGTATGAACTCGAGTTCCAAAGAAGGTTGAAAAACACTAGTCTAACAGCACTTTAAGTTTTTTAAAAAGAAAATAGAAGTAGCTTTTTGCAGAATTAAAGTCTCTTTCCAAATACACACCTGTACAAAGTAACCCACTCCGGTTTTAGAAATTTAACAAACATTTGGGTTAATTCTGGTCACATTTTCAGTAAAGAAAAGGAAATTATCTGCTCTAGAGACAGTGTGATCAAATACTTCATTTTCTCTGCACGTGACAAGTAAACAGTTGGGTACATGGAAGCTGCTACATGGACTTCAAGTTGTGTGACATGAATAAACAGTAACTGAGCCTGGCATTGTTTTCCAGCTACAGAAGTAACATGAACAATTTTAGTTGTTTGGATCTCCATTCAACTTCAAATATTAGTGTGCAATGTAGCAATATTGGTTTTATTCAAGTCTTAAAACATTAGGGTCAACTGGGATTAAAACCCACAAGTAGTTAAACAACAAAGATTTCCTTTGTTCAAATGAAGCCAATTCTACTGTGCGGTCACTGGCCCTTCACTTCCTCACTAAGTAATTCTCCAGTGTTATCGGAAACCCATGGAAGTTGTTTGCAGCTGTACCCATTTCCTATTTCACTTCAGTCTCCAAATCAGAAACACATAAACACACAAAGATGCCGCTTTAAAGGTTACAAAGAGTGTAAAATGATAAAAATCATGCAAAGTAGGTGACTTACCCATGAGCTATTAGCATTTTGTAACTTCACAAAGCTCTAATGATTAGTACAGACTAACAGACAGCAATAGACTCAGTGTCAGCAAAATTTGAATCTTGCTGTTTGATAGAACAAACTGTTTTGGGATTGCTTATATAAAAATGCCTTTAAATCAGCACTTATTTTGAAGGTTGAAGTTAACTTTCTAATATGCATCTTGAGGTGTAGCATAATTTATGAAGCCAAACCTGACACAATCTTGAATTGCCACACGATCAATGTAGTCTAAGTATTTTCAAAAAACAGATTTAGCAAAAAAGAGCATAAGAAAAAAAAGGCAAAAAGTTATGCCAAATAATATTAAATCCTAGACAAATTTATCTTAAGATTTAGTCACACAAACTAGGTAATTCCAAAGTAAGCCTTGACTATATTGCATGGGTGCATTAAAATGTACATCCTCAAGCCTAACTGGGAGCAAAAGATATGATATGCTCTGAAATGGGCAATTACTCAATGCATCTCTTGGAATTCCCTACATAAGAAAGGCCTTAACTAAATAGACTAACTCCTACACTGCAGGATTACCAATTTATTCAAAGGAATGTCCATGGCTCTCTCCTGATAATACCCAAGTACTTCATAAATATGAATGAATATCTCCTCACAATACATCCAAGCAATTAGCTCATGCAATTATTTCTGTTCTATACCTACAGAACTTAAGTATGAACAAAATAAAACACAGATATCTTGGTTTGGAGCCTATAAAATTCTAGAAATTAGCTACTTCCAGAGAACAGAAAGCAGTATTTTACTTGACGGAGGTTATTGCTATTTAGAATCCTTATTACTACTATGTGTGGGAGTCCAGGCCATGGACAAGAATACCATAATGTTACATTCTTTAAAAGAGAGAAAAAGATGGGTCCTTGACATGGAAAGGAGGCAATAACAATCTCAGCTGAAATACATTTTTACCACTCATCATACATTTTAAGAATCCCAACGCTTGTCTTAACTTGGACTGAATGCCATCACTCTTCATTAGGCCTTGGGGTGCACAGCAGCCCCAGCCCAAAGTAGCAAATGTAGCACTCTACTAACTTGTGTTACTGTCAACATTACAATGGGATACAGTTAAGGACTTGATTCATATTCAATCCCTAGCTCCCCTTTGGCTGGAAGGGAAACATGAGGCCCCATGAAGGTTTCTCTTCCTCTGACAAACAGCTTACAGTGCAATAGCCTCACAAGGTCCAACAAGGGGAACATACCTCCACAAGCAAACAAGAGGATTTGAGCTCACTAATTCTAGTCAAATATACTTTTTAGCTGAGCCCTCTTTTAATTAATTGAGGGAGATTAAAAGACAGTTATTGTTGTACTGTATTTTAAGTTTTTTTCAGCTCCTTAACATCTCAATCCTAGTGAAGGTGCTTTCATGCCAAGTCAGATCTATTCAGGTGAAATGTATTTGATTTCTAACAGAAGAGAAACTTGGGAAATTGCAAAGCTGATAACCTCAGTCAAAACTCATCTTGACCACATTAGCACCTATTGCAGAATCACAGTTTTAAACTCAGTGTGTACAGGAAAAACATGATAGCCCATTAGATCGCATGAAATTCCAATGTTCTGTATAATAGGAAGACAAGATATATGAGCTAGCTATTGAATATCCATTGAACTTATTTGAGTGCATTCTGGAAACAGAACAGAAACCAGCCAAAAGAGGTTTTCTTTCTCTTCTAGAGCTTTCCCTCCTGTCTGTCTATTATGTCTACCTAGCCATACAAGTTTAACTGCAACAGTTAAAAATATCAGGAGTAGATAAATTCATTGTCTATAGTTGGGGAAAAAAAGTGTAAAAAAGTTGAATATAGATCAGGACATTCTTCTCAGTGCTTCTATTCTACAGCCTCTTTTCCCACCTCCCACACACAGAGCTGAGAAGGACTCTGGACCACACAGCTTGCATCTACAGCATGCATGCTACAATAAAGGCAGGTTAGAAACTTTCCTGACAGAAAATCTTTATTCACTTTCTATTAAGTGCTCCTTATCACTTCACCATCTAGTGTGTTGAGCTACCTCAAGCTCTCTTTCTAACATAAATGAGATCAACAGTAAACTACTGATGAAGAAAACTACAACCTCAGTCTGAAGACAAGTCACAATCTCCTGCTGCCCTAATTCTTCTATCCATTAAATAAAGATGCTGCTTCATCACAAAATTTATGAAAGGGAGACATGCAAGGGTCTTTTTTTGAAACAAAGTTTGGAAAATACTGCATAATGATACAGAAGGCAGGGAGAAATAGGAAAAGACAGGAAGAAAGAGGAAGAGAATATGAGCTACAGAAAAAACAGGAAAACACCAACCAAAAATAACTGGACAATTACATAGTAAAGATAAATGAACATAGGTTCACTTGCAATGTAAGCACTGCAGTCACTCAGTTCTTTCCACCCAATTTACAGGCAATTTCACTCCTACTTTTGCAGTATCAGTGACTGACATGACAAGGAATCTGAAACTAGCAGGCAAACAGTACTTTTCAAAAACAGAAAGGGCGAGGAAGTAGACAGAAGAGTGGAGTGTTTTCGCTTTTGTATCCTGTGTAATACAAACAGAAATGAAGCACACACAGCTAATGCATTCACTTTAGAAAACTATGTGGTTGAATTTTCTTCTTTTACATGTTGGGCTGCCTGTGTTCTAAACCAAACACTTCTGTACATACAGTATTTACAAACAGGCTTTAATTGTGCTACAGATCTTCTGTTGCTTTAACTATTTCCCATGTCCCTCTAGGCAACGTCTTCACTAGCAGATGCAGCAGATGCTGACAAAGAAGTTATTGTCAGAAATAACCCAAATAACATACCTGTGTTTGCACTCAGAGTTTTGCTGACACAGCAATTACAGCTGATACAGCACTGAAGTCTTTCATGCCCTGAGCTGAAACAACTAGGAAACAGAATGAAGGCCACAGTGTCAATCCAGCCTTCTAAACACATTTTTCATCCTATTTTTTCTTTTTTACATCCCCAGAAAGTCCCAACATGAATGAGCAGGAGCTAAATGAATAAGGCTTCTGTTGTTCCCTTCTACTTACTGAGTTTGTTACAGCCTACAGTCACTCTCTACATCACCAAAGTACTTCTAGTCTAAAAATCTCCAGATTCTGAGAAGAAATTTCTGGTTGAGTGCATCAGAAATATCTCCTGTGTACTATTACCTCAATATAATATATAAAAAGCTAAGCTACACCCAACCTAGAAAAATATTATTTAACTAAAACCAAACCCTTCTTTACCATTTGGAAAGATCTCTGGAAAAAACTTAACAGCGTATGAACTATTTTCTCTATATTCATTCAGAAGTAAAGGATGGTAGGCAACTTTTACACTGCTTTTAAAATTGCAGTGTAGCTTCAGTTAAAATGGATTGTTTTATTTGTTTCTTGCTCCTCTGCCCCATACACATTTCAGTATTTGTAATTCAAAGCTACTAAAAGTTCATTCATTTCTTTTATTTATAATTTACTCTTAATATGTCTTTACTGAGGCTTCCCAAACAACCACTGAAGGACCACATGGCAACAACACCTGCAAATTATCTTTCAAGTCTTGCTTTTCTTACAAAACCAAGTTACTTACAAAGATAGCCCCTTCTGATCATGTGGCAAGTAAGCTTAAAGGTAATAAATGGCTTGCTTTGCCTAGACAAACACTACCTAGATGAAAAACTAAAATACAAATGCCCACCCCTCCCCAAAAATAAGAAACCACAAACAAACAAGCCAAACAAAGCCAAAACAAAAACCAGACATGCTTAACAAAAAGCTTGTGCATGAAAACTGGAAGAGAGATTGCTAGAAATAGCTTGGATCGAACTAATCTAAAATATGTATTTTTGCTGTATGTTTACTGCACTACAACAGCAAACAGACATTGACAATTCTAGAGTGGAATTACTCTGAAGCAAACCTTACCAAAACATTAATGATGTGGATGTCAAAATACTCTGAACTAACTGCTTCACTCTCAAATTCTCTTCTACTTGTTTGTATGACTTAGTAATACTGACACAGCCCAAGATACCAGGTTAACTATTGTGAAACTATGGTTACAATGTTAAACTAAAGATCTAGATTTTCCCTGGTTTATTTACACAAATGTGTTCATTCATTGGTATGTAAAATAAAATGCTGTATTGTACTTACCAGTTTTGGGGTTTATTGAAAAGAATCCCTGTGGATTTCCACTTGTAATCTTGTAGGTTAATTTTTCACTTGAGCTAGAATCTGGATCAAATGCCTCAATCTGAATGACAGATACATCTTTAGGTGAGTTTTCCATGACCTCTGGGTAATAAACTGGTTCTGTGGTCTGAGGAGCATTATCATTGACATCCCCAACCTCTATGTAGATCTCAATGAAAGATGATAAAGGCACAACGCCTTGGTCTGTTGCATAAACAGTTAACCAGTAATGTGAAGTAGTCTCACGATCCAGGCGATCTGCAGTCTCAATGATACCTGTTTAAGAAAGATAAACAGAAAATCAGTAACTCTGTAAATATGCAGATGTGTTTAAAAACTAAGTAAGCAATGCTTAAAGAAATCAACAACAAAAAGTATAAATTCAAAATAACTGACACTGATTCTGCAATTTGTGTTACATACACAAATGCATTGAGGCTAGCCTGAAGCCACAGAAATTACTACAACGGTTTTCAGCAATTACGCATTACAGATATTAAAACAATATATTACTTAATTTCCTTTCCAACATCCTTTGAGATTTATCAGACCAATTAGCACTATTCATAAAAGCTATTTTGCCTAAAAGATTAAATATAATGATTAATTCACAATCTTTTGGGACTTGAATGACCCTCTATACTCATCACTGATCATGGTGAATTTTATACTAAGCTATCAGACTTAGATGCTCTTAAACTGTTTATCGTTACTCATATTAATGAGCAGCTACTTAAATGGGAAACATTCTTATCTATGTGACTAAATGAATTATTTAACTGAATTTTCTTAATGTGCTTTTTTGGGTTCACAGAGAAATTACACAGGGAAGAAAATAAAAGCCACACCTGAAGCTAATCTTTGTGGCATTAGGACCAACAAGTAGCTTCCATTACTCTGGCAATGGAAAATAATACTTAGCTCAATTTTACACACATAGAATGAATTATCACTTAAGGAACAGCTATACAATTCACAAACTTAGTAATAAAAAATTGTCTGCTGAATCTACAGGAGCTTATCTGAGCCAGAACTAAAAGTTTTTAGCCACTGTCAAGGAAATACAGATCCATGTTTTTTATGGGCAGTTTACTCTCTAGGTACAGTAGGGCACGTATGTGTCAAAAGGTATGTGATGTGTTCTAACCTATATGATGAGGGATGAGTATTAAAGGGATTTGTGAAGACATGGCATAATAAAACTTTTCACTTTCCTTTTCCTGCTCTAGATCCTCTTAAAAGTTGTCTGATGCAAGGTTATTTTCTAAACAAATGAAAATCATACTGATCTACACCAAGACGAGGGACAGAGCAAACCCTGGTAGCCATTTCTGTGGAAATCTTGAAGGGCTTTATTATGAATCTCATTGTTTGTTATACTGACACACAACAGACCTAATCGGGACCAGAGGGGAGATGAGTCAAACTATCACAGTGACAAGTGGTTTTGGACTCCGGGCACACCCACACAACGTGGCTATGTGTGATGTGGCCCTTCTCCTGAGCTCATTTACTCTACACAACATACTATACAGCCCCAGTAAAATAGGACTTTGATAAAACTACGTCACTGTGCTTTTACAGCAGTTCTTCAGGGAGGGAATCAAGTATCATTGCTTTGACACACTCCAGACACTTTAATGCACTACACCAGCTGAGCAAAATGATATAAATATCAAGGAATTACTCATTTATTCATTACTTTCTTTGCCTTGTGGGAAGCTGCATAAAGGTCTGATGATGATCATTTGAAATTTTAAGACATCAGTATGATCACTTCAGAAGGACTGGAGAGGATAGCATCTAATGCTTAGATCTGCAAAATACCATATAAGCATTTTCAAGCCACACAGAACTACCACCAGATGTCAGTGTGGAAACTGGTTTTAAATAGTGCCAAAGGATTCTGAACTGGAATATAAAGAAGGGCACTGCAATTTGAAAGTAAACATGCATTACATATAGTCTATAAAAGTATTTTTAAAATCAAAATGGTGGCTTTATAATTTCCCTATTTTTGTTAGTTGGTTATTTTGAGGAACGTCATAAAAAAACTGAATCAAGGTGTTAATTTTGAGGTTAGTGGCATTTTACATTTCCAGTCCTTTCAGCTCAGTATTTATGTTTCATTTGATGGTAGTTTTATTATTAAAAAATAAAAATTAAAAATCCTGCATAGTCACTAGATTTCTGCTGTGGTTCCCTACATAGCTCCTGACTGTTAATGTACATAAATTTGCTCTTTGAAATGGCCACACAGCAATCAGATATCTGGATTCTATGTTTGTAACTCACATCACACCTTTTGCACCTCTCTACTTCAGCCAGGAGACTTGTTTGGAGTAAATAAAGCCATTAATTACTGTAACCTCAGCTTTTCAACCTAAATGCTGTATGTGGCACGCAAGCTCTTTGCCTTAAGTCTGGATAGACTACGTGTGTGCTTTGAAAAATTATGTAGAGACTTCATGTCCTACCAAACACAAGACTGGGCTTTATTAATTCCCTTTTACAAGGCTTCCAGCAATACTGGTGCGTTTGTGATCCATGCAGCACACAGTGGGCAGGCTTATGTGCTGAACTGAGCAATTGCTATAATTTTACACCTGTCCTGCTTTCTTATCAGCAGCTACATCAGAAGTGGCAGACTAATTTTAAGATAGCCTTGCCTGATTTTAAAGAAACACAAAAAGAGACTCTTGTAATGGAGCTCACTTCCTGCAAGCTGCTCAGCTGGCATTTACAAATTTTGCCACCTTCGTTATCAAAGCCTATGTCAAGGAAAAAGACGACTGAACCTGCATTTTCTGTGTGTGTTCTCAGCTCACAAGTGTCTACTCTCTTCAGTCCCATACTTCAAAGGATGAAGGGGGGCGGAAAAGTACCACATCAAAACAACAGTAACAACCATCTCAAAAAGTATGTAAAAAGATTACAGAAGAGTGACTAACAGTCTGATACAGTGCACATGCAGATTTATTTTTGGCTACTTTTTAATTTCAAATTAGGCCTGCATGTGACATTGTTGTATATTTTACACTGACTTGCAGAAATTTTGGTGAAAGGCTCATCTGACCACTGAACGTGTCATGTGACACAGTTGTTTACCCAACAGGGTAGCTCTGATTTTCAGAATGTCTGAAATTTTCTACAGGGTCACCCTCATGCTAAGTGTGCATTAGTCAAAGTAACATGACATCTCATTCACTGAAATGATTTTTCACTTTTCTCATGTATCTCACTCAACAGATCATGAATTGTGTATGTGCTGTTTATAATTCTAGACTGAAATAGAAATAATCTAGGAAAATGATTTTATGATCGGTCAGACATGCAAAAATTTCTGTTTAACACCAATTAACAGATTAATTCCTGAATGAACGTTTCCCAGAGCCATAAAGGGTACTAAAAAAGCCCATGTACCCCCACTTACAGTTTAAAATAGATAGAATAGGCAGGCACATATCCAAGTTGAAAAATGTGTTAGAGAAGCATCACACCGAAGTGGATTGCTTATACAATATTAAAAATGAAGACTCAAAATAAAATTCCTCCAGTATAAAAGCTTACTTTTACTCCTTGGAACACTGAGTGGGGTAGAAGAAAGACCACAACACCCAGCTCTCCATCACTTAAAGCTACAGGCATGGGGAGGGAAGGAATGACTGATCTATTAATGTGACTCAACTTTCTTCCTGTTGTTTTCACTTGGCAAATACCAATACAGTACACAAGACAGGGGTTACGATGAAGCTCTGACTATCAAATCCTGCATTTCTTTGGTTCTGCATCAGCACTTATGTCACAAAACAATCAACACTAAACTCACACAACTAGATGGGAGTACTTGGGGTTCCCCCCACCTTTAACAATGACTGTACAATCTGACCTTAGATCAGTAACTGCAAACCACCACCCTTTTCTCATTACTCTACTTGAAATTGCTCCTGCATCTGCAAGTTTAACACTAAATCTTTCTTGACTTTGCTTGCGAGAACACTAATAGCTTTTCCTTTAATATGCAACAATAATGAACACAGATGCATGTAAACTTCAGTAGTCTACTATCCCTTCTAAAAAACACAAGCCCAAGAAGAGAATTTAACAAAGCTTTTTTTTTTTTTTTTTTTTTTTTTTAAACAAAAATATCCACGGCTCTCCTACTAAATCACAGTTCTAGAAGCAGTCCTTAAAGTACCATTGCCTGATGGTCCAATTTTCTGTAGTGGCCTACTTTACATATTAGGGCAGCATCATATGTTATGCTGTCTGAATGCCAGTGGTTGTAGAGTTCATAAATTCACTGACTTCTAGTTCCAGTGGTTCTCAAGACAGTGGAGAAAAAAAATATACAATAACTCATATATCAAAGACAAGTAATAAAACAATCTAAGCAGGAGTTAACTTGTGTTCATCTCACCATCTGCTCAATCCATCACTAATATGGTGATCAGTATCATCAGCTTCAACAGTGTGTTTTGACACCAAGGAAGTGTTTTCATTTTTTTCTTCAAGTGGTGCAAAGCACATTTAGGGAGTATAGTTTAAGTGCTTCCATTTTATCTTTCATGTTGTAAAAGCTCAATCTATGCTCTAACTCTTCTCCCATTCACAGAAAAATCTTTAATCAGCAATTTTCCCATTCATTCTATACATGGAGGCAATCTGGTAATTTAAACTTTTACAAACCAATTGCTTTTTATGTGCAAGAAAAGTGGAAAAATCTTCCACAGAGCACCACTAAAGAATCTTTAGCATGTATGGCAATCTCAAAGACTTGTAAATATTATTGTTCAAAATATATGGTGAAGTCAAGATTACAGAAACATTTTTCACTTGGCTGGATATGTAATGTTGAAGCCTTTCAGGTGGTCAAGATAAAAAGATTCATATGCAGTTACTAACCACCAGAGCAAAATAGAAAAGAGCTCTGATAAAATGTTCCTCAGTAATCTGAAAGAGGACATCAGAGCTGATTTTACAATGTTCAGACATCTGAAATTTTAAACAATATCATTCCCACTTCACAGAATCAACCAGGTTGGAAGAGACTTCCAAGATCATCAAGTCCAACTGATCACTCAACCCTGACTGATCAACTAGATTATGGCACTAAGTGCCTCATCCAGTCATTTCTTAAACACTTCCAGGGACTTAGACCCCACCACCTCCCTGGGTAGCCCATTTCACAGGCCGATCACCCTTTCTGTGGAAAAACTTCTTTCTAAGATGAAGCTTAAACTTCCCCTGCACAGCTTGAGACTGTGTCCTTCTGTTGCTGGATGCCTGACAGAAGAGACCAACCTTCTCCTGGCTACAACCACCCTTCAGGTAGTTGTAGATGGAAACAAGGTCTTGATCCAATAGGACTTTTCTACCAAATTATTTATTTAAAGGCAAAAGTCCTAAGTAAATGCTATAGAACAGAATTTGGACAGAACTCAATACAGAAGAATAGCTGGTTTATGAATACAGCAACTGAGGTAAAATCAGAATGTTAACCCCACTCTTGGTAAGAACCAACACTACTTCCAATTTAAATCCCACAATCCAAGTCACTACAACCAAAGTCACTCCTAAAACAAAAATAAACATATAAATCCACTTCAAGTCTGACAGCCTTACACAGTCCAATTCTATCTCATTAACAAATGTTCAAACTATAATGCTCCCAATTCCCAGGGATGATCCTCCTTAAGTGTGCTTATCCATGAGAACTCTCATTAACAATATTAACAATTCTGTAATGGAAATCAAAACCTGCAATCATTTCTCAGCAAAGCATGAAAATGCAGTTTAGCAGAATTTGCTCTCAGAGTGACGTTTTAAACAAAGAGAAATCCCTGGCTTGGAACATGGTGTTTGAAATCTGATTACAAACCTAATTAATCTAAATTCTAATAAGCTGGGCAAATCAAAAAGCTTCTTCAGCTGCCATTTTTTTTTTTTTAAGAAAAAAAAAAAGGCAGTGTTCTCAGAACAGCATGAACAGAGGGTTTGATCAAATACGACCTTCAATGAACAACCAACCAAAATCAAAGTTTTGAAAGCAAGTGGATTAGAACTGTTAAACACAGAGGCATGTGGTCCCTCAGTGGCACTAGTCTGCCAACATGCCACCACAGACTGGAATTTTGCCTTGAATTCTAAACAAACAGTAAGTCACTGTGGTGTAAACTACCACTAACGTCTATGCAATCTTTTGAATTTAAAATAAAACTGGAGGAAATGCTCAGCCCATACTGCAGTTCACTACTTGAATCTAGACAGGCTGCACAGATTTCCCATAAAGTTATTAATATTTATGAAATCAGTCTTTCATGTGGACAGGGGTCTACAGAACCCTAACTCCCAGAATTTGTACAGATTTTCTGGCCAAATTACATTTGTTGTTGTTAAAGAATCACATCTTTCTTGTTGATTAGTGGTTTGGTTGGCTGGTTTGGGTCCTTTTGGGTTTAAGTAAAATATTACTGAGTATACTACTGTCATACTTGGACTTCTAACATTAAGCACTTTGGAACAGTTTTAAGTTTGCTACTAAAATCTCCACACTTGCATGACCAGAATATTCTATTCTATTCTAATTTAAAATAGGATCTGATCTAAACCATACTTTGCCTTTTGATGCAAGTTAATGACAGCCTAGTTCTTCAATACTATCCAGGTTGAACACAGATGATTTCCCTGGCAGATTTCTTCCTATTTTCTGATATGGTCTATTTTTGCCTTTTCTGAAATACATCCCCTTCCTCAGATTATTACCTGCCATGACATGATAAGCATTTTCCTGAGATTAATAAATACAAAGGCTACGGGATGGCTGACAGGATTACAAAACAAAACAAAACAAAAACCCAGGAAAGAGCATCCGGCACAGAAGATGCAGTACTTGACTGCTTCTCTGCAGTCTCCAGAGACCTCAAAAAGGAACACATCCATACTCTTTTGGCCTCCTTTTCCCCTTGAGTAGCTTTCAGAGGCACAGCAAAATTAGGACAGTTGGCAAGTGCAATCCTGTGTGTTATGCATGGGGGGTTTTTTGCAGCTTTTTTCCCCTCCACTTTATGCTTTCTATCATAGTAAGAGAAAGCAAGGTGATTTAGAAAAAAAGAAAAGGCAATTTATTAATAGTTATGGCACTCACCCACGTAAGATAAAACAGACTACAGCAGACTACACCCATCTGTAGTATGCAGTATAAATTGTGATTCTCTTTCTAATTGTGACCAGTGTCATAGCTGAGATTCTTTCCACTTTTAGAGCAATTACTAACAAACCCAAAAAAACTAAACAAACAAACAAACAACTAATGAAAACAACAACAACAAAAATTCTCTAGCCAATTTATCTGTATTTCTGATAATAACTTCTCCCCCCTACCCCCCTCCTTCGTAATTTCTGGCCACCACTGTAGTCTGAGATTGGGAAATGCCTTGAAGCAGCAGCCAAATACAGCCAACACTAAACACAAAGAGTTCTATAAAGTGAAGACTTTGAAACCACCTGTTGAATTCTCAGCAAAAAAAAAATTCTTTCTTTCCCTGAGTCTGCTGGGCTACTGTAACTTCGACCTCTACCAAGCATCAATGCTAAGAGAAAGCTTAGCCTTAATCTTGCAGTTCTTCTAAAATATCATCCAACAATAACGTCAACCAAATTTAATATTATTGAATCATTCAAGTAATAGCCAATTGGTAAAACCAAAACAAAGGCAGTACAGTATCATGCCAGTCTTTACACAAGCCAACTATCCTTATGCACTGAAGATTTCAAGTATGTCCTGCCACAGGGACAAGGACCTGTTCGGCACTTAAAATGTCAGTTGAAAAGAGGAAAATCTCCATCCTGTGAACTCCTTGAAACAATCTCCTTCTAAAGAAGGAATGGAATGAGTTTCCTTTTGCAGAAGTGAAATGTCAGCTCATCCATTCTATAAACAGGGCAGAATGCCAAGAGAGGCACTGTACTCTGTCTCTTGAAATACTAAAGACCTGCAGCAGGCAGCATAAAGTATATACAATCCCTCTTTTAAGAGAACTAATATTTCTGATAAATAAAATCAAGCTGGAGAAGTGTTAGCCTACCTTACTTTTATCACTTAAGCACTTTGAGCAGGAGACATTATGTGTTTACACCTTCATGAATCAAAGTGCAACAGCCACCCACAGAAATATGAGTTGCTCTTCAATTCCATAGGAATTTAAAGCTTATCACTGACAATGCAAGCTCCTCAGCAGAATTCTTGCATCTCGAGATTTACACAGACTAAATTGGACTGTTTCAGAATATAAGTAATCCTTGGTTGCAGCCCTGAAGGTGAGCAGAGTTTTAGCAGCTATTGCTAGAATCCCACATGAACAAGGTGTTCACTGCTCTTCTCTCTGCTCTAGAAGCATTAATTAGGCACAGCTGTAACCTAGCAACAAATCATCAATATTACATTTTGCATAACTCACGAAGAATTCAAATTACTTGTTTGCAAACACGTCTGAGGAATATACGAATGTGCATAACTACTAATTCAATCTAGTTTGAAATAGTTTCATTGATTCTTTTGGACTATTCCAGGATTCTTCTGTTTTGCCTGAATAAAGCTGAATCTTAAATTAACAGATTCTGATTTATTTTGTTAAACAATCTGGTGACTTTACCTTTTACGTGCATCCTGATTAACTGTACTTTAAAACCTCCCACAAATAAACCTACCAAAAAAAGCCCACAACCTTAAAAAAATTCTACAAATTACACTTGCAGACTATGGAGTTAAGACTTTCACATGCACCCAGAATTCTGTATTCTGCATTTACAGAATACAGAATTAACCAGGCTGGAAAAGACCTTCGAGATCATCAAGTTCAACCTATCACCCAGCACCAGATAATCATCTAACATTTGTCATTAATATAAATATTCCTTCGAACAGTCACAGCTTTTCACATATTTCAATTTTCTATTTCAGCAAGTACAGTGGTCTTAATCCACATATATATATATTAATAAATGTCTTTCGAAGAAAGGCGATACAAAACCTGAATTTTACAATTTCTGCTTCAGAGAACATTCACAATAATTTCTCTCTGAAGAAGCAAAGAGGAAAAAAAACCCTGAAAGTAAGCTGAAAGTAACACATTGGAATTACAAATCCTTTCTAAGCATTTACGAAGACAGATGCCCAGAAAATGGAATTAAATTTTATTTATAGCTCCTTAAAATAACATGCTGTATACATTTCAAGTTGTGCGCTGTGTACTACCAGCTGAGAAATCATGCTTAGACAGGTTAAGGGGAATGCAACTTCTGTTGCTGTTTCAATAACAAATTGTTCATTTCCTAACAAATCAAGGCCTAGAAAGTTTCCAGTAACATCATTTTAAGTATCAGCACCATTTTCATCAGGTGGTCAAACTGCAGTGAATTTGCACAAGTTCTTTCACTAGTAAATGCCATTTCACCATGCAGTCATAAGACCTTCAAACACATCAAGTCCATCACTGCTTGCTCTCTTTCCATGGACTACCTATTGCAAGCTCTGAGAGATGGAAGAACAACATCACTACAGAGCAGGTGTGATTTCTGGACTACACAAAACCTTTAACAGCATATAGGAACCATCATCATGAGAACAGGTTTGAGATTTTAACTAAAACAAACACAAACTGAACAAAGTAAAACCTCAGTCATAATAAAATGATGTCTTATATATGAAATTTAACTTCATTGAACTGTCTAGATGTAGTGAAATATACACCCAAACCCAATTTTGTACCAATACCTTAAGTAAATCTGGTATGAGTACAGGCTTTCAAAACCCACCAAACTCTATAAAATAACCTACTTTATTTGAAATTAAACAATTTCTGCATATGACACTAATGGAACAACAGAAAATATGGAGAAACAATCAGACACCATCAATGTCCACTTAAATCTGGCAGATTCACTTTTGGTAATTAATAGAAATTGCCAATGCAGTCATAGTAAAACACTGTCTTGGGGCAAAAACATGGCATCCAGAAAGTCCCAGCATGTGGTTAAATTGGACTTTGACATAAAACTTAAAACACAGAACAGCTTATGCATCATTTTTGGTCTGTGAACAGATGGCAGTACTGTGAATTGTGTCCAAGGGGAGGGAGAGAAAGGGTCGCCATTGATCTTTGCTACATGCAGCTTATAAACAAGGAAGATACAAACAGATTTGAAGAAATCTGAAATTGTTAACAGGTAAGAGCATCTGTCACTTAAGCATCTAGAGATGTCTTTACTATCTGTAGAGATAGTACAGACACCTAGAAGCAATGATGTGCATAGTTAAAGCTTCACACCAGACCACATTTTAAAACATTGAGAAAACAGGTTCTGCATGTATTAGTTAAATGTGTAAACAAAAGGAAATATGGGGCAAAAGAAAGAATTGTAAATAATTTGACCCAGTAATATTTTGACTTCCAGCTTCTGCCACACTGCTCTCTGCATATTTATACAAACTCACATCAAATTAGTGGAAATCACAGTGTTTAGACAATTTATAAAAGAAAAAAGTTCTGAAAACATGTTTTTTAAATTGTCTACATAAAAGAGTATGCCCAGAAATTACAATTCAGTAGTAGGTAGTCTAGGCTAAAAGTAGTAAATCTGCTAAGGTACACAAAGACTGTGAATCTGCTTTCAGGAAGTCAGGAGGTGGGGGTTGGGAAGGGGGAAGTTTTGCAATTAGAAGATCCCCGATGGGGTTGCCTTAGAACTCAAATGATTACTTCCAGTTCAGAAAATCTTTTGGGACAATGGCAGACAGCTCCCATTGTCAGCTTCATTTACGGTTATTTTAATAGCTCCAGCTTATTTCTGTCAGCTAGGCTGCTTGTATGTCAAGCTTTTGGACAGGCAATATAATTGCTATACAGAGGAACAGTACAATGTTGCTAAAGCTCGATATGGAGACATAAAAACCCCCTGATGAGTACACATTAGGGAAATGAAATGTTAACTTCTATGCCAATAGGAAAAAATTATTGTAATACAACCACATATGATCTACATTTCTTTGAAGAGCACGTAAAGCGGTCTTTGCTGTTCAGTACTCAGTCGTGATTTGATTTCATTCAATCATACTGAAAAAAACATGACTGCACTACTACATCAGCATTACATCAGGTTTATAAAATATCAGTGAAAACAGACTAAACAGCCAGCAGGTTCTGGGCCACGTACATGGGCACTCAGTGTCCACAGAAGCAGCGCCTCTTACAAGAGCAAGGTTTGCAGGATCTGACACAAATCATTGCTCCAATAATCAATCTCCTTACTTAGAACAGATTTTATCTACACAAAGACACAACTGGTTTCTACATCCCCAGAAGTATAACTGCACAGTATCACAAAACTATGCATCAGTATTTTTGGGATAATATTGTTACAGAATTTAATTGCCTTTAATTCCTACCCTCTTACTACAGTTTCATGACAACAGAAAATGTCTTCTGAACTGTAGGTAATTCACAAACAAGTGAAGGGTTCTACAGGTCTGCTGCTTGTTTAATTCTGAACATCAGTGATACACAAATTTATTTATACATTGCACAAGTGTAAGACATGCAAAGGATTAATGTTTGTGTTAACTTCATTAATGCTTAGAAGAATTTCTTACATACACACACACAAAGGAACATGTATATATGCTCTTTAGTACTCTGGCTTTACCCCACAAAATCACTCCCTGTCAGTCTTCCTTTTTCTAAGGAATTGTTGACAAAGTCAGTGGTTTTATTACCACTCTTATAATTTAACTGAGAAATGGAAAGCTTCTGAAGGGGAAATTCCTCTGCAAATGGCTCCCGGAATTTCAAAACTAACTGGAGTTGACAGATTAACCTAGACTCCCCTTAGGCAGAAGGGAAGAGGCTACAAGGAAAATAATGAGACGCATGGGAAGTCAATTATGCACAAGAGCAACACATTTAATTGTACAGAAACTGGTTACTTGATGCAGAAGGATGTAGATGTTTAGACCTCTGCAAATTACTAAAATAACTGGACAGTTCTACAACAAGTACACTCACTCCCCTGCCCCCATAAATCTCAATGTTTAATGACTGTCTCAATAAAAAAAATGTTCTATGTGTCCCAAGAATCTTTTTCCTGCACACAAAGCTTTTCTTTTTAGAGTCCCTTTTTGGTTACAGTTTGAAAAACTGCAGCTTACTTTCTATTACTTCTACAAAAGCTACTTGCTGAAGGTCCAGCAAGTTCAACAGAGCAGTGGGAGCAACACTGGCTCATTACTAAACCACGCACAAAAGATTCTCATTTAGCACATGCATATCCTTCATTCTGATTTGTGTTTTGGACTACTACAATTGTCCTTAAGCTTAAGTCTCCAGACTGTTTTCAGTTGCAGAAACTGCTGACTAACAATGACAGTTCCCAGACCAGCTCAGCTCTGAGCAAGAAAAGATACTGACACCAAAAGTAAGAAGCATGTCGAGGAATACTAGGAATCAGGCTATTACTGCTGTTCATGTTACTGTACCAGGCAGCTATAAACACCACAGCACTTAATTACCGTCACCAGAAATGCTGCCCCTGGGCAGATTTAGGTGTACCTGTGGATATGCAAGTGCTAGGAGAACAAAGCAAGTCAGTGAAGTCATGAGACTGAAGTATCTGATGCATCAAAAGACATTTTGAGCCTTGTTCTGACAAAGTCTGATATTATTAACCTACAAAGTATCTGTTCATATAATCAAACTATTTTTATTGATGCATCCAGAGGGGATTCCACACTCATTGGTACTTGCTATATTATTTGCCTTTGTGTACAAAACAAAATAATCAAAATGCCATATAAAGAAACATCCATGAACTTGTTTGTTTCTGATTAAAAACTTCAGGACATGAGAGTCATGAGGGCAAGGAACTTTGGAATTAAAAATCCTTGTTCATTCTCTCTGGTTAAGATAACTGTATGAATTAAATGAGAAATACTCCATTTACAAGAATTTTTTTACATGCACACTGAAGAATCAACACTTAACATCTAAAAAGGAGACCTGCAACTAGAAAACTAGAAATTACTTACTGGATGTCAAGCATATATTTGTGTGTGCCCTGAATGCTTGTTAGGACATGGATTCAGTAATTTTCACATAATGGATATCTGCCTACACAGTTTTCCAGATTAAAAAAAATTGACTAAAAGTAGCAGAAATTAATACAAGTTAACAGATTTAAGAAAGGAAAATCTATACATTTAATTTGCTCTTTATTTACTGCTTAATAGTAGATGCTGAAGTATTTGGATAAACAGACCAAAGAGCTTCTCCGTTAGAATTTCCACTGGAAACCTCTTACTCATTCCCCATAGAAATTCCCTTCTTTTTTTTTTTTTCCCCTTTTTCCTTCAGTGAAAGAGAATGAGTGATGTGAATAACTTGCTGCCAAACAAGAAGTTTAATTGTCATGGAGCCATAACAAAACTACATCAACTCTGTCTACATTAGTACTCTTGGTGTAAGTGAGAGAACACTATGATATTGTAGGTAACTAGTAGACTGCTTCAGCACAAAATGGATTTTGCTCCTGAACCTCTAAAGACTTTTTTTACTTAAGAACTTCACAGAATCTGCAGTGACTAGAAGGGTAGTTGTACCAGGTGACCTTCTCAAATCTGTGCATGACTATTCTCAACAATATATTCTCAAATGCTGACCACTCTTCTGTTTAACTAGTTTGAAGAACTCAATTTTAAAAGGATTTTTTGACCATTCCCGAAATTACAGACATACTACACCATGCATTTTTTATTCCATTTCCCCCCGTTCCCCTCCTCATTATCACATACTGGATCAATAGTCACTCCAAATCCATAATCTGCAGTAATCTCATTCTCATTGTAATCATCACTCCTTCACCTTCTTATTTAATAAAGCACCTAAAAACTGACATGACACTTGGGTCAATGACAACCTGACAACTCATCTTTCACTAACAATTTTTGAACCTTCTCCCACTCTTCTCCCCTACCTTATCAGTATCTAGGAAAATTCAAGTCAGTCCAGCTTTTCCCTATGCAATTTCATCACTCAGCATGTACATTTTTAAGAAAGCTAATTAAAAAGTGCAAGCAAGTCCTAAGATTTCCAAGTCCTTGATCTCTGAGCTTCTGGAGTTAACACACAAAACTCCATTCAGAAAGCTGATTAGGAATGATGGGGACTATGACCTGCTTCAGGTTTTATTTTATCACTGTTTTTTTAGGGGTTCTCTTGAGCCATGTTTTCTCCCTACCAATTCACAAAGTAATCCACTTCTACACAAGCTGCCATCTCTTTAACATGGTCTGGACAAACCCAGACAACACAAAATATTACTGTACTAGATAGTATGGAAACACAAATGTATAACCAGGCACCATTTTTTCTTTTTCTGAATAATATGCTAAAATTGGTATTGTAATACTTTCAAAGTGAACTATGACACCAGACTTCTTATGCAAAGACATAGTCATCTTTCCTTTCCTCCCTGAAGTAATTAACATTCCTTGCACAGGCAGCTGGACATTTGTTAATCATTAACTGTTTGTGTAATAAAGACTGGGAGATAAACCTTTGGCCATTCCTCACAATGGTACACCCCCCAAAAAAATATCTTTAAGAGCAAGTATTTAGTGATTAGTGTAAAATAATTCACAGTAACAAAACCCTTGTTGTATTATCCTAGCACATTCAATATTTTCTGAAAACGTGGTTTTGTGAACAAGACTTTCCATGTTCAAACCAAAGTAGTTATCTCAGGAATTCAATCAATAAAACCCAACATTTTTAACTTCAGCAGAAAGTAAGAGGTGTTTTTTAAAAAGATGAACTATGTTGTTAATCTCTTGGATAGTAAAATAATACATACTACTAGAATTGCAACACCAAATATAATAGAGGCATAACCAATGCACACATTCCAGTCTTATCTAGAATCACTTTGATTCACTCTACCTTGCTTTCATTACAGGAAGGGCACAGCAAGGGCATTCCTCTCGGATCAAACAGAAAATTCCACAGACAGAAGTTTCCACATGTCTGATTCGTTGCAGATTAAACCCTTATCATTAGACAGCAATCTCTAATTTTCATAGAGACAGGATATACCCTGTCATGGTAAATCTACAGGCAAAGATTCAGGGGTGGGGAGCGGGGGAAAAAAATAATCTGTAGAATAGAGACGTATTCCCCATGAAAGTGCTATGCACATCACCCTCACAGCTTTGGAGAACGAAGAGACAAGGTACCAGCATTAAAGATCACACACATAATTCCATTCATACATTTCTGTGTACTGCAAATTTTTCAAGCTGAATCACCCAACTTCCTCTCCATGCATAAATACAGCCAGGAACTACAGGTAACACATATGAAAAGTCTATATTCATTTTCAGTAAATTATGCTACCAAAAATCTTCATTTCTTTACCCACATAACTGGAACAGTTCTGCAATTCTCAGGTACATTTACCAGTAACACTAAAATTAGAAGGCTATTCTGTAACTATACTTCTAACATTTTGAAATTTTTAATATAATAATCTTTTAATCCTTATGTGCTGTACAGAACATGAATAAGCACACTTTGATCAGTGACTTCAAAACCAAAACTCAGAAATTTCATTTTTTTCAGGCAGTTTCACACTTCCTGCATCAGCAAAATAAAAATGGCCTTTTGTGTAAATACCCAGACTGATGAATTTAAGTAACATGCAGATATTGGAAGCAATCCATGTCAGCAAGAATTATACTAAGTAGAAGATTAGGTAATAAAGCAATGCGACTAATGAATTTTCTGTGTGAAAACCTTCCCTGTCATATAGGCAGATATTCAAACCTGCACAGTTGCAGAACTCAGAGTTGAAAGAACTATTAATGATGAGCACTACTGGTAGGTAAAGACAATTTAAATCCACTAGCTCAGCAGCTTGCTCTTTAGCTCCAATGCCTAACAAAATCATGCAACTCTTCGTAAGAATTATCATTGTATTGATTTATCTCCATTTACAAATAATTTAAAATTAAACAGAAGCAGCTACTAGAAGCATGGATGGAATACAAAGAGTTTGGGGATACCTAATTTCTGAATAAAGAAATTACTTGTTGCAGCCCTGTTGTTAGATTCTTTGGGCACTTATATTTTCCCCCCAGATCTCTCCTTGACGACACTGAAATGCTAGAGATACTCTTTCGCTGAGCCACACAGAGACTTGTGAATTGAAAATTCATGTTTGGTCACATTCAGATGACCAGTGTAATCAAGTCACAGATGCAGTAAGAATGATAAGAAGATTACAAAATGGACCTGCAAAACCTTAGCTTCAGCAAAGCCTAAAGTATTCTGAAATCCAAGTTCTAAAGCTGCAACTAACTGCATGTTCTAAGTTGTGGAAGTTTGCCAAATACTTATGTAGGTTTGTCCTTTGTTAAATATGTCCAAATGCTGTATGATTGAAGTTTAAAATCTTCAAAGAAAAGAATAAACTTTATGCAATTATTTCAAGCTCCCCTCTTTTGACCTTAATATGTACTTCAAAAGCTAAGCAGATGCTTAGTAGGAAATAAATCCCTAACTCAACAGATGTACCAACAGTGATATGGCAAGATGCACCTTCCACAGCTTTTGGTAACCCTTCTCTTTTATTATTCCTCTGCTCACAAGTACTTTTCAAGTCAAAGAGAGGCCTAGGCAAATTAATAGGCCCTTAATATGTACTGTATTGTCTGAATTGATCGCTGTTTATAAGGTAATCTTTGGGACTGCATGTGGCTCAGCTTCAGTTCACCTCCTACAGAGACACAGCCCCCAGGCACCTCTGTTTTCATCAGGCCAAGTAATAACCAAATCAACACCTTTCACAACAAAACAATCCTTTACTTTCAAGCACCCTGCAGAAGAGGAGGGGAGCCTCAGCTTCTGTACAGGATCTCTTTTTGGCAGCTAAGGTGATGTTTTACTCAGCAGGATACCTAAGAAAACTCTCAAACTACTTTGGAAGATCTCCCTGCCAACAGCAAAACACGTGATGAATAGTATGTCTAAAACTAATTCAGCTTTTTCCAGAGACATCTTCTATGAGCTACATTAACAACCCAATAGCACTTTGCAGTTACCCTCACAAATGCAAATTACATGGTTTCCTTCTAGACTAAGAAAGATAATCAGCTATCTTCAGGCTGCTCAGGACCTTGGTTCAAACTCAGGCCTCCTTAGCCTCAGCCAAACTGAAACTCGGAATTATCTCCAAATGCCAGGAATTCTCTCTAAATGCTCTAGCACATTTGATATACCTGAAAAGAAACACTAATGCAGCAGCAGCATCCCACAGGTTAACCCAGTGGCACCATCAGTTCCAGACATTAGCCTGAATATAGCACCCCAAGTACAGAAGTGCGAACTGCAAACTGTAGTGAAGACCAGATGGTCCCTGACAGGTTAACCAGGTAACCTCTGAATTTGAGCACTTGTATGCACATGACTAAATTCAGGTGTCAGGCAGCCAGGCAATCAGAATTAGCAATAAAGCGAATAACATGCTCCCGGAAGTCAGTCATCTCCTAGGAAAAAAGTTTTCTTGATTTTCTTTTGGATAACAGCAAATCTAGGACCTGTCCTCAGTCTCATTGATAGTGGGTCTCTAGCTCTTACCTTTTTCATTCAACTGACACAAATTGTGCTGAACTGGGTCTGTACTTCTTAACTGATTTTTTTTTTTTTAGTTTCTTTTAGTACTAGAGGGGTTCTAAAGATACAACAGTTATTCTTTATAAGCTGCAGCTACAGATATTTGTACTGTCTCATGAAAGAGTATCTATGTGCCAAATGCCTCATTTTTAAAACCATAACAAATCGGTGGAAAATGTATTTTAGTTGCATGAAATTTTAAGCAAATGTTTTCTAAAGTGAAATTATTACTCAATTTAGGCACAGTTAATTTTTGTTAGCTTTTTTTTTTCCTCCACAGTGGTCCAAGTTTGACTCAACGCTACTGAAAAAAATGCCATAAAACTAGAATGAAATCCTTCCTCTGTCAGCTTCTCCCTCATTTTCAGCATCATACTGGACACACTCAAGCCCACTGTATGCTTGACTATCACAAAACTTGTGGTAGGGAAGAGAAATCATGTGATGAACACTTTAAAAAAACAGGTTATTGTGGTTGGGCAGGCATGGTATTCATTACTGTCACAACAAAAACCTTGTTCTGGTGGACTCTGGAGAAGTTTGGTAAAGACTCTTCTGCCAAGGATTCACAGAACTGCTGATGGGAATTGAAACAGGTATATCCTGTCTCCCATTCACATCAATTCAAGTTGTTTTTCTAAATTCAATACCAATGGGAGGAAATATCTAGGCACAGCATAAAATAAATATGCCAGTAGAAAAAAAAACCTACCACAACACTGAATGTATATCAGCACCAATGTTTCTTTCCAGAGCACTTCACTTGCTACCTTTCTTTAAAATACTGTATTATTTTTAATAATCTGTCCTCACAGAGAAAGCAAAGGGAATAATTATTTCTGTATCCCTGATTAAACTATTTCTTCTTTCCAGAATAAGAACAGCTGTATTTATGTTATTGTTTAAGAGAGATGAAGATAGGATATCTTGAACAGGTATGTTCCAAACATTTCTCAGAAAAAATACACAACCAAAACCTCAACACACACCTTTATCCTGATATGCACAAAAAACGCATCTCAAATTCTGAAACCCTTTCTTGAATTCCTTTAAGAGCTTTAATTATAAACTATTCAAACAAGTAAAAAACATTTGTCCTTCTATTATTTTCCAAGCAAGTAACAAGTTTAACAATCTGTGCTTGGATTACAGGCTCTGACCTAGAATTCCAATCCAGATATCAGTGTGGCAATTGACTGTTCAATTTCAGAATTCAAGTCTACTGGTTAAAAAAATTCCACTCTGCTGGCTAGAACTTCATTCAAACCTCCCATGTATGTATCAGAATCTGGCTATAACTCCCTAACTGAAGTGCTAATGCAGCCTCTCATTGAAAATATTAGCTTCCCAAATTTGCATTCACTGGTTTAAGAACTTTTACTTGGAATTACAGAACCTAGGAACCATTTTACATTTTTTTTGGTTGGGTACTGAGGGGGTGGGGGGTTGGGAGGAGGGGTGTGAGTGTGTTTTTGTTGTTGTCATCTTCCCATTTAACTCTTGATCTTTAACTGGCCAAAATACACAATGAAATATAATGTCAAAACTTATGTTCCAATGAGACTGTATCTGCAGACAGAAGCTAAGTAGGAAAAGTTTTTGTCACAACCCCTGTAAACAAGCCAAGTCTCAGCGCATCTCCTCCTCACAGCCTATTATATTAAATCCACAAGGAATATTCTTTCCTATCAACATCACCTAATCAATTAGTTTTGAATTTAAACAGCTTTCTCACAAAAATATTTGCTCAACTTTTTTTTTTTCTGTTAACAGTTTTCAGCAACCAATAATCTGACAGATCAGAAAAGACTCAGAATAAACACAGAACACAGACAGCATATGGTTTGACTGCAACATGTTTGAAATATGCATCATAGAAAAATATAAATTATTAGGAATCTGTTTGTTTCCTGCCTAAAGGTACAGGAGTTGTTAGGACAGATGCATGACACTTGGCTTCTGTTCCAGACAACACTGCTGATTTAATAGCTATCCAACAGGTACTTAAGTGTTCTGTTCCACTGGTGATCATAGTATTTAATCGTTGTCTGTCTTAATATTAAAACTCAACAGCTGTGAGTGCTGAAATGATTTGGAAAGCTCAAAAACCAAAGATCACTGAACAAACAGAATATGAAGCTACCTCATATATATAAATGCTAATCATATTCTGCACCCTAGTCAGTGCAGTAGCCAGAAATAAATATTACCACAACAAAATGCTAACATGTTTATTATGTATTAGTAGTGCTCTGTAACTTTTGTATTTGGTACTTTGCTTTACATTGTTAAAATCATATTCATTCTCCTTAATGAATTACTGTCTTCCCAGTTGGAAATTATTCTAGTTGTATCGAAAATAGTGTCTCATAGCAATTAAACTTCAATGATGGTATTTTATGCACAGAGAGATAGTGCAATAAAGCGTATTTTCTTTCACATGCCCCTGTTAACATCATTGGGTTTTTTCCACTTGCTCCTTCACAATTCTTTTACAAGATACATCCCATCGTTGCAAGGTGACACTTGAAAACTCTGTGATTCCAAAGGAAGACTACACAAAGGGTTACAAACCACATCTGATTAAGAACTTCCCAAACAAAAAATAAGCAGAAACCGGCAAACTATTAGCAGAAAGCATCATGCATGTACTCTTATTCTTTCTTACGCTAGCAAAGACAGCATATAGGATAGACAGAACTTTGCTCTAATAAAGACATAACTTTGTGTTTTAAGTCAGCAAATTAGCTTAATCACCTTAAAACTTTGTTCTTATTGTTAGAAAATAATTATTGTTGTTCTGTCGCACTCTACCTAAGAACTGGACAGGACAGGAAGACTCCTGGTAACAAATAACTGTATTACTGAATTAAACATGAGTAATACGAGTTATATCATGCATGAAGTTCAGACTGCCACATAATTCTTAACACCATTCTGGAACAAAGTTATGCACTGGAAAATATGTTCAGTTGCAGAAATTTAGAAATGCCTGCTGGTAGCCTTGGAAGCTGACTAGCTGCAAAGTTTGTAATAGCAGTGTTTGCAAAATTCACTGTGGTTTATTAAAAGTTGAAAAATCCCAACCTGTCATCAGGGGAAACCTTACTGAATAGGGCTCACAAATAACAACCTGCATCTGGGTGTACAAGGGATGCAAATCTAACCACACTACTACAGAACCAGACACCATAGAATTAATGATGCTTGAAACTTTTGCAGAAACTGTGTTTCCGAACATCAGCTTGCAGCACGGGCTCCTATCTTCTATAAACATCGCAATGAGACCTTTCTTAAGCTAAATAACCCAGAGCATCTACACTCCCAAATTCTGCTGTCTCTCTCAGCTGTCTAAAACCAAAAGGCAATCCTGAAATACGACAAAAAGCAGTTCTTAGTAATTAGCCAGAAGCACTGGTACCTCAAGAAAAGGAGCTGTCTACTTCACAAAACTTCTTTAGAGAATGCCAGAGACTGAACAAAACTAGTAATGGTTCTCATTTTCATATTTTTACACTGTAAATCAGTATGGAGACTTGCTCACCATGCACTTGTGCTCCCAGGACAGTCTCACATGCAGCCCAGTGGGCAACACTGAATGGCCTTGCTCAACTGCAGAACTGAAGTAGTACTGAGAGTTCTTCCGAATACCTTTTTTGCGTAACAGAGCTTCCATCTTTCCTTTCACCTTTGAGGAGTGTAGATATTTAATGGGACAAAGAAGGAAGAGCTTTTGGTATTGCCTTAGTCCCACACAGATTGTGTTTAGGTGTTCCTCCAGCAATTGTTTTAACCATGCATAGAGCTCTTCTAAACAGCAGTGGCAGCATGGTATTGACATGATTTATCCTGCTTTTATTGCTCAGTGCTAACAGGACTTAGATTGTACATGTGGGATTTTTTTGTGCCACACTGGGATCTGTATCAACACAATGCATTCTATCACTAATACATCCCAATCTGCTCAAATCTTTATCATTTTTTTTGAGAAAATATTTTACACCTGCTTCACTAGGCATTTTATATAGCCAGCTGCTGATCTAAATTTGGAGACTTCAGTCTAGGTCACACAAAAAGTTACCTTAAATTCCAAATTCTGAATGCCCAGACACCTAAAGGATAAATACATTACTCTCTTCTATAAATTCACTGCACAGAAATCTTGTTTTAACATTTCCCCCCTTACAGTAATACACCCAGAGTCTTCATTTCTTCTATAATTTTATCTCTGTACAGTAACAGTCACAAGGCACCATTAATACTTCTGAGTCATTATATACTGAGCGATGATCTCTGATCTTTCCCTTACTCGCTTGGCTTCCAGTTAACAATTTATTAGCTGGAGATAGCACGAGGCCAAAACTCAAAATAATCTTGTTAGTACCATTTATTTTCTTTAGTCATACTTTTAATCTGTATAACTTCCTGGGGAAATGAGCTTCATGACTTTATTATACTCCATGTGAAAATACTTCCTTTTAGGTTGGTTTCTGTTCACTGAGTATAACCTATTTCTCACATTGCAAAAGACAGACTGATATGAGAAAGTTGATACAGAAACTACTGCAATTTTATAGACTTTGGTCAACCTGTTCTCCTCCTTTTCTTACCATTGATGTCTTTTCAACCTAAAGAATATCACATGAAAGCTAAAACAACACTGACTACCAAAATTCACCCCTAAAGTATTTTTGAAAAGCATCAGAGAAATTAGGCAGCAAAGTAATCAAAGCAATTCCTGAGTTCAGAAGTATGGGTGCATTTGGGCTCCCTGTTAAAAACTTACTTCTAATGATTCGGGTGAGACTATAGAAGACAGAATCTATGAAAATGAAAACCAGCTGACCTAAACCAAAGGCAAGTCATAAAAAAAAAAAAAGTACTGAAGAGTTAGTGGCAAAGGTATTTTTTGGAAAATTGCAGAATTACTGGTACAAATATAAAACCCTAATATGATTTCCTACCTTCCAAAGTGTAAAATTCAAAACCCCACTAACACAGAAGAGATAACCTGAAGGCCAGCAAAAATTCCATGCATGGAGATAGCCATTTGATGTTTCTACCATCACCAATCATCTACTCTTTCTGCAAATGTGATGGTTGGCCTAAGAAGAAAGGTACAAAAATACCTGCCTTAGCCACCAAATAGTTAAGTGTTGACTCAAATAACTTCCTAATTCAGTTTATCCATCTTTGAACTGAAAGTGTAGTATGATGCTTTCAAAGACAGCAGGAAGCAACATGTAGCTCAGGGGTGAAGTCAGATAAGCCCTTTAGCAAGCTGAAAAAGTTGCGTGCAAAATCTCCTCTTTCACAGTCTTTAATGTGCTTGCTTGGCTAATTATCAGTCTGCTCCCTACATCAAGGCCAGTCCATTTTGAAAAACATGACACATATTCAGATACTGCAGCATAAAGAGTGCATTCTGTAATAATTCCTGCAGTTTGTTAGCAAATAAACCCAACACAAAAGCACTGAGATAAAATTTAAACTATTTAAGCGTGTTCTTTCCTTGGTGCCTTCAGATCAACATTTGGCAGAAAACACACCTACCAAACACAAATACATGCTTTTTTCCCCCCATGAGGGTGTCTTAAGCAGAATTTGTTCACTAAGATGAAAAACTTGCAACTCCTCTTCGCCACCACTCCTGCCCCAACAAATCCCTCTGCCTTTTACTCCTGAGGAACTGTGAACACTAGACACCAGATAAGAATAAAGACATGCCTCTCCCTTTGCCTTGAAAATACAGAGCCACTGTCCTGGACAAGATTATTAAATAGAAGCTGGCTTTGCCCCAAGTTCCACCAACTTTGCGAATCTGCCAGATGAAAAGGAACTTACTTAAACTCACACCAACTCTTCAGTAAAGCAAACTAGCCTTGTGCCAAAAAGAGAATGCAGACACTACACGCAGACAATGAATTCTGCCACAGCAGTAGTATTACAAAAATGTGTACCTGTCCACATACACATAAAATAGGCATGCATGTACATATTGCTGTCAAAATAAATATATTTCTTCACTCTTTCATTTTTATTACCGTTATCTGTCACTTGCACAATAAACTGGCAAACTTAAGACTCATTCTGTAGGATAACTAGATTCTAAGATTCACAGATTCACAGAATAGCAAGTTGGAAGGAACCTCAAGGATCATCTAGTCCATCCTTTCAGGGTAAGAATATAGTTTAAATGAGATGGCCCAGAACCCTGTCAAGCTGAGCCTTGAAACTGTCTAATGTAGGGGAATCCAGCACCTCCCTCAGGAATTTATTCCAATTTTTTCTGGCATCCAGTCCAAATCTCCCCAGTAGCAACTTGCATCCACTATCCCCTGTCTTTTACCATGTGACTCTTTGTAAAAAGGGAGTCTCCCTCTGTCATGCATAGTAAACTTGAATGTATTTATGTCAAAAGAAAGATGCAATGGTACACGAATAGTCTGCAGGTATACACACAAAAAATAAAACCACTAGCTCTCAGAAAGTACTCCATTTTACAGTTTTAGAAAAGCTGTTCCATAATTTAACTATGCTTTTTGTTAAAAGCAAAGAGAAACAATGTTATATTTCAAGCTCTACAGGTGTTTTTTTAACCCACAAACTTAATAACTGACTTTCTATAGAAGAAAAAATATTGCCTGTAACAGTTTGTTCATCTAAACCTTGAAGTGGTGGTTTAAGTCTGTATTACCCACGTTCACAATTGTAGGAAGCATACAGGACACACAGAGTAGCCACTGAATGAATCAGATATGATTGCTATTTTTTTATTCTCAGTTGCAAGGTTTTTTTCCTCTAAGACATCAATCACATGTCACAATTTACTAACATGTAACCCATAGCCTTATTTTGCTCATCAATTTATAGTAAGGACCTTATTAGCATAGTATCAATGCTCTATCTTTATCAGAGACATACAGGAATGGGAACCTGCACAGATGCCAAACCAAAATTCAAGTCAGCACTAGTGTTTTACTGAAACTGTAATTTATGTTTCCTCTGAATACATGACACTAGAATAACTCTGTTGCTCATCAATTTATGCCTTATTAATGAAATAAATCAACAGATCAGCCTGCTTCATTTATGTGGGTTTTTAAAGCCTGTGTTTGTTTGCTCCGACAGAAGCCCTTACACAAAGAAGGCAGTGCTTACTAGCTTACAGATGGGCACCTTTATCAACTCTCAAAAATGACATCCAAAACCACCTGTATGGCAGCACACCTACACATACTTCTAGTAAAAAAACAGGAAGAGTGTCATCACACGAAGATTTAGAAGCATGAAAATCTCTGCAGAAAGCAGTTTGCTGCCTTAGCTTCACAGTCCTACTGTCCACAAGCTGAAAGTACTCCCATGAGGCAGACCTTCTTTTTATATCAATAGTCTTTTTTTTTGCATATGATCTCACTAAAGTGACAGGCAGAACTATATACATACTGGTGACATCTTTTTGTACTGACAGTAGTATCTGCATCAGCAGTGACAATGCCACTTCTCTTTATCTCTTTGCTGGCATATGACTTTATTTAAATATAAAAATCACAGAAAGCCACCTTACCTTTTTCTTCATCTATTCGAAAAACTCCTAGACCAGATCCATCTCTGATAGAATATCTGATCTCCCCATCTCGTCCCGCGTCTTCATCATAAGCAGATACTGTCATTACCGAGGAGCCAACAGGAGCATCTTCTTTTATAAAGCCTTTATCTGCAAATATAGAGAACCGTGGAGGGTGCAAGTTTTCATTGACATCAACTATCTCAACCTCAACATAACAGGTAGAGGACAATGAAACGGGCTTTCCTTTGTCCTTGGCACGCACAGTCAAGTTATAAAGTTGTTTCTTTTCATAATCCAGACTTTGTACAATACGTATTGCTCCACTTAGCTTGTCAACATCGAAGGTGCCATCTCCACTGTCCAAAAGACTGTATCGTACTTGACTTGATTGGCCTAAATCAGGGTCATAGGCTTCTAGCCATGTAATAATAGTTCCCTCAGGAAGATCTTCTCGAATTTTCACATGGTAATTTGAAGGAATAAATTTAGGAGGATTGTCGTTGATATCTTCTACAGACACTTTCAGAGTGACTGTTGAAAATAACTGAGGTTCTTCAGTAGGCTGGTCCCTAGCCTCTATTTTCAAGAAATAGACATGCTGTTCTTCACGGTCCAGAACTCCTACAACTTTCACAACTCCTGTCACAGCATTAATAGTGAACTTGTCTGTATCTGTAAGAAGAGAGTATTTCACTTCACCATTAGCTGCCAAATCTTTATCAGTAGCTTCAATTTGAATTATTTCACTGTTTGGCTCTTTGTTTTCACTCACTTCAACAAAATAGCTGTCTTGCAAGAACTTTGGTGAATTGTCATTAGCATCCAAAATCATTACATCTAAAAGGCGCCAGGCAGACTTCTGTGGTATTCCAAGATCATAGACAGTAATATTTAGAGTATATTTATCTTTTGCTTCTCGGTCAAGGGGAGATAAAATTTTCAGCATTCCTCTTTCCATATCAACAATGAAACTACTATCTTCATTACCTCCAGAAATAACATACACTAGCTTTCCATTGAAGCCAGTATCAGGATCAGTAGCATTCATAAGTATTATGCTGGAGCCCACAGGCTGATCTTCTCTTATCTCAATGCTACTGGGGAGAGTACTTCTAAATTGAGGTGCATGCATATTCACAGAATGAGTGTCAAAGAAAACATCCTCGACTTCTCCATGACTGTGCAATTTGTTTGCTTGTAAGAGCTTCTCTGCAAGCATTTTGGCAACACCAGTTTCTTCACATTGCAAGCTGACTGGTTTGCGGCTGGTAGCTACAGTTATGTTGATATACAACGGTTTTGCAAAGTTTTCTCCATCTGTAGCTGTAATTTTCAAACTGTGAAAAGACATTTTAGCACCTAGACCATCTACCAGCGACTGTTTGAGTGAAAGTACTCCAGAATTTGGATTTAGACTAAATAAATCCAGTTCATTTCCAGATTCAATTTGGTATCTCACCAACTGCAGCTCATCAGCATCAATAGCAGATACAGTTGTTATTTGTTCTCCAACACCAAGATCTCGAGGGATTGTTCCCTCACAATTTATTTTCTCAAAAAGTGGTATATTGTCATTCACATTATTTAAAATAATAGTAACAGGGACTTCAACTTCTCGACGATATGGTATACCCCAGTCAGAAGCTCGAATCCTTAAATTGTAAACTCTTGGCATCAATTCATAATCTAAGTCTTCTGAGGTACTAATAATCCCACTGAAATGGTTAATCACAAATGGCAAAGGATTTAAATTTGCAATGCTATAGGTCACATAACCATTCTCCCCTTCATCAAGGTCTTTTGCACTTACTCTCATGACACTTGTACCTACTGGCACATTCTCATTGAAAGTGGCTTTATAGGATGTCTGAGTAAATTCAGGAGGGTTACTGTTCATACCTAGTACCTTAATTAATACTTTTGCAGAAGCTCTTCTGTCACTTGACACAACTTCAAGTTCAAAATGGGATGCATATTGTGCTTTTATGGGTTCCAAAGTGGTAATAAGACCAGTGTCTGGATTTAAACTGAATTTTGCTTTGCCTGGTGTATTTTTAAATAGATATTTCACATGTGGGTAACTAGGCAGAGCTTTCACCATTATCACAGGTGTGTTTGGGGGAGCAAATTCACTTATTTCAGCTCTATATATCTCTTTTTCAAATCTGACAGGGCCAGCCTTAAGTTGTGGTGAAGTCACATGAACAACTTTTACAGAAGAAAACTGTGGGGGATTTCCTTTATCTTTAGCCTGAAGGGTAAGATTATATCCAAAAGGGTGGCTCTCCCAGTCAATGTGACCAATGGCTTTTATTTTGTATTCTTTACCTCCTGGAACAGACCTCACTGTTTTGAACTGTTGAAGTGGATCACCTGCAACAATACTTAATGATGCTATTTCCCCATTTGAACCCTGATCATTGTCCTCTACAGTTACAATCGCGTAAGTGGGATCTTTGTCTGATTCTGATGGAGTCAGAGTAACTACTGTAATAACAGGGGTATATTCATTTGCTTGCTCTATGTGAACGGTTAGTTTTGCCATACTGCTTATGCCACTGCTGCCATACAGCTTCAGCCCACGGTCCACTGCAAGAATTTCCATCTCATAAAGCTTAGTGTCTGAGTAGTCGAGTTTACCAGTTAGAACTACAACTCCACTGGTTGGGTGTATAGCAAACATATCCGTTCTTTCTTTAAAGCTATAGTAGAACTCTCCATTTGTTCCTATATCTGCATCTGTTGCACTGACTCTTGCGATGCTGGTCCTTATTGCTGTGTTTTCAGGCAAAGAAACGCTGTAAGATGTTGGAGAAAACAAAGGCCGCAAGTCATTCGTATCCAGTACTTGTATCCTGACCTTCGTGCGTGTTTCAGCATTTGTATTTTTTTCCACTGCTTTAACTGTCAGCATATAGTGGTCTTTTACCTCTCTGTTAAGGATAGCTGTGTTTCCTCCCTTGGTCCGTATTCTCAAAAAGCAAAAGTTTCCAAGAACGTATTCTTCAGCTTTGAACAAGTTCTCATTGTCACCAGAAATAATTTTGTATCTTAGGTCCCATAATGGATTTGTAATGTAAATGCCCATTTTCACTGGATGCCCGACATAAGTCTTGGCTGCAGAATTCTCATACACAGTGGCATTATACTGTACTTGTGTAAACTGCATTGGTGGAGCATGATGTGGCCTTTGATTTCCTTCACAGTTTCCAAAATGCTGCACCAGCAGCATCAGCAGCAACAGCATAGTCAAGTATCTTCCCATGGCAGCAATTACAAAGGAACCCTGAAACAAGAGAGAGATATGTTACAACTTATGACTATTCAAATATTACTCAAATAACCTTGATCTTCATCTTAAAATTCATGGGGAAAGAAAATGAGAAGTTACACATCTAGGACCATCTTCATCTGGGTTTGTAGCAACAGTCTTTGCTCCTGAGTCTCACAGGATAACAGATCAAAGCTTCACAATACTTACACAACAAGCCCAAACCTTCAACAAAATTTTGCAGGAAAGATTTCTTTCCAGCATGTAGAAAGCAATATAGCTTTAACTCAATTACTGTGATTAAGGAGCACACATTCTTTCTTTCATGTTTCCTGGTTTATCCTAAATGTTTTTCCCTTATCCTCTCCTTTAGCATATTCTTCCCTGGCCAGTTTATCATATAAGTCATACTAATTCCTAATCATACTAATTACCAGCTGTAGCCTTCTTTCATTCTTCCTGATCTTTTCTCCCATATTTTGGCCCTAGTTTGTCCTCACTGTATCACTGCTTATCAACCTCAACACTAGTTCTGTTTGTCGCAGCTCAAAAGGTATCACATTGTATCGTCTCCTTCCTCCACTCACATTATCTCTTAGTTATTTCCCTCTCCCCTAATTCCTGCTTGCTCAGGTACACAGGTGAAAGATCACATTGGCTGAAACTTCATGGACTGTCTCTGACAGCCAGAAAACTTTAGAACAAATTAATCTACTTGTATGAACACTTCACTCAAAAAGTTGAGAAGCAGCTAATTTAGTCATAGCTGTCAACGATTTTGAGAAGAGGAGGATTTAAGACTCAGATATACACAAACTACAGGAAATACCAGAGAGCAGTAATGAAAATGTCGCTACCATCTTTTTAAAAGACACACTTTTTTTTTCACCAAATCTAGCAATTAAGCTACATGACTAACCATGACTAAGCCATAACCATAACAATCAATAAAAGGTTAATTAGCAAATACTAAAATATGTATGAGCTTTTAAAAGTAAGTCACAATCTGGAACCACTGCTTACAAGGTCTTAACACTGGATGAAGACTGCGCTGGTTAAGACTGAAAGTGAGGGTAGGGTTGGAACAGCCACCTGAAATGGTTAACAATATTATTCTTCCCATACCCACTTTTTCCCATGCTATGTAACTTCTTGTGGGAATAAATGGGCACTTAAGTCTCCAGGGCTTCATTTCCCTTAACATACTGCCAAGCAAATGAACATTTTCATAGGAGACAAAAACCACAAAACAAAAACAAAACAAGCAGAAAGCAAGAAAACTCCCAAACCAACCAGAATCCTGCAATAAATTATATCTGTACTCCCAAAGTTCTGAACAATTGAAGGGGTCACTAGACTATCCTAAGAGACATGTTAATCAATGATTACATAATTTTAAAAATAATCAATAGAACTAGATTCTTTTACCCCATCTTGCTGGAACTTTGGAAGCTGTCTAGTACCAAAAACTACTTGATACAGATCTTTCCCTCTTTTCTCCCTCTGCTACACAAGGACTAAGATTTGGTTTAAAATATTTTATGCTTCAGTCCAAAACCTAGCTTCACCTCTGATTCCATGGCACCCTGTAACTCACTACCTATACTTGTGTTTGCCAACAAGCTGCTGTACTGTATTGTATTTATTATTTAACACATCGTACCTGTCTGTATATTTTATCATTTGCTCCTCACATCTCAGTCCCACAGACAACATGCACTGCACTATGATGCAATAGACTATATTAAGATATCTAAACTCCTCACTAAAACTCGAAGTTGAACAAGTGTGCAGGGTTTCCTATTACCTATTTTTCTTCTGTTCTATAATAATTTAAGCACTTGCTGCTTTTCCTCAATAACTTCCAAGTGGAGTTTACTCAGAACTGGTAACTGGCAGCCTATCATTATTACAGGCAATGATGCAACTACCATCAAGAGAATCCAGACCTCAGCAGCAACTTCTGAAGTTTGCTGAGTCATAATCAAGACCGTTAAAGAGTATCCTTCAACTGAACAGTTCACCACATTGGATAAAAACAAGTTAGCAATTTCTGTCACGTGACACTTTTTTCCAATTTATAGAGCTACTAAAAAAATGTTAATCTGGAATTATCCAAAATTTAAACAATATAATCTTGATATGTATCTAAAGTAATAAACAAATGCCAGTTAGAAAAGACACTTAACTACTAAGGGCAAGTATGAAAGTGTTAAGATAAAGTGATAATGTGTTAGATATAAACTCATGTAAATGGCTCATTTACAGTACGCCAGAATGACTAAATTTCAGAAACACTTTAGCCACAGGCTGCACTTTGAACTCCTAATTTTTCTCTTATCTTTGGAATACGAATGGTTTAGAATTTTCTGCCTCCATTTTCAACACATAAAGCAACTGATTAACACAACACCATAGAACTAGATTTACAGGAAGTGTACACCATATTTATTCCGAAAAGCTACTTTCAAACAAAGTTTGTTTTCCTATTTGAAATTCTTATTCAGATTTTTTTTTTAATTTATATGTATATCCAAGTAATTTTTATTTAGATAGATATTCAGCACTGGGATATGTAAGATAACATTGTAACTAAGCAGTAAAACTAACAAAAATATTAACACACCAACATCAGTGATGTAATTTGCATGTGGGAAAAATGCTTAGAAATACAAACTACCTTTACATTAAAAGTCTAAGAACATGCAAAATTTTGGGGCTAGTAAACCTCAAAATGGGTAACTTACAAATAAAGATGACTTGGATATGACAGCACAGGACTGTGTCTCTTAGCAGGATGTTTACCATGTCTAGGCTTCAAAGTCTGTAGTTTGAGGTTTGAAAGTTTCAAGCATCAAATACAGAACTTAGCAAAAGGCAATCTCAATACCAAGTAAGCCAACAAAGAAGAAAAGAGACAAAATAAGCTTATCTTCTACATAATGTGTCAACGGGGAGCATATAGTGAGAGATTTACTCACTCAGTAATCATCCTCACTCTCAAGTTAAAAGTAGAAAAAGAACCTAAAGCAGGCCACGTAGCCCAAGTCACGCTGAGCCTTAGTCCCACTGCTACTCCTTCTCTACACGTAACATCTGCCAGCTAAGTCCAGAAGGACCTACTGTAAGACTAAGCTACATCATTTACATTAGCAGAATGAGACTGTGAGCATGGCCTGCTACACTGCTCCAGGGACACATCAGGGAGCATTCTGAAAACCGAGAGAGATTTCTCTAGTGCTTTTCTACAATGTTTATCCACTAAAATCTTTCACTAACTTTTAACAAATACAGTGGAGGCTTCCCTCCATATGTGTGCCAGCTCTTTAAATTTGTAATGTTAATAACACTAGAACATCTATGCTGATCAAAACACCACCTATTTAAAGGTCAGTTTCAATCAGCATGTGTGACTGATGCCATTTGACACAAATGCACTGTGGAAAGTTACCACTGCAGTAACTAAACAGTTATGACAGGGCTCCTATTGCAGAAGTCTCTGAAAGACCGTGTGATTTTGTAGGCTGTACTAACTGTAGTTGCAGCTACTTTTTCAACTGCTTAGAAGAAATTATTTATGTATGTATTATTATGTATTTGCCCGGGGGGGGGGGGGGGGGGGGGGGGGGGGGAGGGGTTTATATCACATTTCATTGTTTCAACATGCTCAAGTTTCCTACCAAAAAATCTTAACAGTGTACTTTGCTTTTCTGGGAGGGAAGGTGTCTGTCTATTTTGGTATTCAGAAAATTAACACATGATGAAAGCATATGGCAACGTCACCTTAGTAAAGCTGGCAAGTTATTAAAAAAAATGTACATTGTTGCAGAGATTTACATAACAGCTTCAACTGGTGACTAAAGTCCAGTAAGTTTTATGCTTCTATCCTCTACATTGAGTTAATCTCATGAGATACTTTGATTTATGCTTTCAAGATCTTTGCTGTTAGAATGAAAATGCAGCAGCTGCTATCAAACAGCACAGAAAGATTCTCAATCAGGAGTGAAGTTTCAGATCAAAAATTCTGACTCTTTATCTGTATGGAAGTTACATACCAGTGTATCTAATACTGAACTCACCAGCTGTGCAAGAAAAACCAGACTTCTGACTGCTGTGAATGAAAGAGTTTGATTGAAATTTAGCATGGTATCTTAAACTTTGTGACAACAAAAATAGCTTTACTGCACTTGCACTCAGTTTTAAACTTAAAAAACCCATAACTAAGTCTTTGAGAGTTCAAAGGGATTTTACACGCTGACAGAATTTATAACTTAGCCATAATAAAGGGTTTTTTTGCATGCTGTTACAAAAAAAACAGAAGACTATCCTACCACTAGGCCATCTACTAAAACTCACCTTTCAGTCTCCTAAGTGTGAGATTTTAGTATTTCACAGAGAACAAAAAAGAAAAACTTCAACTCTGAAAACTTCATTTTTGAGTAAGGTATTCTAGTCACTAAATAACTGACTATTCCCACGGGGTTAGATAAGTAAATACGAAATGCAAGTCTATTACACAGCGTTATTTTCTTTCACAGAAAAACAGAAGTGGTACTACAGGTAAATACTTCCTATGCGGCTGCCTAAGAACAACTTGCATGTAAGTAGTCTAAACCGCAGGAGATCCTGACGTTACAAAGCAGCATTTTTTAATTTATTAATCCGTTCCGCAAAAAAACCAACCAAACAAAAAAACTTTACTATAGGGTAAGGCACACCGTCATTTATTGCCAAGAAAATAAAAAGTGCACCTTTCAATCACAGAATTTTTTCTTTCATCTGCCGTAAAGAGGAAGGAAAAACACCAGCATAAGCCGGCTGATGCTTTCAGCCGGGATCTCCCAGAGAGCCGCTGCTGCGTCCTTGCGGGCGCTGCCCTTTATCCTTCGGAGGAATCCGGAGAGGAACGCAACGAGGGACGCGGCGTTGAAGTGCAAACAAAGGAAAAAAAAGTCGCCCCCAAGGTATCGGCTAGCAGCGATCCGCCCCTGCCGGCTCACCGGGGAATTCAGCCTACAACGGCCCATCAGACACTTCCGAACACACCTCGCCTCCGGGCAAAACACCTCCGCCACCCCTTCTCCTCCACGTAACTTATAACCAACCTGCCGGCTCAACTCCTGCGGGCTCTTATAGAGCGGGGCCGCGGCTCCAGCCCCATCGGCCACCGTAAGTCGCGGGGAGGGCAGCGGAGCGCCAGGGCCGCCACCCCGGCCCGGCGCCGAGGGGGGATGAAGGGCAGATGGGCGCCGCTCCCCAGCCGCTTCACGCGGGGTCCCTTGGCACGAGGCGGTCGCTCACACAGTGCCTCCGGGCAGCTTCGCCGTGCTCTCGGCCTCGCCTCAGAGCCAAAACTTCCCGAGGAGGGGCGTGCTGCCCCCTCACCGCACCAACGGTACCTGCTCTGCACCCCGCCACCAAAACTTCTCCCAACTCTCGCAGCTAGCCCGAAACGGCCCAACCCAGCCTAGTGCACTCCGCCGCACCTCACCTCTCCTTGGCTCGGCTCACGGCTGCCAGGGCGCGGACCGGGGCCGGCCCCGCATGGTGCCCGCCGAGCTTGGCCCCCTTTCTTCCCCGGCTACCAGCGCGCCTCGCCGGGGACCCTCCGCCCCCTACAAGACGCTGCGCCCCCCACTGCCGTATTCCTCCGCGGCGCCGGACGGCCGCCCCTCCGGAACTCGTTTTTGCGGCGCTCCGCGGGCGCGGGAGCGGCAGTGGCAGCCCAGGCACCGCGGCCCGCCTCCCCGCTCAGGCCCCAGCCCCGCCATGGAAGGACTAAACACAGAGAGGGGGAGAGGGGCGGGGGTAACGAACTTCGGCACAAACCGTCCCTCCCGGCGGCCCGGCGCTCACGGGGAGGCCAGAGGGGCCGGGATGTGGAGGCACTCTTCGTCTTCACCGGGCTCGCTCCGTTCTAGCCCGACCGAGGAGGCAGGGATGGGGATGGTGGTCTGGAAACCCGGGCGACTTCGCGTGTGGCAAAACCCTCTCTCGGAGAGACTACTCGAAAACTTCAGAAAGCTGCTGCCGAGGGGTATCTTACAGGGATGGCGTGAGAGACAGAGCCCACGGGAACGGGTGGTCTTCGATGGTGGGGCTTTGTCGTCCGAGCAGCGGGTACCTGGGACAAGCCCCTCGGTTCCCTCTAGCAGCGCGGAGTGCCCTACGGCGACCGCAGCGCCCAGGCGGCTGCTTCCTCCTCCACGTTCTGGCGAGCGGGAAGAGAAGGGGACAGCCAAACTGTCGCCCCCGGGCCGCGCCGCCGGGCTTGGCCTCAAGCCTCCCAGTCTTGAGCTGGGCGAGCCGCCGCTTAATGGCCGTGCAGGGGGAGGTCTCCCAGCAGAGGCCAAAACCGATGGACGGCTACCGCGGGGCTCTGCCACTGTTTCAAGAAGAAGCGCAGTCCCCCGCGCCGGGAAAAGCAGCCTCGAGGGATGCGTGTGAGAGGCCAGAGATCGCCGGATGAGCGACGACCTTCCAGCCTGGGGAAAGCAGTACGGTGTACCTCGGGCGTTGAAGCGCCCTGCGGGAGTCTCTGTGAATGGCTATCAGCCAGCCCAGCGTTAAAAATTCATACTCGGCAACAGCCCTCTTAGGACTCCCTGCTCATTAATAAGTGATCACGCTTAATAACGATCAAACGTTTGCCCGGGGAATCCCAACCCCAGACTCACTGCGCAGCTCGGCTGCCGGCGGGGGCGCGTTTTACAGCGCATTAGCCCCACCACGTCTTTTATTAGCCACATAAATAAAGCTGGCTGTGCGGGGGGCCTCCCGGAACCACAGTTCCATGCTGCAGATCAGAAGAAACCGACCACTCCAGAAAGCGCTGGCTCTCGGGTTCACCCGCGCTGGAAGGCTACGCTGTGCGGTGTCCCCCGCAGTGTCCGCGTCCCCTCCCGGGGCTGTCCCGGCAGCCCCCGCCCCAGGCAGTTGGCCGCCCCGCGGTGGCGGCGGCGCAATTCCGCGGCGACCGGGCAGGGGGCGCCGCGCCACAGCACACGGGAGTCCAGGCACGGCGCCGGCGGCCAGCCCGGGCTCAGCCGAGCCCAGCCGAGCGCAGCCCAGCGGGTAGCCCACAGTGCCAAGCCCAGACCCGGCTGCAGAAGGTTGGGCCGGGGAAGCTGCGTGTCCCTCTCCCGTGAAGGTGGCGGCAGAACTCGGGGTGCTTTCAGGAAGGCATACCTTTGGATAAATGCATATATATATATATATGTATGTATGTATATATGTGTGTGTATGTGTATATATATGTATGTATATATATATGTATATATACACACACGCTTTCATAGAGAAACATACAGACACTGCACAAACTACGGGATGAAGCGAAGACCTGAGTATTTCCGATAACGCAACAAACCAGAGCACCAAAACTCTCATGGGAATAATTTCTTCAAGCACCCTGCTGATAATAAACTCATTAAACAAAAGAACTCACCAGACCAGCTGGACTCAGCGCTCTTCTCCCAAAGTCCGCTCCAGCTCAGTTCATACCCGCACGGTTCCTCTCCCCTCCTTTTTTCTGTCCTTCTGAGAAACGACGAGCAATGTCCCGGTGCCCACACACCTCTAGAGAGTCAACTCCACCGCGGCCCCGGCGCTCAGCGCGGTCCCTGCGCGCAGCAAGTGCGGCGCCCGACCCCATCTCCACAGCGCGGCATGTCGGCTCCGACCCATCCGCTGCTTTACACTTGAACGAGGGTGGGAAGGAAAAATAGAAGGAGAGGGGAGGAAGAACAATATATATTTTTTAAAAAATGAAAAAGAAAATAAAAGGGAAAAAAAAATTAAGTCGGCGAAAAGGACGGAGAGATCCAACTTTCTTAAGACATGTCCAGGCAAAGAACGGGCAGAGTTGAGGAGTTGCAGTAGCGAAGAGAGGCAGTGGGGAAGCTGCGCCGGATCGTCAATTCCCTCCCTCCCTCTTTCCCCCGCCTCCCTCTTTCCCTCCTTCCCGTCTTCTTTCTCACTCCGTCCGTCCCCCTTGGACCCTGCTCCCAGCAGCACCACCCACTGCTTCTCCTCACCGCTGCAGCGGCAGCAGCGGCAGCAGCGGCACGTTGCTTTCCGCAGCGCTCCGCGCCGCACGGCGCCGCTGCCGCGCACTTGGGCCACGGCTGCCCGCCCGCAGGTAAAGTGAAGCGCCCTGCAGCCTCCACCACGGCCGCCTCCGGTTAGCGACTCTGCCACCGCAGCGCTGCTCGTCTCGGCGGGATGCCGCTACCCTCGCTGCACGGCTGCGGGCGAAAGCGCCGCACGGCTCCTTCTCGGCAGAGCACAGCCGACTCCAGGCTCCCACTCTCCCCCAGCCACTTTAAGACTAGAATAGTTCTCTTTTTTTTTTTTACCTTTTTTTTTTTTTTTAAAATATATTTATATTATCATATTTTTATTTTCTTTTTTTCCCCCCTCTCTTTTTCTTCAGAGGAGCCGTAATTTTCAAGTCACAGCAAAGGGTTCTGTCCTCCCCTCTCCCCCCCAAAAAAAACCCTCAACCAACCAAAAAAACCACCAACCAACCAAAAAAAAAGCAACCCCACACAACAAAAAACACCCACACCAAAAAGGCAAAATGGCAGCATATTTATGCTGTGGTTCTCCAACATTCAAAGTAACCCCTAAACAATTACTTTTCCTTCACAAACTTGGGGAAAAGTGGCACTGCTAAGTGGCAGGAATCAGCTTAAAGCAGAGGCCCGAGTAGTTTGTGAATGGTGTTTATAAAATGTAGGGGAAACTACAGAAACTGCTTTAAAAGGTATTTACCTGAGCACAACACTAAATTTGTAAAGCATGTCAAGATTCTCAGAAGGTAAAAGAGTCTTTTATGACATTATTTATCCCAAAGGACCTTAAAGTCATGGCCTTCCTCCATCAAACTGACTTCTGATGACATTGGATCATTATTTCCTGTAATACATGCCACTAAAACATACCAGCCAAGCGAGCATGCAGTTCTACATTCTGTATTAAGAAGAGCAGATACAAACTGCAGTATATAAATACTAAGTATATTTCTGAATAAGGCTTACAGGACAATTCAGCCTGAGAGTGATCACTTTGAATGAACCTGTTTGTAAAATTTAATGTTAAAATTCTCTGGCCTTTTGAATTTCCACAGCAGACATAGCTGATTGATTTACTTAGCATCACAGAGTTACTTTTTGAACACCCTAAATGCAATTATACTAAGTTTTTATCCAAGTGCCACTGTGCCAAATGATCTTTCCTTCTGTAAAAACTGCTTCAAAGTGATCTTTATAAAGTAAATAGAAAATAGAATTCCAGAGAGAATCGAAAAGGGGAACACTTTAAAGGCATTATAGTTAACATCTAGAAACAAATGTAAACCACACTTCTATTCAGTACAGTTGCAAATATTTTAATAATTTTGGAATATATAATTTGCTGTCGTTCAAATTCCTGACTGTGTTGTGGTTGACTGCTATGTAAAGAAAGAATAGAGCAGCAGATTGTTTAAACTTTTGTCAAAACTTTGATTCTCAATGCCTGGAGAATGCACTAACCTATAAATGGGACAGGAGCATCTCTCAAAAGTTGCTGGTAAAGATAACAAAAAAGCAGGGGCTTCTGATTTGAATTTCCTGCTATACCCATGCTGTGCTGACAGTAAGTACTTTAGATGAGGAATAAAGGGATATGCTGTCACTCTTCAACAGTGGGTAAAGGTGCTTAGCACTTCAGATAAAGTGTTGGAGCCAAGATGTCCAGTCAAGTGTTCATAAGTCCTCTTGATACACATAGTTTTACCCCCTAAAACAGGTTTCTGCTAACATCATGAATAAAATGGACAAAATTATTATGATAGTTACTGGGTATTGAATTTTTATTTCATGTTCTCACTACTCTTTGATTTTTGTTCTTGAATATAGTGTCAATGAAACTGTTATAATCATAGAATCATAGAACCAATAAGGTTGGAAAAGACCTCAAAGATCATCAAGTCCAACCTGTCACCCAAGACCTCATGACTACTAAACCATGGCACCAAGTGCCACATCCAGTCCCCTCTTGAACCCCACTGTTGACTGTCATATTTAAAGATTAATCTTCCCAGGTTATCTTTTTGATAAGTTATCCTAAATAAAATTAATATATTCTGTTGCGTTTTGCTAACCTATAGGCAAGATACAAAAGAGAATACTTGAAATCACACCTCAGTGCCCAGGGCATCAAGCTTTGTTCTGAAAAACTTCCAGTCTTATAGCCATTGTAGTAAAATACATTTGGTGGTCCCTGTCATATGTTAAAATATCCTTGTTCTTATGATACTGTCTAAGCTGAAACAAGATTTGTCTTAGACGGAAAAAAAAAAAATCTCTGAACTGGATAGTTTTCTTTGTTTTCTTTTAAGGGAAATATGGATCCTTCAACTTTGGAATCTGGCATGACTGCCAGCAAGCAATTGTATTAGAGAACTCTTGTCATAAAATAATAGGACAATCAGCAATTACATTCCCATATAATCAGCTTCATCATTATCTCCATGTAAGACATTATGGCACTAAAACTCTCAGCAATGTTCCTCAAAACCTAGCCTCACAGATCTCAGCTCTTGTTTGATATGTATTTAACAAATAGCAGCTGATAGATCAACTGGGTGAGTAAATAGATAGGAAGGAAAGACTGAAGTCAAGTGTCCTTCAGAGAAATTTTCCTACTACCAGTCCTGGGTATGCACATGCAGAATGATACCTCAAGTACTTTGGTCTGATCTCTCAGTTCTCATTTCAGAACAGAGAAGTTAATTTCAAATTGTGGCTGCATAAAGCTTTAAAGATCGAAACTGGCACTTTGAATTGCACCAGCTCAGAGATGGCAAAGGTGAGGATAATTATGGCTTGGTCTCTATGAGGGTGAAACATTTAAAATTGCTACACCAAGTTCAGCTTCAAAAAAAACACACTTCTGAACACAATAGCCTATGACTCAGGGGCAATCAAGGGCCCATAAACATTGAGCCTCTGTGGCAGAGGGCAAATATATCTTTCCAGTAATGGGGTCAGACACCATTTCAAGCAAGTTGTCTGTCAGTTAAATATGAACTGATCTGACATTGGGTTTACAGTAAGAATGAAATTCTTTACAGTACAAAAAGCTAGCACATAGTCTGTATCCTATCTGAACTGCATTTACACATGGAGAAGGAGGCTGATTAGCAGAAGCTCTGCTCTAGCCGTTCTCCTTTTCCTCATCTGGCCTCAATGTCTTATGACAGCACTCCAGGAAGAGATCCTCAGCATTTTATTTAGTTGTAGCCTTGGGAAACCAAACCAAACCAAACCAAACCAAACCAAACCAAACCAAACCAAACCAAACCAACTCCCAAACAGTTGGAAATCATCCTCTCCATGACCTACACTCAAGGATGTATAGTCCTTTACCACTGTATTTTGTTTCCTCTCTTGGAAGTGCAGACCAGGGCAAGAAAGAAACAGTTCAACCTAATTGTCTGTTCTTGTCTACTCTTTGCAAATTTAGGTTGAACCGCAGCTGTCCACTTCTCTCCCTCTACCCCCTTTAGAAAGGAAAAGGGGGACATTTTGTATGAGATACACATTTGAGAGAGTGCTGCCATTTTTCTATCCAAACCAAACTTCTGCAAAACCTCAAAAAAAAAAAAAAAGCTTTAGGATTGCCTTCACATGTATCTCTTTATCTAACAGAATTTGAGCAAGAGTATTTAACTTTTCATGGTTTCATTATTTTTATTGACTTTCTTTTACCCTAGAGAATTCTGACTGTGTAAAATATCACTGACTATTTGATTAGGTACCCTTTCACACTGTTTTTCAAAGCAGCAATGTCAAAATAATAGTGGCATATCAGCATTGGTATAATGAAATGCTAAACAATCTCATCTGCTATTGTGTGCCCTGTGAACCTAAAGAGGAGTTTATTGAAGTGACTCAATCATTAAACCTAGAAGCTACAGCCATTTGTGGATATGTGTTAAATATGCACATTTGATTCTATGATTTGCAACAGTAAAGAAAACCTGGGGTAATTCTACAGAGGAATAAAATGAAAACATACTTAAAAGATTATTTCATGTCTCTATGTACAAATAATTCGTCAGGTACTAATAGGGGGAGGACACTCAAATACTTGAATAGCTATTTTCTAAGCCTTTAAACTGAGGTAGTTGATATGGAAAAGACTGACTTTTTAAAAAAGTTTGGGTTTGTGTTTTTTTCCAAGCAGCAAGAGTGAGAAATACATTCTCTAAACAGAAGTAAGCTAGAAAGCCTCAATTTACAATATTTTGATCTTACAGATTACCACCATGTATGACAACTTCAGAGAAGCATTTTAGTTTCACTTCAGAAATAAGATGCTTTTCCACATCACAGTTTTCTTCACCAGCCTCTCTCAGGCTGAGGCTAGTCAAAGAGATTAAATCCACATAATAAATAAGAACAGTAAAAAAATTACATAAGTTTTCTTTTAAGGCATTTATCCTACTTTGTCATACTGGCAAACTGGAACAGAACCAGCTGCAGCGTTATGGACAAGACTGTTACTCTGATTAAATGTTTGGATTGAAATTAGGGTAATGGCTTGTGCCAGTGCATCCTAAACAAAAGTGAAATGTCCCACTTACCTTCAACATTCCCTGGGGTGGAATGATAATGCTATGGATGGAGGTCTGAAGGAATTTTTGTCTTGTCTGGCTCAGTAAGGTAGGGTAAGTCTGCTCTTCTGTTAGGTGTTGCTGTTTTCCAACTGAGTGGTGCTTGAACTGTGCTATCAAGTTCAAAAGCACAGAGCTGAAGGCAGAAAGACATCAGTTCACAGTCTCATGCCTATAGCATGAAGAGCTCTTTTAAAAAATTAAAGGTTATTTGAAGAGTTCAAAAAGGTCAGAAAAGGACTAGGCTATCCTGGTGATTGGACTTTTTTATTATTTTTTTTTTAATTGGTTTTAAAGCTGTAAAGGCTGGTATTTTGTTGTAAATCACCAATTTAACACTTGAGTTAGGAACAGGATTTCCAGACTCACCAGTGCAAAGACTTTGGCATATTGCAGGAGAAAAAGAGGTGAAAGACATCTGCTTGTCGCAGGGTCTTAAAACTCCTGTTTTCTTCAGTTGGCTCTTCAGCTGTAAATTTAGTAATTTGAAGCTTAGGGCTTTCAAAAATTAAAAGGCTAGAGTCCAGATGGTGTTAATAGAAATGTAGTGCTTAAAGACAGTGATAAACTTTGAACTAAACTTCCTTGGGTTAGAGTAGTTGGAATTATCTGTCTGGATTCCATTAATCCTGGAGATAGTATGAGTTCACAAAATTAAAGTTTTAAGAGCTCAGGTGACACTGGTATTGCATAGGCCTGAACAAAGTAAAACAAGTGCTGGTGTTAAAAAACTGTGTTCTGTTTTAGTAAGGTACTGCTCCTTTTTGTTCTAAAACTTGTTCTAAAGCTAGAATTAGAGTTTGAAGAAGTGCAGAGAAGAGTAGAGAGCCCCAGGGACTGTGGTACTCATAAGCATCAAGAATAAGGTATGTCTCTGTGTAAACCATGGATTTGCTTAGTGTTCATGGACTGGTGGGCCATTTTTAATTTAGCTTAGGATGATTAATGTTGGAATTTAATACTCCAAATGTCTTCAAACTTCTTCAGGTCATAAAGATGAAGGAAAGGCATAGGTCTCTGCTGCAACCAAGTCATATCCCTTTTATTGTGGTCATCAGGCCTTTAATAAAGACTAGGTTTAGACTTACCGCTTATAAATCTATAACATTAAAATATAATTATCATGTAAGTCTAGAACTCATTTGAGTTCAGTGTACTGTAGGACTCGAAGAGATTTTAATTGAGCTAGTCTCTACAATGTCATAAACTTCATGTTTGTTTTGTGTGTGTGTGTGTGTTTGTTTTATTTATTTATTTAAAATATTTTTTTAGAGGTATTTCATATTCCTCCAGTTCCAATTAATCTTAAGTTATGGTTTGGTTTGGGATTTGCAGATACAACTAGCTAAAAATGGAGAAGACTTCAGAATTCTAAAAAGCTGATAGAAGAAAAGATATTTTCTATCATCACAAAGGCTCAAAAGTTTTTTCTGTATTATGGAATACTATACTTAGTCCTGCTGCTATTATTAATCCAGATTTACAGCTACATTTAGGGTCTTAAAAAATGAATAATAGAGAACCTAATGCTTGTCTATATGCTGCAGAGCTCTTCAAGGTTTAGTCTCCTCTGTGTGTGAAGTATTACTCTTTTACTGTGGGCTCAGAGCCCTCAGATTTCATCAGAATTCCTGATCTTTACTTATGGTTTTATCCCATTTTACTAGCACCAGCATTAATTTCTGATTAACCTTTATGTACATGTATCCAGCTTCTGGAATTCAATATATTTGGGAATATTATTTCAACCAATAGAAGAGAGGACTCCTGTCACTAGACATTCCCATCCTGTATGACATCTTGTCTACTGTAAACTGAGTTGCCTGATCCAGAAGGAGTGCATATATGAAAAAGCCCTTTCTTCATTATCATATCATGTATTTTATTAATCAAAATCCAATTTATATAAATGAAAATAATCTGAGTTCAGTGAATGCCTGTTGGGTATTGCAAATGCCTGAATACCTGAGTAACAAACAGAAGGTGCTCATCATGACGAGAAGTCACCTTCTTTTAGTGATTTAGTTCAAGCACACAGTCATAGCAAAGAAATGAGAGTCTCTGCTTTAAGAAGAGTGTGCTGGAAGGAGCAGAGAGCTGTTGCAGAGCTGTCTGCCAGAGAGAATGGAAAGGGCGCAGAGGGCAGGGAAAGACTCATTTATTAATGCTTTATTTGTTTGCTTTCTTACCTCATTACCGTGGTTTTTTCCCCATTTAAGAAGTCAAGTCACCTACTTTAAAAGTAAGTAAAATATAATTTTCCTGTATTTGAAGCAATTTACTATCCTTTTTGGAGGCTCAATGTAGGACAAATGTCTTGGTGTATCCATGCCATCTGATCTGGGTTTCCCTTGCAGTCCTTCTCACAAACTGTGATTATTTTTAAATTTTTTTTAAAAAATTTGTGTTATCAAAACATTTCCAAATAAAAGTATAAATGTTCAGCATAAAGCTTATCTTCTTGTTCTCATTCTCCCTTGTGTTCTGTGTTACTGAATGGGATTTGACAACTGTCTTTTTCTCTCCCTCTTTCAGCACTTAAAAAGTTCTGTTTCTCTTTCATTATAGAGAGTATGGTCTGCTGCCTTCTTTAATCCTATTTTGCATGTTCTGTATTTTAAACAACTAAATCATTAAAAGCCTCTCAGAGTGTCTAAGATCAACATAACATGCCATCCTTCATAATAAAGCTATGTCATATTTAAGCTCTAATTTCTATACTCTCTCTAGTACTCTGTATCGTTTTTAGTACTGCTTTGGCACATCAGAAAGGGTTTTTACTATGTAAATTAGCCAAATAATGAACATTGTGGAAGTCTTCATTCAGACCAATATTGTAGCACTCTGAATGCGTGAAAAAATTCCCTTATAAATGGGATCACATAAAGGTCAATGTCTGTAAAATAAAAGCACATATCAAAATAGGATCTAAGTAAGAATCAATACCAATATAGCCCATTTTTACATCATAAGCATATATAAATGTGTCAGTCACAAGAAATATATTGTGTCCTTTTCTGTGTGTAATTGCAACATCATTGCTTACCTGCAGTAAGTTATAGAGCATGCCTTCAGGCATGAGTTGCCCTTAAAATAAAATTGTACTGTATTATTATTTTATATTGACAATCTTTATAAAGCTAGTGTCTCAGAAGCTGAAGCTGTATAATAAAACTTGTATGCCACCTAGGCTCACGTCCTAACCAGTTTCAAATTCAGAAAATCTTACCCTTACTTTAGTTCAAAATAAACAGAAAGACAGATCTGCAAAGAAGGTCTTACACAAGGAGCAGAAAGAAGAAAGACAAAGTAGATTGAGGAGGTAGAGTGGTTAGAGTTCAATAGATGATACATGAGAAAGAAAGAAGGAAATATTCTAACACAGAAAAGGTACTATGTGAGATACAGAGGTGATATTCAGTTAAGATGTTCCAGCTTCTATTTTACCTGGCAATTTTTACATGTTTCATGCAGATTTTTCAGCTAGACAGCGTTGTTAGATCTACTTGTATCTTGAAAGCTGATGTAGCCAGTAGTAAATACTTCTACTGACTCATTGATCTATATGCATCTAGCATAGATGGATTTTTTCAGGCTCATGGATAGAATTTTAGATACATTATTCAAGGCTGTTGAATCAAAGACCCTATCAGGCCCATTACAATATTATGAATAAATAATAGTGCTGCACAAAAACTTGAATAAAGAGCATTTCAGTGTGTATTTTACCCAGACCAAACTGATTAATTAATACCCACAGGAAAATGTATTTCAGTTAATCAACGACAGTCTAGTAGAAGAGAACAATGAGGAAAGAGATTGCTTTGAATTTGACATTTCCAAGGCATTGTAGCAAATGAAATAATTTTGAAGAAAGATTAATCTTATTCCATATTTTTCTTGGCATATTATTTGCATTTTCTCTCTTCCCTTCCCCTCCCCTTCCCCCCTTTTTAACAAGTTTTAAGGGTATTTCTGCCAATGTCTGTCTCACAGCTTCTCTGTGTACTTGCCATTCCATGGCTGTAATAAGAATCATGATTTGAGTACATGACGGAAGGATTGCTTTGATGATAACTCCTTCTCTGTTCTCAAGTTATTGACTTTTCTCTCTGCTCAGCATTCTCTCCTATTACTGTTACCACAGTAAGTGCTCCACTGAACCTTCATTTGAACTTTTGCTGAAAATCTAGCAGAATGTCTTATATAGTGTTTCTTCAGCATAAATAAAAGACCTTTCTGTTTCAGGAGGTCTTGGGTTTGAAATTTTTGTCCCATAAATGCAGTGAATCTGAATAATGGTTTAACCATTTTTCTGCTGTATAAGCCATCACTCACTTTTTCATACTTGATATTATCAAGACATTATTCAAGTTAAATGATTGTAAGGGAAGAATGTGTTGAGCTAGAAACATCTTTACACCAGCATTTTTAATTTATGACTCACGGAAACCCAGAAAAGGAAATGCCAGAATTTATGCCCTGTACTTTCCTGTCCGGATTTAGGTATGTCAGGGTATCAAAAGCAATTGAGTGACTGTATCTCACAAAGTCACTACCATCACTCATAATCCCTCGTGAAATGAAAGTAAAAAGCGGACTGAAAAAGACTCACTGCTTTCACACCAATTAACTGAATTTGCATATTCAGTAAGTAACTATGCTTGAGGAGCAGGAAATAAGTTTTTTACTCAACTTCTTGAAATATTCTGTCTCCTTCTGGGATGTCAGGCAGAAGTTATATTATGTGAAACTGTATTTTGGTATATGAGTCTTGCTTGACTTAAACATTCAAATATATGGTTAAACTAAGTGTTTAGTCTGGTGACAATTACTGTGTGACTATCTAATTACATAAATAAAAGTACCTATTAAAATTATTTTGTTTCTAGCCTTCTTTCTGATGAAAATGGGATTTTTCAATCAGGTAGGCTCATTGACAAAAGACTCTGTGTAATGAAATTGCAGTGGCTATAAGAGAGCATTACTTGATTGTGTTAACTGTCTTTGTCCTTCTCAAAATACTGCTTCCTTCAATTTTAATGAAAATATTTTTTCCCAGAGTATCTCCACACACAGAGAGCTATATTTCTTTTGTATTTTTTCAAATGGTGTTCTAACTGCAAAGATCACTGCACAGAAGAATAAAAGCTCTGACCATGAAAGAGTTTTCTGCATTTTGATGAAATATCAAATATGAAAGTTAAATTGCCTGTATCTTACCAAGCATCATAGGGTACTTTAGAGTTTAGTGGAAACAAATAATTACAGAGTAAAAAGGTTATCTGAGATGATGGATGCTCAGGGGAGTGAGAATGGATTTTTCACTGCCAGGTCATTGGCTTGAAGCTGACCCATTTCAGTAGAAACTGAATGTCGTTACCTTCTGGTAGCTCACCTCTGGCTGTAAGAAATTTGTTTGTGAACTGATCTAGTTCTGTGTAGATCTATGTTTAGGACTTAAAGTTTCAGAAGATAAAATGGGATACTTCTGGAGACTTTATCACAGGAATAACATTTTCTCTGAAAATGCAAATAAGTGGGTAATAGCAACATAGGGAAGCCTGTATCGTGTGCATCAAGTGCTTGAGTTTCTCAGACTATTTGCAGATTACTGCAGACACTAATTCTTCTTTCTAAAAGATGTGTGGTTAAATGAGGGGAAATTCTGTAACTACCACTGAGAAAACTGCTTTCCTAAGCAAAATCTAGTGTAAGAAATTGTTGCACAATTGAACCCTCAGCAAAATTCAAGATTAAAAAATGTTTACAATAACCTTAAGCTGCATAAAAAAATACATTCTGGGTTTTGGTTAAAATACATTCAGGAAAAATGTTACACACAATCCCAATAAAAATATTTTCAAGATGTATCTGTTAAGAGGACACCTTTCAGATTTGCAGTTATGAATGAGGCAATTATTAAAAAAGGAACAGAGCCAATGAGTGTTTTTTTTTTTTAACTGCTTTTTACCTTTGGTTAAGATCTTGAAATATTTCTTCAAGCTGATCTGTGCAATACGGCTGTAAGTGAGACCTCCATAGTTTATTTATGTGTACATTTCATTCTGCTATTAAGTAAACATTTTGTTTGGCTTGTATTGTATTGTATCTATATGCTAAGGCATGCTTAACACACATATGCTACTCCCACTTAAAGTAGAAGTGTCAGGAATGCAGGAATGCTTTGGGATGTGTTGTTGTTGTTGCTGTTCGCAGAATCGCAGAATCACCAAGGTTGGAAGAGACCTCAAAGTTCATCAAGTCCAACCTGTCACCCAAGACCTCATGACTAAACCATGGCACCAAGTGCCATGTCAAATCCCCTCTTGAACACCTCCAGGGATGGTGACTCCACCACCTCCCTGGGCAGCACATTCCAATGGCTAGCGACTCTCAGTGAAGAACTTTCTCCTCACCTCAAACCTAAACTTCCCCTGGTGCAGCTTGAGACTGTGTCCTCTTGTTTTGGTGCTGGTTGCCTGGGAGAAGAGATCAACCCCCTCCTGGCTACAACCTCCCTTCAGGTAGTTGTAGACAGCAATAAGGTCTCCCCTGAGCCTCCTCTTCTCCAGGCTAAACAATCCCAGCTCCTTCAGCCTCTCCTCATGGGACTTGTGCTCGAGGCCTCTCCCCAGCCTCGTTGCCCTTCTCTGGACACGTTCAAGAGTCTCAATGTCCCTCTTAAACTGAGGGGCCCAGAACTGGACCCAGTACTAAAGATGTGGCCTAACCAGTGCTGAATACAGGGGCACAATGACTTCCCTGCTCCTGCTGGCCACACTATACTTGATGCATGCCAGGATGCCATTGGCCTTCTTGGCCACCTGGGCACACTGCTGGCTCATGTTCAGCTTGCTGTCAATCAGCACCCCCAGCTTCCTTTCTGTTTGGCAGCTCTCCAGCCACTCTGACCTCAGCCTGTAGCTTTGCATGGGGTTGCCGTGGCCAAAGTGCAGCACCCAGCACTTGGATTTGTTAAATGTCATCTTGTTGGACTCTGCCCATCTGTCCAGTCGGTCAAGGTCCCTCTGCAGAGCCCTTTTACACTCTAACAGATCAATACCTGCTCCCAACTTGGTGTCATCTGCAAATTTGCTGATGACTGACTTAGTCCCCTCATCCAGATCATCAATGAAGATATTTAAGGGGATGGGGCCCAGAACTGATCCCTGTTGCTGTTGGTTTTCTTGGTTTTAGTTGTTGTTTTTTTTAAATACTCCCCAACTCTGTTTGCTTTCTTTGTCTTTTTAATTTATTTCCCCCCCTCCCCAAAACTACAGAAAATTAAGACTACTTTCTTCACTGTTTGTTTAAATGCACCCGGCTTCTTGGTCAAATTCACAACACCTGTTACCTCTTCTGTTCTGTGTCATGAATTCTGCTCAACAAAGACAAATAAATCTTTGAAGCATATTATTGTTGCTATCATCAAGTATTGCTACAAATAGAGTGCAGATGCTTTCACCCCCGATTGTTTTCAGTTTCTATGTACATAATAAAAAATTCCTGCTCCAAAGCTTTCAAAATGTTTGTGTTTATAAGTTAAATAGTTAAAAAATGGTGACAAGAAGTATTCAGAAGCAGTGAGAGTGTACTGGTCAGCTAGAGAGGGCTGCCCAGGCAGGTGGTGGAGTCACCAACCCTGGAGGTGTTCAAGAGGAGACTGGACGTGGCACTTGGTGCCATGGTCTAGTCATGTGGTCTGTGGTTACAGGTTGGACTTGATGATCCTTGAGGTCTCTTCCAGTCTTGGTGATACTGTGATACTGAAGTATCACTGTCAGAAAACTAAGTGTTGTCAGGGTTACTGTAAACAAGGTAGACTTGAGGTGGTTGAGGCCCCATCCCTGGAGGTGTTTAAGACCAGGCTGGATGAGGCTCTGGCCAGACTGATCTAGTGTGTGGTGCCCCTGCCCATGGCAGGGGGGTTGGAACTAGATGATCCTTGTGGTCCCTTCCAACCCTGACTGATAATATGATACTACTATGACTTTTGGGGCTGGTTAAGAAGGATTTTAAGTAGTTATTTTGAATACATTTAAAAGAGAGCCTGACACAATGGGCTTACTAGATATTTTAATAATTGAATGATTTATGTCCTTAAGCTACTTATTTGAAGAATATTAGGATGTCCTTTGAAGTAATTTTCCATGGGGTGTGCTGTTTATTTCCAGATGGCAATATGAGAATGTTTGTGCAAGTAAGATGTTAAACAGAACTTGCTAAAAGTCTTGTGTCATAAAGTGCTAAAAATGATTCCTCCATGATTTCCTCCATGTTTCTGTCATTAAGGTGTATAAATAACTTATGAGAGGTGAACTGAGAGGAATAAAACACCAGAGTGCTGGTGAGGAAAGCTTTGCAACTGACTTCAAGAATACAAATATTTTTGTTCACGGTAGGTGACACAAGAAACAAGGACAAGGTTTAGTTGCTGTTGCTGTGATGCTCAGTGTCAGTGTCTCCATAAGAAAAGAAGTTATTGGTAAGGATTAACTGGTCAGCCTAGGTAGATCTGTGGATAATTTACTCTGTGTAAGCAGTTTTCATCTGGTTCATGTAATCACATCTGGGTTGGTAAACTCTATCTGCTTTCAAAAACTGCTTTCTTTTTGATTGTGGACAATATGAACAACAAACCTCTCAATATATTGACAAGCCCAGTTCCAGAGGGTTTATTTAATTGTCTCCCATGGCATTGTTCTTTCTGGATCCGTGGCCATGAAACACACTTCTGTGGTGCTCTCAGAATCCAGATGAGCTGATCATGTTACAAAACTCCAGAATGTTTTTAGGGAACATGTAGGATAGAAGAAGGTTACCTGGACAAGGAAAGCTCACATTTTGGGTATTTCATTTATCTGAATGTAAATAGAAAGACTTAAGAACTAAACTTTTAAATTAATTGGCTAATTAGATTTTAAAAAATGCTGTTCAGTAGCATACTGTTGGGTGGCAACTTTTAGCTTCATTTTCTTGCAGAAGTAAATTTAAAAGTACAGCAGTTATTCTTTTAGCATAAGTCATTTTAGCATGGAACTGTTGTAAACAATTGCTCTATCTCAAAATCCAGTTCTAAGAGTCTATGTAGCTACTGTCTCACATTATCATATAGCAGCTGTTTACTTCACAACTTCAATACATTTCTTTTTATAATAGCCCTTTGTACCTTTGTAGTTAGAAGGTTTTAGTGTATTCATTTCATACCTGAGGAAGAGAAACACAAAGGAGAGCTTTCATTAACATGCTCAAGACCCATTTTTAAATTACTTTGATGCCAAAGTCTCATAGAGTACTATTGATATTCAGGCACCTTAGAGCCATATTTTAAATTGTTAGTTGTGAAATATTGAGGCATCAAAAATAGGTCAGCAAAGTCAGAATAACAATAATTAGCATTTTATATGAGACAGTGTCACAACCAGCTGCATATTGTTATATTTAGCTGTTACTTCTGGTGCTATAACTCATTCTGAACAGTAGCAACTGTGGTGACTGGATCAACTCTTAAAGCTGAAAGCAGGTCAGAATGAACCTGGTGAATGGATTCAAATGAAATTTTTCACTCTCAAGCCTTAGAAAGGCATAAACCCATCATTTAGGAGGGTAATGTGCTTTTGCATTGTAATAACATGCTGATCATTTACGGTTCAGGGATAGAAGACTTAAAAGCAACGACCGGAGAGCAAAAAACCACTCCCATTAGCCATCTAAGGACCTGTATCTCAAGATACAGCTACCCAATAATTATTCCATATTAACCACTACGGATTTTTTTAAGATGTTGTTAAAATGTTCATGAAATAATAATATTTGCATGGGAAAAAATGCAAGCTTGCAGGTTGATCAAATTTAGCTATATTATAAAAGACCTTAAAGAGATTTAGTGGATTAATTCTTATTGTTACCAATTTAAGGTAATATCAAGTACCACTCATGATGTAACTTAAAAAGGAAATACACAATTATAGCAACTAAACTGGGTTACCTCAACATGCAACTGCAATTGCCTATATCTTAGCTCCTAGCTATCTAAGATAGTAGGAATTGGCGTTCAAAGGTAATTTGTGTGACACAAAATGCAGTTAAATGCTTTTGGGTGTTTTCAGAAGTGCCATAGAAAGTTAAGCACTTACCTCATTCAAAATGGTGAGCTACCACTGAGGTCATCTATCCACATATGGAAACGACATTAGGCACTAAACACATTCACAGATTGCAAGGATAATAAAAATATTAGTGTGAAATAATTCAGTGGTTCTTGTGAGTCTGCAGACAGGCTGAAATTAGTGCCTCTGCAGAGTGTTAACTATTTAATCATTGGCTGGATAGTAGAAGAAAGAAAGAGAGAACAATTTTATGGTAGACTATGAAATTTATGAATGTTCTGTTAAATATCAAAGCAGCGCTTCTGGCTGAAAGAAATTCCCAAGTGTTGAAAGAGTGTTCAGGAGAAATATCTTGATGTGCTTACCTTATATTAAACTTCCTCCCTAGGCAAGAATCACACAGAATCACACGGTCTCCAAGTGGTTGAGGTCATATATTTTAAAGGGACTTGAGGTCACATAGTTTAATTGTCCTGCTCATGCAGTGTCAGCTACAGGTGTTTTCCCAGGAATGTGTCCAGTTGAATTTTGAATATCTACAAGGATGGAGACTCCATGACCTCTCTGGGCAACCTGTACCAGTGTTGATCCTCACAGTAAAAAAGTGTTTCTTATGTTCAGAGGGAATTTCAGACGTTTTACTTTGTGCCACTGCCTTTTGTGCTGTCACTGGGCACCACTGAGAGGAGTCAGGATCGTTCATCTCCTTCTTCCCTCTCATAAGATTTCTATACATGTTGATAAGATGCCCTTGAACCTTCTCTTCTCCAGGCAGAACAGTTCCATCTCTCAATGTCTCCTCATACGAGGAGTGTCCGGGTCATTAATGAATGTATTAAACAACAGTGGCCCTAGCATCAAGCTCAGGTATACATTGACTTGCCTCTAGTTGGATTCCAGAGCCCAGCTGCATGGCTGCTACCTGATTTTAATATTCTTGCCTGGGCATCTCTGTTGTCCATGGTTAAAGCGCAAGATACTGGGATAGATAGGGCTGTTATGACCATTCTTCTTCTAGTAACTAAGGTAGAAAGAGATTCTGCTTAAAGTACAGTTTTAGGACTGTCTGCCCTCTCAAACATACTCCCAGGCCTGGAAAGCAAGAACAGCAATGAAGGCATTTTCTGTAATCATATTCCAAACATAATGAGAAGCACTTGGAGAAATATGCCCTTGACGTGGTTTTGAAAACAGGTGGGACAGCAATAAAGTTGTGATGTTTTAAGTTTCTTGGCAATAGCAAGCCAGTTCCCAGCTCCCATCCCCAACCCTAAATTACATGAATATCCTATTATTTAATATTCATGCTCAGCACCTTTGTCCTTTAAATGGTCTTGACATCCTAATCCATGGACTAAGACCACAGAAATAAATGTACATTCTTCTGAATTACATAGAATACATAGAATACATAGAATAAAACAGGTTGGAAGAGACCTTCAGGATCATCGCGTCCAACCCATCAACCAATCCAACACCACCCAAACAACTAACCCATGGCACCAAGCACCCCGTCAAGTCTTCTCCTGAAAACCTCCAATGATGGCGACTCCACCACCTCCCCAGGCAGCCCATTCCAATGTGCAATCACTCTCTCTGTATAGAACTTTTTCCTAACATCTAGCCTGAACCTCCCTGGCGCAGCCTGAGACTGTGTCCACTTGTCCTGGTACTGGCTGCCTGGGAGAAGAGACCAACATCCGTCTGTCTACAACCTCCCTTCAGGTAGTTGTAGAGAGTAATAAGGTCACCCCTCAGTCTCCTCTTCTCCAGGCTAAGCAACCCCAGCTCCCTTAGCCTCTCCTCGTAGGGCTTGTATTCCAAACCCCTCACCAACTTTGTTGCTCTTCTCTGGACTCGTTCCAGCAAGTCAACATCCTTCCTAAACTGAGGGGCCCAGAACTGGACACAGTACTGGAGGTGCGGCCTAACCAGTGCAGTGTACAGGGGCAGAATGACCTCCCTGCTCCTGCTGGCCACACTGTTCCTGATGCAGGCCAGGATGCCATCGGCCCTCTTGGCCGCCTGGGCACACTGCAGGCTCATGTTCAGTCTACCGTCAACCAACACCCCCAGGTCCCTCTATGCCTGGCTGTTCTCCAGCCACTCTGACCCCAGCCTTCTTTGCCAGAATGGTTTGTGAATTACCTAAGGAATAAATCAATGCAGAATTTCTTGTTTAACTTCAGCCTCTAAATGTGTTGGATTAATTCAGTGTGAACATGTATGCTCACATGTCACCTGCCATCCTGTTATTCTTTGCTGGCGTAAAAAGGCAGAATGTTTTAAAATGTATTACAAAATAATACATCAAAAGAAACAAGCAGCTTCGATCCTCACATCTCATTAACTGCACATTGGATAGATTTATCTCATACAAATGCGGGATAGTTGCTTCACTGTAAATGATTAATAACAATCTATGAACAGTTATTTGTTTTTTTTTCTTCATTCCTTCCAAATGGAAAAACACAGACACTACAGTTCTAGCATCAGGAAAGAGGTTAAACCATGCTATGTCTGAGCTCTTCATAGTTATTTATGCTATGAAGGGTCTGAGAAGCACTCATCTTACAAGGGCTTTTCAGTAACTCAGCTCATAAGCAGGTAGAACATGTAGGCACTTCCCTAAGCATCATTTGTAAGTCAATACAGATGCTCTCATACTAATCAGTAAAACATGAAGACTTATAATTTATAATAGCTAGTACACCAAGATCCATTTATTATACTTTATACCTATACAGCAATTGATCTATATTGCCAGGTCCCTTGGGATATGTGAAGACCTTGGGGACAGACATAATATTATTTAGAAGCATGAGGCACATCACAAGCTTCTTTGATCTAGGTATAAAGGAAGCATAAAATAAACCTACTTTTCTAATGAAAATTTTCATGTAACCACTAAATGCTTCCACTTCTTTCACTGTGCCCAAAATGCTGTGGTTCAAAACTAAAATTTTACAGATGTCATTCACATCATAGTCCGTGTTGTTTATAATACTATTCATGCATAATATACAATCATTGTTTTCAATTACTTTTTGACAAAATCCTGCCAAACACAATAGATATGAATCAGCCATGATGAGTGAAATTTACCTTCAGTTACACAGCAGTAACTCATTGATTTGACAGAGTATGATTTCACAGTGAATGAATCATTGCGAGTGTCTGCTGATTTATGCTTTCAGTATGTTTGTGTCCATGTACGTATAGATCGCACAACTCTTTTGTAGGTCAAGGTACTCTGCAATTTCTCTGGGATGGCAGACACTGAGAAAGTGAAAGTTGTATATTTTCCCAGCAGGGATCAAAGCAGAAAAATAGTACAACTTAGATAACCTGCCAAGCTTCATCCATGGTGGAATTCCCATTTAAACATCTCTCCCAGAGTTGCGTCTCCTCCCTCCCTGTGCTTTACTGCTTCTACACTCATGACTGTAAGGAGGAGGTGCAGTGAAAGGTGAAACCAAAATGTTGTGATGCTGGAGGCTTTGATCCTTCCTGTTCTTTTAGGATTCCTTGTATTTGAAGCTCTCAATCAAATTCTGAGAAACTTCGGGGAGGAAGGATGGTCTTAAAGAGTTTTTCATTCCTTTGTTTGTTTCTGCAGTTTTTCCCACAGAAGGGCGTATTCAGATTCCTAAAGAAGGCTTTGAAATGGATCCAAAGAGGCAATCACATGCATGTGCAACTATTTTTTCACCAAGCAAGAATATATGGAATGTGAATGGAGTTTCAGCATAGCTCTGCAAATGTATCAGTTGAAACTGGGTAAGAAAATTCCATTAAGTTCTAGGTAAATTAATGTACACATAGCCAGTGAATTACTAACTCCATATAATTGAAAGTAGGAAAACCTGTCTGCATTCAGTTGTTAATATAAAGTTTAATTAGACGGGAGATCTTTAAGGGGGAAGAGTGTCACTGAGCTGCAGACTTCACAGTATCTCAAGAACATGATTTTACCAAGTACAGGATTTCCAAAGGGAAAAAATGAATGTCAGTCATGCTTCTATTATACAAATAACAATATCTGTAGGCTTTCTATCTATAGGTTAAACCTAAGTAGAATTAAGTATTTTCCAGAGGCTAGACAATAGCTTCTTCTCAGGTAGAAAAGCTGTAATTGAAATCTGTATAACTTATTAATTCTTCAAAATTAAAATTACATGAAATCACTAAATCACAGAATGACAGGGGATGGAATGGACCTCTGGAGATCATCTAGCCCAACCCCTCAGTCAGAGCAGGTTCACCTAGTGCAGCTTGCACATGGCAGCATTCAGGCAGGTTTTGAATGATTACAGACATGCAAACTCCACCACCTCTCTGTGCAGTCTCTTCCAGTGCTCTATCACCCTCAAAGTAAAGAAGTTCCTCCTCATATTTAGATGGAATTTCCTGTGTTCAAGCTGGTGCCTGTTACCACTTGTCCTGTGACTGGGCAACACTTAAAACAAATTAGTACAAACATACCTGATTTTCACAATCAAAATAACTAGTAGATACAAGAACATTTGCTCTTAATTATTGTCTGCTGTTTTTTATTATCCTTCTGTTCAAGTCAATAAAAAAAAAGGAACTGTGTCATCTAAGTGACTAATAATATGAGGAGGCTGACCAAGCAGACATACAAACCACACATTGCTTATGCCAGTTGGTTTCAGGCTATAGGTCTATATGCTGTACCTATTTATAAAGGAATACAACTGTAGGAGTTAGGATTGATTATTGGATAATACAGAAGGCAAGCCACAATACATCAATTAGATATATCTTTTGCTGTGAAAAAGCAACCATTTGTGGCAATTATTTACTACTTACACAGTTGTTTTAAGGTGTCCCTAAAGTTACTTCCTGTTATTTTTAATTTTAAAATGTTATTTCCATCTTTACTTTCCAGAACTGCTCTGTGTACCTGTATTTGTATTTGAGGATTTTTGTGGTCCTCCTCCTTAACTGTTGTACTTGTCCTTCACTGAATTTTAATTTTGAAACTGAGCTGCCAAAGTGTAGGTAAACTATATATAGAAAGACAGAAATAAAAATCAAAAATAAATTCAGAAAGAGTTTTTAAAAAGCTCAGGAGCAAAATTATACCCTCTCTTTTTATGCCTCTGTCTGAAGAAAATACATATGTTGAATATTTATAAAAGTAAATTAAAGTTATTGTTGTTTGAAAGATGTTTATTGACTGTAGCTTGTAAGAGTGTAAGAGAAACACAAACTATTTATATTTGTTTGACTTTTCTCAGTTTATGGTGACCCAGGATTGTTTGGTTTGTTGTATCTTTATTTAAACTTTGCTCCTCTGTGAAGAGCTGTGGCTTATGTGTTTCTCAGCATCACTATACCCCATGGGTGACATTTCCCCTGATCCTTAAAATGCTGTATTTTGGATGTTATATCACACCTCTGAAGTGTAACTTGCTATAGAAAATATAGCTGTGTTTTTCTGAAGGAACTGAAGCTATATCAGGTTGAATTTCACCCTGTAGGTTATTTAAGCACAGTATGATGTTATAGAAACTGAAAACAGAGGGCAGATTCCTGTCTGCTATTGAAAAGGTATCACTGAAGGGGTGAAAAAAGAAGACAAAGAACTCTCATTCTCTTTCACTGTTGTTTTAAAGGCAAAGATTTAATTATACTGAACTGGAGAGGAGAGTTAATAACAAATTTGGCCCTTGCTTTGATTTTTTTTTACAGAAGGTTGGATGACCTGTGTTTTTTTGGTTGGTTGGTTGGGGTTTTTATTGTCTGTTTATTTCCTTAGCTTTTAGATAACCTTTTTGTATTTTTTTCATTAGATCCAGGTGTCTAAACTCTGCAGGACACTGGCATTGTATTAGGGATTTTTATTTATTTATGTATTTATTTTAACAGAAATCTTCTAAAGTCTCTGTATCATCTGAGTCCATCTTTCATTCTTTTTATGTTCATGCTTTCCAGTGTTTGAGTCCCTTCCCCTCATAGTTGCCACAGTGATCTCCCTCAAATTGCAGTGAGAAAGCAAGTTATCAGTGCATGGAATTGCACTTCAGAGACAACATCTCCCTCCGATGTGTTTGAGGAAACCTGCTTCCTCATGTCCCAAAGTGCCTGGGGAGATCAGAGAAAGAAAAACAAAGAAGTGTAAGAAAACTGGAAAAACATGTCTTAATCCTATTTCATATTCTTCAGTATCTGAGCTGCTTAAAAAGCCATAGATAACCTGAAGGGGCATATTTTCCAATACTGAGACCTATGAGAAGCTGCATGGTTTAGGTCCTTCACAATTTCAATGAATTTTTCACTTGCCCATAATCTTTGTCCCTCTTTGAAACACCCTTCTCAGTCTGTAGTTGCACCCTTTCTCTGCTGTTCTCAAACTGTGCTGTTCCTCAGTATGAGAAATACAGTGAGTGAGCTGCTTTGTTACATTTAGTTGTACTTCTTCCTCTTCAAGTTGATATTTAATCACCAGAAATGTTTTATGCAAATCTTTTATTATATAAATATATCTTCATGTATATTTAAGTGAAGAGATATGCAGACATTTAACTCTTTGTGTACTTCTTTACTTTCTGTAAGTGAACAATAACAAAATTCCTTATTGGAAATAAAATGCCCCATGATGGAAAGGGATAAGGCATGCTCTGCTTATTTACATAAAGTTCTCTAAACATTGAAGTATAGTTAAGTAAGAGAAGCAATCCAAGACTCTGAGGCTGTGCTTTCTAGCAATATTGAGCACAGAAGAAGTCAACAAAAAGGACTTCTTTTAAGTTTGATTAACCTGTAAGTATTGTTGTAGGGACTAAAAGTTGGCTAATTGCTAGTCAGATGTTAAAAGACAGATATCTCATTTTCTGTCTGTTGCTTTTTCTGGGACAAAACCCCAGAAAAATTATTTTCTTCATCCTTTACTTAGCTGATGTTTAAATTTTCAAATTCATTGGTACAGGTCTGCTAAAAGGTTGTACAAGTATGCACCCTTGTCTGCACCTTTTACTTTTAAAAGCTGCTCTTTCCCACTAAAAAGCACTGTGATATACTGAAGAAAAAGGCATTGCAAATTTTTCCTCTTGTTTTTGTAGGTATCTTTGACCATCAAAAGGCAATCTTCCATTTGTCCCTGTCAAGAATTGTGCCCTGAGCATGTACTAGCAAAGAATGAATGTCCTAACAAATGGCTTTAGACACCGCACTGTATCATTGTTTCATAGTAGCTTTTTAATACAGTTATAAAGTTGTATCTTCCAATTAGCAAGAAAATACATGATTTGTCTGATGGTGATAATACTGTGTAAAGCCTTTTAGAAATTGCAGAAAGTGTTTGAAACTTTTCTTTTGTTTTGAGCAGCAACGCCAGTGCTGAATCTGTAACTGATGAATATTTTGTACTGGGCTTGTCCTTCCTATCTCTCAGCATTTATGTTCCTATTTAATATAAGGAGGAATTGATACAATTCAGTGATTTTTACATGTTTAGAATGTGAATAATGTGTCATGTGCAAAGTTTTCAGACATCTCTTTCTTTCTCCACAAACTTTAATCCCTTTCTTTTCTCTTCCTTCTTTTTTTTTTTTCAATATATCTGTATTCATCATTTCAGCCTATGCCTCCAGCTTATATTTGAATATAGCAATGAAACTGAGTTCATTCTCAGTTCATATCCTCACTTCTCCCACCAAGTTTTCATATAGCTGTATATTAATTTTGATGAGCTGTCTCTCATAATTAAGTCTTTTTCCCAATCTAACATATTCTGCTCTTGCTGATTTTAGATGAGGCCTAAATAAAATCTTGCAAATGGAAACATTGCATTTCAAAGTTTAAATTTTAGGTTAATTCACAACCTGCAATGACATATATTGCCCATAGATGAACAGAAAAAGAGAAAGTTGTGGAGATGGTCAGACTGAAGGTATTAAAACCATAGAGTACGGGTAAAGGACTAGGAAAGACCCACCTCAAAAAAACACAAAGCAACAACAACAACAAACCAAACAAACAAGCCAACAACAAACAAACAAGCAAACAAGAACTCCCAAACCAAACACACTGCAAGTGTCAATCAAGGCATCTCCAAGTTAATCCTGCTACTTTGGTATCCACTGAGCTGAGGATATGGACCCACAACTATCAAACCTACATGTAGAGGTACCTCATTACACTACTACATTGCATACTACATTTATTCAGCCAGAGTATTGGGATCTTTGACAGTGAAAAGACATACTGTGAAAGATGATCAAGAACACTATTAGGGACAACCCCAGCAGATGACCACTTCCCCTTCTGATGATTTACAGCATGCTGTTTCCATGCCACATCATGCAGTGCTGTATCAAAAATTTCTCAGTTAACTTCATGCAAACAGTGCTGCCCATAGCCAGGTTAATATGGTGTGCTAGGGACTAGGAGATCTGTAGCTTTGCTCCAGGTTAGCATAAAAGGTGCTTTCCTTTCCTCGTCTTCACCTAAGTATGTAAGGTGAAATATCACACCAATGAAGCCACGCCGCTTCTAGTTTTGGAGCTAATGTAATTGGCACTGACTAGGTATCCCGAAGTAATAACATATGGAGAAGCATAGTCATGATCTGCAGATTGTAGACCTTTCCTCAGTAGTTAAAAGTCATTACAAGCTGGTCAAAAACTAGCTGGATGCTTTGTTACAAAGGTTCTTTGGCTTTCAGTCCCAATTTATTTCAGCCATTAAGTTCATAATGCTTGTCCACAAACTATTGTATTATCCTAACCAAAGGAAAAGTAATTAAGGGTGTGAGTTTGTGAATATCTAATTTCACAACTGAAGAAAACATCTACAGAATTCCTGAATTCACTGGTTTTCTGAATGTCCCGAGTAATCATATCCATTTTCACTGAAACAGTTTGACTTCTGTACTGCCCAATTTGATATCCAGAGAGTTAAATGGCAGCCAAGGTGGAGTTTATGCACAGAGGGCAAGGCATAAACACAGACCTTCTGAGAATCAGATGCAAGGCTATTACCCAGAGTGATTGAGAAGGGAAATTTGAATCACACTAATGATCTATATTAGAATGTCATAGTTACAATGCCTTTCTTCCTGTCTGTCACAGTGGAAAATGTAATTTTATGTTTGTTTTTTTTTCCCTGGTGAAACAGCTTCAAAAGTATAAAAGTATTTTCCTCTCTTTCTTTTTAAATAGCATGGGGTTTGAGCTAGGATTTCATCTTCAGGGAGAAAGGCTTTTAGTGAGGAACTCCAGACTATTAAGTTTGATAGACACTTTGACTTGTATGGCAGCAAAACCAGTGTTATTTGGGTGTGGGAAGGGGTTTTTGATGAACCCTGATTTCACAAATGTGTTAGGGAGTGTTGGAGTAGAATAGGCTGAATAGACTTAGCAGCTGAAGATATAAGGTCTCCAGAAGATGAGTCCTTGTTGGATTTGATGTCCATTAAGTGGAAAGCAGCGAGGCATCAGGAACAGAACTCTTTTGTGTACTGAGAAACAGAATTTCAGAGCAAATCCTAATGCTCAAATTTCTGTGCCTTTGGAGCTTGAATGTTTCTGGCCTAGGCAGACTTGAACAGGAATCACAGCTGCAATTCGGGAGAGGGATAGCCTCTTTTTAGGAGAGCTGCCATGCATTTCATGAGGAACTTATCCACTCACCTCAGAGCTCTGGATTCCAATAGACAAGCAAGCACCTAAGAATGAAAAATTGCCATGAAAAATTGCCTAAATAAGATTGAGTCTTTTGTACAGAGCCAGCAGTGATTGCTATTGATTTCAAGGAGAATGAGTCAATTAACTTAGGAACTTTCAAAATGCAACCTACTTAATGAGAATCCTAAAATGTTATCTCATTCTTCAGAGATATTCTAGTAACTTTAAAAAGAAAAATCTAAGTTTTGCCCTGGAATTGTAGGGTTTTTTTGAATTTTGTTCATGCTTGATTTCTGCTCTTCTCCAATTAAAACTGGACAACTTCTTTGTTCCTACAAAAGATTTGGATTTGTGCATGTATGTTTTTTGTATACCAGTTCATTTTGTCCGTAAAAATGACTGTTTCTGCCACACCACATTTTGTTACGTGGCTTTTTAAAATGTCTTTTTGCAATTTAGTCCTAATTGTCCTTCTTAAGACGTAAGAAGAGATTAAGTTTTGTATCTCAGCTTCTTTCTCTTTAAATCTTATTAACATCTAATCATGATTAGTTATGTGGCCAGACTTCTAGGGAAGGAGTGTCCAGCATGTAGTAACATGTAGAATACAGTGCAAAGTGTTTCATATTTTATTTATTCATCCTAACTAAAGTGTCAGAAAGCCTATATGAATCCTGGAAAGTGACATCTTGATGAAAACCCCAAATGGGGTTCTTTCCATGATCTGTCATTCATTCATCATTTCCAATTTATTTCTTTTTCTTTTTAATTTCTTCAGGGAGTCAGTCCTTCAAATAGTGAAAGAGAACAGTTGTCTCTGAAATATTCTGATTTATGTGAGACAGTAGTGACTGTTATTCTATTTATATTACTATATGTTTCTGATTTTCCTTCTATAATGGAATAATTTACTCAGCTGTTTATACAAAGAAATCTCCAGCAAAATTACAATAATCAAACATCTGATATTTGCCAAAATATCTTTCTCACCTAGAGAAGTTCCTGTGAAACATTAAAAATATCCTTAATTTCCTACTATAGAAGCATGCTATAAGCTTTATATGAAATTATAAAATGCTTTTTACCTTAGGCATAAAATTTCCTGAACTAAATTTTCCTTCACTAATTCAAAGGGGTGTATTTCATCTACTGATTTTAGGAGGATCAAGAACAAATCTTTGCTTCACTACTACTCTCCTCACATATATTTTTTTTCATAATCATGCAGTCAATAGTTTAAAAATATAACTTTCCTACAAACTGTGGTAGTACATCATTCTCCTTCCTACCGGAATCCATACATTTCCATTGACAGGGGTTAACCGCAAAGCCTCTCCTAAATTGCTATCATCTGTAAGGAATGCACACATAAACGCAGAATTCTTCTCTGGGAGCTTTCTTTATAAACTGTAATACACTTAACCAAAAATAACAGCTGTCCAGTCTTCCTTTCTCTCTCCATATTTATTTTTTTAAAAAAAACATGTTTCCCATTACAGCTACTTCTGTCATCAGAAGCAGCATATACAGAATCTTATGTTAGTATTAAATCAACACTCCTCCTAGAATTACCTTTCATATGCTAAATATAGATAAAGTAATTACTTGATTCCTCTTCTATATACACTGTATCACCAATAGTGATACACTGACACACCTACATCTGTAAAAGTAATTGGAGAAAGGTCAATATCTGTTGCACAGTTTGTGCAAAACACAGATTGTAGTAGTTCCTCAGAATGCTATCATTTTTAGCTATCATTAAACTCTTACCAAGGGTGAGTCCTGTAATTATGTGAAAGATATGATATGGTTGCCTACTACCAATCTATATTTTATCAGATAAAAATCTTGAATGAACAATTCAGCTGGACAGATGAATACACCACCTGCAAAGCAGTTACAAATGATATGTTGAGTAAAATCTCATACAATTTGGATTCCTGTTATTACAAATGAATGTAGCATAGAATAAATTACATTTTAATTAGACAAGAATGAATAAAAACTGGAGTAATATCAGCTATTTTTTTGTGTAAGTCATATATAGCCTACAGATTTTACTATCTGCCCATCACAAATCTTGTCATGAACTTGTGTTGGAAATGAAGTAATTCTCCTATCACTTCTTCTCCACATACATGCAAGTTACTTGATATTTCTTGAAATAGCATGGGGGAATATTCTGTGTAATTTAGGAAATTAAATTGGGCTTTAAGGCATGAATTTTACTTAACAGAGTTCTATTAATTTCTTTAACATTGGCAAAAAACAAGTTTACTGCAGATAAAAACATTTTGAGAGAGAAAACACAGACATAGATGTGTTTGAAACGTATCAGAATTTAAAGCATCTATACATTTGCTGCATTTTGGTTGTTGGCTCATTTTGAGGTTCTCTAGCTGAAGGTGCCAGTGCAGGATTGAAACTACTTCAAAAGAGATTCTAAAAAAACTTAGAAAAGATATGCCTCAATAGGTGCACAGAACAGTGGAATAAATACTTGCTTTAAATCAAGTATTTTAATAATGATGTATTCTATAATTTCTCCATGAATAGCAGAAATATGTTAAGTAAAAGTAGATCTGTTGCTGTAATCTTGCAAGTGCTTTGTGTGAAAATAATGAACACGATTTAAAAGAAGCATTGGGACACACCTATAAAATTAAGGGTTTTATTTCCACTGGTGTCTTCAAACAGAGACCTAGGATTGTTTAGCCTGGAAAAGAGGAGGCTCAGGGGTGACCTCATTGCCCTCTACAACTACCTGAAAGGTGGTTGTGGCCAGGAAGGGGTTGGTCTCTTTTCCCAGGCAACCAGCACCAGAACAAGGGGACACAGTCTCAAGCTGTTCCAGGGGAGGTTTAGACTCGAGCTGAGGAGAAAGTTCTTCACTGGGCGAGTCGTTCGTCATTGGAATGTGCTGCCCAGGGAGGTGGTGGAGTCACCGTCCCTGGAGGTGTTCAAGAGGAGATTGGACGTGCCACTTGGTGCCATGGTCTAGTCATGAGGTGTGTGGAGACAGGTTGGACTCGATGATCCTTGGGGTGTCTTCCAACCTTAGTTATACTGTGATACTGTGATACTGTGAAAACCAAAGCCAGGCCCTATAGTAAAATCTGCACTCTGGATAGTAAGTTATCGAGGCACTGTATATTAGATAAGGCAGTCAGATTCCAGTACTGTTAACAAACAAATCTTTTTGCATGTGTTCATCCTAATGTCAGGTTACATCAACATGGCATTTGCCAGTAATTCTGATTTAAATTCAACCTCAGCATTTTTTTAATTTGTCATTATCTCCTTTGAAATTTTTTAAGATTATAGAAGGAAGACAGCAAACCTCAGCTGGACTTTGGGTGAGTAATCATGGCATAGGAATATCTTAATAATAAAAAAGAAAAAGATTATCTATAAAAGATTTCCCATACACTTTTGTCACTCAGGACCATACCCCCACGGCAATTTAGCTTTCACCAAAAAAAGAATAAAAGACGATTTTACCCTTAAATATCTAGACTCTCTCTCAACTTCAACCTTCATACCCAAAATATCCTAAGAAAGAGGAATCTTTTGAAATAAAACTATGATCAAATATGGATTACAGAAATAGATATGCCATTTTATGCTGTTACTGGTGTTACTTCTCTTTGCTATTGCAGGTCTGCTGGAACACTGAAAAATTCACGTAATCATCTCACACCATCATTCATGGAAAGACAGGTGAGTCAGTTTGAATACTGTTCCCCATGTAGGATAAACTGGCCTGACTTTGAAAAGAAATAGAAGGGGAAATAGAATTGTTACAGACTGAGCATTTCTGATGTATTTTTCTTCTTCTGTTCCAGTTATTCAATTTTTTTAGGGGATTCCATCTGTTTTTCCATTTGAATAACAGACACATGTATACTGTTCAATGAAATTGCAGATAATAATTTTGCTAATTGAAATAGCATGAAGCATATTTTACAAGACCAAAATATAGCTTAGAACTGTAATGTCAAGCAACGTCTTTCATAACATTTGTCATTTTAGTGATCAAATACTCTGTTCTTTTCAGATTCATTCATCTTCAGAAACATTAAGCTCCGCATTTATACTTACAGAATTTCCATGCATTAAATGACAGATGGTAATTTCCTTCTGAAAATTTTGGACAACTGAAGTAAGAAATAATAGCAATCACCTAACACAATATCAAATCAAATCATTAAGCAAAAACTATCCTCAAATAGGATTAATTTTCATCAACTAGGGACAGAATTTGCCAGTGTTAGAAGTTAACTTTAGTCCACTTTGTAAGACATTTGCAACTCTATGGTAGCTAGGTTATTTGGAAAAAGCCTCAAATCAAAGGTTTACAAGTGCGATATCAAAATTATACACTATATTTCTCTGTTTTGTTTTATTTAAAAACTAGAGTATATCCCTTTAGTGGGTACTCTGGTTTTTAGGAGGCATTTGTTTATGATGTGCAAATGCCTTAGCCTTTGTGGCCTGTAATTTATAAAATTGACTGTCTCAGTGTATCCCGAATTATCACAGTAAAGAATGTTTCCTATATGGTCATCGGTCGGTGATTTATCATAATTTCAAATGTGTGCTTTCTCCTCAATTTTCCCAAACAACCAGAGAAATACAATAATGATCAGTTTTTAAATTCCACTGTCCTGATCAATAGTTTGCAGGTCTGAGGATTTAGTTTCATAAAATTCTGGAGTGGAAATGGCTAATGATTAATTTTCACTCTCAGGAATCTTAACTAAATTTCTTAAGGAGTGTACTTGAAAGCTGAACAGCTTCCACTGAACAATTATCTTGCTTTGGTTCTTGGTTTTGGGGGAGAGGGCAAAGGGAGATTATAGATGTATTAACAGACTGTGGTACTTTTTCTGCAGGTGCTATTTACTACAATATCACTGTTCTTCATTAATATGAGGATCCCAGTAACTACGAAATACAAGCCAGAATGTATATTATACAGTAAGCATGAGCTGCAGGCTTTCTTGATGAGAATAAAGCAAGCCCACAAGACTTCCCACTAGTGAGGCTCCCATGGAGCCTCAAAAAGGTGAAAATGAATTAACCACACACTTTGATCCAGTTGTTTAACTTGCTACCTGGATATTTGTTCACTTATTTTAGAAAATAAGGTAAGGAGTCTAGCTATCACTAGATAGACAACAGAATGAATTGTTATCTATCAAAGTAGTATCTGTCTTAACTTCCTTTTGCCCTCTGATATTTAACAATGCAAGTTATGATGCATCCCTTTTACATAGATGTATTTCTAACTGTAAGGTACATTGCACTTACATTTAATCCTTCTAAAGTGAAAAATCATTTGAGCAGATTTGTTGAATGTTTTTATGTATATATATCTTTAGCAGACAATAGTAGATAAGAAAAGGATGTAATTTTGAAGAGATTAATAGTAAAACTGAATATATTTTGCCTTTCTTTTTAGATGCATGCAAATAATTCTTAATGACTCCGTCTAATACTTTCGTATTTTATCAGAATTTTACTGCAAGTATCAGTAATTGTGAAAAAATAACTTCTTTATGCCTGATATAAATAAATGATTGTAGCCCTAATTTAAGAAATCACTCATGCTAAGATACAGTGACTCAGTAAAGTTGAACTTCTAACATTATGTAGAAGAACATAAAACCTGTTTGTGCATTATAATGTAGCAATAATGTATCTCCTCCTAATCACTGGCATATCTATATTTTTAGCTTGCCTATAGCATGCATAATAAAAAGTTTGCTAAACATGGAGAAACACTAATTTTCATATACCTGCATTATGAATCCGTGCAGCAAGTACAAAAAAATACTAAAATCTGTAAACTAAGAGGATAAAGTACAATTTACAGAGTATATTTTCTTATTATTGCCTTTGAAGATAGTATCAGTTGTCTACACAGACCTATAAAATGTTTCAAGGGTTGAAAGCTACACCTTAATGCACTTATCTCTCCTTTCTTAATAAAAGATAAAACAACAACAACACTCTCAACGATAAACAAACAAACGAAAGTAATAACTTACGGCTTGCCTAAGTTGACCTTGGGTTTAAGAATCAAGGATTGCTTTGTTAGCTCTGGCATTAGCTGAACTAAATCTTAAAAGCCCATCCGTAGATGGTGTGAAGTTGATTTAATTGTATTCAAGTCAAGTGACACTGATTTGCACTAGTTGCAAATCTGGGCCCATGTAGGATAACCACCTGCCCATGTCTTGGAATTAACTGTGCATAAGACTGATCATTCTGCAAGTATTTAGAAGCGGATTGGCTACCGATTAGTTCTTTCTGACCTTGTCTCTTCAGCCTTGTGCAGATATCTCGGTGGCAGAAGAAACAGGAATGGAAAAGGTGGAACTGGGTGATAAGGGAGCTGTGATATTTTCTAGTGCAAGAAATTAATCATTTAGTATCCATTAAATGTGGACTTTGTGATCTATGGGTGATGTATGGGTGTTTTAGTCTTTCAGAAACACAATTCCCTCAAGCTTATAGATCAGCTGTAAAAAGAAGTGAAAGTACAGATTATTGTAATGTATCTAAACCAACAGTGAGTTGGAGGGAGCATTTTTTCCTATACTGGAATCACTTCACAAAGAATATTTTTGAGAGATTTCTTCAATATAAATCATGCTATTCTAGTTCAAAGCAACAAACTCAAACAAATTTCCAAAATATACAAACTAGCAAGTTCAGGATACTAATCTAGATATGGCTGTTTACATTCTCACCCCATTTTGCTGTGTGAAATGTTGAAAGCAATTGTAGAGACCACAAGCAGTCTGATCCTGGCTTTAAGTAAAAGAAACTGTGAAAAGGGAGTTATTGCCTAACTTAAAGAAAGCTTTTGCAATGCTAACATTTTCTTTTGAACAGAAGTTTCATACACTTAAAAAAATTGTTTACTGGTAGAATACATTATTTTTATTTTTTTTAAAGTATTATTTCTTTTCAGCAGTAGGAGGGAATAAAGGGCCTCGTAAATATGCTTACACCCAGTGTTTACAAAATCTGTTAATGATCTTACTAATGGAAGCTAGATTATGGAATGTGTTTTGTACCAGGTTTATGCCCACAGTAGCCATTTTACAAGGACTCCTTGACAGATGTTGATTTTTACTCTCGGATCTGTGGCTCTTCAATTAAAAGAACATATATTGTGCTAAGGAATCAATCTTTCAGGGGCTGCTTCTACACATATTGTTTTCAAGGGTCAAGATTTGTTGTTATAGGTTGGTTTGTTTGGGGTTTTTTGTGTTTTTTCTTTCTTTCTTTCTTTCTTTCTTTCTTTCTTTCTTTCTTTCTTTCTTTCTTTCTTTCTTTCTTTCTTTCTTTCTTTCTTTCTCTCTTTCTCTCTTTCTTTCTTTCTTTCTTTCTTTCTCTTCTCTACCCATGCACATATCACCTATCAGAAAAATGTTTTGTTGATTTCAAGCTCAAATCTCATTTCATCCTGGCCTGCATCAAGAATAATGTAGTCAGGAGGAACAGGGAAGTCATTGTGCCCCTGTACCCAGCACTAGTTAGGACACACCTTGAGTACTGTGTCTGGTTCTGGGCCCCTTAATTTAAGAAGGTCATTGAGACTCTTGAATGTGTCCAGAGAAGGGCAATGAGGCTGGGGAGAGGCCTCGAGCGCAAGCCCTACAAGGAGAGGCTGAGGGATCTGGGATTGTTTAGCCTGGAGAAGAGAAGGCTCAGGGGAGACCTTATTGCTGTCTACAACTACTTGAAGGTAGGTCATAGCCAGGAGGGGGCTGGTCTCTTCTCCCAGGCAACCAGCACCAGAACAAGAGGACACAGTCTCAAGCTGCACCAGGGGAGGTTTAGGCTTGAGGTGAGGAGAAAGTTCTTCACAGAGAGAGCTGTTAGCCATTGGAATGTGCTGCCCAGGGAGGTGGTGGAGTCACCATTCCTGGAGGTGTTCAAGAGGGGATTTGACATGGCACTTAGTGCCATGGTTTAATAGTCAAGAGGTCTTGGGTGACAGGTTGGACTTGATGATCTTTGAGGTCTTTTACAACCTTGTTCTATGATTCTAAGTACATATAACTCCTGAAAGAATCCTTGATACCAAGTTTCTATCTGTGTCGTCTATGATGAGACCAGCTGCATAGGTAAAGAATCGCCTTCCCCCTCCCCAGTGCTCTAGCAGTGCTGAACAAAATGACTCAGATGAAATGTATAAGGAAGGGATTCTAAAAAGTGTTTTACAGCAGGTTTGTTTAGAAACTGCAGGGCCCAGTGTTGGTATCATTCAAGACAGTGAATAAAAATACCAATTCATTGCAGCTAAGGTCCAGAACTGCTAACCTTTATTAGATTTTATTGTTCACCTCTTGGATTGTGCGAGATACATACTAACTTTCAGTTTTGATTTGCCCTTCAGGCTAAGTATTTGCAGTATTTAGCCTTGATGAATAGTACATGCAATCAAGGGCTACAACCAATGAACCTCCCCCACTGTGGTTCTGATTACACATTTCTCATGTGCTTTTTAGTAATTATAAATGTATCTTTTTAGAACATATTTCCCATTCACCAGGTTATTCACCAGGGTCACCTACTATGAACATTTATTGCTTTCTTTTGCAGTATCCACTGTGTGCTGCTGGTACAGCTTCATATCTGGTTTTGGTGTAATGCTGGAGAGTGGGGTTGGAAGCAGAGTCCCGTTTTTGTGGGTAACCAGGATCCAAGGTGCCTCATTCTTTTTAGCATCTGCCATCGGAGCATGGTTCTGAAATCACTTGCCTGTCTTCATCTTGGCCCCTCTAACACTGCACAGCCTATTGATTACTTTCTGCAGTTTTCAAGTTACTGCATTAATTTCTTATAAGAAGTTGAAATGTGTACATCAAATCAGATTTTTATATGGAGGTATAAAACATAAAACTATAAAAAATCCAACCAATTACCCCATGTCTGTGGGTTTTAGGGATAGGGGAGGTATTTGTGTTTTTACTGGAGTTTGATGCATATAGGGAAAAATACATCTCCTAAACTAACACACATGTATGTTCAAAATCATCTTTTATATGAGAAACTGTATAGCATAGGTAGATAAAGGGATACCTCCGTGCATAAAGTCATCAATATGAAATAAAGGTGTCTAGAAACCTCTGTTAAGTCATCTCAGAAGTGGGCAGAATGCACCAGATGGAGAAACAGCTGGTTTAATGTGTAGTATGAGAAAGGTGTTTTGGTTTTCTGCTTGGTTTGAACTTTTTATATGTAATTTTGTGTGTGTGCATGTAACTAGATATTTAAGAATGTGCACTAAATAATAAATGTTTCAGAAGATACACTTAATAAAAGACCCTTTGTTTTGCTGTTAGACAACCAGCAAATCGATTTCAACTGTGTACATGCCCTTAAGTGCTTCCTGTGGATCTGTGCCCAACAAATATCTTTGTTATTTCTGATACCTCCAAGTGTTCAAACAGAGCTAGAAATAGAAAATATTTGCACAGACCATTGTATTTGGCAGCCATTGTTGGGTCAGAGGAAATAGTCATATGGAAATATTTATTTCCTCTCTAGCAAGGGGTTCTGTAGTTAGCTTATATATTCCAATCCTTTATCTCATCTTTGAAAAAACAAAGGATATCATCATTGTGATATACTAAGGACCAAAAGTCATATGGATCACAACAACATGGAACAAATACATCTATAAAACAGATAGAATGTGCCTACATCAGGAACATATAACAACTGCTGAGTCTCAATGCTATACTAGCAGCAGAAAGAAAACACGGAGAGAATGCTTGGTAATAAAGTGTTAAAGACTGAAAATGTGCTTTGCTCTTTACATAAATGCAACTGTTGTGATCTAATTCTAAGAGGCTGGCAAGACAAAATATTTCAGAATTGCTGCAATAAATGCTCTGAAGCTTGCAGCTTCATGTGCCTGACATTTATCATTAATGTGAGCAGGTACCACTATGTAACAATTAAGGAAATGTGCCAGAAAAGTAGGCATCTGGGTCTGATATTGCCAGGGAATAGACTGCCATAGTATACTTAACGTTGCAAGACAAAGTTGTTCATGATCTTGCAGATTGGAGGCCATCTGGAAGAGGCCTGTGAGTGAACAGGTAATTAATCAAGTTGAGAAATATTTCCACTTTATGGAAGCCATCACCCTTTGCAATGAAATCTAGTTCCACCACAGGTGGGAACAAATATAAATGTACACTGAAAAGTGAAGGTGGAAGTGTGGAGCCAAGCACATTTACTGGGGAATGGATAACTCCTTGAAACTGAGCCATCAGATTCAGCAGACATGGGCTACAAAAGCAGGCATCATTTGCCATGAAATTATAAAGTGTTGAGCTTTTAACGTGACTGAGCTCTATGCTTGGAAGCAGTTGATTTATTTTAAGAGATTAATTTTTTTGTCTCTGTCTACTTGCCCCTTACTGCCCCTTGTACTCCTCAGCTTCCTAAGCAGAGGGAGTAGAAATGCACACTGAGCCAGTTCTTAAAACAAGGCATGTGTTTTCCTTTGAAGGGAGAGAGCTGGCAGCAACAAAATGACTGGTCTACAGCAGCCCATTTGGCTGCTGACACTGCTCCAGGCAGGCAACAGTGTGCATGGCACTCAATTTTATGCAGATAGGAGGTGATGGTAGAACCCATTGTTTCTAGGAAGAATCACCAACATCAGGTGGTGCAATGAGTATCTGGGCTCTTATGCTGTTTTCTACTGTTTTTTTTTCCTCTCAAATGTTTCTTCTCATGTCTTATCTTCCAACACAGAAATGGTAGCCAAGTCACTATGGCAATAAAATTTGGCTCTGTGCTTCCTATCAAACAATCTTTGAGCCCTTTTTGAGTGATTTAATAAATGTCTTTCAGAGATTAGCATGAAGGTGTTTTAGTGCAATACTTCCTTCAATTACACTTTCAGCAAAGACCTGAGATAGAAAAATGGGCTGAGTTGTGGTAATGTAACCCAATTTATTTTGTAAGAAAGAAGCTGAGGGACTGAAATATCTTGGTAGGCCACAGTGCCTTCGTTGAATGTGTTGGATCACATAAGCTATTTTCTATTTGGCAACCCTAAGGCACTTCATGTCAGCATCACTTTCTATTATATACTAAAATATTTACTAGCCAAATTTGGGGATTTTAAAATTTATGCATTTGGAAGTTGTGTTTGAGTAGTTTTTCTGTTAATTAGTTTTTAATTTAAACCCATACTTGGATATCAAAGCAATCAACCCTTTGCTTGTGCCAGAGAATTTGTTTATTAATTTTCAATTTTAAATGTTTACATTCTGCTTTTTTTTTTTTTTTTCTGGGCCAGCATTTTTGTTTTTATTTCATTTTAAAATTTTGGAATTGTTAATAAAGTAGAAAACCAATTTCAGAATACAGAATTAACCAGGCTGGAAAAGACCTTTGAGATCATCCAGTCCAACTGATCACCCAACACCATCTAATCAACTCAACCACAGCACCAAGTGCCTCATCCAGGCTCTTTTTAAACACCCCCAGTGATGGTGACTCCTACTGTAGTCAGTGCTGTGAGGCTTCAGCTGCAACTGTGTCTCTGGGCTTAGGCAGCACTTTCAGAAAGTCACAGGGAAAAGGCAGTGAGAGTGACAGTTTGGGGATATAGGAGAGCAAGTGCCACAAAGAGCAGCCATGCCTCTTGTAATGCCAGTGAGGGAGTTGTGGAAGCTTGGGGAGCTGTTACCATCTGATGCTGGGGCAAGAAACATGCCCAAAAAAGGACTGAGGCCAGGAAACTGTTAGCTCCCTCTGCAAGTCAGAGGCAAACTAGGAAATCATGTGTGAAGGAAGAACTCAAAGGACTTTGGTCTTCTAAGTCTAGAAGACAAAGAGGACAAATCCAGTAACTTCAGCACAGAGATGGGAGCCCTTTCTCTCCACAGCCAAGCTGCAGAGCACAGATGCACAAAATTATCTGACACTGGAGACTAGAATGATGAAATACAGGGGAAATGATGTCTAGAGCTGCTGTGGAATCATCTTCCCTATCCTTCAACCCTTCACTTGTGAACTGAATGGTCTATGTGGCCTCACTTCTGCAAGGAACCAGACAGGATCCCACCTTGCAGTCTCCCCAGGCAGAGATACTCAGGATCCATGCAGAATGAGCTGCAACACTTGATTAAACTCCATATCTCCTGAACTGTAGGCTGAGCACAAGCCAGGGTGTATGACAGCAAGCACACCAGGTAGGCAAACACATACACATTTCCTCCCCTAACAGAAGACTCTATGAAGAACAATAAAGGAATAAAGACAAAGAGGACATCTGATGTCTTTTCAAAAAATGTCTTCTAGCTTGAGCTAGAATGTGCTCACAACGGGCACAGAAGCCATGGATACTGTTAGCTTTCATGCTTCCTTCTGCTTTTAATGTGAATGTACATAGGAAAATATAAGAGCAATAAAGCACACAAACTTCACTGAAATTTTCCTGTTTAGGTCTGGTGTTTCAAAGGAAATTAAAAAAGTTGTAAGCATTGGAGAATAACATGAAGGACCTCATGTCTAGTGCATAACATTTTAAAGAATTGTCCTTTTTTTTTAAACATCAGATTTTGGTTAAATATAAAGAAACTGTGCTCTGGGACCTGCCCTGTTTCACACTGAGTGTGGTAACAAAACATGTATTCTTCCCATTTATTATTAGCAGGCAAACCGAACAGATCATTTCAGGCACAGTGGAATGCCTGTAATTTTGACATTTTCTGTACCATGCTTCAATGTTTACAATCTTTTTCCCCAGGGAATATTTATCTTAGAAACCACCACAGAAGTCACAGGTCTCAAAAATCAAAGGAAAGGATATTGACATGAAAAACTAAAGGCAGAATGGTGTATAAAAGTAAAAGGAGCTACAAATAAGAGAAGTAAAAAGAGTGTTTCATTGATAATTAAAAAACTTCCACATCTAAAGGCCAAGTAGTGGAATCTCTACTGATGAGGAAATGTGTATGTATGAACAGATGCAAAGAAAGTAATTATATGTCTCGTTATGCTTTATCTAATTAGGAATCATGATGACTTTACAGTATGCATTTAAGAAGTTTTGGGGCTAGAACCCCCTTGAAGTATTTACTCTGACCAATGCATTAGATCCAGGGCAAATGAAAGCTTTTCTGTGTGCCCTGTGTAAATGAGCTTGCAAATACAGAACAGACCTGAATGCTGTTCTTTATTTGTGCAAGAATAAGTTACAAAAAGGAGGCTGATGAAATACATATTAGCACAGAACCAACAAGAGAGAGCATAATGTTTTAATAAAGGAGAAACTGTTGTAGAAGAGATTATCTCCTGTTATGAAAAACCACAGGGTGTCCTTCACTGATCTGTGCAGAAAGATATGTGAGTAAATCTGAGTTTCGGCATTTTTAATCACTTTCTTTCTTTTATAATGATAACATTTTTTACTTCATTAATTAAATCAATGTCTTTGTTGCAGTGCTAACAGAGAAACCAGGAGAGAAAAGGAAATTACTGGGTGGCTGACGGTTAGTTCACACTCCCTGTACATTCTCTGCAGGTAGGGAAGACTCTGGCTGGCTGAGTTTAGTTATGTTGCAGAGCCAAGGCAAAATGCAAGCAGCTTAGGAGATAATGAAGATTAATGACTAACAATATAAAATGCAGGGGTTTTTTTGTGTGGGTGTTTTGTTTGTTTGCTTGGTTCTTTTTCTCCCCATTGTGTTTTTAACTGATTTACAAATTATTTTATCTAGGACAGGCAAATATTCTCAAAGGATAAAATTATAATTCATTGTGCTTAGAAAGCCCTTCATCTTGGACTGGAGAAATAGGTGACCCTTAAGAAATCCTTCTTACTTATTTATACTTTCATCACCTTTCTAGCAATGCTATGTTATCAGTGATAATACTGCCTCTGACATCTGCTACATAAATGCATAGCATCCTTTCCTAAGAAGCAGCCAGCCAGTAGTGAAGCATGCAATAGAAAGGCCAGACCAGAATTAAAGTTCTGCAATTGGTACACAACCAAAATGTTTTGGAAAACTACTTCTTTCCACTGAAATTAATTATGGTCCCTGTAGGATAGGAGAGGTCTGAAGAAGCCTGAGCTCCTCAGCAACCCATTCTTTGCATAATCTCTCCAGAAAGTTGTGGCCATTACAGTAAAGAATAGATGTATTTGTGGGACAGATGCATTGTGATGTGGGGGTTCAGGAAACTGATTTGTGTCCTGGTGCTAACACAAGTGCCAAGTTTTGCAGCATCATAATTCCTTCATTCCTCAGCATCCCTCTCTTGGATGTCAAAGTGCATAAAAGTACACCTTGCTTCCAATCAGTGTTTGAAATTTACCTTAAGTGATAAATATGGGGTGACCTAGAAATGCCACCATGGAGTTATATAAATGCAGATGTGCATGAGCATTTTTGTGTTGTGTATGTGTCTGTCTGCACGTGCACATACAGATGCAAGCAACTTCCCGTTCATTGGGAACAGGGTTAGCATACAATAAGGCACCAGATTCCTCTTTCATTCACTAACCAACTTAGGATTCAGTTTCTGTGTGTATTTACTGCCATGCAGCACTAGGTAGACGGTCATTGTTTTTCTCTAATAGGGTCAAAGTGGCATTTTATTATGAAAAATAAAATATTAAGGAAAAAGTAAACATAAACAAGCAAGCTTGCTTTTCAACAACCAGTAAGCAATTGCTTTCTCTTGCTCAGGAATATAATACCTTGATAGTGGAAAATGGAAGGATATTTAGGGTCTGCTTAATGAAAAAATTAATTGCCTGATAACATTTTTTTTCATAGTTACAGTGGAAGACTGCAAAATGTACCATTTCTATATTTATCAAACTGCTTATGACCTGCATATTATAGAATTTGACCAGTCATGAATAAAAAAAGAAACCTACAGAAAATATGTGACTTAATTTTTAGGTGAAACATAATAGGTTTTGGGCAACTTTTTAGTGAATCCAGAATCCTTTCTTCTAGGTATGAAATTCTTAGTTAATAACGGAGTTATGTGACAGCATTAGGTATATACCTGTCAGTTATGTGCTGCACTCTATGGTGTTTTTGATGTACGCTATGAAGATGAAATGCATTATTCTCTGTAAGAGTAACAATACCACAGCATTATGTGTTCTATTGGATGTATGGTATAGCTATGGTGTGTAACAGTAACACCATGGCTATACCATACATCCAATAGAACACATAATTTAAAGAGAGCAATGGGAAAAGCAAAGTTGCTATCACAAATAGCCCTTGCTGAATTCTTTCGCCACTGTGCTGGCTAGTAACACATCTGAAAAAGCAATCTATCCAAATAAAAAGCATAATATCATGTGGCCACCACCTCAGCATGAAGTAAAATATACTTTGGATGCTTATAAAGCTTCAAGAAATGCTAGATATGAATAAGAAACTGTGTCTGAAGATCACAATCAGTGAAGTTTCTCTGTGACCTGTCTCACCTAAATCAATTTCTTTACAATATGGAACTGAGGAAAATTTTGCTTAGAGGGATTTCCTATAGGCTTATAAAATCAAAGTGGGTAAAAGGTGATGGGTATGAATGCTTCTTTTAGTATTTTATCATCCAACTTTAAAACATGAACAGATTCATTTTGTAGCAGGCAGTTGCTCCTGTGGGAATAGTTAAATTAAGGATAGAGGTGGTTTATAAACAACAAAAGCATTTTTAGTCATGCCTCAGCACTGGCTAGATGCTCATAAGGTCCTCATGTATTACATTTGTGTGCTATTGAGGCATTCTTCAGCAGGCAGTAACTCTCAGGACATGGGCTCCCTGCCCAAAACATTTCACTTCTCACATGATTCCCAAGACTAATGATATACCTGGGCTCCACAACAGTTCATGAGTGTTTAGATGTGCAGATTTACAATGCACTCTCCGAGACATTCAGATTTTCTAAGACACCTTTACCACAATGAATCTTAACTTTAAATAACTGCAGCCAAAGCAATAAACATATGATTCTGTATGGTTTTATATGTCAGGAAACTGGTCAGGTTTTAGAAAGTGAGCCAAAGTTTTCTGGAAGTCTTTTTGTGCCTGGTACTCCATTTGTCCTCTAAATCACAGAACCAGAGATTTTCATTTATTCATTGATTACCCCTTTATTTTTTTCTATATGATAACCCACAGGGTAAAAGACACTTTATTTTATAACTCTCACATATACCATTGTCTTATATTCCTCTAGTCAGCCTGTTCAGATAATTTACTTCTTTCCTCACATGCTGGCTACCAGCCCACAGGCCAGAATAAGATTGATTTATCCACAGAACTGCACAGTTAAATCTATTCAAATATCATTGAGCCCAGATAGTTCATCCTTCCAACCTAGACCTGGTAGTGTGCCTCACATTAGTCCATTGACTGCCTTTTCCTCAGCCTCAGAGATTATCTTCGAACTCAAGTCAATCCCTTGAAGTCAGTTGAGTAACCAAGATCACACAGTTACATTAAGTGACACTTAATATTTCACAAAAATATCATAAAAAAAAATCCCCTATGGTCTCCAAAAGCTGACATTTGTTGAAATAATTTATGCCTAGGCTTCTAAAGGTATTCAGTGGGGAGAGGTCTGCCTGCATGAGATTTTACACGTATTTCACCTAATTCAGATATCTTTAAACATTCCTCAAAGGCTCTAGGTTTGCCTGAGCCCATCACTTCTGCAGGATTTGAGAGTCCAGTGGTAAGTAATGAGTTATAATATTCAGCAGTGAGCAGAGGAGTCTTAGGCTTATTCTTTTCATGACACTTGTACTAGCTGTGTTATAAAGAACTGTGACCTAATTTACATTTCCAGCCTTTTCTGGGGTTGTGTTTTCTGTGAAGTTCCACTTGGCTTTTAAGTCTTAGTATTCCTGCTCTCCCTTCACATCCCTTTCCCCAGTGCTCATTTTATCTCTTGACAAGACAGATCAGGCAGCCAGCTTGCTGTGACAGGGGGGTTAGTAAATGCTAACAGTCCCTCTCAAAATGACATGTAGGCTCTGAGAAGAGTAGCTTGGAGGCTGTAGTTTTGTAAGGAGCTGAGTGACCATATGAACCCTTTGTCTTTGTCAGCCTCTTTGCAGAACTATGTGATGAGTGTAGAAAAACTGTGTGACACATTCTGGGTAACTTAAAATCACAAATACTCAGGACATCAGACATATATTCCCATTATAGAAATTGTCCCATAATGTGGAATTTTGCTTCAGAGATGATTCAAAATGCTAAGTGAACAGATTTTATGTTGCAGCACCTGAACAACATGAGGTTGCCTGTTTAAACATACCCACACCCCAATTGTTTTTTTGTTTGAAAGTCTGGGAAGCAGTTGCAACATGTGATTCTGGAGTGTATTTGGGGAATTATGAACATGAAAACACCTAGCCATTGTTTTAATCTTTGGAAGAAATTCATTAAAGTTAGTAGTACCATTTCTGTTGGTATTGATGATGTCAGATTTCACTTTTTCTGTCTTTCACTTTTTAGGAAAAGAAGATGTGGTGTTTAGATGTATTTAGAAACTTACTGCACAGTATCCTGCCTTTATAGGAAAAGCTTCAGTTTCAATTTTAAACACACTCTATAAGAACATCAAAAGTGCACATGAATCAAAGTGAGAGGTATTTATCTGGGCATTTTTCTCTTCCCTTGATGTTGGGTACAGTGTGGAAAGTGGAAGGATAAATAAAAAGAAGGTTTGACTTAAGCTATGTCTGGCTTTGATTTTGTAATATCTAAATTTGAAACACCAAATGTCTGTAGAGTCAAAACCCAGTCTTGTTCCATACTAGGAGCAAAATTACAGTAAATAATGTTACATATTTCTGACTATTTGTATGAAGAAAGTTTAAGAATGCTGAACAATCAGAGAAATGCTTCATTAATTTCAAGTTTTTAATGAACTACTTATAGCAAAGAAATACTGAACTGATAACACTTACTGTCTTGGGCCAGTGAACCAAAGGAGAAGATCCATTGCAAAATTTAGCTTTAGTTATTCTGATGCACTTGTATTTGAAAATCCAAATTTTTATGTTTTCCTCTCACCCACTTTCTTCCTTTTACAGGGGTTAGGCTGTTTTATCTCATCTTCAGTAGATCTTGGAGAGAATCCAGGGCCACCCACAGGGTTTTTTTCTGAATTCAAGAGAACAACTTATTTTCCTCCCAAAGAAACAATATTTTCTAAAACTGAAATTTATTGCTTCATTCAAGAACTCTAAATGGGAAACTCTGAAAAGATAAAGCAAAGGCAGGAAGAAATAGTGTGTTGTCACTAATTAATTTGATTTCAAAAGGGGAAATAGAACCAGACAATATTTAGGAGAATAGTCTAGGACTCTCAGCCCTAGAAGAAATCCTCTTTCTGAGTTTATAGCAGGGACAAGTGTAAACAAGTCACATGAATTTGAAAGAAGAGGAGGGAGAAACTCATATTTTAACTTCTCAAGGAAAGGCTCCATGAGTCTAAAGTCCCTTGAAACTTGTGAGAAAGAGGCACCGTATATTTATATAATTCAACAGTTTGGAGAATATCCTCCATGAATTACCATATGACACTTTTGGTCCTCATCCATTAAATGAAAAAAACCAAAGAAGTGATTCCAGTGAAAGGAGAGGGGAGTATGATGAGAAAATAAGCAGAAATATAAGTAAAAGAAAAATCATATCAGTTTCTGATATATCAAGTAAATCTACTGACATATTGTAAAGTAGTAAGATTACATGGAATCTAAATGTGAATATGCTAAAAATATACATTTTAATGTTTCTCCCCTTGTTGATAACTCTTTTTGCTTTTAATTCAAGACTGGAACTTGTAGGTGTTTAAACTCAGTACCTCAATGTAAGCGGCAGTTTCCTGCAAAACATTGTGCTTATCATGCAGTATGTTGAGGCTGGTCTAGCTCTGTGTCTAGCCTGGTTGATTCAAAAATCAGCCAATAGGAACTGAAAGGACGTGGCAGCTAGTCTAATTTAGAAAGAATACTTTTATTTTGAAAAAGTAGAGGCAGAGGTGGTGTGCAGTACATGCTACCTAGCTGCTGCGCAAAACTCATCGTGAGCAGACATAGATTTGCATAGCTAGTTGTATAACCGCCTACACATAATTTAATCACCTGCCTGCTTTTCTCTCAAGACTTGGCATTTATTCTGGAATGGTGTGGCAAATACACTGGAACAAAAGACAGTCTCACCCTGAAGCTCTAGCAGTTTGCAACACTATTGCCTAAGTACAGATTGCTTGCTGCCATGGGATAGACCATTTTGTGGGAACATTAAATGCTGATCCCTAAACCTTCAAGCTTCAGCTTTCATTTTTTTTCTTGTATCTGAGATGGTTTCTGACATTGATGGTGAGCAGAACCAGGGGCACTCATGGGTAAAGGTCTCAGCTGCTTGGACTAATAATTGGATCTGCTCAGATTCCTTCTGTGATTGAGCAGCAAACTACGCACTGTCAGAACATACACCTGCCCTTCATGGGGAAGGTTTGCTGTTAACATGTGAGAATGAGATTCACCACTTGGTAGCAAGGTAAATGTGGCTGATTCTTCTCTAAGGGTTTGGTCTATAACCAGGACAGGTTGTGAGTCTATCCTGGGCACCCCTGAGATGATTGTATGGACACAAGGCCGTGTGAGAGAGATTGGACACAGCGCATAGAACAAAAATGCTGAGAATGAACTTTGCTATTTACAGATAGTAAAGTTTTAAGCCCTGCTATACCATGAAGAGTAAAGCAAAGGATGGAAAGAAATACAATAGGTGGACTAATCTTCTAAGGGTAGATGAAACGTAGTCAAAAAAGTCTTACGGTAACAAGCCCAGAAAAAGAGAATTTTCTTGTTCATAGACAGCCAGAAGACAGCTGATTTAGAGAAAACTAAAGAGTCTAAATCTTAGTCTTTAATTAAAAACTTTCAAATCAAAGCTAACAGAAACGTATGAGGTGCAAGGTGGACATTATGAAGTTAGGTTCATTTTAATCCACATAATACATCTGCTACATGAATAATACTTCAGGTACTTAAAGTAAATCTGATTAAGTTGTCTAATAACATTTCACTGTTTTTGTGGGTCTACTTTTTTTTCAGAGCCAATAGGGGAATAGCAGAGAACTCAGACACTGTCTCTCATCTTAGCTATATCACAAATCACAAGTGCGACATGCATCTCAGAACCACGCAGCTGATTTACTATTATGCAAGCAAGCACTTCAGCTAATTATATAATGATACCTAAATTACTGAGGTATGGTGACATAGAATCATAGAGTCATAGAATCAGCAAGGTTGGAAAAGACCTCAGAGATCATCAAGTCCAACCTATCACCCAACACCTCATGACTAAGCCATGGCTTCAAGTGCCATGTCCAATCCCTTTTTGAACACCTCCAGGGACAGTGACTCCACCACCTCCCTGGACAGCACATTCCAATGGCAAATTACTCTTTCTGTGAAGAACTTTCTCCTCACCTTGAGTCTAAACTTCCCCTGGTGCAGCTTGAGTCTGTGTCCTTTTGTTCTGTTGGTGGTTGCCTGGGAGAAGAGGCCAACCCCCTCCTGGCTACAACCTCCTTTCAGGTAGTTGTAGACAGCAGTAAGGTCTCCCCTGAGCCTCCTCTTCTCCAGGCTAAGCAACCCCAGCTCCCTCGGCCTCTCCTCATCAGGCTTGTGCTAGAGACCTCTCCCTAGCCTCATTGCCCTTCTCTGGACACATTCAAGTATCTCAATATCCTTCTTAAATTGAGGGGCCCAGAACTGGACATGCAGTTGTTATGCTCAAGGATACAAGTATCAAAAACCTATAACAAAATGCATAATTTTAGTGTGCAATTGGACACAGATCTGAAAGAAAGACATAAAGCTCTTAATTAGTATCAAACTGTGCTGAATTATCTCTTCTGGCCATTACAAATTGAGCATTTGCAAACACTTATCAGTCATTAATTTTCTTTCTGCACAGTTCAAAGGGGTAGCCTACAGAGGTGCTTTAAATGTAATTCTTATTACTTAGTGGAACTCAAACAGCCACTACACTTGTTTTATTTTTAGCACAAAGTAGTGCTTCATCTTGCCTCCTGCTTGCATGAATATTTCTGTTTATGCTTTCCAACAATCATTTCTCAACTAGCAGTATACTCTTCCTCTGTTCTACTGGTATCCGCCCATGGCAACTGCAACAGTCCCCATACAAACATCATTTAGCTTTATGAAACTGATGATAATGCATCAAACACTGTGCATTTATTGGTAACAAGAGTTTTTCTTAAGTAAAATGATAGTATTTTTTTTTCCCCTAATTTTGTTGTAAGTCAAAAAAAACTTGAACCTAAGAAATCTTGGGCCTCTAAGCCCTGTGATTATAGAAGATCAGGGAGGAATAAAAGAAAAGGAGAAAGAAGCGCATTATCATTACAGCAAACCATTTATTGCGGGAAATAAATGCTGGGAATGGGAAATTCTAGAAAATACCAGAAAAATAAGATGAAACTACAATCTTCTGAATACTGTGAAATCTCCTGTAGCAGAAAACTCAAATGTTGTCTTCTAGGTTTTTATATTAGCCTTTTCCTTCTGATCTGTGAAGAAACTTAAATTTTTCCATATTGTCTTACATATCATCCCACTAGGAAAGTTCCTGTATCTTGGCTGGGAGGAAATAATTGTTAACTGCACAGAACAGAACAACTCTTCCATTGCAACTGTTCTAATTAGAAGTGATCAGGTAATGAATTAGATGCAGAAGCAAACAAGCTGTGGAGAATTCAAATGAGCTGTTTTCTCTACTGGATTCAAAGTCATCAACAGCTGAATGAAAATGTGCTATTCTAAACCAGGTGCATAGGCATGGAGCCCTAAGCATATAAAAAAAAATAATATATGAAGGGTAGTTGCTTAGGGGTTCAAGGCATCTGTGTCCCTTCCTGAGCCAGAAGTCTTGCAGTCACTGGCACAGGTGGATGGTGCTGGTTAAGTGGCTATGAGTCAGTAGAGGGAGGGATGAGAAGAAATAAAAGGGGCATATTGATTAAGAATAGCATCTATTTATCTATCCACTTCATCCAAGTTTCCTATAAATCCCTGGCAGACAGTGAAGCTTGCTTTGTTAGAATATAACTCAAAAGCATCTATCAATATAAACAGGATTTATCCTACTATAGAAGTAAACTATGTCTTACCTTCCTTCAGGATTCAATAACACTTAACTGATGCCAGGTGACTCTGTACCTAACAGGGTGTTTGATGGCTATGGGGAAGGAACAGATAATGACAATGCAACAGATCATTTTCCTATGATCTGTCATTGTCATGAGTAGTCTGATTTTTTTTAGTAAAAACAAATATCAGTGAAATCACTCAAAGAATAAGTTGCTTTGGGAAAAAAATTGACATCTGACTCTTTTCTAGTATAACCCACAAAGAAATGGCTGTCATGAAATGAACAGATGTGCTTAGAAAACTGAAGCCAAATTCTGGCCAGACCTAAGCAACGCTATTAGCTTCAGCCGAGCTATATGGAAATATGTGAGTAGGAATTAACTTTGAGTCTTTGATGCAAACAGTTCAGATATTTGAGTGAATTCTGGGTAAGTTTAGCTCTGGCTTAAATAGGATGCAGCCCTAAAGCGGAATAGAGTTCAGCCATTTGTTAGGAAATAGCTGCACAGGAACTCCCGTCTGTTACTACTGAAATGTAAACAAAACTGTTTTGTTGGTATTTTAATTCATGGGTAGTGCTGTAACATGCAGTATCAATCTCCTCTAAAATGTTTACTACAATCAATGAAAAGACTGCTATGACTTTAGGTCTGAATCAGGAGGCTGCTAACTGAATGATAGTACCAACTGATTTGGCAACTACTATCATCTGATGCTCTGCGTGAGGAACATGGCCAGCTGAAAAAGCTTTGAAGCAGTTTGAGTAGGAGAGTGATGTTCTCTAGTATAATTAGTTTGGAAAATAAAGACCAGTCTGAGTCAAAGATGCTATCATGCTTAATTTATATTGTATTTTTGTTATGTATCACTGAAATCTAGAGGAAAAGCAAAGACAAGTATTCCCTGAGGGACAGATGATGTTGCAATTCTTGATAAAAAGTCTTTATAGGCTTTTGTAGGCACTTCCAGTTAAAAGAGATGACAGGATAGGGAATTACTCTGTCTGTGATCTGTACATGGTGATAGGCAACAGAATAGTTAACACCAGTGGAGATAATGCTGATTCAGCTACATCACTTCTGGATTATTAATAAACAACTTAATGGTGTTGAAATCACACATGACGTTTTGCTCTTGCCTCTACCACGGAGCAGTAGGGACCACCCAACTCTGCATTTCAGTTGTGTTGAATGTGTGCATATTTGAAAGAAGTCATGAAACAATTTAACATGAAACACATTTCAGAACATATGCTTCTATGATAATGATGCTTGGTAACTGTGTAGTAGGATGAGTGATAGATGACTGAGTGGGAAGCTGCTTTCAGCAATATACATGGTTAAGAAGAGGTGACTCTGAAACATTGGCCTGTGAAGTCCAGAAAATAACCAGTAGCTTTGGGCCATATACTGAAACAGGCTGGGGTGAATAGAAGCTGATGAAAGCAGGGACTGAGGAAATCACACAGCAGAAGATGAAGTGAAAAGCAGAACTTCTTTACAAAAAAACCTTCAGAGTAATAGGTAGTGTATGATTAATAAACAGTCAAAACAAAGGCATAAATCACACTTTCCATTTAGGATAGCATTAATGTGTATGTTTTAAGCACCTCTTACTAATAAAGCCAATATTCTTCAGCATTAGAAATTAAAAGAAAAATGAAAAAAAATTATGAAATTGCAGAAGGAGCATTGTATGAGAAACAGTAAGTAATCAAATCACCTCTAGATGATTCAAAAGCCATAAAAGCACTCAATAGTTAGGGCCTTTTTTTTTTGGACTGTAAATAAGAATGAGAATAAGAATATACAAAACCAATAATATTACAATTCAGACTGTAAATTCAGCAGAAAAAGGTCAATAACCCTGGAAAATCTTATACAAAATATAGGGAGATATTTTCCTTAAGGTGATTCATAACTACGAGTAGGAAGTTGCCCGTGTCATTTAAGGTGGCTACTTTCATTGCAGTGATGAGAATAAGCTACTATTGGAATTTGCTTTGGACTATATTGAGAGCTACACATTATTCTGAGCTAAAGGATTGGATGAGATTCTTAGATGAAAGGAGTATTTTATTTATATCAGCAATGTCATAATAGTGTAGCTGTAGCTGCTATGGACTGAGGCTATCAGTTAGTCTGACAAACACTGCATGGTCTAGATCAGCCATGCAGTGATTTCCTCATATTAACTGTATTTAATCATACAAGAAAGACTAATTTCCTGCTACTCTGGGATAGTTATGTGTGTCTTAACTCTTGCAATGAACTACATGCTTACTGTAACATTTTTTCATATCATCTTTCTGAATCAATTGTACTTTAATGGCCACACAGACTGCTCTTTATGTACATCTTCTTTCTCAAGGAGTCTGTGGGAGGGCTTTGTAGTTCCACATCTGCTTATAAACATTCTTCTCTTTCTGTTTCTCTTTCATACCAAAAGAACATATGCATAAAACCAAAAGAAAAATAAAAGGCAAGAAAAAGAGGTAAAATAAGAAATCCCTTTGTGTCTCTTTCTCCCTCCTTTTTAACCCTCTTTCCCACCATCAGACGATCCAATAATGGCATTCTGGCACATACGTCTCATGTATCACTCTTTGGTATTGCTAATGGATACACAAAAAAATTCTCCATTAAGCAGAATATGTTTTAAAGGCAGCTATTACCATACTTGATTTCCTGGGACTTTTCTAGAAGGGACATAATAGCATGATACAAATCAAGGCAATGTTGAAAAAAGTCCATCACAATCCCCTGAGAACCATTTATTTATATATATATATTTTTTTTCCTTTTCTACCCTATTACAGATTACTTTCCATAACAACAGTATTTCAGTTTTTTATTAAGTATTTATTAATAAAATAATTTTACTTACTTCTTCACAGAGCAAATCTGTGTCTGTTTAATCATATGGTAGCTAGGAATGTTCCTTGATGACAAACAGTTCTTTAATTAGTAAAGCAAAGACAAAAGCCATGAATCTTGACTGAAGAGCAGTTGTGGGAAAAGTGCTAGCATGAGTCATTTTACTTGCATGATGGAGAGAAAAATGTTTAGAAGAGAAAGAAACCACGATTATTTTTCATATTGATATTAAAAGATAAAGGTGAACATAAATTATATATTACCCCCATCTTTACTTGATGTGATAATTTGGTCAGAACAGAGTTGTTTGTGCAATTTCAGTAGTGAAATCTGAAAGTGAAGAACTGAAACACAGCATGAAAAAAACTGTGTAAATCTTTCTCTACAGTTCTCTTATATTAACAGACTTCCACGGACTTAAACATCTTTCCCAAGAAATTTTGCACAGTAGAAAAGAATGAGAATTGCTATTTCTAATAGACATCTTCTCTTGCTCTTGTTTATAGGAATGGTGGTAAAATAATTTTGTTACTTCCACTGAACAATAAGAGGCAACAATTTTTTATTGATATCAAATTGTCCAGCTCTCAACATCATGATTCCCATTTTACCATGAATTCTTCAATGAAAACAATACAAATTGTCTTTTTACTATTAAAAAAAAAAAAAAGAAGCATATTAAAAATCAATAAAGAAATGTGAATATATTCCTCCATAGTTACCCTTTTAACAGTAAGATTTGAGGTTAGTTGTTTGTCTTTTTTGGGTGATTTTGGTACAACTTCCCGTTTTATCAAAACTCTTTTGTCTAGGATTTCTGTGAGAAAACATACTATTATAAGCCAGCAGCCACATTTAAAGTCATATGAATATTTCAGTGGTCAGTCTGAAAACAAAAGGGGCATTTTGATCTCTCAAAAACCACTTGAATGAGGAAGGCTTGTGAATGGACCATCTGCTACTTGCAAGGTGTCCAGGTGTGGTAGTATAGCTATGGCTTACATTGTGGTAATGCAATTATGGCTTGTTGGCCAGAGCAGATCTAAAGTGCCTCCACTTGCAGCCCTCAAACTTCACCTAACTTAATCTAGAGAAATTCAAAACCTACATGAGCAGAAGCAGGGCAAGGTAAGAAGTCAGCTATTTCCAGAGGAAATTGGCACTCTGTGTACATTAGTTATATTTAAAAAACATTTCTTCATCTTCTACAGAGTCCCACTCTCCCTGCACTGCATATGGGAATGGCTCAAGCCTGTTAGAAGCAGATGTTAATGCAATGGTCAAAAGTGGTATCTCCACTGACATCTGAGAGTTTTGATTCAGTTTTTAGATCTGGCAAAAGTTTGTATGAATTTCTTAAAGCTATCCACCATGCATGTCTACAGGTTTGAAGATAGAAAGAATATTATCAGGATATTGAATACAATTTATGTCTGTGGGAAGAAAATATAGGAAGAATTTTTGGTTTACAAAAATAATTTATAATCTACTGATTATATAACCTTGGACATGTAGAAGAATTATCTCAAAGTTCATGTACCCTTACACCCAATTCTTCTTTGCTTAAGGGAAGTACTGCCATTGCAGGTTCTGATTTACTTGCAAAATAATATTTATACAATCCCAAGGCAGGTATACTATTTCCTCAAAGCCTGAAGAACCTTTTCCATTGGGAAATTACAGCTATTGTGACCGGGCTTTAAAACAGCCTGAACAAAAGGGGCTCTTCCAACACCTTACCAAACTCCAGTACCCAGTTGATCTTTTTGCAGGCCCAATGCAATGGCTAGATGTTCCAAACAGCCTTCAAAAGTCAACTCAGTTCATAAAAGGTAGCCTGTAATAAAGTTTGTACTTTGCCCTCTTAAGTTAAACTAATTGAACTTCGAACTTCAGGATATAGCCAGCTGTTATGAGTAAGACCATAAAGTCTGGTATCGGTAAACTCCACTCATAGTCTAAAACACTTTGTGTTGCTATGTCAGGTAATCAAAAGAGACAGAACTCATAAAGGGTAGCTAGTATTTATGACTCAGAAATGCCAAAAGAGTTTTCACAATGTTTTAAGTATGATGCAACATAGCTAATCAAAATACAAATACAAATCTGCTGTTCAATTAGAAAAGGTGGAGCATCAGTGAATAAGTCTATAAGCATCCAATTTAACTTTGCTTTACTCTGGGAATAAATAAAAAAATCTTTTCTGATAGTTAGAAAAACTAAAATTTAGCTTCTTGCTCAAAGATTCCACTAGAGATACAGCTCCTTGAAGGCGTCTTATAAATTAGCCTGCATGTGGGATAATTTTGTTTCTACAATTCTCACTGCAGTATTCCTGAAGATCAATCACTTAAAAAACACATTAGTATAAACAATGTTCATTTAATATTACGAGATACTAATTAATAGATACCTGTTCAAAAGAAGCTTAGCAAATGAGCCTAACAAGTTTGCTAATATTCCCACTGAATCTGTTTGTGACCCATGCAACCTTGATAGATAGCCAGTTCCCTTGCTAGGCTGAGCACACTGAGATGACAAAAGCTTGGTTGAAGTGAAAACAGAAGCTGTACTCAAGTTTTTACAAATATGCAAGTGGAAGGCAGTGGAGAATCAGACCTTCCATCTTAACATGTATAAATATTGTCTCATCCGGTGCTCCCAGGAATTTGAGAGAGTCCTTTGAACTGGTTAAACAAACACTCTACTTCAGTCCTTAGCAGACAAGCATTTATGGCTTTCATTGAAGTCCATAGCCATTTTATTCTGGCTTCCAGTGTAAAACCCATGAAGAGTGTTGGACTCTAGTAAATACCCTACAGTACTTTTTCCACAGTGTCATGAGGAAACGTTTGTCACAACCTTCCCTTTAAACTGCCATTGCTGTTCTAGAACTTTGTGATTTTCCAAGCAACCTACAGGACAGTGCAGAGGAGCATTCATTCCTGAAAGGCATTTGCAGTTTAATTTCTTAAAGCCTCATGAATGAAGGTATCACTGAAACCAGCTGTGTCATAAATGCGTTTAAGCTAGATAGTAATTCCTGTGGTGTTTGTGCTCAAAAAAACCTTGGAGACTGAAATTAGTATTTGTAGAGGTAAAAAAAAATGTAGGCTACATTTGTTCTAGTTCTAGTAGCTTATCACCTGCTTAGCACTTTCTCATCATTTAATTCAGCTTATCGCTTCCTCAGTACTTTCTACAGTACCACCATTATTCTGAGCCATGCATTCATTTATTTTTTTTACCCTAATCTATTTATAACAAATTATCAAGGTTTTTTTTTTTTTTTTTCTGTATGTAATGTGTCCTGAAAATGAATTTAAAAATAATATTAGGAGTAATAATATGTTTCAAGGACACTAATAATAATGAATTATTATGGTGCTTTCTCCCAGAAAAAGAAACAAAAACTAATAAAATACTTAAAACAGGCTTTGAGAAATACAAACTAAAAGCAGCAAGGTAAAAAGAAAAAAAAAACCTTACAAAACTTTAAATGGATGATGATGTAGGTCACAGGCCTCATTTCAATTACATCTGTATCTTCTATCTATAACGTCAGTGGAAATACCGAAAAATATACTCCAAGGTCAAATGTTCAGTTTCACAGAAACTGAAAGCCCTCTGCTACACTACTCAGCTGCTTACATCATACCTGATTTCAAGACAGTGGTGCATGAAATATGAGAGTAGTATGAAATAAGAAAGGAATCTTTTCCTCACTTTCCATAAAGCACATTTTTATCGTTCAGGAGGAACAGTAAATAAACAAGTTAGGACAAAAATGATGTCAAACTTTTTTTTTTTTTTTTTTTGGCTAATGTTACATTACCTGAGAACAGCCAAGAGGTAATTAGGATTTTAACACAGAAATGGAGGCTTTAAAGGCTGTTTCCCTTTTCCCTCCCCCCCCCGCCCCGCCTTTTTTTTCTCATCCAACTCTGTTAGATTGCTCAGCACCAAGCAGCTTGTTCAGTCACATGTATGAGAACAGAAGAACTCGTTTTAGAAGCATTGTCCTTCACACTTCATGACTGAGCAGAAGAATCATTGTCCAAAGTATGTTGTACACCTGCTTTCTCTTTATTGTTTGTTTGAAACATCTGGTTGGAAGCACTAATACTTCCTCGAGCACAGAAGCTCCAAGACTGCACAAAATGGGGGCACAGTCTGTCCTCGTCTCTGAAAAGGATGCCTATAAGTGCCTGTAGGAGAGGACTGGGAATGGACCACTCGAGCTTTGCTTAGGGATCCTGCTGCTAAACACAACTTAGAAATGAGTATGGTGGTATAAACTACAATTAGTGTTTTGTGCCCTATGTATTTAATTTGTTTTTGGGTTTGTTGGTTTTTTTTTGGCAAGGTTCAATCTTGTTTTTTTGGGGTAAATTTCATTCCTCTTTACCTGAGTGGTAGATTGGAGTGTCCAGGAAAATGGAACTATTGTTAAGTCATTACGATGATATGGGAAAATATTAGGGAAACATTACTAAAGCAACTATGAATAGAACCTTTAAATGATTATACAGGGATTAATGATGCACTACTTTGCAACATTCTGTGTTACTACCACCAGAATGTAGCTGTACTTCTCAAAAGAAAAGGATTTTTTCATAAAGAGACAATATTTATTTTTACTAAATTACATTTATATTTGGGTTATTTAAAGAGAAAAATAGTCAGTGACAACATTCTATTAATTTGCTGTCAGTAACGGTTGCTGTATATGAATATTAATATTTGTTTCCTCACTTGCTCAAAGTATACCAAAGAGATGTTATTCATACTTACCTTTGACATAATCTTTTCATAGTTAAAAGTCTTTGAGATTTTATCTTTAGTGATTCACATATATAACACTCAGTGACTAAATTCTGCTCACTGCTTTGCTAATCACAGTCAAACAGTCTGTTTACTTTATTGGTTTCAATTTGCTAAAAATCTAATTGAAGATAGCGTGATAGTATTATGTTCCTGAGATGGAATTGTAAATTAAGAAGTTTGGTTTTTTTTCCCTAAAGCTTTTATTTCACTGAGCAGGTCTCATTTCTGACAAAGAATATTATATGAGAACACCTTTTACTTCTGGAAAGAAATTTGAATCCTGTTATACATGTTGAGCAATGAGAAGATAATTTAGTCCTTTAAAACTTATTATAGAATAGAATAGAATAGAATAGAATAGAATAGAATAGAATAGAATAAGCCAGGATGGAAAAGACCTTCAAGATCATCGCGTCCAGTGCAGTGTACAGGGGCAGAATGACCTCCCTTCTCCTGCTGGCCACACTGTTCCTGATGCAGGACAGGATGCCATTGGCCCTCTTGGCTGCATGGGCACACCTCAGGCTCATGTTCAGCCTACCATAGACCAGTACCCCCAGGTCCCATTCTACCTGGCCACTCTCCAGCCACTCTGACCCCAGCCTGTAGCACTGCATGGGGTTGGTGTGGCCAATGTGCAGAACCTGGCACTTGGATGTGTTAAATCTCATGCCGTTGGAATCTGCCCATCTGTCCAGCCTGTCGAGATCCCTCTGCAAAGCCTCTCTGACAAAGCATCATTTGATAGATCAATATGCCTTGTGAAATGGCACACAGCAAAATCAGAGGGACTTGAATCCTCATATGTCATCCATATGTGTAGCATATGATGTAAACAGAAATATTGTTGTGAGGATATCTGGGCTGGTTCTTCCAAAATTCAGAAAGAAACTGTGAAAACAAAACAACCCCCCCCAAAAAAAAAAAATCCAAATCAGAAAAGAGAGAAGTAACTTATTTATTAGTAAGTAAAGTGCTAATGAAGAAATAATAAAGGAAAATGGTTTCCATTCACTTTTTGGTAATTATTTTACACAAGTGTGAAATGAGGAGTAGGGAGCCACACCTCTATATAAGAGGAGAAAAAGATTTTTATCTGTAATGACCTCAGGAATATAATCTGATTAATTCAAAATGTTTTTATTCAGCAGCTGAGGCAATAGTAAAAGCAGGAATGATGTTGGTTACGCAGTAACCAGAATCTGGTGATTCTGTCTGTGCTTCCACATTGCGATGGGTTCAAACACATTGTTCCTTATTTGTATGTTAGGCTGTAAACCGACTCAAGTTTTGTAAATGGTGCCTATTTTTTTTATTATTCTTTTCTTTTTTTCTTCTTTTTGGTGCATGATTCATGGGTATCCCATGCCAATGACAAGGGAAAATTGTTAATGTCACTCATTCACATGGGAATACATTTAAGAATAGATTGGCTTCGGTTTCAGAGAAAAGCGTTGGAGTCACATACATTCTTAGCAGAAAAAGCAACAGATTCTCCCTCACTGAGCTGGAGAATGAAGGTCTCAGGCAGGGTACTGTAGGTCCCTGCAGAACTTAGAATCACTCAGAGTGGTCAAGACTATGGTGGGGATCTTCCCACACACTGAAGAATTTCAAATGGATCTGGATAGAATTTTTCAAAACTATAGAACGTGAAGGCCTTTAATTCCTGCACAATATTCATATAAAACTCACATAAAAGCTTCTGGGCTACAAAGAGTGAGACAGATGCACTTCAGATATGGAGATCTAATCACACCTTTCATATTTTTTCATCGTATTGAGTTACAACTTGGCTTTGATGTAGATTAACTTCCACTTGAGCTGCAGCCCTGTGGAACAAGTGACACTCGAATCTCCTATGCAAAAGCAGCTCTGGTTGTTTCAATCCCTTTCTTTCAGTATTTCAACTGTTCTCCCACCTTCCCTAAACTCTTTGAAGCACAGGATTTTTTTGACGGACACCTTCTGATTTGTTGCCTTTTCATTCAGAAGTAGGGAATTGAAGGTTACAGAAACTGCAATGAAAAATGTTGGGAAACTTGTAATGGTTATTCCTTACAGAATGATGTAGAAGATGGAATATAGTCTAATTCTTACCAGTTGGAAAGGCTGACAGGAGTAACAGAATAGCTTTCAGCCACAAAGTAAACAATCATTGCATGGATAACTACAGAGACACAGTTCTTTCTCACTGCTATGGCTGTAGTGCCACTTAAGTAAAGAATTTTCATGGTTTCAGTTATGACAAAGGATATCTCAGTAAACTTGAACTGTAGGAAACAGAAATACTGAAATATCTAATTAGGTGAAGTTTGGATTACTATAATAGGCTTTATAAGAAATAGGCTTCAAATTGCTTTTTGAATGGGAAAGCTCTTCTTTTTCAGAAGTGATAAAAATATTACTATATACAAAATAATAATTATTATTCTAAAAATATTATTATCATATCTACTTGCATATGGAAGTATCTGGAGCCAAGAAACCCTCAAACACAGAGGAATAAGTGATTTGCAGCAAAGACAGAGTCCTCGTGTGTCAGAGAGGATAGGTTTTGCGTACTCTTGATTGCAGATAACACAAGAGTGACTTGAATGATTGTGAGCCACTGAAATCATTGCCACTACATCCATTTTAGTGGTCAGTTGTTTCAGTGCAGGTATTTTGTACTAGAGTGGATTTAATATTTAATGTTATTGAGAAACTGTATTTGCAAAGCTACCAAGAAAATACATATAAAATTCCACAAGTCTCTTTAATTATATTTGAATGATCAATGAATGTGCTAGTTTTGAAAGGAAAACTACAGGCAAGAGCTTCTTTCCTTCCAAGGTGACCACTGGAACCATAGACAACCTCTTTTAAAAAGCAAATTCCTTGGTAAGATTATAACAACACCAAAAACGCTTGTGTATGGTGTGGATGAACCCATACAACTTTTCTAATGTTGTGGAAATTCAGGAATGTAACTTTCTGAGAACAGCACCAAGAAAGCTAATTAGTTACTAAGAAAACAGCATTAAATTAATACTAGCAGAGAAAGTGAATTGCAAATTATTTTGCAAACAATGGAAGATCAAAGTCATGAATACTAAAAGAGCAATTGAAAGAAATGCACTTCTTGATACTGTTACATTTATGGTCTTCTTCCTAGGCAAGAATTCTGTATTAGAAACCTAAATTCTCAGACAATTCATGGATAAAGTAAGATTGACATTTAGAATATCACGCTGTGTGTGTGGCCACTGAAGGTTAAACAACTGGGTGTGTGACAGCGTTATTAATCCTGTCCCTGAGTCAAACTACCTGATGTCACTCTTGAACACAAGTGTCTAAGTCTTAAAGAAATACAGCTGTATGAAGAACTTCTGTTTTACAGTGAGAGCATTTGGCCTAGAAACACAAACATTTTGTTTTAATATTTCCTTATTTCCTCAAAGTATGTGAAACCACGCCACTTATTCAAAAAATTGCTGGACATTATTGGACTGAGATGGAGCGTGATGCTTCAGCCACTAGACCAAGCAAGTGAATCATCTGGAGGAAGCAAAGACTGACTGTTTAAAGGACTGATAGATTTCTAAAACCTGTTCAGAGAGGAAGACCTCTTCAGAAACTGTAGGCACTAAATCACTCCAGCTTAGGTGTTGCGTTTTCTTGTTGTTGTTGGTGGTGTTTTTCATTACATATCTTCCTATTCTTTTTCTAGTCATACTCATGCAAAGAAAAGAAAAAATTACCCCACACCTTTGAAACTAGCTAAGGAAGGGAGACTGTGTTAGAATTTCAGAGCTCTTCATAATGAAAAGAGGTCATGTTTGAAAATACTGTAGTTACTTGCAGCTGTGTTTGAGATGAACTTGAAAGCTGGATGTGTATTAGATATGCTCTGATGATTTTCGCATCAAGTTCCTTAGAGAACACAGGTAGGAAATGACATAATTTTGGATTAAAATCTAGCTGTATAAGTAAGGTGTGACTCACACACTCTGAATTACTGAGCTATGTCAATTGTAGGTATCTCTGGAATTTAGTTGTAAAATGTGAGTCAGCTTGGTAGTTTGGATGGTAGCACAGTAAGGATTTGTCTCAGTGTTGTTTGGACTTGATTTCCAAACTGCACCGTAGCCTTGGTGCCTCATTCCTTTGCTGCTTTTGAGCTGTTGGTCGTTTGCTTTCAGGGAGGTTATAGAGCAGGATAGAGTATTGGTTTATCTTGTAGAATAAGGGTAAACATAAAGTGAATTCCGTTGTGTATATGTCAAGTTAAAACTTTGACTTTTAAGGTACTTAGGTATCAGGAAGTTTTTTTTTCTAGTTCAGATTAAAAGTTTATTTTGCCTTTGTATACACAGCAGGAGGATATTGTAGGCAGCACAAAAAGGGCACTGTTCCTAGGCTATTTTTCATTGTTTTGTTAGAGCATGCCTCAAGATAATTTTCTTCCTTCCAATTAGGAATCTGGCATGTTTCAGAGAATGTACAATAATTACAGTGATCAAGTAGTTGAGTGTTTGAATGTGTGCCTAAAATGCATGGGTAATTGGTATAAAATGTACAAATATTTGATTAAGTGCCCTGAAACAGTCTTCTTCACATCTTAGAGACAATATTAGGGTATTGAGACTTCATGCAAATAACACCTTGTGTGATATGCTTTGTTCATATCTATTACATACAGTTCTATTTTCATAATGCACTGAGTTTCCTCAAAATAACATCTTTAGGAAAATGAACTAATATAGGAACCTGAATTTTTACTACTCTGGTCAACTTACTGCTCATTTTATGTGTCCAGATTATCTATATTGTGCTCTTACTTGGAGCTGGAAGTAAAATATCCATGTTTGTGCAGAGCTTATCAAATGAACCATCTGGACCTATCTGACCTTTATTTTCATCAATCTCATTACAACTTCCTTTCATGTAGTTGTATAGAGCAATAAGGTCTCTCCTGAGCCTTTTTTTTTTTCTGCAGGCTAAATAATCCCAGTTCCCTTGGCCACTCCTTGTAAGACTTTTTGTCTGGACCCTTTGCCAGCTTTATTGACATTTTTTGGCACACACTAGCACTTCAGTGTCTTCCTTGCAGTAAGTGCCCTCAAAATGGGTCACTTAAAAAAACCCCCAAACCCTTATTTCTAACCCTATAGCTGTAAAAATGAAATGACATATCCTCCTAATGATAGCAATCCCTAAAATTCTCTGTCACTTTATGCTTGGTGAAGGTTTTTTTTTTTTTTTGTGCAGGCCAGATGATTTTCTCTTTATTTCCCCATCCTTTCCTGACTGTACTTATGGTACATAGTTCACTATCTATGCTTGCTTTTTTTTTTTTTCTCCATGGCATTCTGAGGTTTCTAATCAAGAAAGAAAAAGGTTTTGTGAGTGTGCACATAGTGTGACTATTCAGGAGGTTGTAGCAGTCTCATTTTGAGCTTGCTATCTAACAGCATAATTCTATGAGGTTAAATGAAGCCATCTGTGACCTGTCAGAGTGCACATGGCATCATATTCAGCCTGCTCTGAAAACTTCTTCCCAGGTCTTGATAGTGAAGAGTGACAGCATAGCGACAAGACAAGTTATTATTCTGTCATGAAGTCAGCTATCTCCATGGGATGATAGAAAAAAAAATGTGAATAAACCCCAAAGAATAAATGTCAATATATTGGCTATAAGACAAATATCACATCTAAAGCAAACATTGGAAATGATACATATCATAAATGATTGTCACTTGCCTTGAGGCCTCTCTCAGTTTATGGAAAATAAGCAGCATATAGTAAATGTGAAGAGGAAAGCACAACAGATTTTATATCCTTGTAAAAGGAGAGAGTGGAGTAAAGGAACAGATATATGAAAGTTAAGTGGTCAGATTGAATTCAGTGGGGGATAAAAGGCTTTTAGGATAAGATCAGTCAAATGACAGAAATAAGAAGGTTACAGTGGTTATAAGCTGGACAGTTGGAGGTTCAAGAACTGGAGTGATAACAGACAGCAGCAGAGACAGGAAGGCGATAAAACTGAATGGATGAAATACGATTAAGAGAGATATAATCAAATTAAATCAATTGAAACCCTACTTTGTTTCTGCCATGTAATTATATACAGTTATTTTATGGATTGTGAAGCTCAGAAACTTGAAGCCATATTCAACAAGCCATGGACATTTGGGAAAAAAACCCAAACAACCAACCAAACATGCCAAGCAAAGAACATGCACAGAGGGAATAATTTTTTCCCCCCAGTTTTCTTGTCTTGAAATATTTTCTTCTCTGTTATAAACCTCTCTGTGTCAACTAGAGGAAGCAGCTGTTCAGGGAAAGACATCACATCATGCTGCTCAAGTAAATTTTATAATATGAAAAATCCCTGGGGAAAGCTGACTTAATCAAAGAGGTCTTTTTCCTGTCTTACAAGAGGGCCATGCTTTTTCCAGATCACATATGGTGCATCTATCCATCAAGTGTGTAAATTTTTATATGTAAATTGCTAGTTGTGCTCTAATAGTTATAGTAGAACCTAGTAGTAGACACTAGTAGTGAGATTCATCTCTATTCTATCTGATTGAATAAGCATGCAAGTTTTCCAGTCATTGGAGACTGGTGCCTCCAATGTGCAGTTCACCTACTCATTTCTGTAAGCAAGGAATCTAGACAGCTTATTTTTAAGTGCATGAGGTTAGGTGAGAGAAATATCAAAGTGTCCCAGAACGATTAAGCAAAGTAACTTGGATATCTACTGTTATCAGAGAAGATACTTGTCAGCGTAAGTTCTTGGTGGTTTAACTTCAGAATAACAAACCCATGTTTGTATTTGTGGCCTCCGTTCTTCAAAAGTTACAAATTTGCTGTGGAAAATATTGTAGAATCTCAATGCTATCCCAGCTGCACGAAAATAGACTAGGTTAGGAGAAACAGAGAATTAGTAATAAACTCTGTCTTTGATGTCTGTCTTACTAATAGCAGCTGTGAATTGCTGCAGCTGTGAGGCAAAATGTTACCTGATGGCCTATCCCAGAGACAGCTACCAACTAGGAAATGTGGCCTCAGGAGCTGCCTACCAAGTACTAGAAGCACTTACTCTGATTTATGGCATCAAATATTCTTACAAAGGGCTGTGGCAAATAAATTTACTTTCATATCATATTTTTATGAGTCAGGCACCATTATGGACATGAAGTGCCATGCAGTGTTTCATCACATGGATCTGGATTCTAGAGGGGCGCAATAGTAGGTATTTCAGTAAGTTTTCCCACATTGTCCAATGCCATATTCAAGTGGCTTTTGTTATTACTTCTTATCTCATCCTTCCTAAAAGTTTTATTTTTCCACACCTGTTTGCAATATACACTTTACCAGGAAGTATCATGGATAAGTATGATAACCAAGAAGTTCAGTCATAGTAAAAAAAAAACAAGAAAAAAGAAGCATTTATCCATTTATCACAGGTGATTTGATATCTCTCTGAAGTATAACAATGTTCTGATCTGAAGCTCAAATAAATTACTAGGCTATCACTAGGCTGTAAAGAAGGCCTTAATAACTTTTTAATGCCTTGATAACAGGTTTAGTTTTCTCATGGTTTTTTCAGGCTAGTTGCAGATTTTCTATTGGATCAGTCAGGGTCATTGCATTAGAATTTAAATCCAGCTTGTCATTCAATATATGGTATTTGATTTGCTTATTACAGAAAGAGATAGCTAAACCATCCAAAGAAAAGCCCGGATTGCTGTTCCAATCCATGTTACATCCTCCTAATATAGTAACTTCAGCATTTTACCTATTTGAGTGGGAGAAAAAAAGGCCTGCAAGGCCAAAAATTTTAAGTCTGAATTAAGGAGACTGATACTACATTGGAACATTGATTTGTTATGAGAAGCAGATAGCAAAAGATTACACTCAAAACTCATATTTTGTGAATTAAGAGGGAAAAATACAACAGATATTGATCTCTGCACATAGGTAAACAGCAGTTACAAATACAAATTGCCATTTCACAACACCATTCATGCAATGTGTCCCAAGGAGCTTTGCTTGCTATCAATAGAAAAAACAACAAAACTGCTACTGAGCTAGATAAGCCATAGAAAACAGATGTCTTTTAAGTAGTATTAAAGTCAGAAAGCCAGCTGCTTGGTCCCAGCCAAGGGCTGATGTAGGATTTGAGAAAGCGAAAAGCATCTGTCTTTAAGTCACAGTCTTATCTGGGATTGGCAAAGGCCACATAATGGCTCACTGCCAGTAAATCTACTCTGCTGAGATGGGAAATGGGACAGATGGAACAAATCTCTCAGATTCTCTCATGCTTCTCCAGATTGCTACCAAGGGCAACATCTTTTTGTGTTACCTAAACAGCCAGAGTCATTAAGGAAAGAGGTCTAAGAATCCAACCCTAAACCAAAGGTTTTTGCAACAGAAGCACAGATTCCAGGCCTAGGGGTAGAGCAAAACACAGATCATTTGAGACGCTATACCAGGTCCTAAAACTGTGCTACATCCCCTTGGCAATGCTTGGCAAGATGTTTGTACTAGGGTTTTAACATTCCTGCTTTCAGGCTGCTACTGTTTAAGTACTCTGTCACCAGCTTGTATGGGTTTTGTGTAATCTATCAAGCTAAGAAAGAAAGTGTATATGTACATAAAGGATTTTGTTCAGCTGAACGGAGGATTTCCTTTATCAAATGAAATAGCACTCTGTCTATGTGAAAATGTATCACATCCCTGAGAATTGGTATTGGCTGGTCTTTTTGTTATTTTAACTAGTTGCAGAGTGACTGGTAAATTGTCCTAACCCCACTCCCCTCCTCACAACTGTCACTTTTTGCCTTCTCCCTTTGTTCACATTTCTTTCCATTTATGCTATTTTATCTTAAGTAGACATCAGTTGTTACAAAATAGTGAATATATAGGTATGAACCAAGATGAAATTAATAGTGTGTTTGCTGGTCCATTTGTATGGCATGCTTACTTCCTTTTCTCATATTTATCTTACCAGTTAAATGAACAGGGGCTGTCTGTGATGATGGTTTTACATTTCTGTGATCACCACTTTTCAGTTAGTTCCTTGAACTATATATTACACACATTATGGTGTCTAATGATGTGCCCCATAATCAACATAATAATTCTGAGCTTAGATAAGAGAAGTAGCAGTATTCACAGAATCACAGAATCAACCAGGTTGGAAAAGAGCTCAGAGATCATCAAGTCCAACCTAACACCTAACACCTAACAACCTAACACCTCATGACAACTAAACCTTGGCTTCAAGTGCCACGTCCAATCCCCTTTTGAACACCTCCAGGGACAGTGACTCCACCACCTCCCTGGGCAGCCCATTCCAATGGCCAATTACTTTCTGTGAAGAACTTTCTCTTCACCTTGAGCCTAAACTTCCCCTAGCACAGCTTGAGACTGTGTCCTCTTGTTCTGGCACTGGTTGCCTGGGAGAAGAGACCAACCCCTTCCTGGCTACAACCTCTTTTCAGGAAGTTGTAGAGAGCAATAAGGTTGCTGCTGAGCCTCTCCTTCTCCAGGCTAAATAACCCCAGCTCACTCAGATGCTCCTCACAGGGCTTGTGCCCAAGACCTCTCACCAGCCTCGTTGTCCTTCTCTGGACATGTTCAAGTATCTCAATGTCCTTCTTGAATTGGGGAGCCCAGAACTGGACTCAGCATGCAAGGTGTAGCCTAACCAGTGCCGAGTACAGGGGCACAATGACTTTCCTCCTCCTGCTGGCCACACTATTCCTGATACTGGCCAGGAGGCTATTGACCTTTTTGGCCACCTGGGCACACTGCTGGCTCATGTTCAGTCAGCTGTCTACCAGTACTCCCAGTTCCCTTTCTGCCTGGCTGCTCTCCAACCACTCTGTCCTCAGCCTTTAGTGCTGCATGGGGCTGTTGTGGCCAAAGTGCAGCACCTGGCACTTGGATTTGTTAAATGTCATCATGTTGGATTCTGCCCATCTGTCCAGCCTGTCAAGGTCCCTCTGCAGAGCCCTCCTACCTTCTAACAGATTGACACTTGCCCCAGCTTGCTGTCATCTGTTGTATCAAAGCTGCAGTGTATGAAAAAGATAAGATAAAAAGTCTTCTATGAACCTCCCAGTTTTCTATCATCAGCAAACCAGTCTCTGTTCCTTCATCTGGGTTGTTAACAGAGATGCTGAACCAAACTGGACCCACTACTGACCCCTGGGGAAAATCACTAGCTACAGGCCTCCAGCTAGACCCTGTACCATTGATCACAACACTGTACTCTGTCATTCAACTAGTTCTCAATGCACCTCACTGTCTACTCCTCTAACCTGTACTTCTTCAGCTTACCTGTAAGGATGTTATGGGAGACTATCAAAATCTTTGCTGAAGTTGTGGTAGACAACATCCACTGCTCTCCCCTCATCTACCCAGCTAGTCGCACCATAAGGTTATCAGATTGGTCAAATATGATTTCCCTCTGTGAATACATGCTGGCTACTCCAGATAATATCTTTTTCCTCCACATGCTACTTACAATGAAGACTTATGGAAAACATCTCAAGGAAGATCAAAAAGATCTTTACTTTGAATGTGTTTCAATCTTAGTACAGCAGGGATGACACTGAAGGGAGAAATGGTGCTGTTAGCCACCTGAAGGTAGCTGGTAGGAGGGATATGGTGAAGAGGAAAAGAGGGAATGTAAGAAGTTGAATAAATTAAACATAAAATGTGTTTTGGAAATAATAAAAAACCAAACAAAACTAAGCACAGAAGTGGAACAGAGGAAATAGAGGGAGAGAAAGCTTTTGAAGCTAGTACATTATTTTTCAGTATGTTAGTGTTGCAAAATAGTGTTTCAAACTCTAATTAGTTGTGATAGTATATTAGGGTATTTGTGAGTCAGGCTTCCAAAACTGACTCATAACATCCATATTCTGAATCACTTATGCTGAGTATAATACTTTTTTCCTTTTCAAAAAATATTAACAGAAAAAAATTATAAAAAAGTCTGTCATAAGTGAACTTCTCTGTCAAGTCTTGTCTGTTATTAAGCTTAGCTAATGCCATTACTTATGGATCTTGACTTCCATAGTGATTGATAGCATTCAAAATTAATAGAAGTGAAAAGTTTTTAGTTCTTTGTTTGTTTCTTTGGTGGTTGCATCCATCTTTGCTTAAAGATGGATGCAAATACTACAGTTCTGGATGAGTTGTGGTTTTGGATACAAAACATCAAAGCCCCCATGACCTTGGGATAAAACAGCTATTGAGAAGATCAGCAGTAAATCTATTTGGATGTGTTGTTTGCCCTGTTTTCCAAATGAGTGTGTGGCAGAAGTAAGAGCTAAGACATGTGTGAGCAGGATAGAAGTCAGGACTGGAAGAAATACAGGAAGGAAGACCAAGCCATAGACAGAAAAGAGGGGTATGGAAGGAAGGGAAACCCATTGGGGATGTGCAGTATGTTGCGTGGCACAGCTAATGGCTGTGTAGCCTTAAAGATAGTATGTACTCCGCAAGCTGCCACAGGAGGAGTTTGATAACTGTTTCCAAGAGCTATGACTCTGAATTGTTTCCACTGAGCTGTGATGAATCATCACACAGCAATATGTGCCAAATGTCACCATCAGTTTATTTCATTGTAAACTTGTAATAGGTTACTGGATGTAGGAAGTAAAAGACAAGTAAGCAGAAAATGAACATCAGAATTTCTTTGTCTGATGTTGGTTGATAAATCAACACAGTATGCACCTAATGGTCATGTAGATCTTGTGTCTTTTTTGAAGAAAGTTTCTATATTAAAGTTACTTGACAGATATTGACCTGGGAGATATGTTTTAGGACATAGTATTTTCCAGTTGTAGATGATGGTTTAGTTTATGTTTTATGAATAGGAATCTGAAGAGAGAAGCCACTCTCCCTTTTTAACAAATGAATTTATCCTGTGCTGTTATGATTTTATTTTTGGAATGAAAAAATGAAAATCAGGATTTGTGCATAAATGAAGTTATATGTGACATTGAATGACATTAAAAGAAGAAAGTATCCAAGAAGTCACCTGCTACTGGTTGTACAGCATATGCAATTCTTTTATTGATGCTGAAGATATGAGTTTATTTGCCAGAACACAGAAGTGTTTTTGAGAAGATGAGTTTAGGCACTCAGTGGTTGCTTTTAAGGGAACTTCTGAAATATTAAGAAACAGTTTTACATTAGCTGTAGTATTATCTTTGCTCTTTGCTGTGAAATGCAGTAATAATGCAGTTTTAATTGGCCTTTGATAATGGTAGTTTTCAAATTGTAATCTACAAGGAGGCTTAAAATCATAAAAAGTAAAGGCTGCTGTTTTATTATAATATTCTATTGCTTGAAGAATTAATACAAGCTAAGAGTCTGTCTAATTCACACGATTAAGCAGTCACAAAATGGCCCCTCTTATAGTTTGATTTTGTATGGGAATCATGCACATTTTAAGAGCCACAGAAAGTTGCCACATAGAAATAAATAACAAGAAAATTCTTTCTTTTTATTGCTTGTATCTATAACCCCTTTCTATGCTACGAATAAATTCAACAATGATAGCCAATAAACAGAAACATTTAATAGAATCATAGAATCTATAAGGTTGGAAAAGACCTCAAAGATCATCAAGTCCAACCTGTCACCCAAGACCTCATGACTACTAGACCATGGCACCAAGTGCCACGTCCAATCCTCTCTTGAACACCTCCAGGGATGGTGACTCAAATACCTCCCTGGGCAGCCCATTCCAATGGCTAAACAACTCTCTCAGTGAAGAACTTTCTCCTCACCTCAAGCCTAAACTTCCCCTGGCGCAGCTTGAGACTGTGTCCCCTTGTTCTGGTGCTGGTTGCCTGGGAGAAGAGATCAACCCCCTCCTGGCTACAACCACCATTCAGGTAGTTGTAGACAGCAATAAGGTCTCCTCTGACCTCCTCTTCTCCAGGCAAAACAATCTCAGCTCCCTCAGCCTCTCCTCGTAGAGCTTGTGCTCGAGGCCTCTCCCCAGCCTCGCTGCCCTTCTCTGGACATGTTCAAGAGTCTCAATGTCCTTCTTACATTGAGGGCCCCAGAACTGGACACAGGACTCAAGGTGTGGCCTAACCAGTGCTGAGTACAGGGGCATAATGACTTCCCTGCACCTGCTGGCCACAGTATTCTTGATGCAGGCCAGGAAGCCACTGGCCTTCTTGGCCACCTGGGCACACTGCTGGCTTGTGTTCAGCTGGCTGTCAATCAGTACCCTGAGGTCCTTTTCTGCTTGGCAGCTCTTCAGCCACTCCAACCCCAGCCTGTAGCACTGCATGGGGTTGTTGTGACAAAAATGCAGCACCCGTCACATGAACTTGTTGAATGTTGGACTCTGCCCATCTGTCCAGCCTGTCAAGGTCCCTCTGGTGAGCCCTTCTACTTCTGCTTCCAAGATGAACTTGTGTGGAACCAAGGTACAAAGGTGGCAAGGATTTTTAAAGATCTGGACAAGATACACCACAAAAGTTCAGTATCTTTTATTTCTCCATGAAACCACAGAAGTCTCAGCAATGTTTCATAAATGTGTGAAACAAACACAGTTTAGGAAAATGAGTCATTCCTCATACTACCGACTTGCAATAATCTAATTGTTCAAACTGAAAAACGTTGTTTTGTTGGGATGAATGAGTGTTGAATGAAAATGTGTGTATTTTTCAGAGCTGAAAAAGACTCAGGGCCTCATATTGCAGCTAACAGAAAACACTGTAAAAAAACCCCCAACATGTTCAGTGAAGCTCCAGCACAGTGTGGTTTTCATCACACTCATAGTTTTAGTGCCTGTAAAAAGATAAAAGAGCACACTTTCTGAGTGCAAGAAACAAAACCTATAGCATTTGTAAATAAATGGAAGATTGTAGAAATTAAATGTCAATTTTAATTCAGATAGCTATTGGAAGGGTTCCTCCATAAGTACACACAGCACAATCTCCCCGCAACCACACCCTCTTGACAGCTATTATTAGGTAGAATTCAGTTCAAAAGAGCTTCACTTAAATGCGAAGTAGGATGGTAATGTATACAAAAACTCCTCTTCACACACAAATGTGGTGGTTATGAGACAAGACAGGAGTTTTTTTTGAAAGTGTTACCAACTGTAGTATTTAAAAAAGGATAACAGCACAAGAAAAAGCTTTTTGAAGAAATGCTGTCCTTTTTTGCTGCTTTTTAAAAATATTGCTCATATTCTTTTTAACATTTCAAGTAGCAAAATATAATCCAAGCTTATACTTATTTTTAAGATATAAAAATAAACTTACTGTAGTCGCATGCTGTCTTTTTCTGTGAAAGCTGGCATTTTTAAAGTTATTGATTTAAATAGCAGCATTTAAAGGCAATGCAATTTGCAAACATCTCCAGTAGCTGAGTTAGGACTTGGAAAGAACGTTGCAAGCTGTAATGAAAATTCCAGTTTCTCTCTCTTCTTATCATGTCACATTCCACAGACTGAAAATTATTATGCATCCTTTATGATACAGCCACTATTTTGCCAGGAAGTATAGTGCCATCCTTTTAACCAGAGCTTTTATACTGTATTATATTCATTTTATTCAGCAAGAATTTGCAAATATTCTTACCTTCATATTAGGCCAAGGTATGACCCCAACACAGAATTTCCAAATAAAAACAGAAAAAGAAAGACAGGATGAGTAATAGCTTTAAGTACCTGTCTCATGAAAAGAGGAAAAAAAGCAGTCAACACTTGCTTCCTGAACGTGCTGAGGTCAGGGATAATAGTAAGTCCTACTTGAGTGAACTCCTTAAGTAGTTATACAAGGAGTGTCTGTCTCTGTAAATGTGAAATTATTTCCTGACAGAGGCTCAATACACTTACAACAGTGTTAATAACAGACCATGATTCTTAGTTAGACAAAAAGAAAGTAGACATAATGACTAGTAATTCCCATACTAGTCACAATATACAGTGAAAAGCACCATGTATTTGTACCATGGTCTAAAAGTTATATGGGTCCCTGTCCTGTGCCTGAACAAAGAGGGTCATGTAAAATTCTTTTAAATACTATTTGATAATGGTTGTCTGTATCAGACAGGTTGTTTTCCCAAATACTAAATAGCATCATGGTATTTGGATGATAACTGTAGCCTGTCAGCAGCAGTGTGTTTGGGAGAGAAGTAGGATTATTTTTTCATGTAGAACAGAAACTAATTTTGTTTTCAATACATCTGACTGGGGGAAAACTACTGCCTCCCCCTCCCCCAAAGAAAAAATAAATAGAGGGAATTATTACTTTATTTACTTTGCCTCTATTAGTTTCAAGGCCCAGATTAACAGGGTGCTGGGCCACCTCATTTAAACTATATTCTTACCCTGAAAGGTTGGACTAGATCATCCTTGAGGTCCCTTCCAACCTGATATTCTGTGAATCTATAAATCTATGAAATTGAAAGTGAGGCATTAATACTCTCTATGAAAACTGAACCAGGTGATCATAGGTACCCTATGAGATAATTCCTCAGCAAAGGACCCCCCCAGTATAGCAGTTGCTCTGATTAGACGAACCTTTAAATCACAGAAAATGAATAGCAACACTCACCTCAACACAAGGAGGACCTTCTTTACTGTAAGGGTCAAGCAACACTGGAATTTCCGAGAGAGGATGTGGAGTCTCCTTCTCTGGAGACTTTCAACAACTGTCTGGATGTGTTCCTGTGTGACCTGCACTAGATTCTATGGTCCTGCTCTGGCAGGGGGGTTGGACTTGATGATCTCTGGAGGTCCTTCCAACCCCTAACATCCTGTGATCCTGTGAATACTTTGTTCACATAGAAGGGAAAAGAATTTCAAGAGGATGTGAAACCTTAGCATGTTGGATTGAAGGACTGTGAGGTCCTCCAGCTCTAGGTTTGCTTAAGTCTAAAATCAATTTCTGGTTGACAACATATATGTAAACCCTCGCTTGTGTGGGGTGTTCTCCATTGTGGAGGCTGACCCCTTAGCATACATTCACTGTCCCTTATTTAGGCCTTGCCTTCCTAGAACATTCACTATAACTTTTGAAAACATTTAATATTTAATTTTTCAGCCAGATTTTTTTTTCTTCAACCAATAATTAAAACTAAAGTCCTACCTGAAAACAATTGTAGGTCCTGGAGAAACCAGTGGGTCTTGTTTCCTCATCGTAAATACAGAGTCAGGCTTTTAAATTTGTTAACAAAACCAGTCCTTTTGCTTTCTATGCCCAAATTCTATTTATTGAAGGGACAATGTCAAATGTCAAGGTAATCTTTGAAATTTGGATCATAAGCATCTCTCTTCATTGAAAAACTGCCTGCAATTCCTGATGCAGCTTTTCTTTCCTTGCTTGACAGAATAATGCAGTCCATGTTGATTATTTCCTCATTGACCCTTCTTCTCACCATCCTCCACCTCCATACTGTAATCTAACCATAATTGTACTGAATGGCTGATTCAAGCTCTCACAGAAGGGGTATATACCCACTCTTGAAAGCAGATCATCACTGGAGTTTTACTGTAGGGGCAAAATTGTTGAATATTTACAGAGATAACGAGTTGATTGTTTAGAAGCACCAATAGGCAAACCTCTAGAAGACTGTAAAAGGAAAATGTCCATCTCAAACTGAGGAAGGTCCCCTGGAAAAAAAATAATCTTTATCTCTTTGCTTCTGTAAAAAAAGACAACTATGCTGTAGTTCCTATGGCTGTAAATAACATCAGAAATAGTTCAGGCATATATGTATAGAATGAAATCATAGGCCACAAAAATGTCTTTGTTTTATATCCTGAGGGTAACTGCATAAAAGAGTAACGCTTTGCAATTATGCCTTTGAGCTGAGCAGCCTGAAATGCTTTACAAAGGTGGGTAAGAGCTACGCTTTTGAAAGACTTAAGAGCAGTAGTGGGGAGGCTTCCACGTAGACCTGTATCAAAAACTGCTCGTTTTCTCTATGATTCTCTGACTGAAGCGAAAAAAGAAAAAGAACCATATAAATCTGTTTTTTTGTTTGTTTTTTTTTTTAATTAGGTGGCACAATTTTTTTTTTTTAACCTAAAAGAAAACTTTTTTTTTTTTTAATTGAACCCCTTTTCTAACATATCCTTTATTTAAAATAAGCTTTAAAAACAAACCAATAATGTTCTATTTTTAGAAATGCTGACATAATTTACTTTCAGTTTGGACATTTTTATCCCATGTTCTCCTTTCTAATTAATGAATCTCTGCTCCCATTTAATGTCATTAATACCTTTACATCCTGAATTTGCACCAGTAACTTGTCCCTTGTGTAATGACTGAAGTAACAATTCAATCTGAAAGCAGTGTCATGATGCCTGAAGTATACCTAATTGCACTGCAAGCCAAGCCAAGGTTGCAAGGGATGAATGGAGTTTCAAGGCAACCACTAACTCTACTAATTAAAAAGTTGTGGGCAATGCTGATAGTAAAGGCTACTCATACTGTGAGTTATTCTTGATGTAAAATGATGTTTTAGGAAATAATCCTTGTTAATCTTCTTAAAGTCTGAGGCAATTAAATTAAACAAGTTATGAGAGGGGAAAAAGAGCCATGAAAAATTTGTCTGAATTTTGTTTCATGAACATTCTGATTTTTCTACTTTTCTTTACACTAGGTTTAGGGTAGATGAGAAACAACAACAACAACAGCAACAACAAAATAATAAAAAGAACAAGGGAAAACAAAAGGAGAAAATAAACTTTGTGTTCCTCCAATTTCCAGAAAAAAACATTGCTGTTGGCCTACAAAACCTTCAGGCATGCATTCTTCTGTTGTACTCTGAGAGTATGACATGTGCCAACTATAGGTGTAGCTTTCTCCACTTATAGAAACTACAGCCACAGAGAGTCACGGAAATCAGAATGGCATCTAACATTTACAAGCTAAAGTTCTTAATTTTAGCTGTCTCTCTCCTATTTATAAATAAACGGACATCTACTAGGATATTGCTTCTGGAGTCTTATGCACAACCATGGAATTTGATCATAATGTGTTGTCCTTGAGTTATCCCCTCCAGACTTGAGCTTTGGAGCAATTAAATACACTACTGTTAGGGAATCAATCACAATGGCCTAGTGCCAGCCATAAAACATGAAGAATTTATTTTGGACAGAAATTATAGCTAAGGACTTGGAAATAATGCATGTATGTAATACAGGAACGAGCATGAAGGATGAAGAAAGGAAAGATCCTTAATGATGGAGCCATCTGAAACAGAGAACACTTTCTGATTTGGCTGTCAGCAATATGTGGAGTACCAGATGTGCAAATGTAAGTATACACACAGGCACATACTGTATTCTACCCTGACTGGATTTTCAGATCTGTACAGAAATTTCAAAAAACTTTCTCCAAAGAGAGCACCTTTTAGTGGATGGAAGGGAAGCAGCAAAAAATGCAGGCCTGTGGAATACAGACATTTGTATAAACAACTTCCTTACCACCTAATTGTCGTGAAGTCAGGGAAACTACTAACAGACAGAATCACTGAACACTCTCAGCTACTCTTATTTCTTTAGAGTATAATAATCTGAGGACAGAAGCTTTTCCATAGCATTTCTGGTTTTCCTTGTATACTCACATCTAAAAATGAAGAAACAGAGAAAATGTTTTTATTTTCAACTGTAAGAAGCTCTATGAAATTTGAATTTGTGTCAAAGATATCCCAAGGTTCTTTTCATTGAGCAGATTGTTTTTCTCGTTATACAGTTTTGATAAAAGAGCAACCTGAATTTTCTTTGTCCTCAGGCTGGGTGGTAAATTTATATTCTGAGAATTCATTTCTGTCAAACATATTGGAGACTTTATTTTTCGTGATGAGATATATCAATATGAATGATCAGAATATGTTTCATTACTAATATTCATGTTTCAAAGAGAAGATCCATTCAAGACGCACTGCTTCACTATTCTCTTATGTAGGATAGTTGAATGTGTTTGTGGTTAAATATTCTCAGAAGATTTCTCCTCTTCTTCTTCTTCTTCTTTTTTTTTTTTGTAATAGCTTTGTTTCATATTTCCCACAGTCATGAAAGACCACACAAAGAAAATATTCCTGTAAAATATCACAGTATCACAGAAACTATCTTAGCTAATTTGAGCGCAGAACAGCTGTCAAACACGGTATTCATTTTTAAGGTTAAATATTTATTGTCTCGTTTTCTCTTGTCTTCATGGAGAAAAGGAGATGATGTGTTATTTTAAAAATTAAAGAGAAAATGCTGGCAACAATTTGTATTGCTTTATACGGGATCAAAGTTCTTTAGTAATCCAGGAGTAAAAACGCAGTTATTTACCTAAGCAATAAAGAGTCTTTCTACTAGACTAATTCTGCTCAGTGAATTATAGAGTAGGCTAAATACCGTAAAAAATTCCCAAATATACTCATACATTTTAAAAATGGACCATAGGTACAATCACATTCTTTTTATATCCTGTTTCCCAAAATACTCCAGTAACAGTATTTTCTGGCAGAAACATGCATAGAAGTAGCCAAATGTTAGCATCACTATTACAGAATATGTGTTGAAAGAATATTTGAAGTTAATTTTGAAAGCTTTTATATATAAAATACATTTTCTGGACTCAATAAAGTACTGTAGGCAGCTACTTTAGTCTCATGATTCTCAAAATGTATGCTACAGTGTTCTCTTCTGGACTTGAGAAATAACTTCAAAGTACGATATTGGTCTAAAGTTTCATTTAATTATTAGGAGGATAATTTCATATATGTACATAAAACTGAAACACAGACGGTACTGTAGTGGAAGGCATAAAACAGGCAACCTAGGCATCACACGAACCTTTTTTCTTCCATTCAAAATTAACTTTCTTCTGAATGCCTAAGTCTCATAATGGACTTGTAAGCAAGTCACAAATTAAGATTTTTTAAAATAGAAATGGCTTAGTAGTTAAGTTTGAAACCCACAGATTTTGATATGTTCAGAATTTGTGAACAGGAAAAAACCCCCTTATATCAGTTATTTATGGTACTGCTATTTTTTGATCTAATAACACGTTATTCACTTGTAAGGAAGACAACCCTAAATGATTCTGCTTTGGCAGGGGGGTTGGACTCGATGATTTCTTTCTCTCTAATGTACTGTGACACTGTGATACTGTGAAGACAAGATTTTCATCTATTAATAAGTATTGGTAATGTTTTCTGTATTGTGTCTTTCAAATAAAACTTATACTACTCTTGTTTTTAAAAGGCATGTGGAATTAACTCCAAGGTTTTCTTCCATGGCAGTGATGAGTCAAATTTCTACTTAAGGGTAAATGTTATCTTGTTTAAATTCTTAGTTAACCACAGTCAGATTTTTCATATTTCTGGCATTTTTATTACTGTGGGTTTTTTTTTCTCTTAAAACAAAATGACTTTTATTGTTAAGATTAATTGAAGTGACAATGAGTGGTGACCAGGGCCAGCTCAGGCCAAGGCTAAAAGTACATAAGACAACACATTTGAGCTGTTCTCAGTAACTGCTCAAGTCATTAGTTCAGACAATATCTGTCAAAGTGAACAGAAAATCTTCAAAGACACTTTGTCTATATCCCTGAGAAAAGAGAATCTATGTTTTTCTGGGACTTAAGACTTCTCTGAGGACTGAAATAGTTGGTGGGAGAGTTATCTTTCAGTTCCACTACATTCTTTGACTGAGACTCACTTCCCTGATAAGTTCATTACTTGGTAGTTCATTCCATTTTTATCACAAACAAATATTATTCAGAAATATTTTCTAAAAGTCATAAATGTGGCTAAACTATCCATTCATGATCTTCTGTGCAGCTTGTATTTGTGTCAGACTTCAGCTCTTTTATTGTGTGCGTGGGAAAAAAAGGCATTAACTTCTACAATGTGAAACAAATGCTAAAATCAGTAATTCCTATACTTGTTCTATTTATGTGTGGCTACCATACACACTTGCCTCTATTGATCCCTTCCTCCCTCCCTGCCTCCCTGCCTCCCTGCCTCCCTCCCTTCCTCCCTTCCTTTCTTCCTTCCTTCCTTCCTCCCTCCCACCCTCTCTCCCTCCCCTCCCTCCTCTCTCTCTCTCTTTCATTCTTGCATTTTCTCTTCCTATTTCTTTCTAAAACCAAGGGACTTTAAAAATAATCAGCGATAAATCTCTAGTGTTTAGTTAACCCTCAAAGTAAGGAAAACATGAAGAAGGCTTTTTAAAGCAAAGCAAGTGCCCAGACCATGGCCTTTAGAGTATTTTCCCATGATTTCCTCATATTGGAATTTTCAAGTCAAAATTTGAAAGCTGAGGATATGTTTTCTTGTTTCATGGTACTCAGAGTAGAATAAAAGCTTCCCATGTAAGCATTCCCAGTAAGCAAAAGCATCTGAAACTGTATAGTTGCTACCACATTCTAGAGTCCAACAGCATTGTTTTTTCAGACCTCATTTTTGTGTTTTAGATCCTGAACAGTCCTAAACGGTTTCAGCCATCATGTAATTTAACACTGAGTCATTCTACATTCCTACCAGAACCCTTCTCTTATGCATGATTATATATTGTGAAAATGGATAGGCTAATTTTGCAACATGAATTTTCTATGCTAGCTGTTCTGCTACTATTTTAGTCTGTTTTTAATGATACGCTCACTGCAACAGCCCTCTTATATACAATTATAATTTTGAAAAGTGACTAACATTCGTTACAATTATATACATCAACCCAGACTCCTGTGAAAAACCGTGCAGGGACATTTTTGTGCGTTTCCAGACCTAAACAAAGATGTTCAAAAGAATGTGCCACACTACAGGTATTACCATTAAGTAGAGATTATGTTGAGAAGGTTCTGACAGTTTTCCAACAATCAAATATTTCTTTCACCTTGGCTCACTTGTTTCAGTTTCTAAGCTGACGTACCACCAAAGAGAGTGGAGCCGATCTGGATTTATAAAAGACAAGTCGTGGGTACAGGAGGTCTGTTTGCCCCACAGTAGCCAAAAATATGCTTTTATTTCTGAGCACCTAAATTTAAAATAGATTTTTACTGTTGCTGTCAAATTTAACAAACTTAAAATAACATTCATTTTAAACCTCTGCCCTGTTTTTGCTTTGTATCTCTCAGCCCTGAGGAGAGAGAGAATCGACATTTGGTAGCCATCTTTTGTTTGCTCAGCAAAGTGGAAGGTTAAATTAAGAGTGACAAATACTGAAAGTAATTTAGGCTGAGAAAGACATATTAACAGGGCAAGAATGTGCTGTACAACACCCAACTTAAAGATGAAACGAGAAGAATAAAGGTTCTTAAACAACAGAGTCCCTTAGTCTTAAATTTGCCAGCAGGTCGATACAAAAGCCGCTACATGTTGAGGAGCAATAACTAAAAGAAAGAGAAGAGGCTGGGCAGACAAGAGCAGCACAAAAGGCTTCTGCATTGGAACTTCTTTTCTTTTTACAAAGAAACAGCTTTCCGTCGTCCCCATGTGGAGGATGATAGAGATAAGAAGCTCTCTGGTGGCGAGCATCTGGGATTGGAGGGAAGATCATAGGATGTTGTGGGATTCTCTTTGTTTCTTTCTTTAACTGTGTATGTCTCCGATGGTTTTTTTGAAGTTTTTCCAAGCCCCAAGGCTTCTGAGGTTCTTGCATCAGTCATTTTACATTTTTTTTTTTTTTTAAAATATAACAATGTCAGATCCATGTGTATATATATGTTAACACAAGAGGAATATCAGTATTGGGCCCCTAATTAGATTCATAATCATATGGAAATTTTAAAAAGTCCCCAACATAAATGAGTTTCCATAAAAATGATTACTTCCCTCCTGATGGGAAAAGATAGCAGTTGCTGCTCTATGTACTAGCCAAGAATATCCACAGATTCAGGTTCAACTGAAGCTCAAATAGCTTGAGACGTAATGAACTAGATTTATCAGTGCTGCCTTGAACAAATCAAGGCTACTCCACAAAGTTTCTGACTGTCTTGGGGAATCCTTATAAAAGTGCTATATGTGTGGTGATGATGTCTGAGAAAAAGTTATAGCCTTAAAACCAATGTCTATAGAATAGAATAGAATAGAATAGAATAGAATAGAATAAACCCAGTTGGAAGAGACCTCCAAGATCATTGCATCCAACCTGTTATTCAACACCACCTAATCAACTAAACCATGCAACCAAGCACTCTATCAAGTCTCCTCCTAAACACCCCCAATGACAGTGACTCCATCACCTCCCTAGGCTGCCCATTCCAATGGGCAATCACTCTCTCTGTGTAGAATTTCTTCTTAACCTCCAGCCTAAGCCTCCCCTGGCGCAGCTTGAGACTGTGCCCTCTTGTTCTGGGAGAAGAGACCAATCTCCGCCTGTCCACAACCTCCCTTAAGGTAGTTGTAGAGAGCAATAAGGTCTGCCCTGAGCCTCCTCTTCTCCAGGCTAAGCAACCCCAGCTCCCTCAGCCTCTCCTCATAGGGCTTCTGTTCCAAGCCCCTCACTAGCTTTGTTGCCCTTCTCTGGACACACTCCAGCAAGTCAATATCCTTCCTAAACTGAGGGGCCCAGAACTGGACACAGCACTCAAGGTGTGGCCTAACCAGTGCTGTGTAACAGAAGATGTTGTATACTACTGTAGAATGACCAAGTAAATACTGGAGTGCTGCCATGTAAGTCAAGAGAGAAAGAAACATGTTAATGGAGACAATTTGCTGCAGGGAACTACTTGGCAATAGTTCAGGGGGTGGGAGGAAAGAGTTCAGGGCACAAGGGAACAAACTGAAACATGTCTTATATTTATTCACTACTCTGTAGGCCATTCTTCAGTGGCCTTACCTTTAATGTTGAATGTGTAATTTTATTTTATTTTTTTGTAGACAAACAAGGGCTCAGTAAATGATCTATTTTCAAGGTCTCTGCGCATCCCACTCATCATGTATTCTTTGATCAGTGGGAAACTGAAGTAAAGGCAATGCTTTAGGGCCTGATCCAGAAAGCTAGATAGTTTTATTTACATGAATAGAAATAGACAAATGTATGTTTATGGGTAGGGGCTGTACATGAACATGTTTTAAAGATAACGGGAAGTGTTACATTGTCTGTATATAAAGGCTGTTTGGACAACTCTTTTTGATAACAAAGTAAAAGAAATCAGTACAATGGTAAAATAATTATTGGTGTGGATAGGAAAGGAATCATATATTTGACATCTGATTTATAGACAGTTGATACAAAAATTATGTTCTTTTAGTATCTTTAATACTTTTGATTCATTATTGAATGCCTCAGCTTTCAAAATTCAGTGATTTTTTTTCCCACTTGCTGCCATAAGAAATCAGGTCTATCTCAGCCAGTTTGTCTGACTTGCTGTCTGCTACAGAAAAATGTGGGGTTTTACCCAATGGGACATAAAAAAGGGCTATAATTTATCAAAAAAACTAATTAAGTGTGAAATGTTGAAATATGTTATAGTCTTCTCCCAACTTAATTTTGTATTGAGATGTGCATATATAATATATCTTCATCAAATTTAAACAAAAGTTGATAGATTAAATACAGAAGTAGTTTAGAATGTCTCATCAATCATGAAGAAAAAACATGGCAAAATCTTGCTAGTTCAGTTTATTAAATGAAAATTTTGTACAAGCCTTCACTTATATAGACAATTATGCTCATTAAAGCTACTTTTACTTGGATGGTGGTGAGCGAAATGTTCACAGGATTAAGTCATTTCAATGGTCATTGTTAAAGTCAAATATTCAAGTTCAGCTTAGGCCTGTGCTTTGCATAGTGTCAAATCAGTTGAACATTTTTAGATGCTCCACATTTTCTATCAGCTTACCTGCATTTTCCATGACACTCTCATATATCAGGAGGTGCTTTTGGACATTATCTACAGACTATAATTGTTTTGCTTATTTTTGGAGCAGTATAGGTAAGATCCAGTGCTGCAGCTTCCTCAGGGTACAGATTACAAGTTATTCTAAGATATACTTTGCACAATTTTTCACACTATCACTGCCTATTAAATCCCCACTGAGTGTGTGTGTGATCACTGGTCATTTGCCACATACAGTAACATGACTTACTAAATACAACGTGATCTTTCTAGATCTAAGACAGCATGCAATGAAACTATAAAGTGTGCAAATCCAAGGTAATTATGCATGTCTGTAGATGAATAGTATTTACAAATTCAGGGGGCATAATGGGTGACAGAAATTATCAAAAGGGTAATAAAATGTTGTAAATGAAATGCAATATAGAATTCAGAAGATCTGACATTTGGATTCTTGCTTGTTGATGTATTTTTTTTTTTCCTGCAGTCATTCCACCTTTTCAGTCCTTTCTGTCAATAACACTGTTCTTTTTGTTTGTTTGCTTGCCTTTTTTTAATGTTATAATTTTACATCCTTATTTGTAATTTATCTGAATTTGGCAGCAGTTGCAGAACACCTTGATGTTTTGGTCTTGAAATATGGAATCTTGTCAAAAGCTGTAGTTATTTGCTTATTCGCTGTCATGGTTACAGTATACACACCTTGCTATGGCTTACTGAAATGCTTTAAGCACGTGTGTTTTTTTCTTCTCTAAAAGGCAGCACCATTCAAAATATGATTTCTAAGAAAAACTTGCTATATTGAACAGTGATATTGTAACATTTTTTACAATATTTTGTGATAGTTTTTTTCATCAAAATTGCTATTGACTTTCTTTTGCTGAAGTCTGAGCAGCGTCCCTTGGTCAGGGCCTTGACCAAAATCCCAGCAGAGCTTAGAATAACAAACAATTTAACAACAGGACATAAATAAGTTTCAGGATTCCAAAGCTGTATTTTATCTTGGCAGATGCCCTGGTTAGTTTAATAGGAAAATGCTTTTGGTTGTGTGGGTAAGGAAGAAGAATGTGACTCTGGACTATGCAAGGGTTTTGTGATATTATATTTTTTCCCTGTGCTGCTAGGTTTGGGACTTCTTAGGGTGCTTATACAAACTGTTAAAGTAACATGCCCTGATATTTCTGGATTTTTAGGAGAAATATCCACAAACAATGTAATGTGGACTCAGAAACTTTCTGTTCAAATAAATACTTTGATTTACTCAGTCTGTAACCTGTAGGGGAATACCATTCAGAGGGTTGTCAGAGTTCACATGATTCTATATGTAATTACCTTGGTATTATAATTGCCCTCTGTAACTGCCTATGCTGGAAATGATGTAAGTTTCTGACCAGGGGGGATGTTTTTACATTATTGCATTATTCATGTTTAAAGCAAGTTGGTGAGGAGTATAATTGGAAAGAGAGAAAAATAAGGAATTTAGATTAAAGCCTTTTGTAGTAAAAGAATTTGGGCTTGGAAGATGGTTTTTCTATGTCAGTTGTGAGGCAGATTAACACATTCTCTTTCCTACAGAATCATTATTTCTACTCAGAAAAAAATAAATAAATATTGAGAGTATTTGGAGAAAAGACTTGACCTGATGAACACCCCCTGAAAGTAATGTGTTTTGGAACAAAATACATGTCATTGTGAGAGTCTCTAAAGTTATGTTGCAAACTTATGCTTGCAAAGCAGCAACAATGTAGGGAATGAGATTATAATACAAGTCAGCATGCTATGTAGTTAAATGTGGTTTCTATGTGCTTATGGACTGGTTTCTGTTGCTTCTCTGGAGGAGTGGAATTTGTTTCTTCAAATTTCAGAGGAAAAGTCATAAAATCTGTAAGATTAGGAATCTAGCAAGTTCTACGCATCTGCACTAGCAGAACTCCCTGTTTAATTACTTTTTAGCAAGCGTATAATTTGAATTAACAGTTATTCTGAATTTTCATCACCTTTTCTACTAGATTTCACACAATGAATCAAAAAAAAAAGTATTTTAAATGATCAACAAATGTTTTAATAGGCAATTATTAGCTGTTGTGCAACAAATTAACACGTTGCTTCTTATTTGAAACATTACCATCTTGTATTTTCTCTTGTTGTGCTCTGAATTATTTGTACCACATTGAACTTTCATCAGCTACACTTCCTAAAATCCATTATCCAAATTCTGAACTAAATCAAGCACTCATGACAATTTAAAAATGCCTGAACACTGAATCCTAAGAGTTTAAGAGTTTAAAAAATTCTAATTTACCACCTTCCTGCTGTTTCAACTTTCTGTATAAGGAGAAACAGCTACACATTTTCTCAATTACATTGAAGTCAAATAATGATGACTGCAAAAAAAAAAATATGGATAGAGTAATCATCATAATAATATCTGGATATGTTTAATGCTAAATACAGGTAGAACACGTTTTGGAAGTTTAAGTCTCTGTGAAGGATATACCACATTAGCTGCTTTAGCAGGGAGCAAAAAATCAAGAATTGAGGGGAAATGGGAGGATATGCTTCCTCACAAATTAATGGTCATATTTTAAGTGCTATATAATCTTTTGAAATAATTATGATATTCCTTTCATTTATGCAGCAAATATTTATACTAAAATAAGATTGCTTACATGATTTCTGTTGCTTGCTACATGTCCACAAAGAGATCTCAATTATCTTTACAAACATAATTTATTCTTACAAAAGTTTCTTTTATGACTTGACTATGAACAGCTGCTAGGAGTATCTTATATCGTGTACTTGGTCTGCATGAAGCAATTAGGATTGGTCAAAATTATGCTTTAGTCGTATACAAAATAATCACAAGCTCTCTGACTCTCTCAAGAGGAGGTAGTTGAGTGAAAAAATATCATGGAATCTTTTAATAGTTTTAATGCTATGTGACTTGGCTACACTAGCTTAGCCCACAGCATCATTCCTGAATATATTAAGCTACTGAAAGATTTTATGACTGAGTGAAGATTTTAGATTAAATTGCATTTTATCACACTCGTGTGTAATTGCATGAGCATGCACAGCATCGGCTGCAAAGAAGAGCTGAAAACCATGACTGAATCATCAAATGCTATTGTATCAGGAATCTGACAAGGAGTTTTGAAAAAAGCAGTGTCATATTCTACACAGGGTTTTCAATGCAGGGTCTGCATTTCTCTCATTCTTTTCAATTTGTATTGCCTCTTGCATTTAGTAGAGTCATTAGCAGTGCTGTCCCAAACTGATCAAGAGTCAGAAAACTCTTCTAGTTCGAAACAGGGAAAGGCTTGTTTTCTTAGTAAGAATAAGAAAGTTCATCAGTTTTTTGAAAGAGGACTAGCTTTAACTTGTGCAGCAGCCTTTGTAAGATGTTGCATACCTGAATATCCCAGGTTGAGAACAGTGTCCACCACCTGCACTAACTGTTGACATAAAACAACAACATGCTTCTGCTTGGTCTGAGCTGCAAAATGCATGCTCACATTCTTGCCTGGCTAATTTAGTTACTTCCATAGATATGATCTTTGGAGGAAAACTTGTCTTTGGTTTTTACCTGTGAACATATACTACCACTAATATGAATACTTGAAACATGAACTTAAGCCCAATTTCTTTATGGTCCAGGTGGGTGGAGCTCTTGGGATCCAGTGGCAAGTCTCTGCTTCTTGTGAATGATTGCATTCACTCTGTACCCAAAGTAAATATTAATAGCCTCTGAGTAACTCTAACTCATGCTTGGTAGTCTCAGTTTGTAATAGATAATACACCACAAAGAATTCCAGGAGAAGAACAGTCACTGGATGGTTTTCTTTTTCCCAGCCTGTGATGCATTGAATGTGGCTTTGTAGTTTGGTAGAAAAATTAGCTATTTTCTGTCCTTCATAAACTGCTCAAAAGATGTAAAAGGGCAAGGAATAGATGAGAATTTGGCCTTATCTGGTTTTATTTTGTTGTTTGTTTGGGGTTTTTTTGCTTTGTTTTGTTTTCTGGTGAATAATATAAACTTACGAATTCCTGAATGTTCATGAAGCAAATGGGGAATGAATACAAAAGTAGACTGAAAGAAAACAGAAACAGCCAAAGATATTTTTTTTCCTGTTATCGTCCTAATTCAACGCTTGTTCTTATGCTTATTGAAAAAATAATGAAGATGGAATATTCTCAGTTAGTTTCACTGCAGAGATTCCAGCATTCAATTTAGGACTTCTGTAATACACCTTAAAAGAGAAAAGCGAGCAAATGTACTCGCTATTGTTCTGCATCATTTGTAAAATGAAAAACTAATAATGAAAATATTTATTTGATGTTTTATTCATGAGGCAAATCTTATAAATTTGCTGCTGTAATATAGTTATACATCTTTCTCTTTGGTTCCAACATGTTCTATTTTTGGTTGTGAAAGATAAAATATAACGATGTGAACAGGGATGAGCGATGCAAACAGGGATGAGTGATTATCATAATGGATGCGCTGATCAAACTCTTTCTTCAGGAACTTCCTCTCTGCTGTCAATAGCCATAATTATTTTTTATTCAGAGTAAATTGCTGCAGCAGAAAGTACTCTCTTTGGTGACTTTTTTTCATTTTGTTTCATGTGAAAAGCCTGGCAATAAACAATGTTGCTCCCCATTGTTCTTCCTTATTAAACACAAGTGAGTTTTCACACATCTAATATTTCATTGTCACTCAAATGATAATCTTTAAGTAGATTAGAAAAATAAGGATTGTGAGTTAAAGTTTATTTTCTTGTATAGTACAAAACTATCGTGGATTTCACTTCTTAACTGTTGCATAGGGCCACCTCACTGCCTGATTTGTTGCATTCAAAATAATGCTCATGGCATTCAAAAATGAGAGTAGAAGACAGAAAGCAACTTATTATTTCCACTGTGACTTAATTAAGAGAAAAGGCTTTTGATTTCTGCAGTTTGCTTTTAATAACTCCCTTGTTGGTAGGGTACTGAAAATGTTACATGTAATTTTTTCCTGGATCAGTCATAAATAAGCTAACCAAAAAAATGTGGTGAGGGGGAGGCAGGGAATCATAAAAGCATACAAAAAGGAGGATGAAATCCTTTTTGAGACAGACTTCCTTATCATATAAAATTAATTCAGGCAGGTTCCAGATCCTGCAGCATCAGATCTATAGGCCCTTAATGTTGGCCCAATATGAATAACTTTATACTAAGTTGTGCCTTATGTTCTATCAATTTCTTTTGAGAGAATGAAATTGCTTTCATGTGAACATATGAGTTGCCCAAACTAGGAGTTTCAATATCTGATTTTAAAATCTGGCAGTTTATCCTTTTACCCTAAGGCCTTATGTGTTGGGGCAAACTAGCATCTGGTCTTTGCAAGTCAGTCTATGAAACATTTTATAAAATTTTGAATATAACATTTCTTAAAAAGAATTCTCAACTTTTCTCTTTGCTTTTTAAAGATAAAGTATTTGTGATCATCTTTTAGTGTCTGAATCTCAGGTGAAGACAAATCCTCTTGGATGAACTAGTTGGCAACCCACTTCATGACATAGTTTCTCTTTTGCCCTCAATTTTTGTAATTCAGTCTGGCTCAAGTTCAAGAATTTTCTCCATTTAGCTACCTTGAGTATCCTGTCTTTGCAGGTTAGAAAAGTGGTTTGTGTTCCTTTGCCAAACAGCATGAACCATCAGAGCGAGTAGGAACGTTGCCATCCTTCTAATCCTTATACTCTGACAGAGTAGGAAGGCTTCCCAGAGTATTAGTTGTTCTTAGCTCAGTTGTGAATGAAATTAATACTCACTTAAACCCTTTTCTAATTCTACTTCAATTTCAGTTGAAAAGCATTGTGTAATAGTACTAACTGAGGTTCTGTATCACTTTCTTTGTGCTAAGAATTCTTCTTATCCAGAAAGAATCTTCATTTAAACAGGCAACTTTAAAATGTTTGTGCAATAGATGCCTACTGTGTCCTTATAGTCCAACTGTGGCACAGGCATAGACCGATATATTTTTATTGCTCTAGACTTGGGTTCACAGGGTGTCTTTCAGCTATTTACTTTTAATCTCTGAGTGAGCTCTCTCACCAAAAGGAATATATGAAGTGTTCCTCTTTTGTGAAATTGTTGCAAATATATAGAAGGGAAGGGTGTTACGCAATTTACAATTATCTAACTACAATTTTATCCAGTGGTTTAAAGTTACAGAATCACATTTCAGACTTCATAATTGTAGTCTAGTTCCTATCAAACTACCATTCATTTTCAAATTGAATATACACGGAAAAAAAAATTATGAAGATATCCATGACTTTGCTGGAAGTTTGCTGGTTAAGAACATAGTTCTTTGGCTAATAATTAGAATAGCTTCCTATTTTTCCTCAGAATAGTCATTATCTGTTGTTATTGCTTATTTTGGTGCCATTACATTTTGCCTTTTGGTTCACTGAGTGAGGTTTTGACATCCATGGTTTCACCATGAGGGTGGTGAGACACTGGAACAGGTTGCCCAGAGAGGTGGTGGAAGCCACATTCCTGGAGGTTTTCAAGACCAGGCTTGAGAAACCTGATCTATTGTGAGGTGTCTCTGCCCATGGCAAGGGGGTCGGAACTAGATGATCCTTGAGGTCCCTTCCAACCCTAACAATTCTATGACTCTATGAAAAAGATTTTGAGATATTTCTTGTAAACCATAAAGATGTCTGATGAAATATGCCACAGTATTTCTCACATTAGCTGTGTTTTGAAATGACATTTCTCAATGGAAAAAAAACCCACACAAAATTGTAACAAGTGAAACAGGAGAAAAGAGAATAATACCCTGGTGAATCAGAATCTGTATGGATTATTCTTCATGGTGGAAAATCCTCAGAATTTTTCCATGTTTTCTGAGCTTCTAATTGAAGAAAAACTTAGTTACTTTAATGGTGTCTTAATTTTCTCTGTTAAAACTCTAATTATGTTTTTATATAAAAACACACACATACACACATGTATCTTGGTGACATTTTGATGCTAAGCAATTTAATTCTTTGGGGCATTTTCTTAGTATCAGAATCACCTTTCAGATAGCAAGCAAAAAAATGCTGTTTTTTCCTACAGAAAGTTCAAACTCCTAAGGTGGCATTCAATCAGTAGGTTGTGGTTCCTACAGTTTCAGGCAGTGCTACCTCTCTGATTACTCAGTGAGTCCCATACAGATTTTTTTTTTTTTGTTTAGTTTTGGGTGGGGTTTATTTTTGGGGTGGGAGGGAAGCCTTAGTGGGACAGGGGGAGGGGTGAGGAGTAGAGGGGAAAATGGGATTTTTTTTTGTGTGTGTGGAGAGTAAGCTTTCTTGTATCTCCCGGTGTCTTTCTGTGATCAAAGTGCCCTTAGATCTCTGATTCTGCAGGAAGAAATGTCAAATGTCCTACTGGACGTTGAACATACAGAGCACTGAACACTGTTTATGGCACTGCTAAGCAAAAGACACACCTTTTCCAGTTTGACTTTACAGGCTTAGAACTGGCATGCAGAAGTATGCTTATCAGTTCTGTCTATAATGGTATGTGAGAGGAGGTTGCATTTGTTTGGTTGCCTTTTAAACAGGATAATAAGCTATTATTACCTTTCTTTGTTAGAGGTCATAATAGTGAAAAAAGAAGGGGAGTTCATAAATGCTTTGGCACTGGTTTCAATGCAGTGAGAATTACAGGTGTTTAAGTAATAATATTGCTGGAAGAGAATTCAAGAAGTTAGCCAGTCTGTGACCATCCATCTGCTGCAGGGCAGGGTCAATTACATTTAGGAAGAGTCTGAGACACATCTATACAGCCTAGTCTTAAACACCTCCAACACTGGAAATGCCCTAGTTTTGCCAAAAGATGTGAGCCAAACATTATCTTATTGCCCTATTATTGATATGATTTTGTGAATATCTTATTCATTTTAATTTAAGCTGATTGCTGTTTATTCTCACATGAGTAGGAGTTTGGTTGATTCCTTCCCCTTTTCTAAAGTGTTTATTTATGAGAAAAATTATTTCTTTTCTCCTTGCATCACAGTTTCTTTCAGGTTAAACTTGTCCATCTTTTTATTCCATATTCTGTAATAAATCATGCTTTAAAAACTTCTCAAATTAGTACCTCTCTTCTAGTCTCCTTTCTTGTCACCCTTCTGCAAATATATTGCCTCAAACAGGACACAAAGTGCTTACCACTGTTATTTAAATCAAGGTATTATTGCATTTGTCTTTTGTTTATATGTGACAATCCAAGGTTTAGCTGGCTGATTGCAAAAACATGACTTCATTGACTTATGTTCTGCTGCCTATTAAGATAACTACTACATCCATCTCTCACAGTGATTTCCCACCCAATTATTTAAGACCATGTGTTTATGTAGATGGCTGTCCTTTAGTAAGTTTTATTTGTTTCTGTTAAATAACATCCAATTATTTTTCAGGATGCATCTCCAATTTATCATGCTCAATTCTGTTTTTCAATATATTTGTTATCCTAATTCCATTTCTTAATGAAAGTATAGAATTGTTATGAGGACAAAGATGCATGAGGAAATAGAGTCTGCTGAAATCCATTTACCATCTACTTCTGAGGGGACCATTAAGAACCATTCCTGGAACATTGTTTTCCTCAGTACTACACGGACAGTATTCAACCAGATCATGATTGATACAGTTTGCCTATGAGAATGTTATATGTAAAAAGCTAAAAAATATATGACATCTGATTTTAACCTCTCCACAGTGCCAGTTTTTCTCTTTTAAAGTGAAATCATATTGTTTTGAGCTGATTTATTCCTGATAAATTCCTGTCCATTGTTCATTTATCTCCTTTTTAAAAATTATTATTTATTTAATATCCTTTTTTTTTTGTTCATTTAGCTAGATCATTTTCTGCAATTTGAAGATAATAACTCAGCAATTCCCCCTTTCAGTTTCTTTTTTAATGTGTGAGATTTTAGACTTCTTTTATTGTAAAGATTCTTAATTTCTCAATGATCCACAGTTTAATCAGTCACTTCCTTATGTTACCAAGGGGGCTAGGACAGAATGATTTGGAATAATGAAAAACAAATAAGCACTTTCATTTATTCCTTCCTCTCCCATGGACAAGATTTTGCTCTTTTATCCCTCATGTTATTTATTATAATCACCTTATTGAAATTGGTATTTTTAGTAAAAAAGACTGAAAAAAGTTCTCCTTTTCTGCTCACATCAACCCTTTCCATATGCTGCCTCATGCTACTAATGTTCTTACAAGGGAATTACTTTTGATTCTTCACATCTCTAGTTAGGTACAGCTCTTGTGTGCTTTTACTTTTCTCATTTTTTTCCATGCCTACTTTCAACTTCATCCTCCATGGCCTGACCTAGCTTCCACTTGGTGCTAACTTTATTCTTGCATCTGATCTCATTATTTATTTTATTTTCTGATATAGTCATCTTTCCTCCACAGTGCTACAAGGTACAGTTATTTCTCAAATGGTATTCAACTAAAAAGCTGCCCTATCTTTATTCCACACCTCCCCAGTTTGGCAAAATCTGCCTGCCTAGGTCAATGGTTATTGTTTTGCTGCTATTTTTTTGTTTCTGAGCTACTCTTCTCTCCTATCTTAAGGAGTTACCTTTTGTCACTGACTCCTAAATCATCTTCCTTCTGGATATTTAACTCATTTCATTTTACTGGTTCAGGATAAAATCTCAAATGATCTTCCTCTAAATACATTCTCTAATTTCTCCCCCTCTCCGTGATTAATCAAATTAAAGAAGACTTTACAAACATGAAAAAAAGTAATGGTATTGTTCTGGATTCCTTTCCTAACAGCTGTCTGAGTAGTTAGTATTGTTCTTTTCCCCAGTACTGACTTCTGCATAATTCTGAATGCTGATCACAAAAAACCTTCACCCACTTCTTCAGATTGATGGTTTATTGCATAAACGGTCTTTCCCCCCTGCCCCACAGTCACTACTCAGAGCTTTTTCATCAGGCCTGTTTCTACAGCTGCAGTGTACTGTCACATCTTACAAATTTTCACCATGTTCTTCTAAAACTGGGAACTGACTGTATTCAACATTAAAGATCAGTTAGTCAGAGAGAAGGTTTTGAAGGAAAGAAAATATCTTTGTCAATGTAGTTCAATGCCTTTGGGTTTTTTTGGTTTTATTTGAGTTGCACATCTTGTCTTAGAATACATAGAATAGAATACATAGAATAAACCAGGTTGGAAGAGACCTTCAAGATCATCGCGTCCAACCCATCAACCAATCCAACTCCGCCCAAGCAACTAACCCACAGCACCAAGTACCCCGTCAAGTCTTCTCCTAAAAACCTCCAGTGATGGTGACTCCACCACCTCCCCAGGCAGCCCATTCCAATGTGCAATCACTCTTTCTGTATAGAACTTTTTTCTAACATCCAGCCTGTATCTCCCCTGGCGCAGCCTGAGACTGTGTCCTCTTGTTCTGGTACTGCTTGCCTGGGAGAAGAGACCAACATCCGTCTGTCTACAACCTCCCTTCAGGTAGTTGTAGAGAGTAATAAGGTCACCCCTGAGTCTCCTCTTCTCCAGGCTAAGCAACCCCAGCTCCCTCAGCCTCTCCTCATAGGGCTTATGTTCCAAACCCCTCACCAACTTTGTTGCTCTTCTCTGGACTCGTTCCAGCAAGTCAACATCCTTCCTAAACTGAGGGGCCCAGAACTGGACACAGTACTCGAGGTGCGGCCTAACCAGTGCAGTGTACAGGGGCAGAATGACCTCCCTGCTCCTGCTGGCCACACTGTTCCTGATGCAGGCCAGGATGCCATTGGCCCTCTTAGCTGCCTGGGCACACTGCAGGCTCATGTTCAGTCTACCGTCGACCAGCACCCCCAGGTCCCTCTCAGCCTGACTGCTCTCGAGCCACTCTGACCCCAGCCTGTAGCTCTGCATGGGGTTGCTGTGGCCAATGTGCAGAACCCGGCACTTGGATGTGTTCAATCTCATGCCGTTGGACTCTGCCCATCTGCCCAGCCTGTCGAGGTCCCTCTGCAGAGCCTCTCTACCCTCCAGCAGATCAACTCCTGCGCCCAGCTTGGTGTCAGCAAATTTACTGATGATGGACTCGATGCCCTCGTCCAGATCATCAATAAAGATGTTAAAGAGCATGGGGCCCAGTACTGATCCCTGGGGCACACCACTGGTGACTGGCTGCCAGCTGGACGGGTCTTGAATCTTTCTCTTTTATATTCTTGCTTATGAACAGCGTGCCTTTTCAAGTAAATGTTCTTTTCATTCCTTCTGAAGAATACCTAAGGAAAAATATATATTAATATGACCTTGACATCTTCATGGGCTAAATGCATTGTTTAAATGCTCTACTTAACTCGTGCTCTTTTGATGGGAATTTTGAATTTTATTACTGCTGTACTCAAAATTCAGACTGATGTTCTTTCATATGACAAATTGATCAACATTCAAATATCCCAGTGATTTTAATTATTGTATAATTTAAAATTGCCAGATCAAAGTCATGAAATATGCAGTGCAGGTGTTCAATTCTGAGAGAACTGAAACCTTATTTATTTCTAGCGTCTTCTTTTCTGCTAATAAAATTAATTAAGTATTACCTTTTATAGGTACAAAGATAAGATAGCAAAAAGGAGCACAATTCCCACAGGAGTTTCATTTGAAGTAAGACCCTACTCTGGAAAAAAGCATGGGATTTTACAGAAGCTAGGTATGTTGCTTGCTTCAAGAATCATGTTTACAGAATGATACCATTGATGGAAGAGTGGGGTTACAGGGAATGAGCTCCACAGAAAATCTAAGAAAGTACCATGGAACTTTTTATTTGAAGACAAATGAAAATTCCTCTAAAATATTTCCACTTTGTTTTTCCAAAGGAATCCAAGCTGGTTACTGCAAGTAATAGTTGAGAAGAAGAGCTGGAATCATTTGGGAATCCAAAGAATTCATGCTCTTTAAATAGATAATAACTGAAGTAATTGTATCATTAATATGACATTTTTTCTATAGACTACCATTTTCTGTCACATATTTATCAGGAAAATAGCTAATTTCATAATCTTACATTTACTGATTATACCAGTTCCAGTCTAGGAAGTGAAGTTTTCTCATTATCACCTTCAAAAGCTGTATTTGCATGCCAGTTGTTTTGGATGTAGTGCTCTGCTTGAGTGAGCAGAGTGAGGCTGTTGGAAGTGACTGTTGTTGGCCAGGCCCCCTCCATTGCTAAACATGGTATTGTGATGTGTTGGGGGTGGTTGTGGATCGTGTGGAGAGACATTGATATTGAAAAAAATGCATCAGGAAAAAAAAACCCAACCAAAAATGGAATAATTTCTTGAAAAAGCTATGTTTTTTCAGAAACCCTTTAAACTGGAGAACTCTAAGCCAAAATACAGCAAAATAACATGAGAATGAAACATATTGTTCTTCAGAACATGACAATTATGAGTTGGAATGGTGATTATTCTTGTGGAGTAAGTGGAATATTGTTTTCCTGTTTTATTTTGTAAACTACTAGATGATAGAATAGAATAGTATAGTACAGTATAGTGTAGTATAATGTAGCATAGCATAGCCTAGCCTAGCCTAGCCTAGCCTAGACTAGAATAGAATAGAATAGAGTAGAATAAACCAGGTTGGAAGAGACCTCTGAGATCATCAAGTCCAACCTATCATCCAACACTATCTAATCAACTAAACCATGGCACCAAGCACCCCATCAAGTCTCTTCTTAAACACCTCCAGTGATGCTGACTCTACCACTTCCCTAGGCAGCACATTCCAAAGGTCAATCACTCTTTCTATGAAGAACTTCTTCCTAACACCCAGCCTAAACCTCCCCTGGTGCAGCTTGAGACTGTGTCTTCTTGTTCTGGTGCTGGTTGCCTGGGAGAAGAGGCCAACCCCCACCTGGTTACAACCTCCCTTCAGTAGCTATAGAGAGCAATAAGGTCTGCCCTGAGCCTCCTCTTCTCCAGGCTAAGCAACTCCAGCTCCCTCAGCCACTCCTCATCGGGCTTGTGCTCCAAACCCCTCCCCAGCTTTGTTGCCCTTCTCTGGACATGTTCCAGCAAATCAACATCTTTCCTAAACTGAGGGGCCCAGAACTGAAGATAGTACTCAAGGTGTGGCCTAACCAGTGCAGTGTATAGGGGCAGAATGACCTCCCTGCTCCTGCTGGCCACACCATTCCTGATACAGGCCAGGATGCCATTGGCCTTCTTGGCCAGCTGGGCACACTGCAGGCTCATGTTCAACCTACTATCAACCAGTACCTCCAGGTCCCTTTCTGCCTGGCCTCTCTCTAGCCACTCTGACCCCAGCCTGTAGCACTGCATGGGGTTGTTGTGGCCAATGTGTAGAACCTGGCACTTAGGTATTAATGGAAACTAGATTTTATTTAGAGAGGAGGTGTGACATCTGACATTTTCTCATCATTGTTTTAAAGGGTATGTTCAGCTTTTCACAAAGGTTCCAATAGTCCTAACAGCAAATATCTTCACTTTCTATACTTTATATATGCGCTATCCATAAATGCCTCCCTTTTATAATCTATTGGTTCTGCCTTTTTGTGTGCCTGAATTCACCATGCTTTCATCTCCTATGCTTTGTGATGATTACTTTAATTGGTGCCTGAAGCTGGTAGTTTTTTGCACAGTTATAGTTGTCAGAATGCAGCCTTACTCTTTTTTTTTTTTCTCTTTTTTTTTTTTTTTTTTAATGCAGATATTATAATTTCCTAATTGTCTGTCTGGAGAAGCAAGAGAAGACATGATGACATTGACATGCAGCTTTCTTCTAATTAAGAGCTTGAATCGGGGGAATACTGGTTGTCTTGCGGTTAGAGAAGGTCACGCATAGCTGCCGAAAATCCTCATATAACTTAGTAGAGGCTTGACCTCACTGCAGAGAAGCTGATGTGATATATATGAAAAAGGGAAAGGGGGCAAAGTTATTTTATCCTTGCAGATACTGCTCAATCAGGGTCAGATTTCCTTGATGCAGCAATTGATAAAGGTGTTTACCACTCTCTTCGATATTAGAGAAAGACACAATAAGCATGGTTTTTGTGTGGGATGTCTTCTGCTTATTTTATCCTTGCTGTGTATAAACATAAGCAACTCTATAACAGACATTCCAGTGTATACAGGACATGAAACATGAACTCAACAACATATTTTTGGGAAGTACAAGAACCTTGTAAGACCTATTTGATGTACAAATGTGCCTACACCTGCACAGAATTTAAAGATAATAAGAATTGCTTATTACCAGATCTGGAGGTAGGATAGGAAAAAGATCATTTGAAAATGATTTTCTTTTTCAGCACAACTTCAATGAAGCAATGAGTTACATGTTTATCCTGGATCTCGGCACTGTAGAACTGACTGTTACAACACTGCTGAGAACCAGATCCTTGAATTGAATTCATTGCAAGAAGAGGGTACTGTGTGGCTCTTGTGGCAGATTCTGACACCTTTCAACAATAAAGTCAACATCCATTTTTTTCGCCCTGAGAAGAACCCTCTCATACCCTTAGGCCACAATATGATGCAATTGACTGGAGAGACCAACTCTTTCTGAGTTCTTGTTCTGTTTGATTACTGATCCTGCAATGACAGAAGTTTTGAATGTAATGAGAGTTTTGCCCAGTAGCAATAAATTATGAAGAGTTAATTATCAAAGCTATCAATTCTGCTTTTCCTTGTACCATTTGATAATTAAATTAGAAAACCTTTCTATTTTTTAATTAGGGAATTAGAACCCTACAGATGGAAGGTGTTGTCTTCCTTTTTTTTCACCCTTCAGGTGAGATAATTAGTTTTTCTGCCCAGTTTTAATTACTGATAGAGTTATTGTACTTCTTGACTTGGTGCTATGAATCAGCTCAAAATGGCATGGTATGAATTAATTTTTTAGAAGGCAACTACAATAATATAGATTATTTGTAGTAAATATTCTTTATGTTTATTTTAAAAAGTATAGAACTGCATGAGCTTCCAATAAAAGAGCATTTTAAAAGGCTGAAAAACAATGTTTTAAATAGCATTGATTTTAATTTATAAGCACCATCAACATGCACAGCATGTTTTAGACCATCACATACAATATGATACAGACTTGTCAAACACAATTCATGTCTGAGACACTTCCACATTCTAAGTAACAAAAAACTTTTTATCCAATTCCTTATAAAATTCCTACATTCAACAATGTGATAGCAATAACTTTATTTCTATTAATTATGATACAGGTTTTTCTTTAACAATTGTATTGTCAGTAAAATTTGAATGCCCTTAGAGCCAGATCCAGAGGTGTCACAGTTTCTCTAACTGATTTTGCTGTGTTAAATTTGAGATTTTAGTTACGAGTATGAAGAATATCTTTATGGTTTTGTTTTACTTTCTTCTCATCAGACCATGTTACTCTTTCCTAAAAGCATAGACACTACTACAACTGCAGTTTCTCCTGTTTTTCTTTGATCACTTGAGCTGTAAAACAGCATGACTGTTTTATGTTCCTCAGTAGGAGATAATCCTGTCCAAGTAAAAATTCACTTTGTGTTTCTGATTCAGTAATATCTCGATTTTGGTAAACAAAAGAGCAACCTGGTACAATATTCCTCCACCCTGCCTTTTGGTGTTGTGTTTTTTTTTCTGTGTCTCCATCTCCAGACTTCACCAAGCCATCCCAAGGTCATCATTATGTTGCATACTTTTAGCTAGCTTTTCTGCTTGTTATTGCTTGTGACTTTGTGTTTTATGTGCTCAAGTTCTGAACTGTTTCAAAGAGCACAATAGGCTTGAAATTACCATGAGAATGTGCATTTTAACTGAACCGAGAGCCTGGAGCCCTTGCAATGCCTGCCAAGAGTGGCTGAAGTTGAGTACAAAAGGATACCTTTTGGATTACAAGAACTGGTGTTTCTGACCTATCTGTGTTGTGCACTCCTGTTTTCATCACCAATTGTATCCACCAATACTCCTTTTTACAGGACTACATAAGCATGGTGACCTGGCTGATGACTTCCTGCTGTGAGTTTACTCAGGACATTCTTTTCTTCCTGAGCTTGCTGTTGTCTCTTGATACCTTGTTGTTGTTTAGGGAAGAATCAGTTCTGAAGAAATAAATGAAGTAAGAAAGGAACAGTGAATATCAAGAACAAATTGGACCAGACAAGCTGCGTGCAGCAAGACTAAACAGTCAAGAATGGAAAGAAAGCTTGCCAGATAAAAGACGGGAGCACTTGCTAGCTTGGGTGTGATGGCCTTGTTTCCATATCTCTGATCCCACTCACATTTTTTGGTGATTTTTTATTTTCACAAACATTGAACATTTTTAGCTTGAAAAATAATAGTGCTAGCATTCTGGGGGGGTGGTGGTGGTATGGGGTGTGTTTTGTCTTCTTTCCTGTTACAGCAGAAGTACAACACTTACACTGAGATCCTGCTTTTGAAATAATATTAATTTGCAAGTGAATTTTATAGGTTAAAGGGATTTAGCCAGACTTTTGGAAAAGGTTCTGAACTCATTAATTTCAGCCCTCTGGACATTTTAAGACTGGATCAGTACTCTGTCAAACTCCCTTGTCTTATCTCCTGTCCTCTACATGGATGCAAGATTTCTATTCATCTTACACTCTAATATTTAAGCCCTAGATGTATAGGTGCATGTGTATGTTATAAAGAAATAAAAAAATAGATATATGTGTATGTTTAGGAACAGTCCCTGAGGCAGTATCTTTTTTTTTTTTTTTTTAATTGAGGAAGAGAGAATTATTTTATTCAGTGTTAGTTGTCTCTGAAGTTCTGTTGTATTTGTCCTACTTATTCCCACCCTCCCCACCCTCCCTCCCCCCCATTTCTGTCAATGATATAGTGTTGGTTTCATAGGCACGACTCAGAGAAAGTGTAATGAGTCCTTTGAGGAGCTCACAAAAATTCTAATGCAATTCCCATTAGCAATTAATTATGATATTATTTGATATTCAACACAGAAAAGCCTTTTGCTTGATCCTGGAATTGTGATGTCTTAACCTGAATGTTATGATATGGTGTGTCACGACAAGGAAAGTTTTCTTGAACACAGAATCATAGAATAAATAAGGTTGGAAAACACCTCAGAGATCATCAAGTCCAACCTATTACCTCATGACTAACTAAACCATAGCTTCAAGTGCCACATCTAATCCTTTTTTGAACACCTCCAGGGACGGTGACTCCACCACCTCCCTGGGCAGCCCATTCCAGTTACTCTTTCTGTGAGGAACTTTCTCCTCACCTTGAGCCTAAACTTCCCCTGGTGCAGCTTGAGACATCTCCGTAGAGACTGGCAGGTTTGTTTTTTTTTCACAGAGACTGGCTGTAAGAAGACAGTAACCTGAGAGCAGATCCAAGGAATCAGAAAAATTCATAATGTGATTAAACTGAAAAAGAATAAAGAAATTCAATTGACTCAAACATTCTTTATTGGTTTGTAAATTGTGATGCTAAGCAAGTAATATAATTGGACATAGCAGACTAGCTTGTAACCATTTGCAGTAAGGATGGTGAGACACAGGGACAGACTGTCCAGAGATGCCTCTTCCATGGAGGTGTTCAGTGTCACAATGGATGAGGCCTTGAGCACTCTGGTCTAATGGAAGGTATCCCCTCCAATGCCAGGGGGGTTGGAACTAGATGATCTTTAAGGTGCTTTCCAATCCAAACTATTCTACAAATCTATGAATCTATGAGTATATGCAACTCAATAGCTTTGCTTTCAGCTTCACTCACTTCCACTGTGCACAACCATTGTAAAACAGTCTGTGCCATCTTCTGCAACCACCCAGAGAAGGGACCAGCAAAAGAAATCAATCAATAAAAGCAGCCTTTAGCTAAAGGTCAGTCAAAATTTTAGTAGAAACTACAGGGATTCTTTCAAGCAGTTACTGGGAGAATTTGTCTTCTGAGCTGATGCTTACTATGGGTTTTATTGTGCCTTTTTTCACAGCCTATATAGGCTTTGGAGGTCACTTAGAGTAAATTCCAAATAAAAGGTCTTTCCACTTTGTGTATATGTAATAATTTTACTCAGGAAAATAGTAGGCTCTCAAGAGATCATGAGACCATCACTGAAGTCAGATGTACTTAAAATAACTTCAATGCTACGGGTTTCTTTGAAAGCTTCTAATACTTTAAAATCATTTAGTTAAAAACATTGTCTTTCTGTATGTCATTCATCAACTTCAGTTTTCTTTTACACAATATGGTTTCTGCAGACTGACTGGGTACTTCAGCACATCGTATTCAGCTACTGGAAGCTGAATATTAAGCAAACAACTGAAATCACCCAACCTTTTTTTCATTTCTCTTCCCCTTCATGAATATATTCCTTTCCCAATATTTAAACTATACTTTTCTTGTGTGAAACATTTCTTTGATGTGGTAGGCTTTACATTTGAATTACAATATATTTCCCTGCCATGCTAAATAAGAGGAGAACAGATGGACTAATAATCAGGCTGCAAGTAGATGCCTGTGAATCTTACTGTAATGACTCTTTTGAGTCTCAGCTCTTTCTGCATTTGATCACAATAGATTTTAGCTAAGAATATCAGCAGTTTAAAGCAAAGCTTTTTCATTAAAGAGTTCTTTTGACAAAAATTTAAAAAAATAGATTCCAGATAGGCAATTGCTGCTGTTCACTTGAGATACAAAATTGCCATTATTATCACTGCTTCCTTTGCCTGGAGGAAATTTTATAATAGGAATATATATTACAGTAGTGTTAAAATCAAGAAAATATACTGGGCTATTCCTGATCTCACCTGAATACTTCTTTATAAAGTTGGAACCAGGCCAAGTTTACTTGCCATTATATGTTACATTTTTCAGACTGCTCGAAGACAACTTCTTATGTACCCCACATTTTTGCCCTTTTGTTGTCCTGATTCTACCTCAATACTATAATTTATTTTTTTTTTAAATAAATATAAATTAGGGAGAGAGACAGGAAATGATCTTTTCTGGAACTATTCACCAAAGCAATATACCGTTTACTCATGACTGATGCTCTTTCTTTTATAGAATCATAGAATTGTTAGGGTTGGAAGGGATCTCAAGGATCATCTAGTTCCAGCCTCCCCCGCCATGGGCCATTTCTATTTTTTTTCCATTCCCCCTAGTCCTGTCATTACCTGACACCCTAAAAAGTCCCTCACCAGCTTTCTAGTAGGTCCCCTTCAGGTACTGGAGGGCCACAATTAGGTCTCCTCAGAGCCTTCTCTTCTCCAGACTAAATAGCCCCAACTCCTTCAGTGTGTCTTCATAGGACAGGTGCTCCAGCCCTATAATCATCCTCGTGGCTCTTCTCTGGTCACGTTGCAGCACCTCCAGATCCTCCCTGTAATAGAAGCTCTAGAACTGGACACAGTGGGCATAGAACATGAGAAAGGTGGACCAAAAAATATTAAAAAAAAATACTATCATGAGGTACTCCAGGTGGGGTCTCACAAGAGCAGAGGGACAGAACCAACTCCCTCATTCTGCTGGTCACACTTCTGATGCAGCCCAGGATACAACTGGCTGACTGGGCTACATGTTTGGGCTTGAAGACTTTTCACACCTTGAGTACTGTGTCCAGTTCTGGGCCCCTCAGTTTCAGGAGGACATTGAGACTCTAGAATGTGTCCAGAGAAGGGCAATGAGGCTGGTGAGAGGCCTCGAGCACAAGCCCTACGAGGAGAGGCTGAGGGAGCTGGGATTGTTTAGCCTGGAGAAGAGGAGGCTCAGTTAGTCTACAACTAACTGAAGGGTGGTTGTAGCCAGGAGGGGGTTCGTGTCTTCTCCCAGGCACTCAGCACCAGAACAACCAAGTGCCAGGTTCTGCACATTGGCCACACCAACCCCATGCAGAGCTACAGGCTGGGGTCAGAGTGGCTGGAGAGCAGTCAGGCTGAGAGGGACCTGGGGGTGCTGGTCAATGGTAGGCTGAACATGAGCCTGCAGTGTGCCCAGGCAGCCATGAGGGCCAATGGCATTCTGGCCTGCATCAGGAACAGTGTGGCCAGCAGGAGCAGGGAGGTCATTCTGCCCCTGTACACTGCACTGGTTAGGCCGCACCTCGAGCACTGTGTCCAGTTCTGGGCCCCTCAGTTTAGGAAGGATGTTGACTTGCTGGAGCATTTCCAGAGAAGGGCAACAAAGTTGGTGAGGGGTTTGGAACACAAGCCCTATGAGGAGAGGCTGAGGGAGCTGGGGTTGCCTAGCTTGGAGAAGAGGAGACTCAGGGGTGACCTTATTGCTCTCTACAACTACCTGAAGGGAGATTGTAGACAGGCGGAGGTTGGCCTCTTCTCCCAGGCAACCAGCACCAGAACAAGAGGACACAGTCTCAAGCTGCACCAGGGGAGGTTTCAGCTGGAGGTTAGGAGGAAGTTCTATACAGAGAGAGTGATTGCCCATTGGAATGTGCTGCCCAGGGAGGTGGTGGAGTCACCATCATTGGAGGTGTTCAGGAGGAGACTTGATAGGGTGCTTGGTTGCATGGTTTAGTTGATTAGATGGGTTAGATGACAGGTTGGACACGATGATCTTGAAGGTCTCTTCCAACCTGGTCTATTCTATTCTATTCTATTCTATTCTATTCTATTCTATTCTATTCTACTCTATTCTAACAAGAGGACACAGTCTCAAGCTGCACTAGGGGAAGTTTAGGCTCAAGGTGAGGAGAAATTTCTTCACTGATAGAGTCATTAGTCATTGGAACGGGCTGCCCAGGGAGGTAGTGGAGTCACTGTCCCTGGAAGTGTTCAAGAGGGGATTGGATGTGGCACTTGGTGCCATGGTCTAGTAGTCATGAGGTTTTGGGTGACAGGTTGGACTTGATGATCTTTGAGGTCTTTTCCAACCTTGTTGATTCTATGATTATATGATAATTTATATGCTTATTGTAGCTTGAAGTTTTCCTGCAGTGCATCCATATTGGATGTTAAAAAGGGCATTGTGGTTCATATGCCCTATGCTAACAACTGGAGGAAAAAAAAATAGGGCAATAGGGCATGAACAAAGACATCTTTATGCTGAAATCCATAACTGAAAGGTAATACAAATTTTGAAAGACCCTTTAGATTAATGATGAATTAAGCAAGTCAGCCTTTCATGATTTGTAAATCTGTCCCCAGGTGAAAATAACCATAAGAACTTGTTAACAAGTGCTGGACAAGCCTTTGCTTTTTGAATGCTCTGCAGGACTGTCTCTACCTGAAATGGTTCACAAAATGACAAATAACTTAATACTATATTTATGCCCTTGCTCCTGGCACATAAAAAAAGAAAAAGGTAATTCTGTTAAGAAAATAAAAAATATGAAATAAAGTAAAGTTGGTATTCAGTTTTTTTTGTTAAAGTGCTCTTTCTATACTTATTACTCTATTTCATACCTCCTCATAACCTCTGAGGTATGGTTTGAGACAGTTTTCATCTTGAAAACAGCATTTTGAGTACTCTTTCAGTTTTGTTTTCCAAGATGCACATAGGATTTTTTTTTTGAAGCTGCATTATAGTGATTTAGATTTTTTCATGGAGTGCCAAAACAGGTGACTGCACAACGCAGAGGCAGAAAAGGGATTAAAATATATGGTTCCCTCAGTGTGTACTTAGGTCACAAGTGAAAAAGTACCTTTTGGCAGAGCCTTATTTGTGGATCAGTTGATCACTGATTAGAATATCCTTCCCCCTTTCAATGAAGTGTGATAACATTAAGAAGAAAGAAATACAGCTTTGCTTCTTGCTAATGTGTTGAATTTGTTACTGGAAGATGTTGAAAAAGTTACTGGTTTCAGCTGTGCTATTATACTAACAAATATGCTTCTGATGTTCTGTTTACCACTCCATGACATTACATTAACAAATGATAGTGTCGTATTCCAATAAATAAATATTTAATTTTATCTCTCTAAATACTCATACAAGTCTGCTTACAATAGTACTGGAACACCTTACAAAGGCTGCTTTAAGTGAAGCTAATTAAGCAGGTAATTATTTTCAGCTTTGTCAAAATAAACTGTGATTTGGAATCTGGGTTAGTTTATTAAAAACTCATCACATTTTACTTTTGAAGTTCTATTTGTTCTGCATTGTTCCCTTACTCATTGATGTTTGCAGCTAGTGTTGAGTTTACCTCACCCAGCTCAAGACAAAGCTCCCATTAGAGTGAGATTGATGGGCTGTGAAAAATCTGTGCATTAATTTCCCTACAGGGTAGTTTAGACTAAAGTCTGAAACTAAGAGCTTCGTACTGCACCTGATCTTCCCACAGGTGAAACTGTGATAGTGAGTGCTTATCAAGGTCAGGTCTTTGTTAGACTTTTATTTTATTGTAGGCCTGTCAGAAATGTGAGTCCTTATTCTTAAGTTCTGAGACTGTTATGTTCTATGTAAAAAGCATTTAGGCAGGGCTGTTCAACCGGCCGTGAAGAGGGGCAGTAGGCCTGTTATTAAAGCCCAGAAAGTATAATTCTGCTGGGAGAAGATAACAATTGCTAATGAGTGTCTTCATCCTAAGGTTAACAGTGTAGGGAGGGTACACCTTACTGCAATTTTATGGCTAAAAAACAGATAAGGCAAATTAAGAGTAGTGACACATACTGAGCTCTTCACTTATCTGACAAGATTTAGTAATCACAGTATCTCTTAGCTGATTTAAACCAAACAGCCTTAATTACACTGTGAGGGTTTGTTCTTTCCTTTTTTCCCCCCCCCTTCTTATGTTCACTTTTACTACAATGGGGGGGACAGAGAATGTGGAAATAAAGCTGAAATTTCTACTTGAACATTTATCCCCTGCAGTGCTGACTGAAACTAATGACAGTTAAATATTAAGTAATTATTTTAGTTGTTATTTCATTTCACAAGAAGGGGGTGTTTGCTTTCCTAGCACTTAAAAGAAGCAATGGCCTAAATGGCATGTATTTTTATGTCCAACATAATCTCCACCTGTGAAGGGAATAAGCATTCTTACAGCTAAAGAAATGTATGGCATCCTGTACAAACTGAAGACACTTCTTAAGATGTGAAATTTCACACAGATTCCTTTCCTTATTCTATAAAGTAGCCATAGCAGACAGGCCTTGTTTTGTAAAGATCAGAAATGTCTATGGGCTTCTGGAAAGGGCACATTTGTATTTGTATTTCTACACAGAAATGTTGTATGTTTCATCTGCTGGCCCTCCAAAGAAAAGGGACACTTTATTCAGGGCATGGGCTCACTCCTTTTCTTTAGTATTTTTTTATGCTGTAAGAAATGTATTAAAGCTTCAGTTTAACCCTCTTCCTGTCACCACAGAAGCCTGGGTAGCCAGTTCCTTTCACCTCTCCTCATATTTGGTATAAGAGAATTGGGGAGATGAAGAGATGAGGTAAAGACTTGGTCACTAAGCTAGAGAAGGTCTAAGGTAGGCCAGAGAAAAGCAAATGCAACAGAGATTAATTCAGAAATTGCTTTTGCTCTTCTTTCTCATCTTTTCTGCCTTCCCAGCCTGAGCTAAGTACAACTGGATGCAATGTTGATTGAGTTAAATATGTTAAATTTTCATAAAGATTTGTGTTACTGAATTTAAACACTCATCCTCTGATCAGCTGGGTAAGGTGTACCACTTAATGTAGTATGTGTCATTGGACAAAACAAGATGAGGTGCAGAGGCTGTTAGTCACTCAGTTTGTCATGAATCTTAAACTACCCAATAGTTTTCAAAGATCAAAGAAACGTACTTTATTTATTCACCATAGCACGAAGGCAACTCTGAATAACTGGTTGCTATGCTATGATAAAAAAAAAAACCAAACCCAAAAACCCTCCAGCACGCTGAGGGTTTTTTAAATTAACAGCCTGTCTGATGCTGAATGTTCCAAGTACACCCAATTTCTGAGCAGATCTGTAATAACATACCATTGATCATAACAATAGGTGATGGAAATAAAGTGGTGAAGTGAGTAGTTAAAAAAACCTACCAGCTGTCAATTGCTTTATTTGAATTTCTAGGTTTTACAGTTTTGTCTGAGACTCTTAGAAATACAGTAATTAATTTGTTTTTCTTCTACATTTTTCTCTTTTCTTATTTGTCAAACTGTTTTTGCTCATCGCCTTTTAATTCCCAGTGCAACTGCAGTTTAACATCTCTCTGCTTCGTACATATCCTCATTTGTACAGAAAACTCACTGATGTTAAAAAAGCTTTGAAAGCAAACTGTTAATCTCCTACACATTGCTTTCTTGGTTATTCAGGAACAGTCCCTGTTTATTAATTAATCTTAAATAATTCAGTACAAACTTAAAAGTTAACAATTTACATTATAACTCTAAAATTGATAAATGTTAAAGAATGCATTGCAATTTTACAGAATCACAGAATCACCAAGGTTGGAAGAGACCTCAAAGATCATCAAGTCCAACCTGTCACCACAGACCTCACAACTAAACCATGGCACCAAGTGCCACGTCCAATCCCCTCTTGAACACCTCCAGGGATGGTGACTCCACCACCTCCCTGGGCAGCACATTCCAATGGCCAACAACTCTCTCTGTGAAGAACTTTCTTGAGCGTAAACTTCCCCTGGTGCAGCTTGAGACTGTGTCCTCTTGTTCTGCTGCTGGTTGCTGGGAGAAGAGACCAGCCCCCTCCTGGCTACATCCTCCCTTCACGTAATTGTAGACAGTGATAAGGTCTCCCCTGAGCCTCCTCTTCTCCAGGCTAAACAATTCCAGCTCCCTCAGCCTCTCCTCGTAGGGCTTGTGCTCGAGGCCTCTCACCAGCCTTGTTGCCCTTCTCTGCAGTTGTATAAAATTAGATTAATCTGGAGAGAATATATGTTCAGGATTTTCCATTAAAAACTTCAGGGTTTTTTTGAGGTGATGACCTTACAAGGGCTGCAGGACTGCAATGACTGTGATTGGGGAAGCAAGTTTCTTCTCCACAAACAGTAGATTTTTCATACTGAAGGTCGATAATTCCAGTTTTGTTACTGTATGAATAATCTAGTGCAGGGTAGCAAAATTCTTATTGAAGCAATTTATATTGAATGAATGACTTCACAAGAAAGGTCATACAGGTCTTGTTTTCTATGGAAGGAATTCACTGCTCCTGGAAGTATTCCAAGACAACTATAATTTTCCTCTAACTGTTTGAAAATCTTTTTAAACAGCTTTGGCCATATTCAGTTTTAGTTAGTTTTCATCATTCTTATGCCACTTATGATCTTAGTCTGACAAAACCTTACTTTTCAGTTACATGGTTCACCATGTGGTAGGTCTTGAGAAAACTTCCCTCTTCTTGGAAACCTCTTTTATCTGCATTTGTGGGATGCTTCCTCATTCCTGTTGATATTCATAATCAAAGTAGTGTCTGATACATCCAGATGTGGGCCTGGTTTGAGCACCACATAATTCCCACGTAAGAAAAAATAATGATTCAGACTTAGTTTCCTGAATGTATTTCTAAAGACATTTTAGCTCTCTTCAGAAATGTGGGAGATATTGAGCCAAAGCTTCTGTTTTTACTATGTCAAATTTAACTACCCAAGAAATGGCTTGTGTTTTTACTACTTGAAAAGTTTTAAGTGCTTGCTACACATCTGTCAAACAGATCAGGATATTTGTTTTGAAGAAAACTTAGGGTGGTGGGTAGCAGTTTGCAATGTAGGAACTTCAGAGTGAGGTCTCTGATCTTCCTTGTTCGAGATATGCTCTGATTTGCACAGCAGACTTGCATGTAGGTCCCTGCCATCTTTGATCTTGACTCTATAAGACTTTCTGTCAGGGTGTGCAGCAAGGATTTTCTGGCTGCCGGCAAATAACATACTCAGCATGGAGGGAGCCTTACCAGCTGAAGAACACACTCTTGATTCTGCAAGGGACCAAGGAAACTCCAGAGGTGGCAAATGGGATAAGTTAAGGGTCTTCGTTGTCAGGCACACACACCACACGGAAGATTTATTAGGACCTCACTTTTTAACAGATTATTTTATCACAAGATTTGACTAAGAATATCACAGGTTTCCTGTCCACAGGTGTGAAGTATTTCAGATTTTATTTTCCACATTGTGATCATGGACTCAATGGTCTTGTCTGTATGACAACCTGCATATATGGAACATTAGCCTGGTTTCTTTTAAACCGAGCACCTCTTTTGCAATCTCTTTTTTTTTTTTTTCCATCCAATATTCCAAGGAATAGTTGAATCTTAGACTTTAAAGTGAAAAGTGGCAAAAAAGATGAGCTAAGCAGTGAATTTTTAACCTTTTTTCCCCTGAGAGTTTAAAAAATATATATATATATTAGCCCTTGTACAATATGACTGTCATTGTTAGTGGACAAAAATCTCTTCCAAAGAAATCTGGGAAACAGACTACTCTGAACACAACTATGTCAGATTAATTTAATCTGGCCTTGGGACTTGGTCACTGAAACACATGAAAGTCCAAGCCCTGAAAATATTTCTGTGAAATAATGTGATTAAGTTACTTCTGAAATATTTTCTCCAATTGCACAAACATTTTTACTCACATATTAACAGCCTTAGCAGTCATGAAGCTTACTGCTAAACATGCATAACTAGTCTGCTAGGAATCACTGGTTCTCTAAAGTTGGTATTTCTTGAAGGTCTCTCCCAACCTGGTTCTATTCTATTCTATTCTATTCTATTCTATTCTATTCTATTCTATTCTATTCTATTCTATTCTATTCTATTCTATTCTATTCCCTCAAAAGGCAGAACAATAGCTCTGTGTTTGGTAAGCAAGGAGTGTGTGTGATGGTATTGAATGGTCTATATTTCAGTGGGAATAGTGTAGATGAGGCTATTCTCATTGCTCTTAAAAAAAAGAAATAAAAAAAGCCAAATTGATGGAGAAACAATAGCTTACAGCTCTAAAGTGTAATGGGAGAAATTGCCTACACCTTTTTTTATGAAACTTCCTCAAATCTGTAAGTGTCTGACCTTGCTGGAAATGCTTTTTCTGGTGTTTTATGCTTGTGTCTAACAGTCCTGAATGAAGACTTTAGCTGTCATGAGGTCTTGGGTGACAGGTTGGACTTGATGATCTTTGTGGTCTTTTCCAACCTTATTGATTCTATAATTCTATGATTCTGAGGACAAAGAAATAAGTTGACCTCACAGACTGCCCACTGGCTTGCAGCAAGAAGTGACAAAGAATGTGAAATGGGGACTTCAAAGATGGTATCTCATTCTAGGATGGCAGCAAAATGATCTTCAGGCTATCAATCTTCACCATTTACTTAGTATTTCAGATACAAGTTAAATTATTCTATGATTCTATCATCTTTCAAATCTTCCTGGATACTTCATAAATTAGTCTAATTCTAGAAATAAGAAACTGCATTTTTATATACACTGAGATTAGTTTTTCTCAGGTACCCATAATGATCAAGTAATTTACCATTAAACATTTTGTGTCTTCTTTTTTTCATTCTCGGTATCCTATACTCTAAGTGCAAGTTCTAGAAGTCAATCTTTCATAAATGATCAATAAATATGTCTGAAAAAATGTGCAGACTCATTCAGATGAAAATTTCTGGTCTTATCCTATTTCTGAGATAGGCTTTCATTTTGGATAGGATTTAAGTTCTTTTCCAATTCCTTTTTAACTTTACCAAAATTATACATTTGTTTGTTATTTTCTTCTGCATTTCAACATAATGTTGTCTTCAGCAACATCCCCTCCCCACCCCCCCAACTCCATTTTATTTCCCCTAGAAATTAATGTAAGTTTGAGAGTCAAAGTTTAATTACATGCTCTGAAATCATGGAAGCAAAATGTTACATTTCATAGACTTATGGTCCACTCTAACGAGATTTCTATTCACTGTCCTATTCAAGACAGGGTCAGTGTTTGAAAAATGAGCTTTCCTGGCATGTGAATACTATTTTCATTGAATAGTAGTTATGAGATCAGAGACCATTTAATGTTCTTTTTGTTTATTGTGCAATTTAATAAAACCCCCTCAGCTGGGATGTTCTGAATCCTAGGTGGTTTCATTTGGTCCTGAAAACTTACAGCTAGGGTACCTCTAAGAACTAGTCAGACCAAGGGCAAAAAAGAAACAAAAAAGAAAAATGAATGTCCACTGGAAATGACACATTAGTTTCACTGTGGTACATATATATATATACACACACACATGCAGATATAGGTGCCTGTGCATGTATAAAAGATATGTATTTGGCATGATTGACAGATACTCTGCATTTTGTGTTCTGCTAAACAGATCCATAGTGTCCATTCTTGAATAATTCTGTTGAGGCTGTCATCAAAAGGAGAATATGCAGAAAGTATATTTTCATGACAAAACAATGAAAAAAACACAAGTAAATTGTTGCAAGGCTGTTTCCTTAACCCTTATTGAACAGTATGGAAGAAAAAATGATACGAAATAAACCATTCTTATTTCATTTCATACTATTTACCTTTGCACATTATACCTCTTAAATGTGAAAACACTGAAGGGGTATCTTATGAATGATCTGTGCTTCATAACAGAAACCAAATGCTACATATATTTTGATAGTAAATAATTTATAACTAATCTGCTGCATTTTCAGAGAAAGTGGAGAGGAACTGATTCACTTCTTACTGTACGAGACACTTAGAAAATGACATGACCTGGCAATGGTTGTTTGCAGCCCAGAAGGCCAACTCTTTCCTGGACTGCATCAATAGAAGTCTGACCAGCAGGTTGAGGGAGGCGATTCTTCCCCTCTGCTTTCATGACACACCACCTGGAGTACTGTGTACAGCTCTGGAGTCCTCAGCATCAGAAAGACAAGGGCCTGCTCAAGCACATCCAGAGAAGAGCCATGAAGATGAGCAGGGGGCTGGAGCACCTCCCTTACGAAAACAGGCTGAGACAGTTGGAGTTATTCATCCTGGAGAAGAGAAAGTTCCAGGGGGGAATTTACAGCAGCCTTCCAATACTTCAAGGAGGCCTACAGGATAGACAGAGAGGGACTTTTTCAGGAGCTGTAGTAATAGAACAAGGGGTAATAGTTTCAAACTGACTTAGATCAGATGTTTGGAAGAAATCCTTTACTGTGAGGGTGGTAAGACCATGGAACAGGATCCCAGACAAAGTTATGGCTGTTCCCTTCCAGGAAGTGTTTGATCAAGACCAGACTGGGTGGGGCTTTGAGCAACTTGATCTGGTGGAATGTATCCATGCCCATGACAAGGAGGGATGAAACTAGATGATCTTTAAGGTCCCTTCCAATCCAATCCATTTTATGATTCTATGAAGCTATGATCAAAATGAGTGCTAATTTTGTAAAAATAAGCTAATTTTGATCTTACATTAAGATATTTTAATATTAAGCATATTACAGATTGAGCATATTGAGCATATTGAGTATTCTTCTGTCAGAAGTCACTAGGGACAAGCAGATTTCTTTACAAAACACTTCAGGGATTTCTTATCCTAGTCCCTAGAATAAGAATTGTCATGGCTTTCCTTCAAAACAGCATGTTTTGGGGAAATATCATATGGTGAAACTTATGCTGAACTCTTGTGCTGAAAGAATAAACACTATAATAGCAGCGTTCCTGGGTGTCACATGCACAACAGATATGAAAACAAGGTCAAAAAATCCCCATACCACAAATAGCAGGCCATTTCTAGCAGTAATTTAGAAGATAGCCCAGTAGAAAACAGGGAAAGGTGCTCAGAATTATATTTGTCAGGAACAGAACAATTTGAAAATGTCAATATACTCCTTGGGAACGAGAGGGGAGGCCTCCAATGTAATAGGAAATGTATTTTAAAGAAAACACAATCTTCAGGCATACTCATCTGGTTAGAAATTAGATGTTACTAAATTGATAAATATTGCATATAACATTCCATGTGATGGAATATTAGAAACTAAAAGCATCTTCAAATGATCAAAACCGACTGTCAGCTGAAATCAAGAGATCGTTTAAATGATTTTGTGTGCATTTAATTTGCCACGTTGGCAGTCTTAACCACTTTAGTAAGTAAAATGGAACAGATAAATTCAGTGGGACATTAGACACATTTAAATTACTCAATTTTCCTTAGCAATAAGAACTGTTGATGATGTGCTCAGGCATTCAGTGACTCCATTATAAGACACGGAATAGGGAAAAAAACACAAATGACAGACAGATAAGACTTGTTTTATTCTATATTTGTCTCTAAATATATTGCAAAGAAGTAGATCCACAAACAAGCTGAATACCAGCAAGGCAACAAAAAAGCCAAATCTCATCACAGAATGTAACCTGCACCACAAACTGTACAGCAATACAGGATTAGATTAATTCATTAATTTACAGCATGCACTTAATAAACTATGATAGTAAAATAGTAAGACAAGGACTTAACCTGAATATTAACTTCCAAGTGACCAGAATCTATAGTAAAGGCAGTTTCTTTTCATGCTTCAGAGAATTCTCTAAGACCCAAATGTTTGTTTTGAAATGGGAGAGTTTGCTTCCAGATATTAGAAGCTAACCATTCCATGGTCAGCACTTTTGTAAAACTGAAATATTTCATTAAATTTTTGACATATAGCGTCAATAAAAAAAGAGTTTTAAGATAAAAATAGGTTTTATTCTGAAAAGGGTGAGTACAGTAGTTTCATACATGGAAATGTGTTTCTATTATTTTTATTCTTTACCTTCTTTCTTTACCTACATTCTTCACTTTTTACCTTTACCTTCTATCTGATTTTCAATGCCAACTATTTAATGCTTTCTAACGGTAACTCATAATGTCTTTTTAGATTGCAAAACAATGCCTGAATTCTATCAGTCCTTTGCCAAAGTAGAAATTATGTTAAATAACAGCACTGCTTCATTACAGCTTTTAACCCCTAATTTCAAAAACCTGCAGAAAACATGTACGTAAAGTAAAGAATTCTGGGGTTTTCAGTCTTGCAGAGATTGAGCATTGTTCACAGTCCTCCTCTTTTAGTGAGAAAGACCTGAATCAGGTGGCAGATCCTCTTCAACATTCAAACAAGCTAGCATAAAAGAAACTGGTGAACAACTGCTAAGAAATTAAGGTTGCTGAGTTTCAGGGACCACAGTGACTCATATATATCCAAGAGTCTCCAAATCTAATCTAAAGAAAGAAGAGGATGTAGAGAAGATGAATGAAACAAATCTACTTAAGACTATAGAATATTTGTGGGACAGTCCTAAATCCTTTAGTATTATTGTGGTGGGATTTGCATTATCCCTAGCTGGATAGAAGCCAAATCAAACTAAAATTAAGATGAATGATTCAAAGGTAAAACCAACTGGTTTATACATAGTTGAATGTAGTTGCTAAAACAATAAGTATAAGCACAGAACAGATATGAAGTCTGACAAGTCAAGATCGTATAAAATAGCTGTGTTTTATATTAAAGACAGTAGTTTTATAACTGAGAAAAAGAGTTCTTAAAGAGCAAAAAATCTTAGGGAGAAACAAACCTTCAAAATTTACATTTTTAGGTAGTTACTGCACTGGGCCAGAACCAAAAATCTCTCATTTGGTGACTCAATGTTCAAATATTCAACATTCAGTAAAACCACCCCATACATTTTTGTGTCAGGAAGGCAGAAGAGAGATACTAAGAAGCCACTATTCATTAGGACATTTTTTTTTTCCTTAATGTATGAATGGACTTTCTTGTATTCCACTTTTGCACATTTTTTCTTGTTCTTTCACTGGGTACCACTGAGAAGAGTGACCACAGCCTCCAGGCTAAATAGTTCCAACTCTCTCAGCCTCTCCTCATGTAACAAATGCTCCAATCCTTTACCCACGTTCATGGGTTTCACCGAGGAGCCCATAACAGTATCTAATACTCCAGATTTGTCACACCAGTGTTGAGTAGAGGGGAAGAATCATCTCCATTGACCTGCTAGTGATGGTCTTCCTAAAGAAACCCAAGATGCTGTTGAACTTCTTTGACACTAGGGCACATTGCCAGTTCATGTTCAACTTGTCCACTGGGACTTATCTCTTTTTAACAAAAGCACATTTCCCCTTGAGAGGAAGATTCAACTCCTTCAGTATTCAAAACCTGTCACTCCTACCACTTTTACATACTTTTTTGTTTGCTTGTTTGTTTTTGTTGTGTTTGTTTGTTTTGGTACATGGGTTAAAATATTACTCGCTCATCTATAGTGATCCCATTCTAACTCCAGCTTTTCCTGTATTTCAGGAATAGAAGTCAAATGATACCAAATTAGGACAGCACTTCAGTTCTTACAAGAAATTATGTCTAGCATTATCAATTGGTACTTTTCACAGTACACAATCTTCAATGGAAATCTATTTTAATTTATAATAATTGTTTAATAGCACTAATCCTAATTTGATTTTGAAGAACTTGTAAGGAACATAAATTGTAATTATATTTCCAGCTGGGGAAATAACACCATATTATTTTGCTGTTTTGTTGACAATAATTACTTACTCTAAACAAGTATTAAAAGAGTGTTTCATACATGCTGAGGCCAAAGCTTAAGTTTAGCTATCTATAAATCATTTGGGTTACATTCTTTCCAGCTGAGCTAATATATATTTATTTTCAAAGATGGCAAAATCCAGTGTTTGCTGTTTGTCTTGAGAAACTGAAAATAAGAATGGCATTGTTTCTGCTTAGTGCAAATGTTCTCCCTCTGTAGTACCTGTAACACTGTGCCTGTCAGTTCTGCTAGTCTGGAGTGAAAGGTAAAAGCAGCATTTGTAGAGATTTTAATGCAGGAAAGGAAGTACTATGGAACAGGGCCTAGTAAGAAGAGCTTTGTTTGCTCAGTATTTGTTTCAGAAAAAAGGGAAAACTGTCAGACTAGGACAGGTTTTCCTGTTGTTATTTCACCTTTCTGGGAAGAAATTTTATGTTCTGTTTTATTCTGCAGGACACAGACAGTTATTACCCTTGTCCTTCCCTGACTAATGTCACTAATGCCTTTCTGTAAAAGAATCAGAAACAGAACTTAATGACAAAGTAGAATCATTGTTTTCCAGCTATAGGATCCTAAAAGGTCATCCTGGTTGACACTGAAAGAAGAACGCTAGCAAAGGAAGCATATAAAAAGGATAACTGAATTCCCAACTCCAGTTGAAGGCAGGGCAAGGCAGAGGGGCAAAACAGGGAACAAAAAGGGATGCAGTGTTTTGGACATCTGTAAAAAAGACAAACAATATTAAGTAATTTCCCAAAAGTTAGGACTTCATTTTTTAATTATATTAAAATCAGTTTTGTCCAGTGTTTAACTCAGGTGAAATTCAGATACCAAATTTGCACACACTACTCACATAGAATATGCATAGAAGTCACAAAATGTAATTGAATATAAATATTTGTGGGCACAATGGAGTGTTTTGTGACAATCAGATCAGTCCTGAGAGTGAAAAACAATGAACATTTTTCCTTCCTAAACAGATAGGAATGTTGTTTGCTATTAGAGTATGTGCCAAAATTTGTTTATTTCTTAAGGAGATGGATTTTAACTCAGAAGGAATGGGACCAGTTATTAACTTGTATATCTATATCATAGATCATTGAAATGCTTTCTGCAGAGTAGAGATATTACCTGAACTTGTAAAGTAATTTCTAATGCAAATTCCATAACAACACTGTGAATATATGGGACAGCTGCTTTCAAGCACTTTATAGATTAGAAAATAATATCTATTTTTTTGGTCACTCATTTAATTCCTGTTTTTTTCCATTTGGGCTTTTGGCATTCAGAACTGAAAGTCTGTACCTGTGTATAATGATAGATGAAATAATAAGGGTGTGAAATCTAGCAGGAAGCAGCATACACTTAGTATAAAGTGTCAAGGTTGTTACCATTGATTTGGGAAAGGAATTCCTTTCACAAACACGAAAGAAAAAAGGTCAGAGGAAAGAATAGTGAGAATGACTGTTGCAGAACCATCTGAGTGTAACATAGTAATGATGCTACTTACTCAGATGATACCTTTAAAATGGAAATTAATTGCTTTTCCATAGGTACTTTATAAACTTCAAAAGATACAATGCTGTCACTTTGCATGTTTCTAAAAGCTGAAATACAAATATCTCATCATCTCTTTTTCCTCAGTTTTCAGATTAATGTTTCTAGGTATTTGGCAATTTACCATGGTAATGAAAATGCTGGAGCTTGGCAGAGTGCCACGAAATTGCAAAAGAATGTGTTATAAGTGCTTTTAATGGGAAAAATAAAGATCAAGAAAGAAAAATATATTTTGAATCTACTAAAACTTGGGGCAAGATTAGTTTCTTTCCCTCTCTTTTTTTTTTTTTTTGCCTGCATTTTCTTCTAGGATAGGAAACTAATTTGTCTTCTAGACAGAACTGATTTACTAGCAACATGCTCCATGCAATGAGGTGAGGCATTATAATGCCAAAACCAGACTTTGGTTTTATGCTTGTGACACTATTAATTTTATTATGCTTTCCTCCAGCACCTTTACTTAGATAATTCCATCTTTAACCTTCAGAATTTTGCCCATATGCTGTAGTGTGGGTAAATCAGACATGCATACATTGATTTAGAGATTTTTCTTTTCTGTTAAGAGTTTTAAGGACAGTGAAATTGTTAGATGTTCCTATCCTACATTAGTACATATTATAGAGGTCTATGGAACTATTGTCTCTGGAAGAGCACTGGACCACAGAAGCCAGAAACAGAAAGATAAATATTAATCTTGGATAAAATCAGATCATTTTGTCAGCTGATATATGGAATGGAATGGAATGGAATAGAATAAAATAGAATAGAATAGAATAGAATAGAATTAACCAGGTTGGAAAAGACCTTTGAGATAATTGAGTTTAACCTATCATCCAGCACTATCTAGTCAACTAAACCATGGCACCAAGCGCCCCATCCAGGCTTTTCCCAAAAAGCCTCCAGTGATGGTGACTCTACCACCTCCCTGGACAGCCCATTCCAATGGCCAATCACTCTCTCTTCCTAAAATCCAGCCTAAACCTAATGATTATGATACAATTTATTTATTTCTCTTAAATTTTAGACAATCTTTGACATCTTGTCCCATGCTCTGGCTACAATGTTTTAAATGGCAGCATATGTAAACAACAAAATTATTTTCCAGGAAATACACTGCTCAATGATATTATTATTCATAAAACACTAAGGCAAAAATTCCATTGATCTCAAGGTTTGTCCAGCCTAGAGACGATAAGATCTTGGAAGGGAATTTAATGGAATCCTGCCTATGCCTGTGGGAAGGCTATAAAGACAGACTCTACACAGTGTTGTATGGGGGGATGACAAGAGACAAAGACTATTGAAGTTAGATTCCCATTGGATATAAGTTTATCTGCATTGTTGTGAGGTAGTCAGGTAGCTGAAGTTTGCCCACAGCAGCAATCTCTGTCCTTGGAGATTTTCACCACCTGACAGGGCAAACCCCTGAGCCCTTCATTCTGATATCACGGCTGATCCTACTTGAAGCAGGAGGTTGGATTAGAGACCTTCTGAGGTCTGTTTTGAAGTGGCTTAGCCTGTAATCCTATGATCCCATAATAAGTAATTCTTGAAGAAGGTAACTGTTCACAGAAATTCTCTTTTACATAAAAAAAGTAAAAAACCCCAAACTTCATAATTTTTCAAATTCTGCAAAGTTGTGTGCTTTTTTTCCCCCCAAGTTTACACTACACTAACGTGGATTTTTGTATTATGCCAGACTTTAGTTTTTCTGCACGTAGATATCTTCACCTTCTCTTAACAGGAAGTCTCATAATAGAGCAGCTAGTTTCGAAATGTTGAAATAAAGAGAAAAATCCTATCTTCCCATGCCAATTAAACCTTCAGTAATATATTCCAAATAATGCTTAATAGAATTCTTGTGGGAAGGAAAGCTTGCTTTATTTTTCTCCACCTATAATAGTTCATCCTTTAAAAGATTATCTTTCCCTACAAATGTTGCCTTGCCTGTATCCCCAGACCATCATGAGTACAGATACACCACCACCAGTGTTTCTTGTTTCTCCTTAGTTCAAAGGCCTGTTTGTTTTGATCTTTTGAAACACAGAGATTCAGTTTCAGGTTTCCTACTTGAATACTGTAATAAAATATAAGGACATATTTCATTAATCAGTCACATACTAGACATTTACATCTGGCATTTGCTATTGCACACCCCAAAACCAAATATTTTTTTTTATATATATATTCTTGAAATTACCTTTCAAACTGAGGGGAATTCCAGTTCTCCAGGAGGGAGGAATTTTGTAATTAAAGGAACAAAAGAGGGTTGGCAGAAATGAATAATTAAAAAAAAACCCCAGCAACCCTCTATGCTAGCCAGATAGTGTATACTCTCTTCTTAACTTTGTTAAAATGCAGAATTCATGTTTTGAAGTGTAGGCTAAACAAGATTAGGTTGCATAAACAGAGTAGATGTTACAGCCTGCTATATCCAGAATGTTGGCTGCAAGCCCTGTGGTAAATGGCCTTAGTTAGAATTGTGAATGCAAGAAGATGGGGAAAAAAAGAAAGGACAGGTAATCTCATTTCTGTTTAACATAATGTAAGAACACCTGTGCTGTTTTTTTTCTGCTTTAGACAGTGGTCAGTAATAGTAACACACTATAAAAGACAGAATAACTCTAAAATACACTATCTATCTCCTTTTTCACTGTTTTCTGTCACTAAACGGGGCTGAGTCTTCCTGACTCAAATAGTTGCTTCTGGGACGCTGCATTAACTAGCCAACAATCAACCTATCCTTTAGAACCCATTTATACTTCTGCACACAAAGAGATCCTGTAGCAACAAATTATTTAAATGAAGCATTAAGATTGAGCGATCTAGAAACATCCAAATACTAAACCGGGTTGATTTCACAGAATCAGAAGCAAAAGTCTCTGCATTTAGGTATTTTGCTTTCAGTTTTCTCTGAAAGAATTCAGTTGCTTTTGTTGCTGCATATGAGCAAGAATACAGCATCAGTTAGAGGACACAGTCTCAAGCTGCACCAGGGGAGGTTTAGACTGGATCTTCGGAAGAAATTCTTCATAGAGAGAGTGACTGCCCATTGAAATGGGCTGCCCAGTGAGGTGGGGTGGAGTTGCCATCATTGGAGGTGTTTAGGAGGAGACAAGAGTCCTATCCTATCCCATCCCATCCCATCCTATCCTATCCTATCCCATCCCATCCCATCCCATCCCATCCCATCCTATCCAGTGTGGTAGTGCATGAAGGACTGTCCTTGGAGCATCCACTTACCAACTGCATCTCACATGCCACCTTGTGCATTTGAGTAGAATGTGGTAGAGACCCAGAAGGTCCTTGTAGTCCAGCAAATCTCATGTCGTCTAGATTTAGTGCATCTGGCTTGTGTTCAGAGATGCCGTTGCATTTTTTTCATAGCATCAGTAGTGTATGATTGAATGAAAAGTGAAAAGAACTCCACCTTCTTGTAAGTCACTTTAGATATTTAGTGACAAAAAGTGATATGTAAGAGCCTGACATTATACCTATTATTCCATTAAGTTATTATCATAACAAGCTCTGTATTGGATATACAACACAGATTTTTGCTTCTCTGCAGCAAACATTTCTTCTGTATGCATAATTGCAGAAGGGTTATCTAGTCTAACTCATATTTACATATGTAAATAGACACATATATAGCTTTAAACTGCTTTTTACATACTGCTCCAACCTAGGAAGCATGCCTTTACTTGCTCATATTCATGGCTTAGAGGTGTTGGCCCAAAGCTTCTTCAGATGTGAATTTATAAATAAAGATTGTACAGGAGTCTTATTATACTTAAAAAAAAAAAAGTAGGTTTATTTTCTCTAAAATATGAATTACTGTCAAAAATAAACTGCTTGGACTGGCAAGGTTACAAATACTGCAGTGCTGAGCTTTCTTTAATTCTGTGCTTGTATTCAAATACATCTTCTGGAATTTTATAAGAACTGATGTATAACAAAAGAGAGACACAAATGTTTGTTTTAACTTGGTGGGTAAGAAGCTTGCATGCTGGGGCAAAAGTTTCTGTTTGTGTGAGAACTTTTATTTTTTCATCCAAAAATCACTCTAAACCAAACTGTTCCTGTTGGTCATCATGTCCACAGACCACTATCTATGTTGTCTCTCTTCTTGTTTCTGAATTTGCCTTTTTTTCTTTCTAGTTAAAATGCTATTAAGTCTGATCATTCTTCTTGCTTTTCTCTCCATGCTCTCCCAGATGAAGATTTCTGAGGAGTGGCTGGACACAGTAAACCAGAAAATTCTAGCAAAATATTTCAATCAATTAGAATTGTTGGGTATTAAACATAGCTGTGTGGCATACTTAGGAGATTAAGACATATCTAACATAGCTCCAGTGTTTACAAATTTAATTATAACATTAATTTATTAAAGCCCATTCCTTGGTATGGAATGAAGTATTCACATGAACCTTAACTACTTCAGAATGTATTGTACTGCCAAAAGTCACTCTGTTTGCATGAGCAAAGATTCATAGTCAAGGTCTCAAGACCATGTGGCAGAACAGTCTGCTTAAAGGATGATCAGCTTTAACACATTGCTCATGGCTATCCCCTGCTGCATTTTTAATACACTTGGGGATATAGACTCTGTAATGTCTGTGGATAACCTCTTCAAGTGTTCAACTGTCCCCCATTCTTATGTTTAATGGAATTTCCTATATTAAACTTTGTGCTCATTATCCCTTGTCCTTTCACTGGTTACCACTGAGAAAATGTTGTCTCTGTCCTCTCAATTGCTGCCTATAAGACAAATAATTATAAGACTCCCTGAGCCTTATCTTTCCTAGGCTTAACAGGTCTCCTCACAAGATGGAACTCTTAACCATTCTCATAGCCCTTTCCTGTACTCATTACAGTAAGTCTATGTCCATCTTGCACTGAAGAGTCCAGAACAGGATGTAGATGTACCTCATCAGTGTTGAGTAGAAGGGAAGGATCACCTCCCTCGACTCTAAGCTGGTAAGCTCCCTGTTGCAGTTCAGGATTTTGCTGGCGTTCTTTGACACAAGTGCACCTTTCTGGCTCATGTTCAACTGGTCCACTACAACTCCCAGGGCCTTCTTTGCAGAGCTCATATGAAATCTGTTGATTCCTATCCTGTGGTGGCGGCCGTGGGTGCCCTGCTGCAGGACTTTGCATTTCTTTCTGCAGAATTTCATGGATATCATTGTATACTGAACTTCACAATAATGTCAGCCCATTTCTGCAGCCTGCTAATGACATATATTAACAGTTGAAAAAAAACCTGCTAAAATATTTCTTGGTGGCAGAAACAAAAAAAGGTAATTAGAAACCTTTACCAAGAATTAATAGGAAGTGCTAAAAATACACTAAGAGGAGTACCCATAGGAGTGCAGATATTCACAAGGAAGAATCAAATAAGGAAAATGAAATGTTATCAGGGTAAACCCAATGAAGACTGACAAATGTGGCTAATAATCTCATGAAAAGTTACTTGGAGCTACCATATTACAGTTCCCAAAAATTTTCCAAGCCAAATTCTTCTGCCTGCATTCAGTTTATCTAGTATTTGTCCCAGAGCTTAGCAAGTACATCCGTTCAAAACAATAAACAATTTACCATAAACCAGTTACCTGTAGTCTGTGGTTCAAACGTACAAAAGAAATTATTTCTTTCTTCATCTGACACATGAAACAGTATATTGTGTACTGTAGCATCTAAATGTTTACACAAATGGAAAGGCTGGACTTGTGCAATACCAGCTCCCCATTCTGTTCTCATCTAAACAATTGGAAAATATGTCAGAATTTCCCCTTTCTTCTCTAGACACATGCTATGGCTTGATTAATCCAAAAATATTTGGCATTTTACCCTCCTGTGTGTGGCCCTGAAATTTCTGGTTTGGTGCTCGGGCAAATACATTGTCTGCATCACAGAGCTTTTGACATGGGCTTGTAAAATGACAGGTGCTTTTCTTTTGGTTCTGACTGAAAAAGTTATCAGGCATTTCATTAAGACAAATAATTTGTTTTCCTTAGTCACAAAAGTCCACACAAATATTTGGCAGAGCTGAGCTCTTCCTTCAGAACTCCATGCAGAAGTGATTTGTAATGAAGGTTATGAAAAATGAGATTCTTGTAGATAGATGGAGATTCATTTGTTTCCATGCTCTCAGCTTTTTTCTTCAGTCTGTACAATTTCCAGCTGCCTAAGGGGTTGAATGATAAAGTAGGCAATCCTTCTCAGTTATTTTCAATGTGTGTATATGACATGTTGTTTATGATGCTTTCACAGTATTTAGAAGGTCATAAACAATCAAAAGCCATAGTGAAACTTCGCCATAAAAATAATTCATGACAGAACAAAGCTTTTAGAGGATACTCAGTTATAAATTAGATAGAAGTGGTAAGACTTATATTGAACTATACTTCTTGTAATCATGTTTGGCATCGACTTTATTTTAAATTTTTATTCCCTCAGTAAAGGCTTATAGCAAAAATTCCTTGAGTTTTATGAATGCTAAAACAGAGTCTGGAAGAAACTGGTTTTAATCTGGCTCAGCTTTAACAGAGGGTTATAACCATTTCAAATCAAATAATTATAAAAAATAAAAAAAAAAAAAGAATGTTCTTGTCAAATTGATGGCATTGGTGTAAACAAGGAGTATATCAGGAATAGATCTTTCATAATTAACAGCTGTGATATAATTCAGGATTGTAAAGCTGCTTCTGCAAAGGCAGACTCCATGGCCTTTGCAGAAAGTTGGATTATGTTACTGTGAGAGACTAAAGCTTGTTTCTCCTGATGTGGCTCAACAAAGATAAAAATCACCTTTCCTGCTTGCCCAGACAATAGCTGATGTGTATTGGGCAGAACCACTGGAACCACCGAGGCCACCTTCAGGAATATGCATAAGACAAGATAATCTCTACCCATCAAGTACCCCAGAAAGGGAGGATGGTGAGACAATGGATTTACCACCTGGCCCCTGATTTCCTGGGGGACAATACTTGGACACATACCTAAGGACTGTATAAAAGACTTGAGCAACTACTGGCTCAGAAGAAGAAAAACACAGAAGAAAAACACAGGACAATGCTGCTGAGAAGAAAAACAGAAAGAAAACCAGGAGAGGAAAAACGACAGAGACACCATCATGGAGCCTGGAAGAAGAACAACCCTCTCTCCGTGCCTTAAGTTCCGCCTGCTGCAACTCATGGAGCTGAAGAGGATGCCCAGAGAACCACATCTCTTCTACAACCAAAGCCTCAGCACCCTTTCTCTACAGACCCAACACCTCCTGCAGCACCTTTCCTCCACAGACTCAAACTGTCTTGTGGGGTGTGGTAAAATAATTCATTTCCTCTTCTCTCTCACTCTCTATTTTCTTTCTCTCCTCTTCTGATCCCTCCACTTTATTTATGTAATAGTCTAGCTGTTGCTATTTTGGCCTTGTTTGTGCCTCTAATTTCACAACATGGGAATAGTCAAAAGAACTGAGTCTCTTTCCCTCGCCGGACTGAGACAGTTACTTGTCAGAGCTAAAAATATATGAAAAGTCAAGTCCCCAGTGATCCAGCACAGTCCCTTGAAAAGGAAAACTCCTTCATGTCAATTGGAGCCACCCCAAATCCAAATATTAATTGTGGCATGATTGTATCTCATTACCATCTACCCACACATCAGTATTTTTCATTGTAATGAATTACATCCCAGTGAAATCTCACATGTTTTGCTGACAATGCAGAATCTGAACATGGAAATAATTCTTATAAAGGGCACAAATAGAGACTAAACTGAGTTTTTTATTTTTAATATAAAACTTTACAAGAAGACTCATATACAATTTGAGTGCATATTGGTTAATATAGACGTATTTTCACTGACTTTCCATATCTGTTCATGCAAGCTGATGATTGATACAACAGAGTTGTATAAGAAGAATATGATCAAACATCACAGAAAGCTGAGGTTCATGATCTACATTCTTAAAGGAAAAAAATATTATTCTCTTTTGTATGAAAAACCAAATGTTCCTTTATTCATGATAGGCTTGTACAATAAATATGACACAAACCATTCTAAGAAAGACTAAAGCTTAATATTTAATTTATTAAAAAAAACACCAAAAGGCAGTAAACCACAAGCAGAAATAAAAATAACAATGCTAGCAGTTTGCTGATTTCATTGAAGTCATTCAAGCTAGAAGGTACAACCATTGCAACTCATTTAAAGGTTTTGCAGAAAATGGTTACTCTTGCTAGAAATGATAGTGTTCTCTTATTGAAAACCAGGTTTATTTTCCCCTCAAAACACTAAAGCAGTTTTGGCAAAGGCTGCTGTTTGTTATTTTTGTGAAAGATTTGGCTGTATGAATGAAGCAGGAAAGATCAGAGAAACATACACAAGAGAAAGGAGACAAACAGTCACAGTCTGCAGCCTGAAAAAGCACGGGTAAGAAGGCTCTGACAAGGACTCTAATAATACATGTTCGCAGCTAAGGGCAGATGAAACCGTAAGCAAAAGAACTATCCTTCATGTTTTGATAATCCTATATCTGCAGAAACAAGACCTGGTACATTTTCTGTAAATGAAAAGGATGATCTAAACCCACCATCTGTTCCCCTTGCCATTTGGAAGAGCATTCATGTCTCTAACAGTATCTAGCTTGATGATTTTTGAGAGATAATGCTAGTGATAAACATAGTGGGGCAGGAGAACATAATAAAATTCTGATACATGGTTCACATCTTCAGGCTGGGACACTTTCAAAAATGAAGCATTTTTGTATGAACTACTGAACAAAGTTTCAAAACACAGCTAGTTGGAAGAGCAAAACAACACTCAGCAGCATATTTCAGCTATGTCCTCAGCTGCTTCTTGAGGTCTGTTTTAAAGATTAACAATTACATACTTCATTGCTAGCATGTTGTTCTATCTAATGTTGTGTAGACCTGGTGACCATAGACATAGAAATTTTTTTTTTGGAACATGGTAGATTCACATTGGATGTTAGAAAGAAGTTCTTCACCATGAGGGTGGTGAGACACTGGAACAGGTTGCCCAGGGAAGTGGTAGAAGCCCTACCTCTGGAGTTTTTAAGGCCAGGCTGGATGTGGCTCTGAGTAACCTGGTCTAGTGTGAGGTGTCCCTGCCTATGCCAGGGGGGTTGGAACTAGACGATCCTCGAGGTCCCTTCCCACCCTAACAATTCTATGATTCAATGGCATGTTTTCATATTATGTAGTCTATGTTTAAACTTTACTTTTCAAACACAGCAACTAACTTTCCTATGTAATGATTTAGATACACAACAACACTTCTCTTGATTGGCTTCCTTCCTCCAATAGCTGCTTAATTTTTTTTTTTGCTAGATGAGCAAGCCATTTGCATGACAGCCATAAGATTTAACCTAAAAGAGAGCCTTCAGATCAGCTAACCAGACTCAGGAGATTTACTTCAGGGTAATTACCTGAGGACCAGAATGGATTTTCTTTGATTTTAATGCCTAAAGGAATTTCTGTCCAATTTCTCTGCATGCAAGGAAAAAACACCTACTGCATGTGGAAGGCATAAAAGTGATGAACTGAGTCTCTAGCATATAGTTTCTAAATAACTCAGTCTGTTAAGAAAGATCTAAAAGTATGTGAATATGATAAAATGCTAGATGAACAACACTGGCATTATAAGCATATGTTTGACCTCCTTTCCCAAGGCTTGTATGGAACCATTGGAAGACTAGAGGGAAAGAATCCATGTACAGAGGTTAAGAGACAGACAGATATTACATCTGACTTATTCTATTCCTTTGGATATTTTACTAATGATTTTATCTTTAACAAGCCAGCAACTGTTTTTATGTCCCTTTAGGTGCAATTTTTATTTCAGATCAGTAGATTGTAATCACCTGTAGTAGCTGCAGAGAAAGAATAGTAATCTCCAGGCTGTAACAATTAAAAAAACCTCTCTACTTCAGGTTGTGTGGCAGTATTAAGGTCACATATTTGGCAAACTCTAAATTTTCTAAACTGAAAGTCTAAACAGCTTCATGATCTTATTACTGTTAACTTGATTTTCTTTCTTATGCTACTTTTATTATTAATATATGTATATATTTCATCAAATATCGTATTTTATAGACCCTCTTGCAACTGCAGTATTGGTCTAATTGTGATTACTGAATTCCAAACATATGAATCTTACTTCTTCCCAACTCTTTGAAACCTCAAAGTAGAGACAGTAGCACAGGCATTCACAGATTCACTCATTATCCTCACACTAGAGTATTTTAAGACAAAGAAAATAAATGTTTTGATTTAGCATGATTTCATTTGGAGTTGCTCTCTAGAGCATGTCTCTGTTTTTCTACTATTATCTTGAAAATTAATAGGCAAAAGGAAAACTCCTGCTTAAAAGTATACTCACTAAAATCCCACCTTCTAATGAATTTATTGAAAGAGAATGTTTAAACTCCTTGTGTGGGTTTCACTTGCAGTGTTCATTTCAATATAGAATAATTGACTCATTAAAAAGTACTGTTCACCACAAGACAGTGTGGAATAATCCTGTAGCTGCGATTGCATAAAAAAACCACTTGCCCTGACTGCTGCAGACCAGCTTTTCCTTAAAAGGCTGAAAATAGGAATAACTGACACACCAGCAAGTGCTGTAATAACTTTAGACTAATGCTGGTGACAGTGGGCTTGAGAAACAGTCACATTTACATGATTGATGTTTTTGTTGCTTTCAACATGTACAAAACAACAGCAATGTAAAACGTTTTCTTCAAATTCTTGCAATTGCTGACATGTCAGTTATTCCTTTTCAATGTTTAAAATGAAGCCCATAAACACTTGCATTCTTCACAATAAAAATGAAGATCTTTCTTGACCAGCTAAAATGCTCACATGCTTTTATTAACATCTTGGGTTGATGAAGGGATAGATTTTACATTTTCATTTTTCAGAATGCTGCTTGTTGGATCTCTGCAACATATGCTCAATATTTTTTTCCTATGTTGACTTGTAGAATACAGACAATGGGACATAAGAGCTGAAAGACATAAGAATTAATTCATTAACCTGAAGAATTTGTGATTTTTCTTTTTCTCTGTCCTATACTTACACTAGCTTTATTTTTGCTCAAGATTTAAAAAGACAGAAGCAAAGACAATAGTTTAAAAAGTGATATATATGTTTTAATACTGACCAAAAGAGATAGAAAATGTTTAGTTCTATTTATCTATTTCTGTGCTGGAGTAACATGTCCAGAGTGCAAAGAAAATTACATTCTGAACAGTATAGTTGCAGTTAGAAATCATTAATTATTCAATAAAACTATAAATTCTATTATTAATTTATATCTCAGACAATGAAAGATGACTAATATCCAAACTTTTCCACTCAATGAATATTCAAAAGGACTCAGAGTAAGTATCATTGAATTTTCTACTTTTTTTCAGAAGACATGTAGAAAGCAAAATATTCTGGGTGGTTACCACATACAAGTGAAAGTAAGAGTTATTTTTTAACAAAACCTTTTATGTATCTTTTTTCCCCCCTCCTTTTTCTGTTAGGTAAGCATCTGAAATTCCACAGAAGTATCTGTGAATGCAAATTACACTAGATAAAAGTGCAAATAAATTGTATCTTTTGCAGTTACAAAAATACAGGTGTGAGCATGACCCAAACCTCTTCTGCAGAAAAGCTGAGGCTTCTACTAATGGAGTATAAAGCTTTATTTGGAAAAGCCAAGATGAAAGAGGAAAGGAGCCTTGTATAGCTTCTTTCTTTCCTTCTAGAAAAGTCTGACAATTCTTAAGGCTTTACTCTCATCAATAAGCAGCATAGCTATAATCTGATCCAGTTAGGAATTAACATGCAAACTCAACTGCATGCTTGGACTACTATTCTGACCATTGAGAATGCATATCCCCAAGTTACTGTTATTGGAACAGTAATCAGCTTGCAAGATGTATTGTAGGTCCAGGGACAGGGGGAATAAGCAGCTATTTTGCTATATTCCTCTCCTGAAACTATTTTTTCCCCTGATTACTCCAGAGAAATACAGATACTGAAATCAGTGGAGTTGAGCTTCCATAATGCTCAGCTTGCAAGCAAAGAAGGTAAACAAATATATATATGGCACTATGTATGTATACAAACACACAAACAAACCAGCTGTTTAAGGCCAGAAAGAAGTCTTGGTCCTTCAGCTCAACTTGCTGTGTTTCAGGAAAGAAGAATTTCACATGGGTTATTTTCCTTCTGCAGAATGCTGAATAACCTGTTGAAGATTACAAGTGCATCATTTATATCAGAAAAGCATGGAAGAATTGAGAGACTCAGAGGCAGAACTAACTATTTGCCTTTCAATTAAATAAATACTTAACTTCACATTCCATAATTAATACAAAAATCCATTCTTTTTGCTGTATGTTTTCTTTTCCATCATCATATGCACACTTGATAAAGGTATGCATTAAAACTTTTGAAACTGAATTATACACAGAAGGGAAAAGACAGATTTTCTTGAAGTAGAGTAGAACACCACCAATCAAAAACTTGTATTTGGTAGAACTGATATCTTCCTTTTGAGGAACAGTAACAGAATGTAACATGAAGCATTTATGAGTCAATTTTTTTTTTCCTTTTCTGGCAGAAGCATCAGCTCATCTTACCTCATATTAGCATCACAGAACTGCATGCATTTGAAGTACAAGGAATTAATTTGCACCCCACCCAGAAAAGATTTTTAAAACATCTCATGCAATAGAAAATAGAGCATCAGCCAAAGAGAAATATTAGTATAACTAATACACTTCCACAATGATTTGTTACTGGTTTATGACACTGCAGCTTCCACAGGCATTCCACATTTTTGCAAAATGTGGTGCAAAATCTAACATGCTTTGAAATTAGGAAGATTTCAGATCATTATCAAGTGGATAGGCTAAAAGAGAACAGAAAAGAAAAAGATCAGAAGAGAATACACGGTAATTTATTTTTTAGGGCACTTCTCATATTCTAAGTACCTTGAAGTGCTTTACAAAGGAACAAGTTAACTACTTGTGGAAAAGCAGCCATTATGAAAGAAGCTATTGTGTGTCAGTATTTTAAACAGGTCCCAACAAGCCTTCTGAATTTCAAGCCTAGTTGTTAGGCTATGTTGTTTGCATCCAGGAGTATCTGTTCGGAAAGTTGCAGGTGCAAATAAAAAATAACCCCAACAATCTTAAAATTCATGTAAGAGATTTTTTTAAGAGTTGACCTTACAGATTTGTGAAAGTGTAAGCTTACCCTTGGAACTCAGAAGTTTAATTAGCTTGATCTTTTTCCCAAACAAACAAATCTCCTGAAAAGGTGGAGGAAAACTAAAATTAAAATAAAAGGTCATCAGGGGAGCTTTAGTGAAGTGGAAGGAATGCATCACCGAGAGGAAGAGTCAATGAGTGAATGAATGAATATATACATTCCTGCAGTTTATCAAGGTAGGAAACTAGAGATGGTCCAGGCTTTGATAAGGCTTTTGAGAAAATTAGTCTTACTCCCCTGAGCAAATTTTAATGTGGATTTTCTCACTACAATTCCTGTATTTACAAAACAAACAACCCCCTCAAAAATCAAACTGAAAACATGAAAGTGAAGACTAAAAAAAAAAGAGAAAATATCATAGCTATTCAAACCTTAAACTTGTCTGGCCTTAGAAATAGAAGTAACTTTCAATATTGCTTATGGAAAAGCTTTCTGAAGAGGGAATTAGATTGATTTTGAAAGTCATGTAAATGATGTGAGACTGAAAGAGTAAGAAGACTCAGCAAAAGATTGTTTTTGCAATTACAGAAGCATGAAAGCACAATATCCAGAGTTTAACAGACCTTAAAGTACTCAAAATACCTTGCCTAGTGACATTTCACTGTATCTATGCACACTAAGTTTTGACTATTCACCAGAGAGACTCAGAGATAAGACAGTAAAACAACCAACAGCCATGGATGTTCTACTTCAGCATTTAAAGTATTGCCATTTGACATCACAACTTAAGATATGTTCAGGGAGGCCTGCACACAATTCACTTTAGATACTTTATCCTTGCAGTATAAAGGCGAATGATTACATTATGTGGGCAAATATCTAAAATTAAAGATGAATTACTTTATATAAAGTTGTAACATTTCATTAATCTGCTATTAGCCTAAACTACACCAACAACCTCGCATATCTTTGCTAAGCTTTTAAAGCCATTTTTAATTGATAAGCAAGCAACCCCTATATTTATTTTTAAAAGCTAATTTGACAATTTGCTCCATTTCTGCTCCAAACTACGTGTCTGTTCTTTATATTAGGTACCTTACCACAGAAATTATTCATATAATAACAACAACAACAACAAACCAGGTTGGAAGAGACCTTCAAGATCATCATGTCCAACCCATCAACCAATCCAACCCACCTAAACAACTAACCCATGGCACCAAGCACCCCATCAAGTCTCCTCCTGAACACCTCCAATGACGGTGACTCCACCACCTCCTCAGGCACCCCATTCCAATGGGCAATCACTCTCTCTGTATAGAACTTCTTCCTCACATCCAGCCTAAACCTCCCCTGGTGCAGCCTGAGACTGTGTCCTCTTGTTCTGGTACTGCTTGCCTGGGAGAAGAGACCAACATCTGCCTGTCTACAACCTCCCTTCAGGTAGTTGTAGAGAGCAATAAGGTTACCCCTGAGCTTCCTCCTCTCCAGGCTAAGCAACCCCAGCTCCCTCAGCCTCTCCTCACAGGGCTGTGTTCCAAACCCCTCACCAACTTTGTTGCCCTTCTCTGGACACGCTCCAGCAAGTCAACATCCTTCCTAAACTGAGGGGCCCAGAACTGGACACAGTAATCGAGGTGCAGCCTAACCAGTGCAGTGTGCAGGGGCAGAATGATCTCCCTGCTCCTGCTGGCCACAGTTCCTGATGCAGGCCAGGATGCCATTGGCCCTCTTCGCTGCCTGGGCACACCACAGGCTCATGTTCAGCCTACCATCAACCAGTACCCCCAGGTCCCTCTCTACCTGGCTGCTCTCCAGCCACTCTGACCCCAGCCTGTAGCTCTGCATGGGGTTGGTGTGGCCAATGTTCAGATGCTTGGTTGCAGGGTTTGGTTGACTGGATGGTGTTGGATGATAGGTTGGACATGATGATCTCAAAGGTCTCTTTCAACCTGGTTTATTCTATTCTAACCTGGCACTTGGATGTGTTAAATCTCATGCCATTGGACTCTGCCCATCTGTCCAGCCTGTCGAGGTCCCTCTGCAGAGCCTCTCTACCCTCCAGCAGATCAACTCCTGCCCCCAGCTTGGTGTCATCAGCAAATTTACTGATGATGGACTCGATGCCCTCATCCAGATCATCAATAAAGATGTTAAAGAGCAGGGGGCCCAGCACTGATCCCTGGGGTACACCACTAGTGACTGGCCACCAGCTGGATGTGGCACCATTCACCACCACTCTCTGGGCTCGGCGCTCCAGCCAGTTCCTAACCCATCGCAGTGTGCTCCCATCCAAGCCATGGGCTGACAGATTGGCCAGGAGTTTTCTGTGGGGGACAGTGTCAAAGGCCTTGCTGAGGTCCAGGTAGACTAAATCCACAGCCTGCCCCACATCCACCAGGCAGTCACCTGATTATAGAAGGAGATCAGGTTGGTCAGGCAGGATCTGCCCTTCCTAAATCCATGCTGGCTGGTTCTGATCCCTTGGCCATCCTCTAAGTGCTGTGTGATTGCACTCAGGATGACCTGTTCCATAATCTTGGCTGGCACTGAGGGCAGGCTGACAGGCCTATAATTCCCTGGTCCCCGAGACAGACTTCAGTCTGCTACTACCTGGTATAGGTCAGGTTTTAGTTTTATCACTTTTAAAATCTCATACTAACCTTATCACAAGATTTTACTGTTTTTCAGTTGATAACTGCTTTTGGATTTATATACTTGAAACTGAGTTATTTCTAAAATCCATCAAACAACGTGTAACAGGAAAATGTTTAATGAAGTTACCTTAATATTAAACCTCAAGATAAGGACAGGTGTTGTAGTTAAACATTTTGTATTATTCCAAGATGCTGTTACTGGCATGCAAACTTCTACACTTATTTAATATCAGTGGTGATATTCCACTTTCAGTGAATTGAAGCTATCCTGAATTAAATTGGTTGGCAGTTTTTCTTAGGAGTTCTGCATGAGAAAAGTAAAGTTGCAGACTCCACAGAAAATTTAAGGTGCTTGTGCAGGAAAAGGTAGAAGAATATGGGAAAACATGGTGGACAGAAGAATAGAATAGAATTAACCAGGTTGGAAGAGACCTTGGAGATCATCGAATCCAACCTATCATCCAACACTATCTAATCAACTAAACCATGGCACCAAGCACCCCTTCCAGTCTCTTCCTAAACATTTCCAGTGATGGTGACTCCACCACTTCCCTGGGCAGCACATTCCAATGTCCAATCACTCTTTCTATGAAGAATTTCTTCCCAACATCCAGCCTAAACTTCCTCTGGTGCAGCTTGAGACTGTGTCCTCTTGTTCTGGTGCTGATTGCCTGGGAGAAGAGACCAGCCCCCACCTGTCTACAACCTCCCTTCAGATAGTTGCAGACAGCAATAATGTCTCCTCTGAGCCTCCTCTTCTCCAGACTAAAGATCTCTTCCCTGCAGGAAGGGAACACTGAAGAGGAGAGCAACATATACAATTACAAGGATATGTTATTTTATCACTGACTCTAAATGCTTCATTATTTTTATCCTCTTATCTGTTGGTAAATATCAGCTTGCAAAAATTTGCCTAATTCTAGAGGCTAAAGTATGCAGAGGATAAAAATGCAAATTCTTACAAATGCCAGGACAATATGAACATGGAACTGCAAGTTTTCCAGTCCTTTGGGAACTTACTGAGAAGCTAAAAAGTGGCATATATTCTCATTTATAGCATTGACTAGGACACCCATTTAAGCTTAATTGCCCAATGCTTTAGAGCCATGCAACATAACCTTTCACAATGTGTATTTTGGAGTTTCTCCAAAAAGCACAGAATTAAGACCCCAATGACACTTGAGGCACAGTACTGTATTAAAGGAAGTGATATATTCTTCTGCTGAGGAATCAAAGAAAACTCTTTGGTTCTCAGAAAAAAAAAAATGGAGATGAAAACTGGAAAAGCTTCTTCTCCATTATCTCTTCTCTCTGGGAGTAAAGGTAGACCAAAGGAGATCTTTTTAGATGGTGTCCTATCTGGCTGTGCCATCTTCAATCTATACATCTAGGCTGAAAAAAAGCTGCAAGGAGGGAACTGTGCAGGGGAAAGAATATGGATTACAGACCAAAGATGCAGTTTCTAGCTGCCTCTGGCTGTGGCCAGTACAGCAGCACTGACAGCTCAGCAGAGAAATAGTTTTTCTCCATACCAGCTGAGAAGAATAAGCTGAAATCAAATAACAGAGTGATACAGATCAGGGATCTGTTGAAATGATTTAGTTGCTATTACTGCAACAGCAAGAGACTGTTTCCTAAGTTGCCCAGAGTACAAACTGCTTAAAAATCCTGGGCAATCAAACTTCATGACTTCTTTCAATTTTTCTCCAAGTAGCATCAATTTTAAGACATTTTATAATGCAGTTCTGGGAAGAGTGGCAAAGATACTTCTGAGTTGCTTGCTCTCCGTGAACAATGGGAAACATCAATGAAAAGAAGCTAAACATATTTGCAGCTACAGAGTAGCTATCCATATTTAAGACTGCATTGTGTTGCTACTGAAGTACAGAATAATTAGCAAGTGTTTTCTAATAGCACCTACAACCTGGAGCAACAAGAACTTATGTTTTCAGAAAGTCTTAGTACTATCTTACTGGGAAATTCCTGCTGATCTAAATACCCTTTGAACCAGCCTCTACATTTTAAAATGAACTACATAATAGGAAAGAAAATTTCTTTAGTAGATGCTGTAACTTTTGATTGATTTTTATAGGATCATATTCTATTTTTACAGGTTGATAGTTGCTTTTATTCTTGCGTCATTTCCATGAGTGCTGTCTAAAATGACTTGTGAAAACAGATAAACTTTGACAGAAATTTCCTGTACTACCACCATTTCTACTGTTCAGTATTTCTGCATTTTATTTTTTTTTCTGTATTTATTACTTTATTTTACACTTCTCATTTTTCTAGCTAAGCTGCAAAGTAATACATAACCTTTCCCATTCTATGTAATTGCCACTATTGTTCAGGAACACACATGAATACGTAATTGTTTTGATGTTTTACAAAACAGGGATTTTTATTACTAAAATGAAATGTTCCACCTTCTTTCTATTTTAAATGTTTTGGATCTGACTGATGAATAATTTTATATTTGCAGCTAGCATAGATTATGACCTAGTCCCATTCTTAAGTATAAAAAGGCTGAATTCAGCTAACAAAGAGACAGTAAAATTGTCCTAACAACTAAAATACTACAGTTTTCACACCAGCGGAATACCTGAAACTTGATAAGCTGTTTCAAGAGCTTAGCCAAGCAACAGTAACTGACTGGAGAAGTAATGATACAGATTTTGCAGGTCTCTGATTAGTGACTAAATCTCAGAAAACATAATGGATTTGGAGGATTCTATGTGCATCTAGAATTATATATACAAGAGTTTTTAATATTGTCAGATGATCTCAATTATGAAGAAATGATCTAAATTCATTTCCTGAAAAAATAATAAATACTGGAAAGAAATAATCAGAGGTGAATATGAAGCCCACTAATACCAACTGGTCCTTAAGACACATGTAATTTCATTAAGAAATACAGAAAGATGAGATGCTTCTGACTTTCACAGCATGAAGAGTGATTAAAAAGAGTCAAGGATGTTCTCTCCTCTTCTTCTGTGTCATGAAGAAAATGAGCCAGTACTCAGTGACTTCAGTAATCCTCAGTAGAGTCATATCTACTTATATGTACATCACTAAATAATTCAAAAGAATCTAATGAAATTCAAGAGAAAATATTATATTGTACTGAAAATGAAATAAGTAAGAATTCATTAAAATGAAACAAGAAATGACATATAATTCCGTTCTGTGTCAGAAGTAGAGGAGGATATATTCCATGTAGTTGAAAGCAATTTATAAGACTGAAATCCATGCAAGATAGAAAACAAGCCTGTGAAATGTATCATTAGTGAAAACAGAAGTATAACACACACACTTTAAAATCTGATTTATGCTCATTTTCTGCTTCAGGTATGGATGAATGTCCACAAATAAAGGGGTTTTACCCCCTTCCTAGTCCTCAGCAAAATAAATGCAGAATACAGAGGAAGTGTAAGACAGTCCCATGTTAATATTCTTTGTTGAAAAAAGGAACAAAACCCAGTGAATTGCTGCTTTTCCCATATAGATGGGCAAGAAATTAATTGAGGAGGATTGAAAAATACAGACTATTGTACACTTATACATTGACATGAGTGGGTATTTAAGTGGAGTAATCCTCTGGACTAAGCAATAACATATCAGCTTTAATACTTGGATTGTTTCTGAGGGAGAAGAGGAGCATGCTTTTAGTCTAGAATGAAAGCTACAGTCTACTCCTGTGTAATCTGAATTCTTCTGTTATAGCAATCCATGTTCTTTCATCTTTGTGTCACTATGAAAGACTTGGAAGAAATAAAAAACCCACCATGTGTTTGTAGTTGGTAGCTTTACATGTATTACTGTAGTTTTCACCACAAGTCAAAAGGGAATCCAGGCAAAATAAGAGCTGTCAGATTCTTTCCTTAAATTTGTAATGTTGCTGTTTCCATATTCTGTATCTTCCCCCCCCCCCCCCCCCCCCCCTTCTCTGGCAGTACGCAGATAATTTTAACAGGAAAACAACATGAAGCACATTTTAGAGTAGTAAAATAATTTCGTCTTTTTAAGTGAAACATAAATAAGGTACTTTTAATTTGAGATTCTGAGTTACAAAATAGACCTGTAAGGTGAAGTAGCTGAACATTATGTTTGAATTTATAGAATATCCACCTCATATGGTGTTAGATTTTAATCATGTGGATATAATACATTGAGTGTTGAGAGTCACGTACTCTGCCTCTGAGGCAAGTTAGACTGTCCAATATAGAATAGAATTAACTAGGTTGGAAAAGACTTTTGAGATTGAGTCCAAACTACCATCCAACACTATCTAATCAACTAAACCATGGGACCAAGCACCCCATCAAGTCTCTACCTAAACACCTCCAGTGATAGTGACTCCACCACCTCCCTGGGCAGCCCAGTCCAATGGCCAATCACTCTTTCCATGAAGAACTTCTACCATCCAGCCTAAACTTCCCCTGGTGCAGCTTGAAACTGTGTCCTCTTGTTCTGGTGCCGGTTGCCTGGGAGAAGATACCAACCCCCTCCTGGCTACAAGCTCCCTTCAGTTAGCTGTAGACAGCAAGAAGGTCTGCCCTGAGCCTCCTCTTCTCCAGGCTAAACAATCCCAGCTCCCTCAGCCTCTCCTCACAGGGCTTGTGCTCCAAATCCCTCACCAGCTTTGTTGCCCTTCTCTGGACATGTTTCAGCAACTCAACATCTTTCCTAAACTGAGGGGCCCAGAACTGGACACAGTATTCAAAATGTGGCCTAACCAGTGCTGAGTACAGGGGCACAATGACCTTCTTGCTCCTGCTGGCCACACTGTTCCCGATACAAGCCAGGATGCCATTGGCCTTCTTAACATGCCAGTGAAACTGGTCGGAGATGATTCAGAGTTCTGATATGGCCTGATCTACTTTTAAAATTCTAGTAGAAAACTATTGTCTATTTAGTACTGGCTAGCCCAATCTTTTAGCCTTTTACCTGCTTGGCAGGTGGGATGCTGAGCATTTCCAAGCCGATTACACCACATCATTTGAGTCAGATACACTGCAGCCGTGGTGGAGAGAGGAAAGAGGGATTACACAGTCATTATGCAGATTACATTTTGCACTCTAGTGGTTTTGTGTCTGTCCTCTGATCCTCCTTTTCAGACATTGTGCATGAAACTTGGATAAATGTCCCAAGACTGACCATCATATTGGAAGCTGCTTGTATTAAGATTCTGTATATTTTACCAAGTTTGCGGAGTTCATTTTTCTTACCAGCCTACTAGATTTATCACTGTCTCCCTAAGGAGCCAGGTCAGCCAGTATGTCACTAGGTCTCACACACAATTCCAGGTTCTGATGAACAAGAGAATCCCTGGAAAAGCTCTAGACAAGACACTACTTTGAAAAATGTATTAGTGAACATACAATTCCAAAATATAGAAATCTAATTGTTTTATTTATCTGGGGTGACTTAGAAGGACACGAAATTCTTAAAACAGGTAAACAGGTGTTTAGATTTCCTGTCAGCCAAGCTTCTGACATGGGATTTGCATATTATTTACTTGTTTCTTACAATAAATACAGAAACAGAAAACAGAAAGAGCCCATATTTTTTGTTTATACATATTAATATAGCTGTACAGCTACGTACATATGTATAACTACAGTAACTACCACAAAAATTTACAAAATTGCATTAAATTCAGCATAATATTCCTAAGGTCTTCACCAGTCAATGACTCAATCCTCTCAATGACTACCAGAAACCCTTATTTTCCTTTATAAAGGAGAAAAATCTAGCAAATGGCAAACTAAACAGATACCTACTCCTGTGGAACTGAGGCAGCAATTTAGTGCCTCATTCTATAGGTACAGGAGCAAAAATAAAGTTATCTTAGTAAATTGTCATATATCATCTGAGTCATAACTTTATAGATGAAAATTGTCAGCCATCTGTAAGGACAAAGAAATACAGCTCAGCCTAAACTATAAAGAAAGGAGGTTACATGGTTGTGGTTTAACCTCAGCTGGAAAATAAGCACAACCCAGCTGCTTCCTCACTCCCACACATGGGTGGGGAGAGAATCAGAAAAGCAAATGTGAAAAAACCCATGGGTTAATAAAAAGAAAGTTTAATAGGTAAAGGACTTGCTTTGCTTGTGCTTTTCAAGTAATTAATTCTCTGCTTCCCATCAGCAGGCAGGTGCTCTGCCATCTTTTGGCAAATAGGGCTTCATCACACAGCATCTACTCAAGAAGACAAATGGCATCACCCTGAATGTCCCCTCCCTCCTCCTTCCATCTTTTTATGCTGAGCACAATGTCATACAGTATGGGATAACCATTTGGTCAGGGGAGGTCAGCTGTCCCAGCTTCGCCCTCATCCCACTTACAGATGGAGCAATACGAGTAGCAGAAAAGGCCCTGACTCTGTGTAAGCACTGCTCGGCAATAGCTGAAACATCCCTATGTTATCAACACAGTACAAATAGAAAAAAAAAGAGCTGCACAACAGCTACTTTAAAGAAATTTATCCCTATCCTAGCCAAAACCAGCACATACACTAATTCTGCATTACTGATCACATGCCCTGGGCACATAGTTCTCTGCATAACTCCTCTTATAACTGTTCACCTATTTCAGCTGAAGACTTTTCAACTCAGTATTTACTAAAAGAGTTAAATCTTTTTTGTACACTAAGAATTCCTGTCTTTTTGTCTGAGATGAAGAATCTTCTCTAAAATAGTTTATGGTTCACAAGTTAAGAAATCTAATTGCCTTCTCTCACAGTCCAGCTTTAGTAAGTGTCCTCAAACTATGTCCGGCACGCAGTGGGAGTGCCCTAATTGTTCTAATTGTCTGATTTCAAAACCACACTTCCAGATCCTCATGTTATTTGATGATGGAGGAGGAATTCCAGAGGACATGAGTTGTACTTGAGTCTGAAAGAGTTCAAACAGTTATTTTCCAGAGCACTTCCCACCCAAACTAACCTATGTCTTCATAGGTACACTGCAAGACTCATGATGGCTGCAAGGTATACCTGGAAAAGATAATGAGATTCACGTCTTCCTGAACAATTGATTTAAGAATGTCAGTCTAGGATGATGCTTCTGTCTCTGAATCCCAGTCTCAAAGTGATACCAAACTCATGGACAGAGATAGGCAATTCTAAGTATAAGGAAAACACAAGATTTTTAAGAAGTTACTTTCCACCTCCCCCCCATCTTTGGGTCTTCCCCATGATCCTAAATAATCAAATATAACCACCAAATGACCTCCCTACCCTCTCTAAATTAGCCACATCTTATTTCTACTATGCCACTTAGAAAATAATTTATTGTCTAAAAAAGGAAAGGTTTTTTTGCAACTCTTTCTCTTTGAGGAACTCTTCTATGATCTCAATTAAAAGGAGAATTAATGGAATGCTTTTCAGTTTATTGCTAGAAGGATAGATTTAAACTTGTGACTAAAGGTGACAAATTCCTTCCAGAACAACAGGGAGCAAAAGTAATGAGTTTTACTTTACTAGGGAGGAGAACTGAGCCAGATGAACAAATCACATAAAAATCTTGCTCCTAGACTAAGTGTTTCCTCCAAACTGTCATGTGGAACCCTGAGCTGAATGCAAAAATACCTTAGTCCTCAATGACAACTGATTTCTGTAAAGGCTAAATGAAAATGGCTTCAATTTGAAATGTGTTTTCTATCGCCTTAGTATGATGCGGCGTTTGCTTTTCCTTTCTTTGTGTGCTGCTTTTCAACCCTTAATTCCATTCAAATGTTTGTTCCTTCTCTCCACAGAAATAATATATTTTTTCCTCTTGAGATTCTTTTCAGAGAGATCAATAAGAGACATCAAGATACACATCTTATTAGCAAGAGGTGTTTATCATGATGAATAAACAAGCATTCAATAGGAAAGTTTATTTTTATTAGGATAAACATTAGATCTTGAGTACAAAAGCTTTTCTTCTGAGCTGTTGTGAGACCTGATGTGTAACAATGTTTGATATTGATTATAATGGTATCAGTAATGGAAACATCAAATATAATTTCCTACTTGATACAGTTTTGATATACTTACACTCCTTCTTCCTTTCTGCTTGAAGGAATAACTCCTTTTTGGGTCACTTCTTGATGACATGTTGGATTTGTACAAACATCAATTTTGGATTAAGCTACTAACTTCCTAGACTAGCTTTATTAAGAAGCCATATATGAGGAGTTTACATTACAAAACTTAGTTTCAGCTCAAGTGCCAGGAGGTCATTGAATTACATTAGAAAGTAGGAATAGAAATAACTTCAGGAACTAATTACTTAAGGAGTTAATTCAGAAGGTACCTTGGGAAACAGCCCTTAAAAACAAAGGGGTCCAGTAGGGCTGGACCTACTTCAAGATAGAAATCTTGAAGGCTTAGGAACAGGTTGTGCCCATGTGCCAGAAGATGAGCTGCCTGGTTAGAAAATCCTATTGCTCAGGATAGTCTAGGTGCCAAGATCTTACTGCTGGAAGCATCTACAATAGGACTACTTTCAGAATATTTATTGCCTTTGATAAAGGCAAGAATAAATTTCAGGCACAATAACTTGCCTTCTGCTCAGCTATGTTTGCTACGCTTTTCCCATTCAAAGCATTATAAAAGAAAAGAAGAAATGGATGGAGTTGATGAGAGAAGAGAAAGAAAGAATGAAAACTGAAAAATAAATGGGGGGGGGGACAGGAAGAAGGAGAGGGGAAAATGATAAGACAGCCAGATTTAGAGCCACAGAATCATAGAATTGTTTGGGTTGGAAAAGCCCCCTAAGACCATCCAGTCCAACCAGCAGCCCACCACCACGGCCATAAGTTTCTGGAACACCACCTGGGATGTTGACTCCACCACCTCCCTGGGCAGCCTGTTCCAACCCCTGAGCACTCTTGCAACAAAGAAATGTTTCCTAATGTCCAATCTAACCCTCCCCTGGCACCACTTCAGGCCATTTCAAGGGGTCAGCTTCATCCACATTCTCCCAAAGATACGCATCCCCTCAAAAGAGATCAATGCCATGCTTTCATTTTGCTAAGGGGAAGTAGGACCACCAGGGACCAGGATCATCTTACACACTGCCTAAACAGCTCCTGCTCCACCAGCACCATTTCCACACATGTCCCAAAGCCAAGGGCAAGACCCTCAGCCTGCCAAGATACCCACAGAGGAGCTCAGCCTCAGTAAGGAGGCCCAGCCAACACCCATGGGTGATATTAGAGAAGTCACCAACCCTCCTCCTACCTAACCGGGGGGCCACCAGGCCCCCCGGCCTTTGTTCCCCCCCCCAGTCACATGGTATGCACCATGGGGACTCACCAGTGATGAGAGGAGGATCCCTCAGCCCAGATGGGCTCAGCTTAGGGCTTCTGCCTTTCCTGGAGGGGAATAAAAAGGGCAGTGGGTGGGGAGGACAAAGTGGCAACACCTGGGATAGGAGGAGACTCCAACAGAGCCCAGGTGCTCTGGGATTGGAGACGAGAAGGGGAAAATGGGGCAGGTGGGGTGGAAAAGGGGCAGGCTGTGAAACCAGTGTTATTGAGAAGGAAGAGATATTAAAATATTATTCAAATATGAATTACTGACTTTTAATGATTGCAAGGTGCTTAATATGGCTAGGTTCAGGATGTTCCACTACTCTTGGATGCTAGATAATTTATTGACAAACCCAAACATGATTTTGATAGGCCAGTATTAAGTTCAATAAACACAAATCCCACATAGCTTCTGCTAAGGCAATTGTATAGCTATCATCTCAGTAAACTCTTGATCTCAAGCCAGAGTGGGGTTTCTGGGAGTTGTTTTCCTGCCCATCTCTGTGTGAGGGAGGGGGCTTGCTTCTGAGAGCAGCTGTGTGAAGCCAGGACACTGCTATGCTGAAGATGAGCCAATGGGTTTAGCTTGCAGAGTTGAATTCTCCTACAGCTAAACAGGGACAGTTCATGCTGCAATGAACCTTATGGTCTCTCCTGTGTGAGTGTAGAGACAATAGGAGTATGAGATGGAAACCCTTTGTTCTACAGGCACAAACACATGAGTTACAAAGAAAATAAAGGGAAGAGACAGTTCTTCCCTAAGGACAGCCGCACTGGTCTACCATGAGTGCTTCTCTGGTCCAAATACATGGGCATCAGATCCAGATTTCAGTAGGGGAACATCTCAAGAACTGACTGTATTGGAGACTGAAATAAGCATAACTGGGAATAAGTGGGAAAAGTAGCCCTGTAGAATCATAGCATCACTAAGGCTGGAAAAGACCTTTTATACCATTGAGTCCATTGGCTTGATTTACAAGAGGCCAGGCCTGTTGGCAATAGATGGGAATCCTACAGGGGGAAAAGGGTTTTAGGAAGGGAGTTGGCAGGGCTCACTGGCAGAGCTTTAAACTAGACTGAAAAGGGGAAGGGGACAAAAGTAGTCTCTGCAGACGGGAGACTGAAAGTGGTAAGCTAGAGCTGGGAGAGCAGACAGGCAGAAAGGGACCTGGGGGTAGTGGTTGACAGTAGGCTGAACATGAGCCAGCAGTGTGCCCAGGTGGCCAAGAAGGTCAATGGCATCCTGGCCTGTATCAGGAACAGTGTAGCCAGCAGGAGCAGGGAGGTCATTCTGCCCCTGTACTCAGCACTGGTTAGGCCACACCTTGAGTACTATCTTCAGTTCTGGGCCCCTCAGTTTAGGAAAGATGTTGACTTGCTGGAACATGTCCAGAGAAGGGCAACAAAGTTGGTGAGGGGTTTGGAGCACAAGCCATATGAAGAGTGGCTGAGGGAGCTGGGGTTGTTTAGCCTGGAGAAGAGGAGGTTCAGGGCAGACCTTATTGTTGTCTACAACTACCTGAAGGGTGGTTGTAGCCAGGAGGGGGTTGGTCTCTTCTCCCAGGCAACCGGCACCAGAACAAGAGGACACAGTCTCAAACTGTGCCAGGGGAGATTTAGGCTGGATGTTAGGAAGAAGTTCTTCATGGAAAGAGTGATTTGCCATTAGAATGGGCTGCCCAGGGAGGTGGTGGAGTTGCCATCACTGGAAGTGTTTAAAAAAGAGACTGAATGAGGCACTTATTGCCATGGTTTAGTTGATTAGATGGTGTTGGGTGATAGGTTGGACTTGATGATCTCAGAGGTCTTTTCGAACCTGGTTAATTCTGTATTCTGTCTAATCTTTGTGTTATAGCTCCATGAAATATGAGACAAATAATAATAATGAAATAATAATAATGAAAATTCTACACGTTCTCTCTTTATAGAAGTGTAATTTTTCTAATATTTTCTCAAAAGAATTTCCTAACTTTGTTGAGCTCATGTTTACATAAGTGCACCCAAAAATTTGATTGCTTTTGAGAGCCAATGTCAGGAAAGTAGGCGTCACACGAACCTGTGGTGTCAAATATATTTAGCACAAATATTTAGAAAAAATTCAAAGTTCATATGGCCTCATTCATTTCCTAAGGAAAGAGCAGGATAGAATAGATGAAAATGAAAGAAAGCCCATGGGCTTTCTAGTGAATTTCAGCAGTGAAGAACTAAACCTCTATACCTTTTACTTCAGAAGTACTGGCCCTTGTGACCTTCACTTCTTTGATATCAGGAGACCACAGTAAACCATAGTTCTCATGTTTATTAAGTATAACATAGAGTGTAGTGGTAGTTTAGCCAAGACTCTTCTGGAGCACTGTGACAAAACTCACCATAAAATTCTAGAATTTAACTGGATGAAAGCTCATGAAAAAGGAAAAATTAATATTTTAACTCTAGTCTATTTCTATGTCTTCTTTCCCTTTTCTAATCAGCCTATGAATCCTGTTCTACTTAAATAAAACTAATGATCTTTTCTACTGTCCCAATTTGTTCACTTTTGTTGGAAGGGAAAAAAAAAAAGCTCACAGAAAGAGTTGAATCTCAAAACCACATCTCTTCAATCATTCCTCATCTTGTAATATCGCCATTAATTTGTCTGCTTGCAACGTTAATCCATTCCTCACCAACAGTTTTTTAACAGGGAATCTGTCCTATTCTTAGGAATTTTTGTTATCATCAAGAAAAAGTAATGCAACTCTAAGACACATCTGTTTCCCCACACATATATGCTATATCGAACAGAGTTGATTTGAGTTATACGAACAAACTCCCCAGCCATTAACATCTCCTAAGTATTAGCTCACTAATAGCATTTTAAAGTGATCAGAAAAAGGGATGTGGGAAACATATCTCTAAATTTAGTCTCCCCTCACTACTTTATAAGAAGCATTATTAGTTGTGCGTTGAAGAGCTTGTTGACATTCGCTAGCAATTTGGTGCATAAGTTTGATCAAGTTAAATGTTAAACAGTCTACTTCCTGTTAATATAAATGGAGTAAATTGCAGCTGTAAATACAACTGCAAGAACACTAGAGACAGCTCCCAAATATCTTGAAGCATTTCCTGCAGTGCACTTGAATGGTTGATTTTTCTTGTCTCTCTCTGCTAAATTAATATGAACAAAAGTACAGCAGCCAAGAACCACAGAGTTCTGTGTTAGAACTGCACTTCCTAGGAGTGCAGACAATATATGTCCTTTGATCACAGAATGAGAAAGCATTTAATGCTATCTAAAAATTATTGTGTTAACATTTAAAAGGGGTGCAGCAGACTTGTCCTTTCCTTTGAAACATTGAAAAATAGTCAGGTTTTGCAATCATGCAAGAGAGTGGCCAATAGGTATTTCACAATCTATGATTACATGTAGTCCCACCAGGAGTTCCCCATAGACTATGACTGCTGAATAAACAGAAGTATCATCTTGGAAGCAAATAGATTTACAGGATGGAACATATGCGGTATCTTTTTCTTTTCCTACCAGTGGAAGATTACAGTGTTGAATACTAACAAAAGTTGGGTTAGGAACTGGCTGGAGGGCTGAGCCCAGAGAGTGGTGGTGAATGGTGCCACATCCAGCTGGCAGCTAGTCACCAGTGGTGTGCCTCAGGGATCAGGGCTGGGCCCCGTCCTCTTTAACATCTTTATTGATGATCTGGATGAGGGTATTGAGTCCATCATCAGTAAATTTGCAGATGATACCAAGCTGGGGGCAGGAGTTGATCTGTTAGAGGGTAGGAGACCTCTGCAGAGGGACCTTGTCAGGCTGGGAGATGGGCGGAGTCCAACGGCACGAGATTGAGCACATCCAAGTGCCGGGTTCTAGACATTGGCCACAACAACCCCATGCAGAGCTACAGGCTGGGGTCAGAGTGGCTGGAGAGTGGCCAGGCAGAAAGGGACCTGGAGGTACTGGTTGATAGTAGACTGAACACAAGGAGCAGTGTGCCCGGGCAGCCAAGAAGGCCAATGGCATCCTGGCCTGTATCAGGAACAGTGTGGCCAGCAGGAGTAGGGAGGTCATTCTCCCCCTGTAGACAGCACTTGTTAGGCCACACTTTGAGTACCGTGTCCAGTTCCGGGCCCCTCAGTTTAAGAAAGATGTTGAGATGCTGGAACATGTCCAGAGAAGGGCAACAAAGTTGGTGAGGGGTTTGGAGTAGAAGCCCTATGAGGAGAGGCTGAGTGAGCTAGGATTGCTTAGCCTGGAGAAGAGGAGGCTCAGGAAGACCTTATTGCTGTCTACAACTACCTGAAGGGTTGTTGTAGACAGGCGGGGTTGGTCTCTTCTCCCAGGCAACTAGCACCAGAACAGGAGGACACACTTTCAAGCTGCACCAGAGGTGGTTTCGGCTGGATGTTAGGAAGAAGTTCTTCATAGAAAGAGTGATTGGCCATTGGAATGTGCTGCCTGGGGAGGTGGTGGAGTTACCATCATTAGAGGTGTTTAGGAGGAGACTGGATGGGGTGCTTGGTGCCATGGTTTAGTTGATTAGATAGTGTTAGATGATGGGTTGGACGTGATGATCTCGAAGGTCTCTTCCAACCTGGTCTATTCTATTCTATTCTATTCTATTCTATTCTATTCTATTCTATTCTATTCTATTCTATTCTATTCTAAAATGCCTCAATATCCTCAAAGAGCCCCAGTAAGTGTGTCTCTCCCCCATTTTTGCATAAAAAATGCTCCCCTTGTTTACATCAAAAAAGTTAAATCTCAAGACTTTTATGTTCCTGCTGTTTGCTTTGCTGAAGTGGAGTGAATGTTATGACTCTTTCATGTATTTGGTTTATGTCAAATAAAATATTCACCTGGAAGTTACATTTGGTGTACAATCAGAATATATAGCAGTTTAAATTTTAAGTCAATTGCAGCAACTGAGATCTAGAGTAAGGAGGAGAAAGGCTTGCTGACTAGTACTTTACTACGTGATGCGTTGTAATAAACAGAGCATATCTAGACACTTGAACAACCCAGGACAGTTGTCAAGACATATGTACGTGCAGCTTCCAAAGCTTTTCACAGCTGGTTTCAGAACAAATATACAAGGGTTACCTGCAGGGTGGTCCATTCCCTCATGTTTGAAAAGACATGAAGTTTAACTGAGTCAGTAAGCATCTCTAGGCTGAATATATGTAAGATTTCAAATGCTGTAAAAAGCATAACAGTATGTGCATTCCCAGAGAAATCTAATACAGCAGAAACACTTTGAAAACCTCTCTTCTCTATCTGCACAGATAAAAGCAAGCACACTGTATATAGCTAATGTCACTTTCTTTATGCAGTTGCTCTTTCTAAATGCGTAATAGTCAGGGACTTATATATCACGAACCATGTTAATAGACAAATGTAGCTCCTTTCCATTAGCATTTGATGCTTTCCAAAAGGCTAGACATATGCATTACTCTGTATACTACTTGGAATAAGTCCCACCGAGTCTGGGACTTACAGCACCTAATCCTGATGATTGGACAGCATAGATCTAAACCAAACCAAGAGGAGGGGCTGCCCTATTTGAGAGAACAGGAATCAAAAACTGTGACTCCCACTCACTTTGTCAATCCCAGGCTCTATACAGATTGCTGCCTGGGACCACATAGCAGAAGTCAGCCTGACAGTATACTCCTGGGTGAACTAGCAGTGGATAGAGACAGGTTTTTCCAAGATAAGACTTCAATTATGTAAATAATAAATCTCACTAAGAGATTCACCTTAAATAGTTATAGATGCCTACAAGATCTGAGTTAGACACTGCAAGATTCCTTACAAAGTATTGAAAAGAGAGGGCAATTCAGTACAGCATTTGTCCAACTTATTTTAGGAGAGTTGAATATTATGCTAGTTACAGACTCTTTCTTCCTGCATAGGCAGTGAATTGACTGCATTGCAAAGCAGTCAGACGTGTTCTCAGAAAGCTGTGAGGGTTGTCTAGAATTGTCTATTTTACATACTCACACAAAGACAGGTATGGAAAATACTGGTTCCATCAGCCCTGTAGAAAAGTTCATCTCTCGATAGGCCATAATCAATATCCTCTACCTGAGTAATAGGAACAGTGTGAAATGCTTCTAAATAGAAAATACATAAGAAATTTGTAAGATAAGCCAAATTGTGATCAGATTATGTGTGTGATATAATTCACAAAACAGACTAGCCAAGTTAAGATGCCATATTTAAATGAAAGAAAGTTATTTCCAGGGTAGTCCTGGTACTAAATCCTCAATTTGGAAGTCTGGATGCATAGTTTTGAATCAATAAAGCATGGGACATTTCACTGCTTTATTTTCTAGCTAGAGGTTTGGTTACCACAGGAGAAAGAAGTAAACTCAGTGAGTTTAGCCACTGTTATTTCAAGATATGTATTACAGCTCAACAGTTGTCTGCTGCATGACAAAGAAAAATAAGGAAGCACTAAACTATGAATAAATACACCAAAATAAAAAAGCGTAATACAGGAAAATGAAGGAATGTTTACACACACTATGAAAAAAAAAACACCCAGCAACTTGGTCTTTTTACTCATTTTCCAGTTTCAGGTGCAAAGAAATGGTTGGCTTGCTTCTCTGTGTGAGTCAATCAATGTGCTTTTCTTGTTAAAAGCAGAAGTGGCAAACGCAGATTGTTAGTGTTCTTTCATAGAAAAGATTTTCAATGAATTTAGAAAGTGTTGAAAATATTCCTGCAATTATGGAAATTACCTTTCAAATTTGGAACAAGCATCTCAATTCTAGTACAAATAAACTGCTACAAGAATACCAATTGTGTAAATATATGAAGCTTCACTGAGCATGCACTTTTAAAGTAGTTACCTATAAATGAGTACTAGGATAGAATACCTCACCTAAAGTAGGTGCATCATACGTCAATATTACAGTCTGTAAACTTTACAGGCAAAATCTCTTAAACACTTGGCAAAATGCAAAGAAAAAAGTTTCAATTTGCAAGAGCTGTTGTCTACATTTAGCCCATATCCTGGGCTAAATTTTAGCAGTTGTTCTGTCATACAATGATACATCTCCAGTCAAGAAAGGGAATTAGAAAAAGGGGAGAAGACTTGGGAGTCAAAGTGAAAACAGATTTAATGTAACAGCAAAACTAATATTAATGCTAATGCCATTATAGATTATACAAAGTTATAATCAGCCAGTGAATGCACAGCAGTCACAATAAACAGGAAAACAGTCCCTGTGAGAAGAGGAGTAAGCAAACTCTTGGGGAGGAAAAAAGGAAGGGGAAAATAGGCAAACTTCCCTGTGATGTTTACAGTATGGTACACACCCGTGAGCCACCTTGGGTCAGCTACCCTGACTTTTGCCACTCCCAGCTTAAGCTCCTGGCTGCCTCAATGCTATAAATAGCCTACAGAGCATGGCTATCCAATAATTGTATCCCAGAGAAACTGGAACACCTATGAAGAGGCTTGGAATTGGGTCTTTCAGTGTTCATAGAGGACAAATGTGATTTTTCTGAAAAGTTGTTTTGTTGTTGAATTGAGCTTTTCCCAGATTTTTAAATATAATACTACCAATAAAAATGTTCATAGAATCACAGAATTGTTTAGGTTGGAAAAGAAATTTAAGATCATCAATTCCAACTGTTAACCTAGCACATCCAAGTCTATCACTAAACCATGTTCCTGAGCACTCTATCTACATCCCCTGGAATGGTGACTAAACCACTTCCCTGGGCAGCCCATTACAATGATGAAGACATTTTTCCTATTATCCAATCTAAACCTCCCTTGCTGCAACTGTCTCTTGTCCTGTCACTTGGAGAACACACTGACCCCCACCTCACTACAACATCCTTTCAGGTACTTGTAGAGAGTCATAAGATCTCTGCCATAGCCTATTTTTCTCCAGGCTAAATAACCCGTTCCTTCAACTGCTCCTCATAAGACTTGTGCTCTAGGTTGCTGACCAACTTTCTTGCCCTTTGTTGGACACACTCCAGCACCTCAATGTCTTTCTTGTACTGAGGCCCCCAAATCTGAACACAGTACTCAAGCTGTGACCTCACTAGTGCCAAGTGCAGAACAATCACTTTACTTGTCCTGCTGGCCACACTATTGTTGATACAAGTTAGGATGCTGTTGGTCTTCTTGGCCACCTGGGCACAGTGCTGGCTCATGTTCAGCTGGCTGTTAATCAGTGCCTTCAGATCCTTTTCTACTGGTCAGATTTCCAGCCACACTTCCCCAAGATTGTAGCATTGCATGGGCTGCTGTGACCCAAATGCAGGACCTGGCACTCAGCCTAGCTGAACCTCATACAATCGATCTTTTCAAAAACTGATCGGCTGGAAATTCTCTGGATTATCAGAAAAATGACTTCTTTAGTAACAAACTCCCTGTACACCCCCACATTCTTGGAATTTAAGCTTTTAGCATGGACATCATGTGACAAATCTGCAACATCATATGATTTGTTAAGTCCAGAGTCCATGTTGGACAGGACATTACAACACAGAGATACTGGTTGTTCTGTACAGAGAATGATGGAATACAGTCAGAAATCTCAATACATGATTCAGTTGTTTGCTATCTGCTGTCTGCTATAACACCATTCAAATCTCATGATATAAACTCGAAATCCTTTATCTCCCTTATGACTTCAAACTTAATATTGTCTGTCTACAGCAGATAATTCCTGGATACCACCACTTCAGGGTGTGACCATAGCAGAGCAATTGATTTTGTACATGATATAAAATATCCCATCTAGACTTCCACGTGTATACAAATAGCTATATCTGGTCCAGTTGCACTGATGGCAAAAACATACACACAAAAAACAGCTAATGTTGGATAGCTACTTTTAGAACATTAATTAAAATAAGAATTTGCCAATATTTTTTTGGAGTGAATATACATTTTCTTTCTGAATAAATGATGTACTTATTTTTTATCCGATAAATGTTTGAAAGTATGCCTGAGATTAACATTTTTGGCTGCAGCCATGCTTAATGCTTAAATAATACTACTGGCCTCATTCAGTACAGGACACTTTAACTGTTTGCTGCTGAAATCCTACACAAGGAACAGGGACGATACAAAGCAAAACACTACAGTTTGCTAATTGATGTTCTGTAGTTTTCTCCAAATATAAACCCCACATTGTCCCCAGAATCTTACATCCTGAAAGACTGTGTTCAAAGTAGCTACAATTGGACACAAATAGAAAATTCATGTACATAATTATTTGCTATAGGGCATTTCTATGTATTTGTATATATACATTATATAAAGCCAAACATAGGCTTATTTTGATTAGAATCCAGCCTTTAAGAAAGAGCAGAGCAATACTAAGTCTGGTGCTTTCAAAAGTGCGAATTGTAACAAGGCTTCCTCATACCACAATTTATTTTAAATTCTAATAGTTGGAGGCATAAGTTTTAGTCTTACTGCATTTTTCTTCTAGAACATATCCAAAGAAACAAATAGCTCAGTGATTTGAACTATTTTAAACCTACCAAGTAAAACACTTACCTTCTCCAGTCATCTGGGGAAATAAGTGCTCCTTATAAAAAGAATCACATTGAAACAATTCAGACACTTCAAAGCCTTAGAGTGCTTGCCAGAACATGTTTTAATGTATATGTTTCGTGAAATTTAAACAAGGGACAAAATATATATGCCTACCCTGTCATTATGCAATTTGCATTTTAAAAATTATTCTTAGGGGTAGGCATTTTCAGAGCCATAAAAATGTTTATAAATTAGATTATAAAGTCATAATATAGATCTAAGTTTGTTTAAAGCACAGGGCTGAAAATCATATAAACACAGACTTGCTCTGACTTCACTAATGACATGATGAGAGGGGCCTTTCTGCAACATTTAAGTTTGCACATTCATAGGAAAAGGAATGCCACAGCAGCAGCAAGGAAGCAGGGACACAAAATTAGATATGCTCCCTTCAGACGACCTTATTCCTTGTAAACTGTACTCGAACCTCCTCTATATTTCCATTCACCAAGATCCATAGTCCCTTCTGTGAAGAAATAAGAACTGAAAAGCTCAGTCAATGTGGCTAACAGTTTTATTTTTTCCTGCCTTTTCTTTCCTAATGAGATAAAACAAATAGGAAATTATAATCTGCTGTTGAACAAACTAAGATGTTGAATCTCTTTAACATTCCTACTTTCTACCATAGACTCTGACACCAACATGGGGATGTAGCAAGGATTTGAGTCATTGCAACCTGTGTCCATAGTCATCAAGTTTGCTAGACCACTGTCCATCAAAGACTTCCATAATTGAGACTGACCGCTGAAAGTCTGTATTTCCATTGCCAATGATCAGATGACAGTATTCTTTCTTCCAAAGACTTTGTATGCCAAATACCCTCGCATATCACATTCTGCTTTCTTGGAAAATTAAACTTTCATCCTTAGGACTGAAGAGATTTGTCAGGAAGGACAATATGCAGCTTTTAGTAGAACAGCATTTTCATGTAACAAATTTACCTGTACAGTTAATAAAACTTTTCTATACTAATTCAGTCTATGATTGTTAATATTACATAATTTGGACTTCCATGGTGTCAGAAGATAAATTGGAACAATGAATTCTTAGATCCATAGCTATGCTTTGTTTTCCTTGTCCACAGCAAAACACAGAACTGTGTCCTACTTTGCCTCACCACTGTCATCACACTTGATCTGACAGACCCATGCAGTCCCAAGAAGTGCCTCTGGGCCCACTATGATCACGTCTCTGCACCAGTTGTGGAATGTTACCCTTTTTGTTGAAGTAATTTCTGATAATGATATCATGGGTAACAAAACTGATTAATCATCCTGAGTCACACAATCTATTCTACTGAGTGTATAAATTCTCAGTGAGTAGCACTACATAGTATGAGTTTCTGCATGATATAACAAACTACTAGAAAAGTGTCTTTCAAGATCTTCCTTGAGTTACAATTTTTCTACTGAGAATATAGCTACTTCAATGTGAGATAAACCTAAGCAGATCAGATAATGAACTATCATACTTCTAATTTCAGTGATGTAAACACAATGGCAATCCAGAAGCTGTTGTGGTGGTGTACTAATTCAGAGTGACCTGGAAATCATACAAGGGGTTGTTCATAATGACTATTTTGCTGGAGATTTATTAAAATATATAACAGGATTTTCTTCAAGATGTATACAGTTAGATTATCACCTCTGAGTAAATATATCTATACTGGCTCTGCAGTGGTGAGGAAACAAACTCTTCTGTTTTATATAGTGGATATACATAGCACATATAAGCACTATAGCACTGTAAGCATATGCAGGTGTGTATATGTGCACAGAGATGCACAAACTCTTTGTACAGCAGCAAGGAAGGAAAGAGACTGCCTCAGTGGATCCAGCACAGAAGAAAGATATTAGTAGATTCATAGAATACCAGGTTGGAAGGGACCTCAAGGATTATTTAATCCAACCTTTCAGGGTAAGAATATAGTTTAAATGAAATGTCCCAGCACCCTGTCAAGCTGGGTTTTGGAACTCTCTAATGTGGGGGAATCCACCACCTTCCTTGGGAGTTTATTCCAATGTCTAATAGTTTGATTGGTGAGAAATGTTTTCCCAGCATTCAATCCGAATCTCCTTTGTAGCAACTTGTGTCCATTACCATTTGTCTTAACCATGTGACTCGCTGTAAAAAAAGGAATCTCCCTCCTCATGATAACTGCCCTTGATTTACTTGTACATGGCTATGAGGTCTTCCCTAAGCCTTCTCTTCTCAAGGTTGAACAAATCCAGTTATCTCAGGCTTCCTTCATGTGATAGGACCTTGAGTCCTCTGATCATTCTTGTGGCCCTTCTCTGGATCCTTTCCAGCCTGTGAGCATCCTTCTTGTATAGTGGGCACCAGAACTGTACACAGTACTCAAGGTGTGGCCTGACCAGTGCTGAGCAGAGTGGGAGAATGACATCTTTATTCCTGCTTATGATTCTGTGATTCATGCTGAATGCTTATGCTTACTTCTTCTTAAGAAAGACTGAAATAGACTTGTAAACTCATTCTATTTTTCCATAAAGCTGAGTGTTAATTTATTTCTATTTTTGTTATTATTTAATTTATTATTATTATATCAAAAACTACAACACAACATGCCTTTTAAAACAAATATTGCCTGGAGGCCTAAGCAAAGATCCACATCTCATGGATGTGAAGGAATGAAGTTCCTCAGGCACTAAAGATTTATTTCTCACTCACTCTATATGATGTCTTGGCATTAAAAGACAAGCTTGTGTACACTGCTTGTCTCACACAAGATTTCCATGCCCAACTCATTAAAGCAGTAGCTTGAAAAATTTCCCTTGGATTCTAAAATATATATTCCAAAATATATTTATGTACAATTTATATCCTTGTTTTTCCATTTTTCCCATATGCCTACACAAGCTCTTGAAACTGTTCAAGAGTATTTGCATAAAGACTCCAGCAAGAGAATTAGTTACGGTTCAGCAACTTAGCTTCCATAATTGTACTGCCTGGACTGAAGTTAGCGACATCTCCTTTGCTGATAAATAGATATATAGCTACATTTTTTTTCTGGAGAGTTTTATGTATTATGCTTCTCACATTATGGAGGAGTTATCTGTTTATCTGTTTCTATGCTGGAAGTTGCTGCTTCCTTATCAGGGATGGCTGACTTGATACATAGTCATTACTGATCTTTTGCCTATACACCATCATATTAGCACAAAGCAAAATCAATACCTCTTTAACCTTAACACTGGATTATAAACTGCAGGAATCTGTGACTGACTTATGAGCCCTTCAGTGGTTCTTTCTTTATAAACCATGTTAGTGTATAAAGGGTCAGTAAGTTCTTCTGAAATTAGCACTTGTGCCCCACAGAGACTCCAAGTCAGGAGGCTTCCTAGTTATGTACAAAGTTTAGCTCAATTTTTTTTTTTTTTTTAAAGTTAGGTGGCCTTTGAAAAGTCTCAAGGGTAATAAAAGAGTAGTTAGCTCAACCACATGATGAGTGAAAACAAATTTGTTTCACCTGAATCTAGGCTGTCATCCTAAATGATTCCCTAATGTAGTCAAATAGACAGCTAGCAGCATTTCAGTGCAGAGAATTACTTGTGTACTTCCGTGCTGGTGCATCTAATGCAGTAATATATAATCAAATAAAACTGAAAAAGGGAAAGCTGGATTAAAACAGCAACCTGAGCTGCCTCTGAGTCATGGGCATTTGCTAACTTTGGGCTGAAATATAGCACTTGTCAACTTATCCATGCTTATGACAGCTTTAGCAACATTCAGGATGAATAAACAACTTTCACTTCAAAATGGATTTCAGTATGACGGGGATAAGAAGTATATAATGCACCTAGAAGGGTGTCTGTGAGTCAGTCAGATCTATGCCTCTAACATAATAAATTATATTTGTTAGCAAAAGGACTTAAAAAAAAATTTTAAGCATTCCCTGTGTAATACAAGCTATGGATCTGATCCCCTCAGAGTGCTGGAAGAGATTTGGCTTTGAACAAAATAAAACACTGATCTTGAAACATCATTGTATATCAGACTGACACCTCTTAAGGCAGAAGATATATGACTCTCTTTGTCATAATGATTGGAGGTGTAAGGGTCCTCATCTCCAAGCTATGTTATCTTGCTTTTGACAGCTACCAAGAATCTGTCCTACACAGGCATTTTATTAACAAAGTTTTTCAGACTGAAAAACCTGCTTTCAAGTCTTCAGCACAAGCATACAGCAAAATAATTTCCTCTGCTTGTGAAATGAATGGTGTGCCAGCTCTCTGGACAGTATGTGAATAATATTCAGTAGACACTTGGGCAGAATTAATATTGTCCAAAAATATTTTAAAATGAAATATAAGGCTACATAAATGCCAGAAGAAAACTTCCATAAGGAACTGAATTAGCTTATGAGTAATCACCATACATGATTTTCCATTGTTTAAATTACAAGGTATCTCTGCATGTTATAGAAAATGCTGCCATACAGGAAGAACTAGTAAGAGAATGGCATAATTTCTGATTAAAAATCCTAAACCAAACCATGGACATGGGCATTAATTTTAAATTTTTCTTATTACATTATTTGACCAAATTAGGGAAAACAGGCAGAGAGTGGTGTTGGATCCAACCACCAACTGACAGAAACTATAGGAACAGGCTTGACCAGTTCCAACAACTCAGTTGCTCCAGAATGAGATATGGTGTAATCACTTTGTATATTTTAATTCTTCTCAAAGTCCTTGAGCATCACAGAAATGAAAAGGTGTCAACATTGTTCTGACTGTAAATCTGAGATCCTTTTCTCTTGCATACTATGTGTATTCCTCTCAGGCTCAAGATTTCAGCTGGTCAGTAGACGTACGGGCTGAGCATCAGCATCCTGTACATTGAGAGACAGAGAAAACTAATAATCTGTACATGTTCTCTTCACTTAGACCTGAAGATACAACTACATATTTCCAGAAGTAATTCCACTGTCTCAATATTTTTTAGTAAGCAAAAATCCTGTTATCATTTTTGATCGCTGGATGGCTAAATTTCTAGTTCACTACATTACCAGTCCAAGCTAGCCTGAGGGAGAAATCCAGCATTTTGGGCTATTGACTTGTCTTTGTTATTCTGAAGTTCCTTCCCACATGTTAAAACATGATAGAGAGAGATTCCTAACTATTAGAATTACCCCAGAGTTTGCATGGAAATTTTCAGGACAGTACAAAGTTATTTGTGTTGTAGACAAAAATATTTAAGAACAGCATTAATGTTACAAGAATTCAGTCAAAAGAAGCATTCCAGTTGTCTGGAACAAAAATGATGACATGGCAAACCCAAGGAAAGTTGAATAATAATAATTTTTTCATTCAGCTGGCACAAGAAACAAATGAACAGTTCCAAACTGTGGCTACTATTAAAAGATCTATATCAAGCAACTTCCAAAATAAGCACGAAACCTAATTATAGAATATCTTTGCCCTAGTTGTTTCTATTTACATCTCTTCAAGCACAGAAGCAATCCAGGCTTTCCTACAACATCAGCATGTTCCTGACCTTTCTTCATGAGACTTCTGAATGAATTTATTGCATGTTGAAGACGGATACTCTTGACATTGGAGTCTGTGGAAAAGCTTCAGTTTACTCCATTTGAGAAAAACAAAACATCAGATATGTGACTGATTCCATTTTCCCTGTGTATTTCTCCCACAGAATTACAGAATCAGTGACAGAGCATTAGGGGTTGGAAGTCCAATCTAGAGTAAGTCACACACAAAGGCATTCAGACAGGTTTTGAATGTCTCCAGAGAAGGAGTCTCCACAACCTCTCTGGGCAGCCTGTTCCAGTGTCTTGCCACCCTCACAGTGAAAAAGTTTTTCTTTATGTTCATGTGGAGCCTCCTATGCTCCATCTTACACCTATTGCCCCTTGTCCTATCATTGGACATCACTGAGAAGAACCTGACTCTGTCCTCCTGATAGTCTCCTGTACCGACTTCTTTTTTTGTCTCTTTTTTCCACCCCTCCACAAAAACAGGGTCATAAGCAGTAACAGAAAGAGCAATAATGGGTGAGATGCTGGCTTATTTACAGTCACGGTACCTCCATTTGCCATTTTGCTGCATGTGGCTCTTCTCCTAGAAAGTACCCTTTACTCACCAGGGCACTGACTCTCAAGATTTTCTTTAGTCATGTGAAATACAAGTTCATATTTATTTTTAGCAATTCTTCTCATCAAGTACTGTTAGACCATAAAAAATGTAAGAAAAGTGGGATACCAACTCACCTCTCTATATAGGAACCTATGAAATTAATTATACTGGACTTGCAGGAAACACAGAACTTAATTGGTAATAACTATCACAGCATGTTCAGTCTGCAGGCTCCGATATCCATCCTTCTGTCGCCTCCTGGACATTTCACTCACATATGATTCACAGATATATTGTTAATATGGTGAGCATAGAGTTATGAATCATACAAAATTATGGTATTTGCAGTGTTTTGCATTTTTCATAAAAACCTACAGGAGACCAGAATGCATAAAACTTGCATATAAATCAACCATATTTTAAAAGTCAGGGGGAAAAACAAGACAGTTTGCTTTCTATTTGGTACAGTTCTTACTGTAAGAATGATGGGTACTTCCGGAACAGACAGACAACTTTGTTTAAAGTTTGAGTATCTTCTGTTACTGATCCTGCCAGTACGAGGGAGGGTTAAAAATGAGGGTGAAAAGTCCCCTTTGTAACAAAATTTCCCTGAAAAATGATCTGACACTTCACAGACACTTCACATGCTACTGCTACCTTTCAGAACCTTTCATCTCCAATGTACATCCTCTTAAGTTATCATTATGGTCTAGATTTTTCTCTAGCATTCATGAAATCAGCTGAAATTTGAGTTACAATATAGTAATTAAGGCTCTCTCTTCCATAAGTAGTATCACAGCTCTGGTATGTAAAATAACAATTTCTGGTGCAATTAGTAGTTAATTGATTAATGCAAATTAGGAAAAAAAAAATTAAGTTTTATTCCTCTATAGAATTTTATCATTTGCTTCAAGTCAAGCTATTTAGCACCAGTGTCTTAGAATTTTAACTTGAATTCAGGATCAAGCATATTTATATCTATTGGATATTTTGTAATTTTTTCAGCTGGAGATGATTGTCTCTAATCAGCCCAGCCAAATCTTCTTTCCCAGCATTTCCTACTCTTGCTGATACAGGCAACAACATTCACCATGTATTTTCTTCAAAGCTTACACAGGTTTGTTGATGTGACAAGTTACATGAGAGTCAGACTTTTGCATGCATAGTTTATGTTTAAAATTTGTTGTTCCCACTACAGATCCTCTTGAACTTATTGAGTAAACAGCCTACTTTATTTTGTGTTTATTTTGGTTGTTTATATGTAGATTCTGCTGCTGCTTTCTCAAGGTTAAGTAGTTTATTAATTGGTTTGAATTGTAAACACACTTTTCAATCTGCTCTCGAAGGAGTGCAGCATATATTTATCCACTGCTTCTTTGCAGTCATTTTTCCTCACACCAGTAATGGCTTTTATATCAATCTTTTCAAAATCATAACATTTGTTTCAGGTTTAACAGCTTACTATGAATCCCTTGAGCTAAATATATAGTTATTTGTCAAAGGCTATATTTGCAACATTTCTTATCTTTATTTGTTTGATAACATTGATTTTATTTGCCTTATATTACTCTGTACAGAATGGTGTTTGTGATGTGTTTCTGTGTCAGTATTTTATGAAAAAAGAGCAGAGTGAGTCAAGCCCATGTTAGCCACATTGTCTCCCACCTTGTGAATAACAGGTTTCTATAACTTAGAATAAGATTCTGAGAACAATAGTAAAAATAGTCTTGAAGGGATTTAGTGTTGTGGGTTGGTTTTTTCAGTCCTAATGACCTAAGACTATAACAAGAAGCTTTCTGGGACTCTCATAATCAGTGTTCAAGATTAAAAGTACAGTCAGTTGATGAGCAGATACAGTCACAGAAGAGTCAGATGTCCTGGCAATTTTCATGGAAAATGGGTTCAAAAGAAATTCAAAAGAAAAGAAATAAAAAATCAGGCTAATTGCCTTGCACAATCCTCCTGTGACTCTGTAACTATCACAGTATTAAAGGCATTGGGGAAAAAAAATCTTACATTACATTTCTGAACATGTTTCCTTTCCTTGTCTAAGTTGTGTTTACTTGTCCAGAAGATAAGAGTTTATCACACTCTTGCTTTCTCTGGGAAGGTTTATGAAGGAGCATTGTATCAGACTTTCATGATATCATAATGCTCTACATAGGATACTTGAACGAACAGCGGTTTGTTTGTGAGGAGTAGTGGTATGGAAAGATCAAAGGTGTATGTGGAGAATATTTCTGTGTGTTTAAAAATTGCTTCCTTTTCAGATAAACCTTAAAGTGAACAAAAAGCACGACTTCTCAGCACACATCCATTTATGGAAATTTGAAAATACTTAGAAAACTGCAAGTTTTCACATTTTTCCTTTAAGGGAAAATTTACCTTTCTACATCACATCTCATGGCTTAATTATCCACATATCAGAGTGGATTGACAAGGGATCCTCATTTCTTTGCCATCTTTTAGGACATCATTTGGTAAAATGAGAATATTCTACCAGTTCTGTGGTTTTCACAGCATCACAAGACGTTGTGTGATACTTCAAAAGTCTAGGCAGGGAAACAGATTGTGAAAAAGTCATATTTTCATGCTTCTACGCTTCAAATGTACCACACAAGTATACACCTCAATACAATTTGCTAGTCACTTTTGCCTGAAGTGTTATTCATAAATAGATCTCTCTGAAGGATCAAGATAAAGGAAGACAAATGCCTTTTTTAGTACAAGCTGTCATTCAAAATCTTCAGTGACAACAGCGAAATGATTCATGGTAAGACTAGCACTGTGAGTTACATTGGAAAAGGTACGTACATAGACTTATACAGTCAACGGTGCACCTACAAAGTTTGACTCATCTCTATTATGGTTCTATCATACTCAACTCTAAAGAATTCACAATGACAAATATCACCAAATTTTCCCACATTTTGAGCAAAGTTGTCTTAAATATGAATTTGTAACTAAGCTTATAAATGCCAGCTTTGGAAAAAATATTATCTTTCCTTTCCATTCCAACCTATAGTTCTGGTGGGGAATGACAGGAGATTTGAAGAGTTGTTTGCAGACAAGATGGGCTGAGAAGCTTCATAAAATAAGCCTCAGACTGACTGTTTCCCATTGTCATGGGACCTATTACTTTCATATCTTCCTTTCCATAAGAGAGGACAGTGTTTTCCTCTATATGACACTTATGGAGATTGTCCTTTAGTTTTCTTTGCCCTTCCCTGTAATGATAATCAAATAATCACAGAATCATAGAATTAGAGAATCATAGAATGCATTGGGTTGGAAGGGACCTCTAGAGAGTAAGCAGGGGGTTTGGACTAGGTCCTGAACTAGATGAGGTTGCTCAGAGCCCCACCTAGCCTGACCTGGAATGTTTCCAGGGATGGGGCTTTAACCACCTATCTGGATGACCTTTTCCAGTGCTCCACCACCCTCATAGTAAAGGAGTTCTTCCAAATGTGCAATCTAAATCTACCCTTCTCTAGTTTAAAACCATTGCCCCTTTTCCTAATGCTACAGGCCTTTGTAAACAGTCCTTGGCAAGCTTTCTAGTAATCCCTCTTCAAACTGGTGAAAATGAAGTATATTTATACTCCCTGCTTGCTATGATCACTGCAACATTTGAATATTCTCTCTCCTAGGAACAAAAAAAAAAAAAGGTGAAGGAGTAATATTCAAACTGTAATGAAACCTGTTGTGTCTACTAGATTTCATACTCTAAGGACTCCAGGATGCACTTCTTTAGCATTAAACAGCTGTTTTGCTGAATCCTGCGGTAGCTATAATAAGCAAAGCATGTTAAAAAAGATAGGGAAATAAGTTTAGCACTATATATGTATGTTCTTCATTCTTAATCTAGTTTCTGTCATTTGTTTTGGAGCTCTTCCAAAGAGACTGTGAAAGTTTTTTAGTATCATGCATTATTTCTGATCTTTCAGTGCTCTTGCAATTTTAGCAGGCTCTTACATGCTGCCACTAAATAATGTGACTTTTGCTGACTTTTATCTGAAGAAAAGAAGACCATAGTTGTATAAATCAAAGTCCAAAGGTGCACTGCTCCTGCCTTAGTGAGCTTGTTTCCATAATGTAAACAGGAGTCTATATAGGGAAAAAGAGATTGGAAATTATTAACAACAGAAATAGACATCTTTGCAGAAATTATTAAATTCTATGCCATATTTTTTTTTTTAGCAACTACAGTCTATTAAACATTAGCTGGTTAGAAACTATTTGGTTTTCTTAATTTGGTCACAAAGAGTAATATTCTGCCCTTGCATGTCTTGAGATTTATCGTGCTGATTCCAGTCTTTCAAATTTATTGAGAAATCTGGCATTTTGATTCTGTTCTCTTGAGTTATTGTACCTTTCTCCCTTGCTGTAACCTAAAACTTTTATAAGGAAGTTCACTACTTTATCTTTGAAGTCACTACTGAAACATAAAATAGAGTCCTGCTACTGAGAACAGTATTTAGCTGTGACTGGAAGCAGCATCTGATATCTGACAAATGTGATGGTAAAATGTTGGTGTCTTTTCCCTTTTCCTTTATGATTTCATCCATCTCTAAAAGCCGAAAACAATACAGATTCCTTGATTTTTGTGAATTCATGTGACATATTTATCACCTTATGTCCTGTCTAGCAAGATGTTCCTTTTTCTGTTTAAAAAAAAATTTCAGGTTCAATGTCGTGCTGACTAGTCTATAATTCTCATTTAGTTTAAATGGGTGGTGTTTTTGCTCTTTTTCTCATCTATTAGGATTTTATGTCATTGAGTTCTCAAAGATAATGAGTAATGACTATAAGATCTGAAGACAGAGTCTGAATGAGTTCTTAACTGTAAAGCACATAAATTTTGAAGTACTGTAGAGTTGTTAATTAAAAATTATAATCATTACAGAGTTAGGATTTTTTTTAATTAGTATGATATCTTTTTAGTTTTAGGCTAGAAGTGAAAAGTCAAGTGACACTTCTGAATACTTTTCCAGCATCCTGAGACTAGTGGGTGAAGGGCTTTCTGTGGGACAGTATCACAGAATCATAGAATCATAGAATCAGTAAGGTTGGAAAAGACCTCAAAGATCATCAAGTCCAACCTATCACCCAAGACCTCATGGCTACTAAACCACGTCACCAAATGCTGCATCCAATCCCCTCTTGAACACCTCCAGGGACGGTGACTCCACCACCTCCCTGGTCAGCACATTCCAATGGCTAACAACTCTCTCAGTGACGAACTTTCTCCTCACCTTGAGCCTAAATTTCCCCTGGTGCAGCTTGAGACTGTGTCATAGAATGGTCTGAGTTTGAAGGGATCTTAGAGATCATCTAGTTTTGCCTATTCATTGATTATTTAAAGAATCAGCCAAGATGAATGTCAAGCATCCAGGAAAATAAAAGAAAAAAAGAAAAAAAAGAGAGCTCCTCTATGCTGAATATTACTGTTTTAGTTACTCGTGCCACTTCATCTTTATATTGAAATTTCTGATCATTATGTATTAGATGAAATAACTGTCTCTCATTGTACACACAGGAAGAAAGAAGTTTTATGGGAAGAATTTTTGACTAATTTTGTAATTTTTAACAGAAAAAATGATGAATGTTGTCAGGGTTTACATGTAGAAAGTCAGCTGTTATGTTAGAAAAGATAACATTCCTAGCAAGTGATAGAATAGAATAGAATAGAATAGAATAGAATAGAATAGAATAGAATAGGACAGGTTGGAAGAGACCTTTGAGATCATCGTGTCCAACCTATCATCCTACACGATCTAATCAACTAAACCATGGCACCAAGTGCCCCATCCAGTCTTCTCCTAAACACCTCCAGTGACGGTGACTCCACCACCTCACCAGGCCGCCCATTCCAATGGCCAATCACTCTCTCTATGAAGAATTTCTTCCTAACATTCAGCCTAAACCTTCTAAGCAAAGTTGTACACAAGCAAAGGCAAAAGCTTTCAAACTGTTTTCTAGCATAAAGGAGAAAAAATTTCTTAGCACACAGAATTATTTCAATAATCATACACAAGTACTCCTGTAGTTACAACTGTTTATTCCTCTAGGCAGCAGGAGCAGAATTTGGAAGAGAATGTCAGAACAACAGGTTCTCTAAAGAACATAACTAATATCTACACCTGTCCCAAGTTCATAATCTAAGAAGATTATTGATTTTAATATTTAACATGCCTACTCAGTTCATTTACATAAGAGTAAATATTGTTGCTGATGTTGCTTTGCAGCTAAACAGCTAAGTTGATGAATATTTAATATACACAGTTGGAATCCCAGAACTTTTCTGTGAAACCTGGTTTGGTTTTATCTGTGTTTATGCTGCTTTCACAGATTCACCATCCTACATTCTAGGATTTCCTTGAGCAAATATTAAAGAATGTTTAAGAGAAAAACGTATTTTCCAGGCTTACCATATCATAAGTGGAATTAGCAGTCCAACTACTGTTCAATTATATTAACACTAATTTCTTTAACAATTCTTCCCCCTTCTCACCTTCTAAGTTATAACAGACACTCACCAAGCTTTGGATTTAGATTATCTTCATAGTTCATTCCATTATCTTACTCAAGAGAAAGTCAACCCTCCTCCTGGCTTCTGAAAACCTACCAGCATTATGAATAAGCAAAGCAGTATAACATATAATTTATTTGTATTTATAAAGTCCTTCCTGGTTTCCTAATCTTTTAATAGTCCCAAAGTACTGGTTCAGGAAACCAAGAAGCAATTAAGATGTTCAGATAGACATTATACTGTAAAGCAGAAGCAGGCTAAGGGTCGTGTTCCAGTCTATATGTGCTGCCTTTACACACTCTTTTCAGCACCTTTCCCTAGGGTGACACACTAAATATACTTAAGATGAAAGTGTCAGATATGATTGATGTTAAAGGAGCACATGATATCCAGGATGGATAATTCTTTGACTGGTTGTGTGTGACCATCAGAAAGGTTACTCATGGCTTTCTCTGAAAAGATAAAGTTCAGGCTGCCTTCAAAAGAAGCATGAACTGGTTGATCCAGACCCACAGTGTGCTCTGGCTGCTGATCATCTTGCAACCTATGACAGCATCAATTTTACCATTAAGGTTGTGGTTATTTGAACTGAATTAATTCATCTGAGCTTAGTTCCTTTATTACAGCTCCCTAAGGAGTTACGTTTAAACTTAAACATAAGCCTGCAATGACAATTTGATGGATTTCATACTTGCTTCTATTTGTGCATTTTACTTTAAAATGGTGACTGCAATTATTTCAGCATGTTTAAAAACTAGTCAGGGTATTTTGTATAATTTAAGTCTTCATCTCATACTGTCAAGGAAAAAAAGACAGAACAGCACAGTTTGCTTTATGTATGTTTCAAACAGCAGCAGCAACCCACTTTTTTTTTTTTTTTTTTTTTTTTTTTTTTTTTTTACTAAGATAAGTTTTATTTCAAAATGCCAATTTCATTGATCCTGAAGTGCCTTCTATGAAACAGTCTGGGTTTGCCTTCACTGGGAGAGGTCTGCTGAAGATCTTAAGAAGCACTGGGTCATCTGCCAAGACAGGAAAGCTAGCTACGCCAGCCATCTATAATCTTGATTCTTTATGAGTACTTGACATCAACAAGGTAAAGTTCCCTGTTTTGAAGCACACGTCTTTACAGCATTATTCAACATAGGTTACTAATCTGAGATAATGTAATTGAGAGTGTTCATGAGAGTCATTTTATTAGGAGCATTTATGCTACTGGAGGACAAACACATTGTGAAGAATTTTTAATTTTAATTAAAGTAGTTCATTTTAAAGCAACCTCTGGTTGAACTACTGACCATGGTTTCCTCTTCCAGTTCTACTCTAAGATAAAATCTGTTAATGTAATTAAACTTATTTCAGCTCTGATATGGCAGGAAGTAACAACATCATTGAAAAATGTCATCTTGAACTGTCCCCAGAATACTTCTCCATCTTTAGATTGGATTAAGTTCTTCACTCTAGTGATGCTAAACCATAAATTTCCCTACAAATTATTGTTCAGTTATAGCTGTGTATTACTCCTTACACAATTACACTTAATAAGTAGAAGTGCACCCACTTTCTAGCTACCTAGAAGACAAATTCACTATTATTTTACTTTTATATTTTCAAGGCTTCTGAACAGCTTGATGAGAAAAATCTCTGCCATTTTCCATTGGCTACAGCCTTATTCTGGCTTGACTGTAATAGAAGTGGCATCATGCCAAGGAAACCATCAAGTTCAATGTGATTTCCATGTTCCTTTGGAGAACTATGTTTTCCATTTCACAAAAGAGGATTCCCCTCTGAAATATTTCAATCCAAGAACAAGTAGAAAAAAAATTCCACACTGTAAAGTTCAATTGAGAGATGCCAAATAATAGCTACAATATTATGACTTATTCTCCTAGGTATACTTGTAACTTTAGGGCAAACAACTTGCAATGGGGATTTAAAGATATGTCCCTTAATACTAGTCAAAATAACACCTTTTTCCCCTATAATATTTATCACTGGAACTTAAAATAGTGAGCTTCATGTACTTCATTTCTAGAGTGCTGGGGGAAATCCTTCTTAATAGGCATCTGTTAAAACATTTTCTATCAAGAAGAAAGGAAAAGGTCTGTTCCAGCCAGTTATTTCACCATCCCTCTTATTTTTGATCATCTCCAGCATCATATGGAAGCCATCACATTCAGAAAGTTAAAATCGTATTTGTACCAGACAAACCGACTCCGAATATGGATTTTATTTTGGACACCACTACATTTGACATGCTCACTATAATAAGCCAGTTCTTATATTTAAATTGCAAGCATTTCTGTGGTAATTAGAACACAACATTCTCCATTGGTTGTCTGATTGACTTGGGTAGTCTTCAGGACAGCAATTGTCCAAAAGCTCTGTTGCCCTGTGATAAAGAGGTGGGAAGTTTTAGTTTATTTCAGTATCTTTCTAACAACTATTTAGTTAAACCCAGGGCAACAGAAAGTTTAATAAAATGTTAAGTAGCTGAAAACAAGAGCATATCACTCATTTGAACCCCTGGTGTGGCAACATGCACAAAGCTGTGATAACATAGCAACAGAACTGGAAGGAAATGAATATTGGTAATTTTAAGATGCACTAAATTATCTTATAGTGCTTTTGCTGGTCAGAGCATTAAACAATAAAATTAAAGCCTATAAGGGACTGCTTATTTAATAGCTCAGTAGAGTAAGTATGTGAATATGAACGTTTGGACAGTTTCACAGTTAAATCTGTGAATATTTGATTTTTCCTAAAGTAATGGAATTTACTTTGCAGGAACACCAGACTGGTAATAGCCTTTCATTGTTCACTTCTGTTTGACATGTATTCTAAGGTTTTTTTTCTACAGGAAATGATAGACACCTATGAGGGAGATAGTTATCACAGTATCACAGTATCACAAAGGTTGGAAGAGACCGCCAGAAGTATTCTTGGTTTTAACTCAGGATCCATGACAGACTCATTGTCTGACTTTTAATGTGAAGATAATAGTTCAGACAGTGCAAATATTAACAAAATAACATGTAGATCTTATTGACCACTAAATGCTCTGCTGGTATATAATTTCTATGTTAATCAATTAAAGCCAAACAGAGAAATCAGCTGGGCTCAAAAAGCCAAAACCTGGATTGATAAACAGAAGCAAAAATATGTTGTTAGTATTACAATTTTCTGAAATGGGTATTGGTACTGACAAGGAATATTCTGAGCAGAATTCTTAAAAGCTAATAATTTATGAGTATAGCAACAACCAACTTCTGCTGATTGCTTCTTAAATGTTTGAAAAAAATGTTTTTGCCTTACTTAAAATTCAGTTACGTGACTGACATGGAAATATTGTAATTAAGCACTAAATTATTTTGAATTAGGTAGAAATTGAATGCAAAATGGTGTTTCTGTTGACCACAATGCATTTCAGATCTTGCAGAATTTAGAGTTGGGGCTAAGTAGGACAATATATGGGAAATGGAAGATCTAAGTGAAATCTAAAGAGGCAAATATCTTTCTGAGAATGCCAGAGTAAAATATTTTAATTCAACTTATTGCTGGAAAGATTAGGGTTATGAAATAAATGTTCCAGATTAAATGATTGCTACCGTAGATTTCCTAACTGTGTTAAATGAAAGGAAAAAAGGGGATGAGTGGTTCAAGGAACATGCTCTAATACCCCACTTCTCCATCCTACTCATTCAAAGTAAGTTTAGTAGTGTTACAGAGTAATAAAAAAAGAATATTTCTTTCTTCATTTAAAATCTTGGTGTAAGGCTAATTTACTTCTCCATTATTGCTTAGCAAGCCTAAGGTTTCAACAGTGTTAATAATAGCTTTCCTAACCTGAGGAGTATGAGTGCTGAAAAGTCTGGCCCTACCCCCTTACTGTTGGCTAGGAAGTAAAGGACAGGGAAGTGTATATAAGGAATTAAGGGTTTGGCAAGCTCACACAGGATAGTGTTTCTACAGTGTATGATGTATTTTGTGGCCTACCAATGTTCTCCATCTGATTGTTTAACGTACATACACTCACGTAGTAAACCTTTTAAGACTTTCTTAGATATACATCTCATAGAGAGGTAGATTTATTTTGGAGGTGGTTTGCAGCAGATCTTAAGGGTAATTTGACTGCACTGATAGTTAATAATTATTTCATTTCTGATTCTAGTCACCAGGCAAGAAAAATCAATAAATTTTGGAGCCTTGTTAGGACTTCAGAGGAAAATACTCTTGCTTGCTTTTCCCCGTCAGAAATAACAATGCTCTGTTTCAAACTTACTTTTGTTACCCAAGTTTCCTCCTTCTAATTAGGACCTGTGGTCTGTCTGGCAGTTTTCTATATGAGGGAAAGAATCCATAATGGACAAGCTGAACTTTACCTTGTTATCATTCAGCATAAACCCAGTAGCATCTCTTTTAGAAGCAGATTCTTTAGTTCTTTAGCTCCCTTCAGTACTTCAACTGGAAAGTGAAATTGGGGATGTTGTTACTTCTAGTTGCTGAAACTACATTGACTGTATCTTAAAAGCTGATATTTAGAATCACAGCTAAGTTTTGAAAGTGTATTTGCTGAAAATTTTGGATTTATGTTCATTTCACAATAAACAATTTCAAGCTATAAACTACACTAACCCAGTCAGGAAGGAGAGAAAGGAAACAGTCTAAATGAGAAATGTTTCTTTTATTGCAACACCAGAAACATTAGTTGTTCTCTCATATCCTCACACCAGAATATAGGTTAAAGCTTTCATTCCTACTTCACAGAACAACAATTGGCATAAAAAGGGATCTTTGTATCTAAGAATACACAAAACTGGAAAGGCAATTCAGAAATATATCTGAGTCACACACTACAGCCACTACATAGAAAGGGGAATCTGTATGAACATTTCTACAGAGAAGAGCTTCAAACAAATTTTGGTGAGAACAAAAATATAAACAAATTGGAAACAGAAACATTAGACATTCATGTGACTTCATGGTCCACATTATTTGCTCTGGAGACCCTACAGCTTTTGCCTTTAAAGCACATTTGCAATTAGCATTTCTTAAGCTGGGGTATCCATGAAAGCTGGCATAGTTTTGAAAGAACCCACAAGGATAAATAAAAGTACATTCTATGTTATTGTATTTTAATGTTTTGTCTCGCAATTCAGTTCAAATTAAGTTTTATTGTAGCTTTTGTTAGTGCTCAGAAGTACCAGCCAAATTATGCCTAATGTTTTCCAAAGATAATTTTGCTCATTTCTTTTATGATGAACTGCATGATCCTAATTGTAACTATTGCAGTGCCCAGTTGTTATTTTGATATCAAATTGCTGAGGATTTTGTGGTCCTGAAGTGCAAAAACTCTTGTGATGATTGCTAATTGCAACTTCTAATTTCATCTGCAGCAAGACTGAAAATGGGTTTGCCACAGTAATTGAATTAATAAGCTTATTTTACCCATTTGTATATTGCACTGATGCAAACTGCTCGAATTTGTTCGTATTATCTAATTAATTTCAAATGCATAGATAACATTGTCAAACCATGCTGACTTCATTTTCAATTTGCTTTTAAAAGGCAGAAGTACATGAACCTCAAGCTGTTCACTATTATGTTTCCTTAAGTTTGTATAATGACACATTTCAGCAGAGTATGGCCATTTTCTGTTTTACAAATGCAAGATAGATCTGCCTCCAACCTATGTATGGCTTTGTTTAAAGGAGGCTTGTGAGAACAGGAAGTATATAAATAGAATGAGTCCTGCTGGATATTATCGAAGAAAAAATAAGCATGGCTGAAAAATTAGTTTGAATATCAGCTTCAAACTTTCCATTTTGGTGCACATGTAATTATTTTATTTTACAAAATAGTATTTTTAATTAATTGCACCCTTTAATTTATTTATTAAAAAATAAATAAATTCCAAGACAGAAATTTGTTCTACCACACTAACATTAAAAAATGTTCCCACAGTGTGGGGCTTTTAAAAATGACATCATTACATTAGATGGTCAAGTACAGATTATACATGTCCTTAACCAATTGAAGTAACCTGGAAAATATAGGGAAAATATAGGGAAAATATAGGGAAAATAAATGTAGTTGTTCACCAACATTTCAAGTATTTATCCAATTCTGAAATAAATATGAACATTTGGTGTAGTAAATACCACTTTGTGTATGCAGCTGTATAGTCAGTCCTATAGAATGGTCCCAAACTCCATTTTAACAGACACTCTTAAATTCTGTAGGAGAGATTCAGATCTCAATTATAGTACTACACATCCAACATAACTCCATTGTCTTCTACTGGAGTTCTTCCAATGAAATTGAGATCAGAGTCTGGCTGGCTGGTTCTGTATGATTGTCCTGGCAGTGTTAACCTTCCCTGATGTGTACTGCTGGATCCTTCTGCATTTAATAAATTCCTACAGTGTCTTTGGGAGGGTAATAAATATGGGGGCCTGATGTGTTCTTAAGTTTTGTAGGCTGGTACACTATGGGAAACAGTTATCTGGTAACTTCTTTCTCCAGCACATATGGGTATTTCTTAGATAGATGCTGAAGAATCATACACTGAGTTTTAGTCTACTCTGAGATTTCACTGACTTGCTGATTGTTGCAGCCACTGTTCTCAGGGCAGCTGCTGGATGCATGCAGAGTGCATGATTCCTTAGCGGACCAATTGCACGCCACAAAAAGCAAAACAATAACATTCCATGTGTGCCAAGAACAAAATCCTCACATTGGCACCCTTTGATTGGAACAGGCTGCAGAAGCCACCTCCTTGACTTGCTGGTGTCTCTTATTGGGAAAAGTTTTTAGTTTATATATGTGGTTGTATTTTACTGGTTAAGGGATGGATAACAAAGAATATATAAATAACCACGCTGAGCAATAGTCACACACTCTTCTCTCTCTCTCACTCTTGGGTTGGTCTTTCCTGTGTATGAAAACAATAGGAGTACGAGATGGAAACCCTTTGCTCCACAGGCACAAGTGCATGAGTTACAAAGAAAAGCAAAGGGAAGAGAGAGTTCTTCCAGAAGGAAGTTGCACACAGATCTTTGTAAAACTAAAACGCTATTTATAATGAGAAAAAAATTCTGAGATGCTTGGGTGTTGTGGGTTTTTTTTTGGAGATGGCCATTACTTAAACAATTCAAGAATTTGCTAACTCTGTTAATTTTAGGAAGAGAGAAAGTATGTGCAAGTGAGAACCAAACTCTCTACTTCTAGAAATGCTAGGTGTAACACTACTTAATGAAAAAAACAGACAAGCAAACATACAAAAAATCCCTCATTCAACTAGTGTTCTTTTAAAATTTGTAGTGTTTTGAGAGGTCTTTTACTTATCTTTAATGATATGACCATAAACTGTCCTTTGCACTTACTGATAAAAAAACCCTCTCCATCTAAACTTGCTTTTCTGACTAAATACAAAATCTTGGAATGTAAAAGCATGTTATGCAATGCTTTTAGTAGTTACTTTTGTATGTAAGTAAAAGGATTCTTTGTGATCAAATACTTTTTATTTGTTAATCCTTGAATTCTGGAGAGTATCCTTTGAGAAGTTGCAGTGTACCAAAAGACCTGATGTTGCCCCTAAGATACTATAACATTAAGTTAAAATATATATGATGTACTTACTGTGCTTTTCACTTTTCATGAGACACCAAATGCACAATCACAACAGGCCTGCATTTCTATAATAGTTTGTCATATATGTAATTCAAAACTTCTTAATTTCACCTCATTACCTATTGTTGCTTTTCTGTGTCACATGAAATAGTCTTTAACTAAATCTTAAGTTTTTTATTTACCTTTGAGCACCTGTAATCAGCTTTATTTGTGCTGTAGAGCAAGAGTAACATATTAATGTTGATTAATCCAAAGATTAAATATTCCTAGAGGTCTATAACACTGAGGAAACTTTAGTGTGTTGGGAACTTAGCTTGAGATACAAATTCTAGCTTTTTTCAAGCATTTTCCCAGGTAAAAAAATTATAGAATGTTACCAAGTAAGTAATTTAACAATGATTCTCCAAATAACTCTCAAGTGTCAGGTCCAGTATGCTACCAAGTTTATTTGTCTTTGACATTCTTCTCAGAAAGAACAATGACTTATAGGATTTTTTTTATTTAAATAGAAGTTATCTCAAAACTATTATCTGTTATTCTTAATCATAACTGTCTCTGCCTGACTGGAAAAAACACAATGATTTATGGTACTGGAAGAACATTTGTTAAATACATGCAGTACTAGTTAGCCTCCATTCAGTTTACAAATGTATACTTTTAATACAATTCCAAAGTTAAGCCTGCTCAGCAGACAGGAAATTAGACAAATCACTGCCAAGAATAGAACAGAATAAACCAGGTTGGAAGAGACCTTCAAGATCATCACGTCCAACCCATCATCCAACACCACCTAATCAACTAAACCATGCAACCAAGCACCCTATCAAGTCTCCTCCTAAACACCTCCAATGATGGTGACTCCACCACCTCCCCCGGCAGCACATTCCAGTGAGCAATCACTCTCTCTGTGTAGAATTTCTTCCTAACACCCAGTCTGAACCTCCCCTGGTGCAGCTTAAGACTGTGTCCTCTTGTTCTGGTGATTAAAGAGATTAAAAAAGTATTTCAAAGCAATTCTGAAAATCAAGCTATGAGCTGAAATAAAAATTTAAGCCATATTGGAGGTTTTGTGTGCTTCATGCCCATAAGCAAGTCAATAGACAATTCTGCACTTCAATGGGAGCTGAATCTTACCAACTATGCAGTGGGTGGAGGGAGGGTTGTGTACGCATTTAAGAGTACAATGAGATGTACATGTGACTTTCTCTTTCTTCATGGAGATTATGCTGGTTTGTTGGAAAAGAGTCACCAAAGTAAGCACATCAGATGACTATACAAAGGAACATATTATTACTTAGCTTTTAAATGTGGCAAGATAATGAGCAATCTGAATTCAGCTACAGCTTAGAAAGAGCTCTTTACATGAAACAAAAGGTACAGATTTGATTTTTCTCTGAATTCATGCATTGCCAAGAGACTTCTGCACGATTTTTGTCAGTTAAGATACAAAGAATTAGTTTTCTCACAAAGCTCATCTTCTGATAAAAATTAAACATCACTACAAAGTGTAGGAGCTGGAGGTCAAATGCTCTATTTTACTTACCACTACTCAATTTCACATACATCCCCATCATCCTTTAGTTATTCAAAACCCCATACTTGAAAGAATAGAAGCAAATTCCTTCCACTGTTTTTTTGTTCATTGGATTGGTTGGGTTTTGTAGTGTAATCTCAGGATAAGAGTACAGATGACTATTCATCCTTTTTGCACTATGTGCAAAAAGAAAGTCACATTTGCTTCTTTTTCCTTTTTTGGTTTTGATTTTGATATGCAGGCCTTCATAAGAATTTTGTGTTTGAGGAGCACCATGGTAAGCAGAGGTGAATCAAAGTAATGCACATTAATATCAACATGTAAATGTGCATAAAAGCACATAAATATCATAAATATTGGGATTATGAAGGATTATTGTAGCATATTGTAGCCCTCGAGCCTGCTACACTAACTTATTTCTTCTGGCCGGACATTTGTAATTAACCTAGGTGCACAGCTCCCACTATGACTGTGGCAGTCATGCCTTTTATAACTGTTGTGGCTGAATCACTCGGTTGTGAGATAGGACAATAAAAATTTGCTTTTGGTAGTGTTTTGGGAAAGACTGACTTGAAGCAATAATGCTCCTACGTGCTGATTTCAGCTGTAATGACTTTATAGATATAGTGACATTCCTCATTTAACAAAGTGTTTTCCAAACTATGGTATCGTCTCATATAATATGGTAATAATTTCTGACAGGATTTACCTTTCAATCTATTCTACCCAGCATATATAGTACATTAAATGTCACCCTATATGTTCTCTGGCTTCTTTATAGTATCATATGCTTTAATTGAACTCTGATGAGCAGAAAACATAGTCATAATATCAACATTTTAAGAAGCTATTTATGCAATGCAATAATCCTGGTTCGTTACACTTAGAGTCCCTACTATATCTTCATGTAGTTTTACCTTGTCAACTTTTAATTAGTGACAGCAGCATGATGAGACTTTAATTTCTGGAAAGTTAGCTGTTATTAACTGTTAGCTTAATTTGAATTATCTTGATGCTCAAGCAAGATAATTGGAATTTAGTATTTTAACCTATCAGTAGTTTTTATCAGTCAGCAATTTTTACATACACATTGTCTCATATTTGGCTTTTTAATTTGAAACAAAGGCTTTGGTAACTGCCTAATAATTTTCTGCTATTTAAAAAATAATGTTAATCCTTTAACCAGGCATTTATATTGAAGGAGATTGCATGGGACCAAGGATAATACAAAGACAGTTGTTGTTGTGTGCCTTGATATATATAGAGAGAGCCCAGTGTTCTTGGTTTATTTGGTGTTGAAGTCTTCTTGTTGTCCTTCCTTGAAACTGCAGTAATGAAGAAAACTGAAATAAGGTGGAGTAGAACTTTCCTCAAGGAGGATTCAGCTTCACACAAGGGGTTAAAACCACAGTTTAGTAGTGCAGGTCATTATCATGCAAAGAGTTGTTTGAAATTTACAATTATTTACTTATTTGGTTTGATTTTACTGTTCCTGAATTCCATGTAATTTGATTACTCTTGTCCATTTATCTTAACCTGAATACAATGTTGCAGATGCAGCTGTAGAGAATAGAGAATAGTCTATCTGATGAATAGATTAGAATAGAATAGAATAGAATAGAATAGAATAGACCAGACCAGGTTGGAAGAGACCTTCAAGATCATCGCGTCCAACCCATGAACCAATCCAACCCACCTAATCAACTAAACCATGGCACCAAGCATCCCATCAAGTCTCCTCCTGAACACCTCCAGTGATGGCGACTCCACCACCTCCCCAGGCAGCCCATTCCACTCTCTCTGTATAGAACTTCTTCCTAACATCCAGCCTAAACCTCCCGTGGTGCAGCCTGAGACTGTGTCCTCTTGCTCTGATACTGGTTGCCTGGGAGAAGAGACCAACATCCGCCTGTCTACATGTAGATCTTTTCCAGGATTTCCAGACTTCTTTTTTCATTGCGTATGTGCTTATAAGAAGTCACATATATGTGTGTATATATATATATATATATATATATACACACACTTCAAATCTAGCATCTTATCTACATTATTTTCTCTCTTAAAACTCTGCACCATATGGAAACACTGATTAGTCAGTACTGTTATGTCATGTCTGAAAGCTCTGCCTTCTGGAGAAACTACAAAGCATCCATGTAGCAATAAGATTTTTAGAATCCTTCTATTGACCTATCAATTTGCTGCCACCTCCTTATTGGCCTTAACACAGGTACCCCATGCAGAGCTGGCCTGCAAAATTATTTTAGGTCTGTGGAAATGTGGAATTGAATTGAATTGAATTAACCAGGTTGGAAAAGACCTTTGAGATCATCCAGTCCAACCTATCACCCAACACCATCATTTAATCTAAACAATTTTCTCTAAGATTATTTTATTCTGTGTTGTAGTCTCAGATGTCCTCATCATATATTTATTTAGTTCTCCTGCTGCTGGCTGCCTACTTGCAGATACATTTTTTTTTTTTTCCAGAGGATGGCTTTACACATACTTTTAAGAGTAACCTTCACTAGAAGAAAGGGATAGGGTGGGGTGAAACCAAACCCAGGCTTTAAATAAACTGGTAAAAATAGTTAACAAACCTGCTGCTGGAGAAAAGCTCACCAAAATGGACATGCTGACTTTTCCACTGTCTCCATTTGGTCTCGAGAGTAACAATTTTAGAAACCACGATTGGCAATTTGCTTCAGCTACAGCCACCAGTCACCAAAAACCATGATAGAATTGACAAACATGTTCTTACAACATGTCAGATTTTCTAAACAAAACACCCATAAACATATGCTCTCTCTTTTGTGTCTCAAAATAACATTTCTCAACAACAGGGGGGAACAAATATACAACTCTGAACTTTGGTGGACCAAAAATGTGACACATCTTGTTTTGTTCTGTGCACATGTCTGTCAACTTATGCCACATTCAAAGCCTGCCATCAATAACAGGAAATTATGTACACAGCCCTTATGCATTTGTTCAATCCTACTCATCAGTAGCGTAAGCTTGTGGGGGTGGAAAGAATTCAGTATATGCTGTTTTGGAGAGTTGTTTATCTCAGAAGAAAGTGATAATAGAGAACTTCTGTTTCCTCTTGTGTGTGCATGCATGCACGGGTATGAAACCCACGTAGATGCATGTGTATCTGAAAGAGTTGGGAACAGAGCTCTTCACAGCCTGTCCTCTCAGACTATAGGTGAGTATATAAATACCAGACTAGAGAAGCCACAGGACTTGAGGAAACATAAGCACAATTGAGAGATCTAACTATCCCTGAGAATGGTAGTCTGATAAAAGGTGGTTTTTTTCAGCAGTATTAAATGAATGGAAGCTGAACACAAGAGATTTCATGATGGAGTGCCCTGCTATGATCAGGCAGTAATAAGATCTCCTAAATGTTAGCCAGTATGAGAAAGGGGAGAAGAGAGTGGAGGAAATGTGTATTGTGACACTCACAAAATGTACACTTGGCATATGATTTAAAATATGTGGTTATCCATAGCTGCTAACTATAGTGTATATAAATATTCACAGATAATTGTGGCAGGTCTGATAGTGATTTAAAGAGAGCTCTTGCCTTCAGGGAAATTGTGAAATGATCAGTTCTATTTGGGCATAACAATGGTGTCCTGGCTTAAGGCAACCTGTTCTCACAAGCAAGCTCCTCCCCAAAGAACAGGAGGGAGAGCATCACCAAGAGCTCTGTGGTTGAGGATTTTACTGGAAATATACAATTACTTCAGTCCAATGCACATCAAAAACAGAAGTCACAGCAGAAGCCAGTGATAAAACAACTCCCCTACACCTCCTAAGCCTCCAGCCAGCCCAGCAGAAAAGACCAATACCCCAAAACCAGAAATTGGAAGTAGCAACCAGAACAGGAAGCCTCTTATGTTACAATCTGAAGTGCAAGCCCTATGATACTTTGCTCCAGGCAGCACTTTTGTTTTAAAGCTGATGTAATGTTAACATGATTATCAAATGCTCATCAGCAGGTTCAGTTGGCTGAACCCATGACAAGTGGATAATATATTTGAGTAGCATCTTTCTACAGTCATATTTAAAGTCCCATGAAAGACATTTTCTGTCCCATCTATTTATTTTCTGTTAACTCTTAATCTTTTTCTGTTAATTTTCTGCTTTTATATTGAGAACCTTAGATAGCCCCTTGCCTCTTCTCAGTTGAAAGAGCAATGAACTTCTTCCCTGGCAGTCAGAAATCAATGTTCTATGATGGTTTGTATTTTCAGGAAAATCACATTTGTCAGGAAACTGAAGTGCAGTTTGAGACATGTTCCCCCTGTTCCTTCACCCAGGCCTTGGAGTTCAAACTAATTTTTAAACTGAATTTTGCACAGATGAAAAGGCTTTTAGCCTGCTTTAACTGATTAGCTAGTAAAGCTTATTTCCACTTAGAACTAGTACTTATTTTTCTCCACAGTGAGTTTTTGACCATCTGTGGTTTTTTGAACACACAATCATTTTTGCCAACCCAGAACGTGTCCATAGATTTATCAGGATATAAAACACCCTTGTAAAGATCACTGGAGTGTATACACAGAGATAATTATGACTTATAGTCAATCTATTTTCAAAGTTTAAATCTGAGAGTAGTCATTTCATACCATTAAAAGCAAATGGTTTATCATCTCCTCAGACATAAGGAATTCAGCAAAAGGTATTCTTAAGAGATTAGCTCTCAAAAACCCTATGCCTAAACTTTAATTACTGCCTTGCTACTGAAATGAGGATGCCTTTCTCTTTTGTAACTATTCACTATAGGATTTTGGAAAGGGCAGAGATTTTATGAAACCCTAACTTCCAGTGAATCCACAATTCCATGTTTTCAAACCTGAAATATGAAGTACTTTTCTGGGCCCCTCAGTTTAGGAAAGATGTTGAGTTGCTGGAATGTGTCCAGAGAAGGGCAACAAAGCTGGGGAGGGGTTTGGAGCACAAGCCCTATGAGGAGAGGTTGAGGGAGCTAGGGTTGCTTAGCCTGGAGAAGAAGAGGCTCAGGGGAGACCTTCTTGCTGTCTACAACTACCTGAAGGGAAGTTGTGGCCAGGCAACCAGCAGCAGAACAAGAGAACTGTCTCAAGCTGCATCAGCCAAGGTTTTGGCTGGATGTTAGGAAGAAGTTCTTCATAGAAAGAGTGATTTGCCATTGAAATGGGCTTCCTGGGGAGGTGGTGGAGTTACCATCACTGGAGGTGTTTAGGGAGAGACTTGGTGGGGTGCTTGGTGCCATAGTTTAGTTGATTGGATAGAGCTGGATGATAGGTTGGACTCAATGATCTCAAAGGTCTTTTCCAACCTGGTTAATTCTATTCTATTCTACTTTTTAGCAGAATTATCACCTGATGTGTGATCCTGGGAAAGAGGCAGAAGTGAGAGACAGTGCATCATGCTATATTTGTGGAAATAAACCTTTTAAAAGAACTTTTAAACGTGAACTAATCACCTCTTGAAAGGTCAGGGGATTATTAGATCTTTGTGAAGTTCCATCAAGTTCTATGTCACAGAAATGTTTTGGTGTCTGACAACAGCCACAGCAGGCACAGGACAGCTTTTAATGACTGTATAGCTGTCTTACAATATTTGACATCTAGAAAGAAATACATTTCAGAGCTGCTTCAGTTAAGATACTAATCAACAAAATGAAGAAAAGTATAGGAAATGCACCAAAAGAAAAGTATCACCCTATCAGTTCACAGTATTCACAAAATAATTAAGTTTTTCCCCCAAAATACTGGGATTGATTTTCCTCCCCACTCCTCCTTCCATCATTTTTATAGCAGCGATGAATATAAATAAGTCACAGGAAAATTACTTCTCCACTGTTTCACAATGCCTCTCTTATCTAGCAGGCACAGCTGTCACATACCCAAATGCTCTTATGCTGTCTATGGATGGAAATATTAATGGTTATGTCTTTTAATAACACCCCCCCCACACCTTATCAAAGTACATAATGAATTTTAACTAGCCTATTTTTTTTTTGTCTTGTAAGATGTAATGACTGATTACTTTATCCAGTCCACCAAAATGTCTTTATTTGTGTCTCCCTCTCATAATGACAACTGTCACTAGAATAACCGGCAGATACATATTATAAAATGTATGCATACATGAAAAGTACACCTTGTTTTCTGGTCTTTCTGTCACAACTTATGCATTTCTAAGAAAACACACAAGGAAAAATGTCTAGAGATATGTCGTGTACAAACTAATCAGTTAAAGTTTCTAAGAGAACTAAATACTGATTTTTTCACTTGGAGGTTATCCAAGGGAAATGGATGATTTTTTTTTTTTTATGTAAATGTACTGACAATTTTGTCTTTATACTTCAGTGAATGGAGTTAGTAAAATAAAAATATTAAACTAATTTTTATCATTTTAAAATAATTTTATACAGTTCTGTGATATAATATTTGAGAACTTGATGAATTTGTCTTCTTCATCTACAGCTGAAATTGTTGGGGTTTTTTGTTTGATTGGTTTGTGGGCTTTTGCTTTTTGTTTTAAAGAGCTGTAAGTTTTTCATGGAGCTAGACATGACATGAATTTATCACTCTATGGTTACACATATGTAAGAGAGGAAATTATTTCTCTTCTCCCAGGCAACCAGCACCAGAACAAGGGGACACAGTCTCAAGCTGTGCCAGGGGAGGTTTAGGTTTGAGGTGAGGAGAAAGTTCTTCACTGAGCAAGTCATTCATCATTGGAATGGGCTGCCCAGGGAGGTGGTGGAGTCACACCGTCCCTGGAGGTGTTCAAGAGGGGATTGGACATGGCACTTGGTGCCATGGTCTAGTCATGAGGTCTGTAGTGACTGGTTGGACTTGATGATCTTTGAGGTCTCTTCCAACCTTAGTGATACTGTGATACTGTGATTTTGTAAATATACTTTGTCAGCCTTTACAACTTTTTTCAACTATATTAAAAAAATAGTTAATTACTTAATTAGTTAAGGGCCACAGGGATGATCAGAGGACTGGAGCACCTCTCCTATGAGGACAGACTGAAAGAGTTGGAGCTGTTCAGTCTGGAGAAGAGAAGGCTCCGAGGTGACTTAATTGTAGCCTTCCAGTATCTGAAGGGGGCCTACAAGAAGGCTGGGGAGGGACTTCTCAGTCTATCAGGTAGTGATAGGACTAGGGGGAATGGAATGAAGCTGGAGATGGGGAGATTCAGGCTGGATGTGAGGAGGAAGTTCTTCACTGTGAGAGTGGTGAAGCCCTGGAATGGGTTGTCCAGGGAGGTGATTGAGGCCCCATCCCTGGAGGTGTTTAAGACCAGGCTGGATGAGGCTCTGGCCAGCCTGATCTAGTGTGAGATGTCCCTGCCCATGACAGGGGGGTTGCAACTAGATGATCCTTGTGGTCCCTTCCAACCCTGACTGATACTACTAAGAGTATTTCAGGAGATTTTAAAAATTGATACTACATATGTAAAAAAGAAATCGCTTCTGAATGAAAGACTACACAGTATCTTCCTTATGATTACAGTTCAAAGATGTTTTGGTTTTGTCACCTAGAATCACAGAATTGTAGAACACTTTTGGTTAGCAGGAACCCTTAAAGATGATCTAGTTAAAACCCCCTGCAGAAAGTATGGATCTATTTAACCAGATCAGGTTGTTCAGATCCCTGACCTGGAATGTTGCCAGACACAGGGCATCTACTGGGCAACTTGTGCCAGTATTTCACCATCCTCGTTGTGAAAAATAGTATAGAAAAAAATCATGGGAGCATATGTTAGAATAGAATTAACCAGGTTGGAAAAGACCTTTGAGATCGAGTCCAACCTATCACCCAACACTATCTAATCAACTAAACCATGGCACCAAGCACCCCATCCAGTCTCTTCCTAAACACCTCCAGTGATAGTGACTCCACCACCTTCCTGGGCAGCCCGTTCCAATGGCCAATCACTCTTTCTGTGAAGAACTTCTTCCTAACATCCAGCCTAAACCTCTCTTGGCACAGCTTGAGACTTCATCTTCTTGTTCTGGTGGTGTTGTACTGCATCATTTGCAAAGACAGTTTTTATTATCTTTGAAAAATTTGGTTAGTAAAGATCAGTAATACATAGATTTGACTACTGACCATATCATTTATACAGCTGAACTATTTCTAGAATTGTAGTAAGCAATACATGCACAAATGTATTTGATTCATTTTCTGTGCCACAATGCAGTGAAATTTGGCATTTACTTTGTAATATTTATTAACTTATTTTTGGTAGTAATCTGGTTGATACATTGTAATTGCCCTGGGAGTGAGTTTTCTCTGAGCCTTACTTCTTGTGGGAGTTCATGCTACTGTTTTATGTTGGTCACTGGGAAATTGCCTCTAGCATAAGGAGTCTAAGTCTTCTTCAAAAATATGATGTCCTCTCTCCTGAAGTTTCAATGGCTTCTTGTTAGGGTTTTCAGTTCATGTGTATGAAATTATGACCAACATTATATATGGTAAGGGGTAATGTTTTTTGCTATACATTTTTGCTTTATAATTTTAAACTAGAGATATAATATGCAAGAAAATGATTAAAAAACCATGTTTTAAGAAGACAGAGAAGCTTAATTGTAGTGAAAGGATGGTCTTATTTTATCAGAAATGTCAAAATTTGTTTTAAACTGGCAAGGAGTAACAGATGTTTGTTTTGTACATCATAGTTCGCTCTTTGTGGGAGTATTTTCTATGTGTAAAGCCTTTTGATGAAAAGGATAACTGATAAAATTAGAGCTGTTATGGACCTATATGATAATTCAGAAGGTGTGTCAAACCTTCAAAGTGTTCTAAAAATACAACCCCCAAATTACACCTTATTAGGCTTGCTTTAAAACGAAGATGTTTGTTTTCAAAATGTATATTAAAAAGGAAATTCTCCCACACTCTTGTTGAAAATGTTTTCATGTTTCTTAATGTGTAAGTATAAAGTTAGGCAAAGTGATGTTACCCACAGTTCTGTAGCATTCTACTTCTTTATCATTTCTTCAATGCACAAAATTCACATCAAGCTGTACCTCATACAGATGAATATGCCACAAATAATTTTAACTTCTTCCCATATATTAAGAGAATTAATTTTTGGTTGGATAGGTAAACATTGTTCTGTATATACGAATAGGCCAAGCTTCAGAAGAGAAAGGAAATTGAATTGATGTCATGCTGCTTCTGTCAAGATCCCATATGGTCTCTGCGTATTCAGGAGCTCAGTAGTGTAGGCACTATGCCAACAAATTCCTGAATGTGCAGGCTATAATAGCTCTGAGCTGGAGTAGAGATGAGAAAGTTCTGTCTATTTAGTCCATCTTACACAGAGGGCACATCTTTCTTTAGGATGTGTTTTCTACTTCTTCAGTTTATAATCACCAGGCTAAGATGCTTTCTGACCTTGTCTTGAGGAAAAAAATGTAGCAGCTCATTGTAAACCACAATTTTTATTTTCATTATATGTTTAGAAACTATATTTTTGGTCATAGATAGTTAGCTGTTACATGTGAATAAAAATAGGATCCTATCAGAACAAAAGGCATTATGTTTGACCCAAGATCATATGTTCACTGTAAAAAAGAGGTTTCTGTTTTGAAGACAAAGCAGTTAATAAATCACCCTCTCGTGTATGAGAGAATGCCAAATACAGAATCACAGAATCACAGAATGTTAAGGGTTGGAAGGAACCTTGAAAGATCATTCCAGTCCAACTCCCCTGTCAGAGAAGGATCACCTATACCAGATCAGCCAGGAATGCATCCTGGCAGGTTTTTAATATCTCCAGAGTGGGAGACTACACAATCCCCCTGGGCAGCCTGTTCCAGTGTTCCATTATTGTAGAAAAAATTTTCCTCATGTTTACATGGAACTTCCTATACCTCAACTTCCGCCCACTGCCTTTTGTCCTGTCATTGGGCATCACTGAGAAATAACAATGCATTGAACTAATGCTTCCCACTAAGAATTTAAGCTGACTTGAAGTGATACTGCTTTTAATTTGGTATTGCTGAAAGAGGCATACTACCTCTTTAAACTGTGCTTAAGCCTAATGTTTAGCTATGTTATGCTCAAAGAGGAATTGCTGATGTAAAACTACTTTGATTACACTATTGACACTTCACACAAGCCTTGTGCCTAATTCTTTCTTTATTTGTCTTGATTTTGGAAAAAAGAAATGTAGGCTTTAATTCCACATTTGAAAATTTGGTTATTATTCCAGCTGAATGAAAGCTGCAAGCTCATTTGACTTCTTCTATCCCATCTTCCAGGAAAAAAAAATATTCCTAGCTGAACTGCTTCTTAAACCTTTCTAGAGATCTGTTTCTTAAAACATAAATGAAAGTTTTAGCTTTTTCTGTGTTTATTTGAAACAGTCCTTTTAACTTTATCATTCCATAGGCAAAAAGAGTGCAAGAAAGGAACTGTGCAGTAAGCAAATCATTACTTGCTGTCTAAGCTGTCAGCTCGTGGTTTGGACTGCAACACTCTGTGCTGGGTTAGGAACTGGCTGGAGGGCCGAGCCCAGAGAGTGGTGGTGAATGGTGCCACATCCAGCTGGCGGCCAGTCACCAGTGGCGTCCCCCAGGGATCAGTGGTGGGCCCTGTCCTCTTTAACATCTTCATTGATGATCTGGATGAGGGGGTTGAGTCAGTCATCAGCAAGTTTGCAGATGACACCAAGTTAGGAACAGATGTTGGTCAGTTAGAGGGTTGAAAGGCTCTGGGGTCAGAGTGGCTGTAGAGCTCCCAAACAGAGAGGGACCTGGGGGTACTGATTGACAGCCGCCTAAACATGAGCCAGCAGTGTGCCCAGGTGGCCAAGAGGGCCAATGGCATCCTGGCCTGTATTAGGAATAGTGTGGCCAGCAGGAGCAGGGAGGTCATTGTGCCCCTGTACTCTGCATTGGTTAGGCCGCACCTTGAGTACTGTGTCCAGTTCTGGGCCCCTCAGTTTAAGGACATCGAGACACTTGAACGTGTCCAGAGAAGGGCAACAAGGCTGGTGAGAGGCCTTGAGCACAAGCCCTATGAGGAGAGGCTGAGGGAGCTGGGATTGTTTAGCCTGGAGAAGAGAAGGCTCAGGGGTGACCTCATTGCCCTCTACAACTACCTGAAAGGTGGTTGTAGCCAGGAAGGGGTTGGTCTCTTCTCCCAGGCAACCAGCACCAGAACAAGGGGACGCAGTCTCAAGCTGCGCCAGGGGAGGTTTAGGCTGGAGGTGAAGAGAAAGTTCTTCACTGAGTGAGTCGTTCGTCATTGGAATGGGTTGCCCAGGGAGGTGGTGGAGTCACCGTCCCTGGAGGTGTTCAAGAGGAGATTGGACGTGGCACTTGGTGTCATGGTCTAGTCATGAGGTCTGTGGAGACAGGTTGGAGTCGATCCTTGGGGTCTCTTCCAACCTTTGTGATACTGTGATACTGTGATACTGTGATACTTTGATTAAAAAACCCAAACAAAATAGTTACATGTTAATTGCACTTTTACCTCTACAAATTCCAGTTCTCTCAAGTCACACAACAAGACAAGGCTTACTGCCATCCCATACTAACACATCTTAGACAGCTAGGAAAAATTAGTCTGGAGAGTACCTCTGGAACCCTCCTAGACAGCCTTCTGCTTCTTTCAGCAGACTAGCTCCCCATTGTCTCCAGCATGGACTGTTGGGTTGCTTGATCTGACATGCAAGATTTTTGCATCTGACTTTGCTGAACTTTTGGTAATTCCTTGCAGCCAGTTGCTTCATCTCGATGAAGTCCCTCTGAGCTCTCCCTGATAGGGTGGGACTAGACCATCTTGCATCCAAGTCACTAATGAAAATGTTCAACAGCACCAGTGCTGTTACAAATGCTGAGAAACATTACTTACAGCTGGTTTCCACTTACTTATTAGTAAAGGGCACTATGGGAGGCCATTCTAAATGGTTTACTAAGGTCAAGACAGCAACATCCACTGTCCCCAGAGAAGCACATTTCGCTGTAGGAGGCAATGAGGGCAGTCAAGCACCATTTGTGCTTGATAAGGCTAAACTGTTTTTTCCCCAAACACATTCTTTTCTGTATGTGCTCAGAAATAAATTTGGAGAGGATTTGCTTTGTACTTTTCCTGGTTACTGATGTTAGGCTGACCAAGATCCTCCCTGTTGTTTTTTTTGTTTGTTTGTTTGTTTTTGTTGTTTTTAAGATATGTTTAGCTAATATTTGCCTCTAGCAAACAACTGTTCAATATCACCCAGCTCCTTTGAAATCCTTGGAGGCTTTCTGGCTGCTCACATTGACTTATGTCCACTTAAGTAGTACTTGCCCAAAACTTGCCCCTAGGTGCAGAAAGCTGATATGCCTGAGAGAGGACCTTGCCAGACCAAGGAACAGGAGGTATAAAGTTCCCCAGACTTAGGCTAACTTCTGTTGCATTGCCTACCACTTTCCTGAACAAGCCAAAATGCAATCTTCTGGAGCCTGGGTACTTAACTGTGCTATTGCTTTTCTTCACTCCTCTCAGGGTCTTAAACAGCACTGCTTCGTGATCAGTCCAGTCAGGGCTGGCAATTGCTGTTACATCCTTGATTAGGTCTTCCTTGCTTATGTGCAGCAGCAGTAACTCTCCTTGTACCTCCTTGTTCTGTCCGATATCTGTGCCAAAATATCTCCACTGCATTCCAGAAATGCATGGGATTGTTTGCTTGCACCCCCTTGCATTGCCCGTCCAGCAGCATTTATTAAGAGGCCTTCTTGAACCTGCTAAAAGAAGAGAAAAAAGAAACACCGCTCACTAATGTTCATCTTGAAGTCAGCATAATATTTAAAGCAAAAATCCAGGCATGTATGATGTGTGTCCAATGCACAATTTCAACATTCTTACTGGTCAAAACTGCAGTATATTTGAAACAACAGCTAAAACTTCCTCTATGTATGTTCACGTTTTGTGCTTCAATTTTCTGTTAGTAACAGCAGCAGGAGTATTTCATATGGCCGTGCTTAAACTTTTTTATGACAGTACCATGCAGAGTACTCTGAGGTCTTAGTACTCTGAGGTCTTAGTTCTCTAAGGCTATAAAATGGGACCTTTTAATGCAGGCAGTGTCTGCTTTCTTCACTGCATTAGTTTTCTTCATTGTGAATACTCTCTGGAAGGGGATAGCAGCCTGACCTTCCTCACATTGCTTGCAATAACTGGGGCCCTTATAAAGAAAAGGGATTTGGCAGTTTTTTCATTATAACTTTAATATTCCTGACAGTGGACTATAAGTGTAGGAAAGAAGTGGACATGCTTGAAAACCACTATGAATTACAGGGACAAACAAACACAGACACTCCCTCCACGCACACAACACCTTTAAGGAGAAAAAAAAAGGGGGGGCGGGGAAGAAGAAAATAGTTTGGTTTCTCACTTTGCAAAGATGGAACTATGGGAAGAAAACAACAAAACACCCTCATTCAGTTTTGCAATGTCTCAGAGGCAAACAACTACAAGAACAAATGTCTTCCAGTCTGACACTTTCTTCCAGAAACTGTTTAACTAAGGCTCTAGTAAACAAAAAGAGAACATTTACCAATCCTTTGTGATTTAAAGTAGTAGATCACATGAATATTAATAAATTACTCTTGTATTTTCAGTATTGATTAAAATATTAAAAATAGACACATTAAAAAATTATACATGTTTAGCCCTTTGCAAGTATAACTCAAAAATCTTTAGTACGAGATTTTCTCTTTCTGAAAGACCTCAGTCTCAGGCTGCGCCAGGGGAGGTTCAGGCTGGATGTTAGAAAAAAGTTCTATACAGAAAGAGTGATTGCACATTGGAATGGGCTGCCTGGGGAGGTGGTGGAGTCGCCATCACTGGAGGTTTTTAGGAGAAGACTTGACGGGGTGCTTGGTGCCGTGGGTTAGTTGCTTGGGCGGTGTTGGATTGGTTGATGGGTTGGACGCGATGATCTTGAAGGTCTCTTCCAACCTGGTTTATTCTATGTATTCTATGTATTCTATGTATTCTTTCAGAACATCAACACCAACAAAGCTGAACTGAGGAAATATTCCAGCTCTTTGAACAAAACTGAAGTTTTTACTGCTTTTAATTGCACTGTTTCAATTTCCTTTTGATTCTCCTTTTAAATATTTCCACTTCTCACCAGGTGTATATTCCTTTTTGTTGTTGTTGCTTCATCACTTCAAAATAATTCTTGTATTTCTTTGTTTCCTTTATTTCCACACCCCCCCACCCCCCCCAGTAATTATTTCCAAAAGGAGAAAAAAAACAAATTTTAAAAGAAGTATTTCCAACAGGAGAAAATCATCAGTAAAAATTCCATGCAGGTAGCTGCCAAGATATGAAGTTCAAACTCCATATGGATGTAAAATTACCATACATTCATATGTCTCCTTTGGAAAAGAAGATATTTTCTTTTAATAGAAATTCTTCACTGAACAATATTAATAGTTATTCCATTCTTTGGAGAAGGAGGAGGACCCAAACCCACCAAGTTAATTTTCCTTCCTTGCATCCCACTTGTATCAAGTGACGTAAATGTCAAGGAATTAATATGCATGAAAATGCCTTTGATAAAGGCTTTTGTGCAAGTGTTTGACCTTACTTATGTGCTGAAATTAGTAGAACAGCCTTACTGAATGGATCATCTACTGTGTCTGGTCTGATATAAATTCTCTAGGTAACTCAATTATTATGACTTACTTCTGACTAACAAAAAGTAACAATTCACTACCATGTAAGCACTGAAGAAAAGAAATATTCTTGGGTTTAGAACATGCTCCAGACAACTGCAACAAAACACATGCAATTGCTTAGAGCAGGAATACTGGTAATGGCAAATACTACTCTCATTTATATAAAATCTCACAACCCTGGAGGTGTTCAAAAAAAGGATTGGATGTGGCCCTTGAAGCCATGGTTTAGTTAGTCATGAGGTGTTGGGTGGTTGGACTTGATGATCTCTGAGGTCTTTTCCAGCCTTATTGATTCTATGAACACTTGGAGCTGGTATTAATCTTACAAGGATCTTATGTATCTTAATTGTATAAATTTGAAATTGGAGCACCCAAGTAACTGCATCAGTACATCTTAGTGATATGGAATAGCAATATTCTTCCAGTTAGAAGAAAAGTAAACAAATGCATATAGTCCAGATCACATATTTGGTTTTACAGAAAAATATCTCCCTATTTTTCCTTTCTATAATTCAACTCCATAAATGATAAGGTTTCATTTGGCTCAAGAAGTAGTTATTTTTGTCAAAGAAGAAATCTGAGATAGAAGCTGCACCATCTTGAGACCATGCTTAAAGACTTATGATGATCAAATATCTAATGGATGAGTTTTTCAGCATTCCAGCTGCAGCATGTTTAAAATAACTTTACTGCAGGTTTTTTCTATCTTGTAGGCAATAACTTTTCAATCACACTTGTGTCTCTTGGCAAAGATTATCCAAGTTATTTTCCCTAACTCTGAAGATGAGCATGCTTTAATTTCTTTCTTTATTTTTTTTTTTCAGGAAAAAGCTTGTTAACAGAAAAAGTTTTGATGGAAGCTTTAAATGAGCAGTATGAGAGAGGAGATTTATTTTAGCATTTAAGATAACAAGGTTTTCCTGGTTTGGTACTGAGTGGAAACAGTTTTGTTTTTAACGTGACAATCACCACATTGTATGGAGTGAAATCAGTATTTATGAACACTAGTTTATAGGTTTCTGTCTAAAAATTCATTCTGAATATTTTCTCTATTAAAATTAAGACCACATTATTTGACCAGCAGTGTACCATTTTAATAGCCTGCTCTGCAAGGTGGCTTGCAAACCGAGAAATTAAGCAAGTCCTTCTGAATTTTTAATCCGTTAGTTAAGTTTCTTTCAGCCATTCCCCTGTGACCAGAGAATGTAATGCTGTGACTTGTTTACTCAACAGAAAATTAACAGCATAGATACTGCTGAATACCTTGCCTCCAACAGTTGCTTTTTTTTTTTGCAATGACTGGCTTTGTTGTGTTTCTCATGCCACCTGTATCCAGTGCTTTTATACTGTTAGGTTAACCTGACATGCACAGAGGCAGTGACATTGGGTAATGAGGATGCCCATGTGTGTGGTCAACAAAAGATAGAAATTGATCAGAATAAGTGGTACAATCAGGAAAAAAACTTCAACCAGACCAAAAAACCCAACACGCAGGCTAAGCAATATCTGCTCACACAAGTCCTTTTTAGGGTGTTCTAGAAGCAGTATTTTTTAACAAAAGCTAGCCAAGTAACAGATAGCACTTTTCCTGGCAATTTCAGCTCCCTTAACATCCTCAGCTATGACAGCATCAACTATGCCGTAGCACTTATTATAACAGAGAGGGATTTCCCTGTTTAATTGTCTAATATTCCATCCTGCTTATTCTTGTAGTAGCTATCCTTCAACTTCACCACATAGATAAGCTCCTACTTCTTGAAGAAATGAAGATGAGCTCCTCCAGCACTGCAAATATCAGCTATATCAATGCCCTTCGCATACAAAAAACCCCAACAAAACATAAAAAAACCAACACAAAACAACAACAACAGAACAACCACACACAAACCCCAAAACCCAACAAAAAAACCTCAACAAAACCCCCAAACAATAAATCTTTCCTGACACAGATGTGTACTGTGTAGGAAGCATGAGTAAATTGCTGGACAGCAAACTTGAGGGGGTATCAACATAAAAGGAGCTTTAAGTACATTAAGCTAGACTTCTTTTAGCTCAGGCCTAGAGTATATACAAGGAAATACACTAGATTATGTAATGAACTATTACGCACTTGTGTTTCAGAGCCCTTCAAAACAGAAACCTTATAAACAGTATTCGAAATAACTATTCAGTTTTACCAAGAGAATTTAATCTGAGTTTTCAAAGTAGCAAACCACAAAAATGCATCTGTATCATTTCATTGTTATCAGCTTGCTTGCTTACTTTATGACATATTTCAGTGTACCAAATAGATTTTATCGTAATTTCTGTATTCCAATCACAAAGCTGTTTGATAAGCCATTCCATCTTTGCACAGACTATTAGTTCTCCTATTTTCCATTGTAGCGACCATCTGCACCTTACTTTACTGCCTAGTATCCCTGTAACAAAAGTTAAGCTTCCTTGCATAGAAAAACAGTTACAGAAATGTATTCAAAGTATCTAGCTAAAGCTAGCTGTTGATCATTACAGTTAAAGAGCTGGAAATAAGTATTAGACTCTGACATGTCCAGTCTGAGGTAAAGTCTTTGAGTCAACGTACAGGTTCACATAAACTTAGCTTTTCAGATCGGTGTTCCATATGTATACCAGCTTGAAAACTAAAAGCATTCAGTGAACATATTCTATATTTGCTTTGTTTAACTTACATTAAAGTTTTGTGCAGAGTTTCTGACCTTTCATATAAAAATATGCATGAATTATATGCTTTCACTGTAAGTTGAATTAGGAAATTAAAAATAAAATCATTCATGATATTGGTAATGAAATTTTCAAGAAGGAAGCCTATAAAGGCTATAAAAAATTAGAATATCATAGATGAAAACTTAAAGCAAATAGATATTAATGAAGCAGACACTGCATAGACTAGTTCCTGATGTAGAACAGCTTTGGTGTTTATTTCCCTGGTGTTTACTGCAAAAGTGAAAAGTCTAAACTCTTCTAGTTTATTTTAGGATGTAATTGTAATTGGTAGTCAAACATCCATGTATGTATGGACTGTGTATTTCTTTCTATATATGTGTACATATATGTGTCTATGTATAAGGGACACATATATATACAGATACATATTTTGCATATATAGAGATAGATATTTTGCATATATATATGTCTATTGCATATATATTTCCTTGCAATTATAGCTTTGTAAAACTGGGTGTTCCCCATTGGTGACTAGAACTGATGAAAAATATCCAGGGGAAGCTTAGATGACAATCCAAAACTAATTTTCTTAGGAAAACATTTTTTCTTTGAAAAACTTTAGTCTCCAATCTCCAGAGATATGGTAGAAAGCAAAAGAGAAAGTGGAGTATTAATCCTGCAGAACGTGGAGTATGAACCCTGCTAGCCACCTAGTCCCTTAGAAAAGTATATATAGAATTAAAAAAATAATAATAATAGAATTACATAGAATAAACCAGGTTGGAAGAGACATTCAAGATCATTGCGTCCAACCCATCAACCAGTCCAACCCACCTAATCAACTAAACCATGGCACCAAGCACCCCATCAAGTCTCCTCCTGAACACCTCCAATGATGGTGACTCCACCACCTCCCCTGACAGCCCATTCCAATGGGCAATCACTCTCTCTGTATAGAACTTCCTCCTAACATCCAACCTAAACCTCCCCTGGCGCAGCCTGAGACTGTGTCCTCTTGTTGTGGTACTGGCTGCCTGGGAGAAGAGACCAACATCCGCCTGTCTACAACCTCCCTTCAGGTAGTTGTCACTATAAATCAGGTTTTTAAAGTTGATTGAGCAGAGTTATTTCTATCTGTTCCATCTTTCCCATTTCTACATACACTGCTCTTGAAAAAAAAAACCAAATTGAATGGAAGGATAGGAATAACTCTTCTAAATTGACACTAATTTAAGACAACTGTAGCAAGAATTTTTTTGGAATGTCTCAAAAGGAAATTATTTGTCTGTTAAAGGTAGTGTAGCAACATAAGAAATCTGTCAAATTACACTGCATTCTGAATTCTCTCAATCACAGTGTTTAAAAAAGTATATTAAACTGATATAAGGGTGGTCTTGAAACTTCATTACTGAATATTTTGATTTATTTTTGAGTTTCTCAAGAGCTTAAAAATTCTATATGTGTGTGTACACTTGATAATTTTATGGGCTTTCCTGAACCAAGGGAACCTCAGCAGGGGGCTGAGGGAGTCAGCTGGATCTCACATGGGTGACAGCAGGTTTAAGAACTGGATCATGCCAGGAGCAATGGCAGAGGGTTTAAATGAGATGTAATCAAAACTCAGCTACTGAGGTGAGAAGCCTGTGGATCAGGGGTCCCTCAAACTCAGGGGCAGGTGAGAGAGCCACTGGGAGCTCACATGACAATAGCTGATGAGAGCTGGTTTGGGCCTGAAGTAATGATGACCAAGCCCCATTTCATGTATAAAAGAAGCCCCTGGGGAGTGGCAGCAACTGGGAGCTCTGCAAACAGGTGCTGGTATGTCAGCCAGGGCAGTTGAAATAGTCAGGGTGCTGAAGCTCTGCCAGCTCTATGAAGGAGAGATGTTTTTCACCTGGCAGAAAGCCATGGTTACTCTAAACTCTGCACCCACCACAACTGACACAGCTGCCCAAATAGAGATGCAGTGGGAACATGCAGTCACCCATCTGTCAGGCTGCATAATGTGCTCTGTCCCTATACAGAACAGGACAGTATTGGTGAGCACATCAGTGGGAGATGTGCCCAGGAAGAATTCCTCCAGTTACTGACAGAGGTCTGGGAGGAAGTGAATAGCTTGAGGGGTATTAGGGAGTGTGAGTGAAGTCATATTTATCATATGATGTCCATGTTATAAGTTTAAATGATAAACATTTGGGGTTGTACAGAGAATTCATCAATAATTATATAATTTTTCTAATAATCCAGAGAATTAAAGTTGAGAAATTGTTGGAATGGTCAGCCATATGAGGTTCCACAAAGCCAAGTGCCTGGTCCTGCACGTGGGTCACAATAATGCCATGCAACACTACAGGTTTGGGTAGGTACGAATGGAAAGTTGCCCAGCAGAAAAGGACGTGGGGTGTGTTGGTCAGCAGCTGGCTGAATATGAACCAACAGTGTGCTCAGGTGGCCAAAAAGGCCAACAGCATCCTGGCTTGTATGAGAAATAGTGTGGCCACTAGGACCACAAAATGATCATGCCCCTCTACTTGGCACTGGTAAGATTACACCTTGAATATTGTGTTCAGTTGTAGGCCACTCAATACACAAAAGAAATTGTAGTGCAAGAGCACGTCCAGAGAAGGGCGGTAAAGCAGATGCTTCAGTCTTACATGGAGCAGCTGAAGGAACTGAGGTTATTTAGTCTGAGGAAAAGGAAGCTGAGGGGACATCTTCTGACTCTCTGCAGGTACCCAAAAGGAGGTTCTAGAGAGGGGGTGTCCTTCTCTTCTCCAAAGTAACAAATGATAGGACAAGAAAAAGGCCTCAGGTTGCATAAGGGGAGATACAGAGTGGACATTAGGAACCACAAGGGTTGTTAAGCATTGAAACAGGCTACCTAGGGAAATGGTTGAGTTACTATTCCTGGTGGCATTTAAAAGAAAACATGGTACCCAGAACGTGGTTTAGTGGTGGAGTTGACAGTGCTAGGTTAAGAGTTGAACTTGATGATCTTAAAGGTCTTTTCTGACCTAAGTTATTCTGCAATAGAATAGAATAAACCAGGTTGGAAGAGACCTTTGAGATCATCAAGTCCAACATATCATCCAATGCCATTTAATCAAATAAACCATGGCACCAAGCACCCTATTCAGTCTCTTCCTAAACACCTCCAGTGATGCTGACTCCACCGCCTCCCTAGGTAGCCCATTCCAATGGCCAATCACTCTTTCTATGAAGAACTTCTTCCAGCCTAAACATTCAGCCTAAACCTGTCCTGATGCATCTTGAGAGTGTGTCCTCTTGTTCTGCTGTTGGTTGCCTGGGAGAAGAGACCAACCACCACCTGGCCACAACCTCCCTTCAGGTAGTTGTAGACAGCAAGAAGGTCTGCCCTGAGCCTCCTCTTCTCCAGGCTAAGCAACCCTAGCTCCCTCAGCCTCTCCTCATAGGGCTTGTGCTCCAAATCCCTCATCAGCTTTGTTGCCCTTCTCTGGACACGCTTCAGCAAGTCAACATCTTTCCTAAACTGAGGGGCCCAGAACTGGACACAGGACTCAAGGTGTGTCCTAACCAGTGCTGAGTACAGTGGCAGAATGACTTCTCTGCTCCTGCTGGCCACACTGTTCCTGATAGAGGCCAGGATGCCATTGGGCTTCTTGGCCACCTGGGCACACTGCTGGCTCATGTTCAGCCTACTGTCAACCAGTACCTCCAGGTCCCTTTCTGCCTGGCCGCTCTCCAGTCACTCTGACCCCAGCCTGTAGCACTGCATGGGATTGTTGTGGCCAACATGTAGAATCTTAAGATAGTAATAATTATATCTAAAAATATTATATGGGTAAAATAATATATATTGGTGGATTAACCGCCTTAATATTTTAATGCAAACTTTTAGGATTTGAAATCCTGCTAAAATAATAAAAAAGCTCTGAATGGAACCTTACACTGGGTGATTCCGACAATTAAAGCCACAATATGGATAAAGGAAGATGAAATCCCTTTTAAAATTTCTAGTTTATTTGCATGATAAAGCAGCCACTTCCTGTAGGAATTCTGCTTCTTGAATTTGTGTATTTTTTTCTGCAGGGCTTCATAATTTATGCAATCTACTTGAATACAGTATAGCTGTTACTGAGTATGGGGAAGCTCATATTCACAGTGTAATTAAGTTTGAAGATTTATCTGGTGCCTTGTTTCATGGCCAAACTGGTACTTTTAGTCAAAGAACTTCACTCCAATCTTCAGCTATTTTTCATTGCCAATTAATTTGCTGGGTGCAGCTATGGAGAAAATGTCACAGTGACAAGCACACACAGTACTTTACAACTGCGTGGTATCATCAAGACACTTCTGTCATTCTGAGGAATTGAATAACTGGTAGAATTATACCATCCTGAGTACAAAGTACAAAAGTAGAAACAGCAAGAGGCACGAATCCTCTTGGTTAATGTGAGAAATGGGAATCCCTGAAAAGAAAAGAACATAAGCAAATCCCTGTACTGACAATTGGAAGGGCCTGTCATAGTCAGTGATTCAAATCATATAGTAAGTATAGTAAGCAGGGCTTCAGTTTTATAGCCTAATCAACTCCAAGTATTATAACTAGCCAGTTTCCAATATCCAGGCTGGAAGCTAAGTAATATTCTTACTTTATGGCAAAAGCACCAGAAAATGATCTGCCATGGAATAACTTCATGCTGAGTAGCCTTCAGTATACTGTTAATCAAAGTGATTGGCACCTGAATTTGAGCCCTCGGGTTAATCCAACTCGCTAAACTGCTATGTTATCAATCTTTCTTCACACTCCTGTATATTTATTGTATTTTTTTAATAGAAGTGCAGCACTTTAAACATCTGTAGCAACCTTTAGAATTTAAAGGTAAAGAACAACGTAGTTATTCCTGCATTGGCAACACTAGATATTCCTTACACATGCATATATAAATAGCAGAGCTGACTTCAGGCATAAACAAACTAGTTCCCTAGAGCATCACATTGATGACAGTGGTGAAATCATGGATTAATGTCAGTGGAAAAGAAGAATCTTCCAGGTTTCATGGCAGCATCCCAAGCTCTATACACAGCTTTTGGCAGAACATCTTTTCCAGACACTAGTCTTAGGGTGATGAGGGCAGGCAAGCTTTTTTCTGTCAGGAGGATAACAGTGTCTGTGCTGCTAGTATCCACTTCCATTTGCTATCTGCTTCTGCTCTTGGAGTCCTTCTGGGAAGAATGGCATTACAGGTAGTGAAATGTACAAGTACTGGGAAAGGGGCTGTAGTGAAGAGGAAAGCATTTTGAGGCTGACTAGTCTTCACTGTTTTCTCAGATCCTCAGTAAAAATATTTGGTAGGGAGGGATTTTGTTTTCCAATACTCACAGGAGCACTGATGCAATAGATGAAACTTCAATTCTAATTCAAATCTGAAGGCTCCTGTTGCATGATTATTTCAAGAATACTAGCTTTTAGAAAGTGCTAAAGACATGTAGAGTACATAGCTACCTAGCTTGTATCTACAAAGTCAACTCATGATGGATTTCCATAGGTGGATATTTCTTTCAGCTATTTGGAATGAAAACATGGGCATTTAAGAAAAAATAGTCTGAAATAAGCATTATAATAATTCTTTCTTTTTGTGATTTTTTTTTTCCTATTATTGAGATGAATGGTCAGCTTTCCAAGACTGACAGGTTTTTGTATTTTAACTTTACTTTGAATTAAAGACATATTTTGGTATCATTGTGGGTGGTGATGAAGTGAAACGAACACTATTCAATGTGCCTTGAAATGTAAGGTTTGCAATCTGCAAAAATACTATCTGTCATCTATTTTACTTATTAGACCATTTCAGCTATCCATTTTTCTTCAAAATATGACCTTCCTTTTACCCTAACTCTGCAACTGTTTGGAAAATCAATGGCAAGTTTACAATAGCCAGCATGATGCTTTACACACTGTGGAGAAGAAAACATTTCGATAAGCAAATGGATTTCAATGTCAGCCTTCTAAGCAGTTGTTACTGACAAATGATTTGAAAGTTTATTGAAAATATACTGCCTTTTAGAGCGATACTTTGCTTCCCATGCAAGGTACAGGAAACTGAATCAGCACAGTACTGAATTAACTTTGCTTTCACTGCAATGTGTGACCCCATAGTAAAATAAAATCAGTGCCCAGCTGTCCAAAATGTCTAGAACTTACTGAACTTTTCAGCCAAACCCATTCTGTTTCTTCTATTTTATTCTTTATTTTCTAGCATAAAATTCTGTGACCTTTTCTGTCAGAGCAATCCATTGAAAATGGCAATATGAAAAGTGCTTGGCCAATACAGACCCTGAAGACCAAAGCTATAATAAATTTTGTCCTTTTCTTTTTGTTTCTTAAGTGTAATCTATGAATTATTATTTTTACCCTAGTGGAACAAAGTGAAATAATTGATCAAGAGCTAGGCAACTAAAAAGCTGTCCAGTTAGCACAAATATCTTATTTTCACTCTATTATTTTGATGGTCTTGGATTCTGTTTGAAGAGAATCATATTGAACCATAGAACAATAGAATGTTTTGGATTGGAAGGGATCTTTAAAGGCTATCTAGTCCAAATTTGCGCAGCCAGCAGAAACTCATTCAACTAGATCAGGTTGCTCAGAGCCCCATCAAACTGACCTTGATGTTTTCCTGTTGCCCTTCACATATGCAACAGATGTAAAATTCTGCTCTTTTGTGTTTATCTACAGGAGAGAAATATGCAGCTTGTTTAAGGTAAGGCAGAACTAGTTGTCAGTTATAGTTCCTGGTTGGCTAGGCCTGTTACACCAGCCCCTGCAGCTGAGGCTTAATTTTTTTGTTGTGCTTAAAAGTGTTATCGTGCCTGAGGAAAAAAGTCTCTTTTGATGCATACCCTGGAGTCCAGAAAAACAGCAAAGTGACTCTCTTTGTACAGTCTGTTCTCCAAGCCAAAGCTATCCTCATACAGACTAAAGGCTCTAAGTCTCCATCCTCTGTTGCCATCATAGGATCAGAATTGTTTCAGTTGAAAAAACCCCAACTCTAAGACTGAGTCCAACCATTGACCTAACACCACTGTGGCTATTAAACCATGTGCTAACATGCAATGTATACACTTTTTTGGGGACAGACATTTAAATGTTATTTATTTTTCCAGACCTTTTACCAGGTTCTGAATATCATGAATTTTGGAATCCAAATAATGTCCAAGAACTATCATGATTCCTTCATTTTGCTGATTTCCAAATTTCACTTAGAGGTTCAGTGGGCTCTTTGGCTATTTTTAGAGAAGAAAGGCTGTCAGGGAGGGTGTTGAACACCGGGAGGGTGTGGAACACCACAAGGGTTGGAGATGGTCCTGATCACATTAGCTAATGCTCTGCTGACTCCTGATTAATGCTCTGGGTTCAATCTATTAGAACTCTGCCACAGCGTTGCAGAGAATTGACCGAGCTGGTGATTTCTGTATCTATTTCTGGAATACTACATGGCAATTAAAAACCTCCATTTTAAGTTTTGATTGCAGCATATATATCAGGTATAAGCAACTCCAAAAAATTTAGTAATTAACCAGATGTATTTTAAAGCAGAAGGCTTTATCTGTATTAATTTCAAAGGCTGTAGGCGCTGCTGAGGAACATTTCATAAGAAACAGCAAATGTACAGCTAAAATCACTTTGATCAAGTGTCAACTACCAAACATAAAGACATAAATCTGATAAGACTGGATGCAGTAACAGATGAAAATGCAATATAAACAATTTTCTTAAATGTCTTTCCACATTGTTTGCTTACTGGAAAAAGTAATAGGAGGCATGTGAGAAAGGGAGCTACAGTTCTTTTGAAGTCTCTCTGGCCACTTGGCAAATTTGTAGGTTATCAGTCCCACAAATTTATATTGCAAAGGCCCTTTTCTTGCAGGATGGTTTTGTTTGATGAAGATCAGCTGTTATGTCTGATAAGACTAAGTTCCCAGGCTCATTCTTCTTTTGTGTTCTTTCTTGCGGCTTTAGTCTCACTAGCAATCTTCTCTAGCTCCTCTAGTTGTTTCAACATTATGAATTCCCCCTGTGCCTTGGCATTTGGGGATTTTTTTTTTCAAGTAATTTTCTCATCTCAGGAGAATGTGATGAGAAAGAAAAGCACACAGACTTGGACAAGAAATCTATTACTCATAGAGACTGCCTTCGTAAAATTGTGCATTGTTTTGCAAAGCTCCCTGTGAATCTAAATCTTTTCATCCCAAGTCCTCAGGAAAGAGCTCTTCAGCATTTCTGAAGATTTTTGTTTTGCGTGTACCTCTTTTAGCAGAAAAAAATCCCCTTGGTTCGTTTGTGAAGGTGGAAGATTGAAAGA